>NC_044311.2:32958089-34158089 GCF_007474595.2 Lynx canadensis
ACTGAGGAAGGTGCTACATAAAAGGAAACCTATATGCCAACATTTACAAATTGATGGATTTTTTAAGACAGAGACATTCAAAGATCTTCAAGAGACCTAAAGAAAAACAAAGCAAAGACAACAAAATAAAAAAACCCACTAGACAAGCAGAGATGCTTCCTGGAATGTTTTACAAGGGAGCCATCTAAGTTGAAAAGTGCCTGCCCAGGCAGGTGGGAACAAAGAGACAGAGAAACACCTGATGGTGGAATGCATCATCCTAAAGGACTTTGGAGTTAAGTGGCGAAGACAGTGGAAAAGAGAATAACTATATGGGCCTTGATTAAAGAAAGGAGCAAAAGGAAGAACAAAAATCATGATGTTGGGCACAAAGCTCTGAGACAATAGGAGAGCAGATGCAGATACACCCATTAAATTCAAGGGAGAAACTGATTGGATAGACAAGTTTGTTATGCGAAGGCAGAAGGGGAAAAGGCAAAGAAAAAACCAGAGTCCCGAGGTACAGATCCCGTGCATATAAGTCCTAATGTTTATTAATTATTGAGTGAACAAATGAATGAGTTTAGAAGAAGCTTCTCTATGATTAAGTACTTACAGAGATATTGTTTTGGCTTGTTTGATGTTAGGAAAGGAATAGTAAAAATATATAGCTGTAAACACTGTTTACAATGAAAACAACTGATGACTTCTTTCTTAAAGGAAGATGTTAAAAAACAGTTGAAGAAGAAAGTTGGGAGAGTTCCCGTGTTTGGGGAGAAAATGGTTTCTTTCAAAGCTTTATTTCACAGAGTACCCAGGGCTTGGCTTTGAATTAAGCTTAAACCCAGTGCAAGTTTGTGTCATTATCCAGAATAGTATACTCTGCAGTGTTTGTGATTCGCCATCCCCAGGACTTACTTCAGCCCCTCAGCTATCCACATGTGTTCAGGAGAGCTGTTAGTCCAGTTATTAAAAATTTGCATTTATCTTCAAGTTTTTTCCCTGACAGATATTTAAAAGTTAACAAACCAGGGATGCTCTTTCAGACACTGCTATAGATCCGAAAGACAGCCATCTGCCAGCATCAAGAGACTTCCTCCATAATGGTTGTGGTTTTGTTTTGTGTTGGCAAAGATCAGGAACAAAACTGAATTTTCACAAATACCTCTCTCCTTTTGGTGCCCACCTTCACTGCTTACAGATCACTTTAGTGAAGTTAAAGATGACCCTGATGATTTTTCTCTGTGATCCTAATCTCCTTCTATGAGACCTTCTGTTATGGAACCACCTCCAGAAATAACTCTTCAATGATGAGGGAAAGAGTAGAAACTCTGGGCCATAAAACTGAGAAAAAGGACCCTGCATTTGTTCTAGTGAGGCTTTGGGCAGCTCAACATTAGTTGCCCTTGAGATTTGGTGTAGAGAAGCACAACTCTTCTTTAGAGAGCTTTAGTTTTTAGATGTGATGGAGCATAAATAGAAATTGTGTTATTGCTGAGGGCTCCCAGGAGGAATGTGACCTATAGGCGCATGGTAGTAACAGTAAAATTGTAAATGCCTCTTTGAAGACGTTCCAATATTTTTGGAAATAGAAAAATGATGGATTTGGAACTATATGTAACTAAAAATCCAATGAGATTTGTTGAGTGGGCATTTTAATCATTTCTCTTTTGAGGATAATGATCCTTTCTTTAATTGTTTTATGTTTGATTAGCAGCCGGAAAATGATATAGGTGTCAAGCTCCCCCTGCCTGGCTTTCTGTAGAACACTGGTTGGTTGCACATTATAATCACCTGTTCAGGGATGCCTGGGTAGTTCAGTTGGTTAAGCATTGGATCTTGATCTCAACACAGGTCTTGATCTCAGGGTTGTGAGTTCAAGCCCCGCAACGGGCTCTGTGCTGGGTGTGAAGCCTACTGAAAAAATAAAAACTTAACAAACAAACAAAAAAGAGAATAATCTGGTTGGATTTTAAATATACCAATGTTAGGTGGCCTACGCTAGACTAATTAAGTTAGATTTTCTGAGAGCACTACATGGCAGACCTATGTTTTAAGAAGGTTTTTAGGTGCTTATGAGCAGTTAGGCTCAAGCACTGCTGTTGAAGGAAACAATGGCCTAAGTAAATAAGGTCTATAGAGCGGGAATAAATCAAATGGTAAATAATGTTCCCCAGAGATCTCAAGTTTTCCTCTAGAATAGCAAACTAGAAGCATGACTGGTGTTCCTTTCTTTCCACTTACCTACTGGTTGAGATGCCAAATGTGGATGGCACAATGGACACTGCACTAATCTGTTGAAAAATTGATAGATACGTGGCTTAATGGGTGTTAAAATGGCCTAAAGATGGGTCAAGTTAAGAGATATTGAGGTAAATAGAATGAAGCTGGAAAAAGCCTATCTGAATCATCAGGAGTTTTAAAGTAGAATATAATTCCATCTCTTCAAAATGTATTAGGTTTCTGGTAAATTTAAAATCGTTATTTCCATAGACGAGCCCTATTCATACAATTAAAGGAGATATCACACCATTAGATAAGCTCAATGTCAGC
The DNA here is from genome assembly GCF_007474595.2 of Lynx canadensis. NCBI lineage: Eukaryota > Metazoa > Chordata > Mammalia > Carnivora > Felidae > Lynx > Lynx canadensis. The sequence continues at coordinate 32,960,622 of NC_044311.2, forward strand.
GATAGCTTCCCAACAATAGCATTTTAGAGTCATGGCACTCTAGAGTTATTCAGTGTGCCCACTGTGTACCAAAGAATGTTCTACTAGGATTGCTAAAAATAACTAGAAGAAAAAAGAGAAGAAGTAAAAATTAACGTGTCTCTAACTTTCAGCTATCTGGAATTCTAAGCCATTTTCTAATGGAGTTAGTGAGAGGTTGCCAGGTGATGAGCTGCCTTTTGAAAGAGAACAGGAGACCATTGATTTCATGATCATTATATACTCACACAATGCTTTATCCTTGTTACAATGCAAAGGACTTTGCAAATTTAGTTGTCTCATCACTTTTCCCAACATTCCCTTGAATGAGAAAATTTAAAAATTTAAAAAATATATATGGCATGACTCCTCCCTGACCTTTCCAAAATAACTCTGTATCTTAAGATGCTTCGAACATTATATTTTTACATCTAGTAATTTTTTTATTGTTAAAATATGTAGTAAATTTGCCATATAGCTTACTTATAGATGTACCTGCACTGGACTGTATCTATATTTTCTTGCTAATTATTCACTATTTGAGAGTGCATTACCCAGGCTACTGGTTGTCCAGGGTTGGCACCTCCTCTTTTTTCTCTGGCTGAAGGTTTTGGCCCCTCATCTGTCCAGCACTAGTGAGTGTGAGCAGGCAGGCTGAGATGATGAAAAATGCAAATTAGGGAACCCTGTTGTCTGTTAGGTAGCCATGCTGGCTAGAAAAATTTGGCTTATTTATGAATTTCCATCATCTAAGCTGGCTTGTTCAACTCCTCATGAGGACTATTTACTGGCGCTCTCTCTCTCTTTCTCTCTCTCTCTTTTTTTTGATAGGCCTAAAATGTCTAATCTTGACCCTAATTTTGGAGGTGCTATAGCTGCATGAACCACTGGGATCCTGTTGCCAGCTCTCATGTCTCTGGCTGGCCTGGTCTGCTGTGAGCCAAACTGGAGCAAGGCCTAGGGCAGGAGGAAATCCTTTCCTTGTTTACCTGATCAGGACCTGGCAGCACCAGGGCTGGCCGGTTCTTACTGGGAAAGTGAACAACTAAGGAGGAGGAGAAATAGGGGAGTGACATGTCAGAAAGTTCTGTTTTTCTTTCTACTGCAGTTTGTGGTTTGAAAACCAGTCTTGAGAGGCATCCAAACCCTCTGAGATGAAAACTCACATCATTTTGCATGTCCTGGTGATGGGGGTAGGGGTGGAGGGAGGCAGGGAATTAATATTTTGGATCAGTCCGCTCCTTGCTTGTCCAGGTGTCTTTGGAAACCACCTCTTGTCAAAGGAAAGGAACAAATACAAAGAGAGAAAGTAGGGGGTGGGGGAGGGAGAAACAGAAACAGAGAAAGGCCTTTGCTGAGCCCATGCCTTTGTGCACCGCATTCAAACTGATTTGTACCCTTTGTAGTCTTAATTATTTGTGAGAGCGGGATAACAGGAGTACCCAGCTCACCCATTATTTCCTGCATAAAAAAAGGCACACAGAAGCCGCTGATCATTTTTGAATTAGCAAACATGATACTAAAAAAAAAAAAAGCATAAAAAAATTCATTAATACCATCAGGGATTAGGAGGCTGATTAAAGTGTAGCTGTTAGCGTATGCAAATGAGCGATAGGCATTTATCGGGGCCTGTGCAAGCTGTCTTGGAGCTGTAAAGCCCATGTATGTTTTTCAGCTGATTAAAATAGTTTTAAGTTCTGGAGAATTTTTTTTTTTCTTGTAGGGAATTTTAAAAAGGGACCATCATCTCTGCTTTCCCTTTTGGCGAAATTTCTCTAAAGTATACTCCAACCATTCCACTTGACTGCACTCTCTCCTGCAGCCTCTTCTCTTTTGAGTGATGAGGATGCTGCATCCCAGTTACAGCAAAGCTGAGCTCTTTTCCATGCTTTCTTTCTAGGGGTTTTCCAGAACTCCTGTGACAGCCAGATGAGTCCCTTAGCAATGGCCCCAAGGGCTTACCAGGACTCTAGGTTCTCCCCCAAGATGACATCCCTCCTTCCCAGGTGAAAAGGTATTTGTCACCCGAGTGCTCCCATATAGGAGAGGAGTTTGTACTTGCTCACTCCAGAGTCTTGGTTATGTGAAGCCAGGAAGGTTGGAGTGAGTGAGAAGGTAAGGGCTGGGAGATTAGGACGGAGCTAAACTGACACAGACACTGAGAGTTGGGTGGTCCTGGCTGCCCTTGGCCTTGAGGCAAAAGCCTGTGACAAAAGGAAGCAGAGAGGGACTTCCCCACTTTGGGTCCAAATCCAAATCCCATTTGCAAGACTTTCTATTAGCATTGAAGAGAATTATTTTCACTTCCAGGACTACAGAGGACCACCCACTGACCAATGGCCTATGGATAATAGTCATAATTACTGTTGTTGTTTATTAAGCAGTGCTAGGCACTGTTTTAAACTCTTTTCTTTTCTTTTTTTTTCAATATATGAAATTTATTGTCAAATTGGTTTCCATACAACACCCAGTGCTCATCCCAAAAGGTGCAGCCACTCTGGAAAGCAGTGTGGAGTTTCCTCAGAAAATTAAAAATAGACCTACCCTATGACCCAGCAATAGCACTGCTAGGAATTTACCCAAGAGACACAGGAGTACTGATGCATAGGGGCACTTGTACCCCAATGTTTATAGCAGCACTCTCAACAATAGCCAAATTATGGAAAGAGCCTAAATGTCCATCAACTGATGAATGGATAAAGAAATTGTGGTTTATATACACAATGGAGTGTTTTAAACTCTTCATGTTTGATCTCATTTGATCTCCACTATGAATATAGGAGGTAATAAGACAGCTCCCATCCTCAATAAAGAACAATATAAATCCAGAATTTTACGCCTTTTCATTGTCTATACTGCCAGCCTATTGGTTTAAGCCACTACCTTTCCTAATTCTGGTCATGCTGTATTTTTCCTAACTGGTTCCTTGCTTGTAATCTTGCTTCTCTCACCTGTCCAGTCTATTCCAAAGATAGCAGGCAGAGGGATGCTTTTATTACAGTCACATCATGTCATCCCCCACTCAAAATCTTCAGCAGTACTTTTATCCTATGGAGTAAAGGCCAAAGCCCTTTCTGTGGCCCACATGGCCACACAATGTACCCTCCTCTTGCCCTCACCTGTTTTCACTCCATCTCCCTTACTACACTCCAGCCATACTCGTTGCCTTGGGTTCCTCAAATGCTCCATGCCTATCTTGCTTGATGTTTTATTTCTCCCATAGCTCTTATTCTTCTAATATAGTTTACACTTATTATGTTTATTGTCTATTGAACCCAGCTAGACTATAAACTTCCTGAGGGAAGGGAGTTTGTCTATTTTACTCATGAATGTATCCCCACATATCTAGACTAGGCATTTATTTTGAGCTTAATAGTTACTTGTTTATTAAAGGAATTCCAAAGTAATTTGTAACAGGTCTCATAAAAATAAAATATGTGGTGAAAGCCTCAAGAGGCCAGGAACCATGTCTGTCTTGATTATCACACTATCGCTAGCACTTAGCCCATGATAGACAATAAATATTCACTTAGTAAATAAATAATTGTGATGAAAGTTGGCAAACAATATTTCTCTGCAAAAATATCCATCTATTTTTCAGTTCTGGTCACACATTTAAAAATAAATAAGCTCAGGGGCACCTGGGTAGCTCAGTACTTTGAGTGTCTGACTTTGGCTCAGGTCATGATATCACTGCTTGTGAGTTCGAGCCCTGCTTTGGGCTCTGTGCTGACAGCTCAGAGCCTGGAGCCTACTTCAGATTCTGTCTCTCTGCCCTTCCCCTGCTTGTGCTCTCCTTCTCTCTCAAATAGGAAATAAAACATAAGAAAATAAATAAGCACAGGCAGTTATATGTAAAGAATGATTCTTTTTAGATCCAAATATTTATTTATTAAAAATATTTTATTTTGTTTATTTTTAGTTTGGCAAAGCCAGGTTTTCCCTGGGAAAGTGTTTTCATTCTCTAGTTTGAGCTGAACCAGAACCACCTGAGTCCCTTTGGGATGGGTAGTCTCCAAGATTCAAAGTTTTATGAGAAACAAAAATCAGAATAAATGCCAGTCCCATACTCTGTGTAGGGCCCTGACCCCAAGCCTGAGGTTCTGAGAGGGGTAGCTTCTTGGTTTTGCCACCTCCCAAACCCATCTTCCTGTCTTCTCAGGAGCTTCTGAAGTCCAGGAAAAGGACTTCCCTGGCTCAGTGGGCCATGGCCCAGGAATAAGCTGGCTAGCAGATGGCAACAAACTAGAGCTTGTGGAAACATCAAATGAAGGAGCTGATTTATTGAGCATTAACTTGTTGCCCAATAGTAGCTGTGGGGGTGAGGAATGGCAGAGCAGATGGAAGAAACAGAATGATTTTAAGAGTCTTTGGCCTTAAGGGTTTAAAATGCTAAAATGTTAGTGAATTCAGGCAAACTGATGGGACACCTGAGCCAATGTGGGACCTAGTCCAAGGAGAGGGAGGGGAGTCAGTAAAGGTCTAGGAGGTGCCCTTTAAGGAAAGGATAGATTAAAGCCTGTGTTGGGGAACCATTGCACAGAGCAGGAAAGGGGAGAGAAGAATGATAGTAAGATGATTAGTGTGTTGGAGTGGAGACTAAAGATCAAGTTAGAAAGGTAAATGAAAATCCTTTTGTGGAGTACTTGAACATCATGCTAAGTGTTGCAGGGTTTGCTCTATGGGTAATAGGAAGCTCCTGGAGTAGGGTCAGGACAAAAGTGAGGAGAGGAGGCATCTGCCCCAGGTGCAAAATTTAAGAGGGTAGAAAAAACTCCATAATCAGGATAAATAATACCTTACCAAAATATGTTAAAAACTCAATTTGACAAACTAGAGCCATGCTTTTTGTAAAGTTTTACCCAAAAGAGTTGGAGTTGGGGAATAACATGTTGAAAGTTTCCTATTTTGGAAGGTTGATCTGGTGGTGGAGAACTCATCTGGCAAGCCTGGTTTGAGACCAGATCCTGCCTCTGCCTCAGTGGCAGGAGAAGTAGCAGGTACTAGGGCTGGGACAGCAAGTGGTCCAGGAAATGCCCCTCATCCTGCTCTCAGCCTATCTTGCTGTTTTTTCCCCTTATCTTTCTGGCTTCTGTTTTCTGCTATTTACTATTCCCCGGGGATGCTGAGACTATCAGAATCTAGTGGGAGATAAGGGTATGTAAACCGTTATCCAAGTCAGAACAAAATAAGGGCTGTAAGAGACATATCAAATCATGTAGAAGGGTTGGTTGATTCCAACTGTAATGGTTTTGGAAGGTGGTGGCACCTAAACTAGGCTTTGAATCATGATCTGATTATGGTTTAAATTCTAGCTCTGTCATTTGCTGGCTGTGTTACCTTAGGTAGGTCCTTTGACTTTTTTGGGCCTCATTTTTCATATCTGTAAAATAGGGATAATAATAATATTTTTCTCACAGGGTTGTCATGAGGTTTACTTGAAATATTTTAGTATGGTGCTACTGAATATTGTTATTATTAATAATATTTCACAGTTCAGTCACAACATAGTCCATTTCTAAAATAAAAGGTGGTTCTGTGAGTGAAGATAGCACTTTAAACTTTATTTTTCTTGAATGAAGTGTAGCCATTTTCAGGTAGCAGAAAGGTCTGGGTAAAAGCCAGAGTGATTCCTAATGTCAGATTTTCCAATTTGACTAAATTAATAAATAAATCAACTATTACATGCTTATTGAATATCAGTTATTTGTAAACTAGGTATTGTGGCTGGCCCTGAGAAATACAAGATATAGTCTCTGACCCCAGTGAACCTAAAATCTGGTAGGTAAGACTTGATATAATGGATATCCATTGTTTTTCAGCTTGATATCCATTTTTTTTTTCATAGTAACAGTATGTGGATTTTTTGGTGGGAAGCCACCATATCCTCCTCCTCTCTGTCCAAGACATTGTGTATTGTATTAAAACCAATCTCAGGGGTTGCCTGGTTGGCTCAGTTAGTAGAGCGTGCAACTCTTGATCTCTTGGTTGTGAGTTCTAGCCCCACTTTGGGTGTAGAGATATCTTAAAAAATATAAAATTTTGAAAAAAAAAAAAAGAACCAATCTCAGTCCAAGTCCTGGATAGACCTTTGGACCAGCCTCAACTAATCAGTGCATTGCCTTTGCTTGGCCACCATGATTGGTTCACGGATGGGCACATGACCCAATCGGAGCCAATGAGACTCAATTAGACTTTTGCTGCCCTGCTGTTTTTCCCACTTGATTTAAACCCAACAGGAGGTAAGGTTGAAACTGAACTAAGCATCTTGCCACTATAGAGAAAAGCCATTCTAAAAATGTGACCCAATTGCAGAGCCATGAGAAAGTAAGAGAGAAAATATCCTACTGGTTATTTGAGCCACAGAACCAAACCATATTTGAACTCAGATATTTTTCAGTTATTGGGCCAACAAATTCCCTTCTTACTTAGGCCAATTTGGGTTCAGTGTTCTGTTCCTTGTGACACCAAAAGCATAGTGCAGGTAACTGATGCAGGTAATGTTATATTATGAAAAGACTTATTAGCAAAAAATAAACAACTCCCCTTTTCCTCCCCAAACAAAACACTGATAAATAACAAACAGAAATCTATCATTGTTGGCACATGGGAGCCAAGTAAATAGTTGGTCATATAAGGCTTATACAAGCTCTCAAGGGCCATTTCTTACCAATGGGAGGGGCACTCATCCAGACAGTCTAGAGTGATGCACAATACAACATAATATAACATTGGCTTAAAACAGAGATGGCAAAACTTTGCAATAAGTTTTGCCCACCTGCCACCACTCCCTGACTTCTCTTCTTTATATGTGTCCTATTCCCAACTCCTTTCAGCATATGTTGTTTGACATAAGCTTCATTTATAACTCTCTAGTGTTCTTCAGCACACTACACAGGAAGAGCAAAAGGCCTTGTAAAATATATACTCCACCTCTTTGACTTGCTCCCAATAAGGAGATTTCTGATTCTATTCAGTAAAAATCCTAAATTTTTTAATTCTTACTAGAGGCAAAATATAGCCATTTGCCTATGACTAACTTACATTTACAAGATATCAATATATCACATTGAGAAGCCTTATGAAGTACTTCCTATACCTCATATTCATTTTCAGATTGTCCACACAGGTTTGTGTTAATTTTATCCTCTTTTCAAATCAAAGATAATGGTGGTACTGTGTTTAATTAGTGGATCTCCATTTCCTGCTTATATGCCTGGATGTTATCTATTGGTCATAATTTAGGGAACTAAATACCAGAAAAACACGTTTCTCTATCACTATTCTTATGGACCATACCTTGTTAGTACCACTGATTAGCTGTGTTGAGTCCGAATGGTCAAATCTCTTGTTTGCATTCTTATTTATCTCCTTTTAGAGATTGTCTGCATTATACAAATTGCATTTTTGAGCAAGAGTATAGTAGGTGCAGGCTGAAATTACTGGATCTGGGAAAATAACTGATGGCAAATACCTTTTCTGATAATAGTGCTCAGTCAACATATTGGTACAACTGAACCTAGCATCATGCCAGAGCATCCTCTTTGAAAATTGAATGAATTTTTGTTTATGGTAAACTTATTGTCTTTTTGTCAATACTCACCTACAGCAGGTGAATTTGAACCTGGTTTTGGTCTTAAAATTTCAAGAGAAACTATAGTGAATGTTTTGTCAAGATATTTGGCATCAGTTCCCTTCCTTGTGCCAATAATTCCATCCCTATAGCTACAAAACACTTGCTAAAAAGATGTGTTATTTGTATCATGCATACAGTGCCTAACAGGAGACACACAAGGATGTGAACGAGAGATTTGGTTGTTCTGACCCAGCACAACTAGTGAAGCCTGCTTTGCCTGAGGTGAAGACTGAGGCTCCCACATTTGCTGGTCATGACAAATTGAAATGAGAGAACCTGTCCTTTGTGTCCAATTCAGTGGCATAGATTAAGACCTAGCCATAAACCAGCACTGGTTTCTGCTCCTGATGACACCATTATAATTTTTAAACTTATCATTTATTCATTAATGCAGCCCCAGAGCTTATGGGTTTGTTGACAGAACATAAATACAAACATAAAAATAAATCGCAATCAAAGTCCTTTAGAGCTGCCTGGGACTTCAAGGTCAACTGGTCCAATCCCCTGTTGCAGTGATGTAGTCATCAGATTCTTTACCTCTATCTTCTAGTCTTCATTTCTAAAGTCTCCTCTAAGATGAAAGTCCTCCATGAGAGGCTCACTAGGTTTTGTTCTTTTATCTGGCCCAAGAGATATTGGTTCTTAAGTTTGCCTTAGGTTTAAGTTAAGTAATTTTACTTAATTAAAGTTAAGTTGCCTTAAGTTTGTCACACCTCAGCTGAGACCTCTCTGTTGCAGGCTGTGGGGCATGTCTCCCTATGGACTTCACACCCTCTAGTCTTCTCAGGCCCAGGTTGAATATGAGGACTTTTCTTCAGCTCTCTTCCAAAGTTGAATTTGCTAGTTCTCTGGTCATTGATGTCACCTAGTTGGGCACCTTTTCCAAAACATCCATGCTTACCTTTAATTGATGTGTGGTGAGGGACAAAATAATAGCATATTGTTGTATCGAATAGCAAGATAAAAATCCTTTCATACATACATACCCTAACACACATACACATGTACACACTCCTTCAAGTTACATGACCTCACACAAGTAACAACTTCTCTGGGATCCAGTTATTTTCTGCAAAGTGATGGTCAGACTAGATGATATCTATGAACTTTTCATGGATCTGTTCTGATAGATGAAGACTAAACTCTTATATTCTCAAAGTGAATATAGAAAGTAATTGTACTCAGATATTCCCTCACAAATCAAACCATTTGAATAGAATGGAAGAAAAAAGGTTTGTTATAAATCTCTTTCCTAGAAGCAATTTGCCTGTGTGGAGTATGCACCTGATTTCCACTCTTTTAGGAAGCCTTACTTGTAGGCCTTGGATGTACTTAATTGATAGAATAAAAGCTCTTGATGAGCTGGATAGCATGTTAATGAATGGTCTACTTTAAGTACTTTAGAACTGAAGCTTGCTTCTAGTTCCTGCTCCAATGTTATTTTTGGTGCAATTTATTTACCTTTGCCTATTTTTCTACCTGTAAATAGGGATCACGTGCTACTTTACAGGAAGTTTGTAAACCAAATGAAGTCTCGGATTTGAATTCCACTTGTATAGTTCAGAAAGTTTTGTAGGTCACAGCTTTTTATGTGCATGTAGATATTCTGAACTAGATTGCATCCTCTTGAGAATAGTAGTTGAGGCCAGCATTCCCCTCTGACCTTTACCTTAGCATACAGTAGGATTCAGTAAGGCTTGGTGAGTGGTTAACAGTATGCCAGAAACTCATGGGCTAGGTCAAGGCATTCACCCTTTTCCAGTATCAACCAAGAAAGAAGGAAGGAAGGAAGGAAGGAAGGAAGGAAGGAAGGAAGGAAGGAAGGAAGGAAAGAAAGAAGAAAGAGGGAGGCAGGAAGGAAAGGAAAGGAAGATTTCTGATAAGGAATTTTAGTTTTATCTCATTTTTTTAAATTTTTTTTAACATTTATTCATTTTTGAGACAGAGACAGAGCATGAATGGGGGAAGGTCGCAGAGAGAGAGGGAGACACAGAATCTGAAACAGGCTCCAGGCTCTGAGCTGTCAGCACAGAGCCCGATGCGGGGCTTGAACTCACGGGCCATGAGAACATGACCTGAGCTGAAGTCAGACGCCCAACCGACTGAGCCACCCAGGCGTCCCAGTTTTATCTCATTTTTAACTCTGCCCCCCCTTTTGCTATCAACAATCCTGGTGAACAAACTTAACACTCTGCAGTGTTTAAAGGGAGAGAAAAAGGGGAAACAAGATGGACAACCTCCAGAGTACCATGTATGAAGTATAAATGTAGCATTTGTTCTTCCAGCAAATTCGAAGATATGGTTTTCTAGCTAGTTAAATTTTATGACTATAAAACAAGAATAAAGTTTTAGGTGAAAAGTGAGCAATAAGATTATGGAAGATGCTTACAACATTATTTTCATTGTTCAAAAACACCAAAATCAACCTAAGCTAACATGTCTTGCTGATGTCCCTAAAATATTCCATCTTTGGACAGAACCATTAACTATTTTTAAAAAGCCAATAATCAATAAGTCTTAATTTGTTGAACTGACATTTGTGCAGGTTTCATCTAGATGAAATTAATTAGAAAGAAAATGGTTTCTCAGCGTTTGGCGAGAGGAAACGAGTCCGTGGCAAGATAAGTTTGACCCTGTGTCGTGGAAACATTTTAATGAGGTTAAGCCTCAGCGTATTTGGATCTGGCTGCTTGTTGAGTGTGCACTGACATTTCTAATGGGCTACTAGAGGCTTCTGAAATGGGCCAATGACTTTGAAGGCATTTTGTGGGTCACTGAAGTTCTAGGTAGATAGATTGTAATGAGACTGAATAAAATGTATATAGTTTGTGAAATGAACATCTGGGAGAAAGAACTGTGAAGAACAATCTCACCAAGAACACAGCACCCCTCCCTCCACATTTCTCAGCTGATATACTTTATATCTGAGAACACCCTTAATTGAAGTGAAGTCAGATCCTAATTTGCTGGCACCAAAGGACACCATTCCTGTTTAAGGGTCCTCTTCCCAGCCCTGCCTATGCCATTCACCAGGGAAAACCAGGTTCTGAGAAGAGTAGGGAAGAGATATTCATCCCACAGCTCTCAGGGGATAGCACTTGCTTTAATTGCTTTAGGAACCCTTTGCATCAATGAGACTAATGGAATTAGACAAGGAAAATACTAGCAAGACTTGATCAAATACATTGGATTTCCCCCTTGGCATATAATTAGGTTAAGAGGAGTGATTTAGAGTAAACCCAAGGTGCTGGCTCATCATTAACCTAAGTCTCCAGGGTAGACCATAAGGGCCTGGATGCTGAGGTTTTTAGCTTTGTGGTTACACGTCACTTGGAAGAAATGCTATGCACCCTGGTAGGTCAGTTTGCTCAGGCCTACTGCCTTCAGAGGGGTGGTAGAGAATGAACTTGGAGGATCCCTGATCTCAACATGAGATCATCCTTTCTAATGTGGGGCTCTTTTCTCCTCCTCATGTGTCTTTGCTTTCCCTTTTGGGCAGATTTAGAAGGACACTTTCTGTTGGGCAAGGGCTCTCCCAGCAGTTAGAACATGACAGCAGTCAAATGAACAAGGAGGAGACAAGAAGACTAAAAAAAAAAAAAGAGTCATGGCCAAAAATATGTTTGTTTATGAGAGAATATGAGGTTTATGTGAAGCTTTAGAACATGAGCACAACCTAAAAGAGGTTGTGGGCATCAGTAGGGTGTGTACTGCCTTTGCATTCCTAATTTAGAATGATAACAGTAATGAGAGCAGACATCTATTTTGCAATTACTGTATGCCCTGTACTGTGCTAAGCGTTTTATAGGCACTATTTTCTTTAATGCTCACAGCAACCGCACAAGATACTTTACAGAAAAGGAACTAAGGCACAGAGAGTTTAAGGAATTTACAGAAGGTCACAGCGTTGGCAAGTGGATGAAGCCAGTCTGACTACTATTTTGCTCACCAATTACATCTGCTGTGAGTCATCCAAGTTGGCCTCACTGCTAGAGAACATCTTTCTGGGGGTAGAGTATTAAAGGAATAAATAATGGGTTCCTAGAGGGAATGGTAGGTAAGATTGAGTAAGAAAGTTAGAAAAAGTCCTTAAACATGAAGGGAAATCAACATTAATAGTGGTGACACATGACACCATGGAGAAAGGAGAATTTCTGCATCATTAGAGCTACACAAGTGTGAGATTGTCTTCACACAGAGGGTAAATCTGGCCCCTCCAACTAGACCCCTCCAGAGGCACATGGGGTGACGTGACAGGAATCCAGATAATCTCCCAGGAAAGAGGAGTATCTTGTAGGTTGGGAGAAGAAGGAAGACAGTGACATGTGCAACCAAATATGGTTCAATCAGAGGTGGGCTGCCTTCTGGGACCATAAACCTAAAACACAGCAAAATAGACTATAAGACTGAAAACACACATTCACTTCCAGCTCTGCTGATTTGCATACCTTCATTTGAAAATATTAATTTAGCCTCCACTGTGTGTCAGGAACTAGGGAGACAAAAGTAATTGAGGTAGCAACTTTGCCTCCAAGAAGCTCAAGTTTGAAAAGATATAAAAGCAAAAATCTCAGCAGGAGGAAACTTATGATTGATGCTATTATGATTTGACAAAAATGTCAAAGTTCAGACCTAGAAGAGGCAGAGGTCAGCCCTATGTGGGGTAGTGTTTGAAGTCCCTCAGAACATGTAATATTTATAAATAAAGACAAGCACTAGGTAGAAGTAGAGAAGAGGAGAAGTAGAGAAGAGTTGGGAAGAGAAAAGGAGAAATCGAGTCCTCTAAACGATTTTCAGTTTTGGGTAGGAAGTTGAAAATGTTGGGAGTAAAGGGAGAATTTTCTTCTTCCCTGTTAGTCTGTTAAAAGAGGCCATCGTCAGTGAAAAATAGATTATGGATGGTATTGAAGAAAAGGATTTGTCTTCCCAACCTACTTAAGAACTGAAGGATAATGACCACATACACATTCCCAGACTGTTTGATTAAAGACTCATACACTTGCTATAGAGCCTTTCAGCCAGAGTAGGAGAGAAACATCTAGATAAGCTTGAGAAGCTGGACACATGGGACAATGACGTGTATGATTTGTGAAGAAAAAGCATCATGGCTCACCTGAAAAAGTATATGATGGGGAATCAGATGTGGGTTTTAACTAAGGTTTTGCAATGAATTAGTTATGTGACCTTGGATAATTGACTTCTCCACTCTTGATCTCAGTTTCATTTCATTCTCTGTAAAATGAAGGGGTTGGGCTGGATGACCATTAAGAGTCTTTGCTGTGACACATTCTAATTTTCTTTTATTCTAATTCTCTGTGAAGTGGGCCATGGATAACATAGCTTCCCAGGGTGTGGGCAAGAAGTTACACACAATAAACAATAGAATAGCATGCAGTGCCTGCACTATGCTGAATACATTGTTAATGAATTTATAAATGAATTCATGAACTGCTTAAATTGGAAATGAGCCCCTTGTTCTTGGAAGTATTTGAACAGAGGCTGGATTATCCCTGAAGAAAAGAGTTGAAGAGAAGTCTTCTCCTTTGGTTCTGGTGGCTTTTCTGGAGAGTTTTTCTCTTACACGTCAAGTTAGAACTTAATATATACATTAATTGTGGAATTTTTCAAAAGTTCTTTCACGTCTCCCTCTTTTACTCTCTTCCTCTCATTGAGTTCTTCATCTCTTTCAGCAGTTTCTTAGTTGCAAACTTAAGACACAAGTCTTAAGTCTTTCACAAGTCTTTAACCCTGTGATACTCCCTCATGCTTTCTTGAAACCAGTGGGATGTTGAGCTGTTCCATGGAAACCAGACAACAGACCCAGCTTAGGAAAGAGCTGTTTGTTCCAGAAAACTACTTTAGGACACCCAAGTGTGCTTCTCTCAGCCAGGAGACATGAAGAGTCCCCAAAGTGGCAAGGTGGTGTGCGGAAGCCACGTGTATCTGCTTTTTTAAGAGGTTGCTTTTGCCACATTTCCTAGTTTTATCAACAAAATCTGTACTCTGGGTTGCCTTTAGTTTCAAAGGGTCGTTTGGAGTTTGTGCCTCTACATAGTGTATGGAAAGAATAGCTTCCATCCGCCCGTGTGGGGCTGTTGCATTATTCTGCTGACTTTTTTTTTTTTTTTTTTCCCCTGGGCTTGCCTGGGTAATGTTCTTCCCTTACAAATTTCATCTCACTGCACTGTGCATCGAAACGACGCAGTTATGGAGCGCACAGGGAAAAAAATTATAATGCCATTAAAAGTTATCATAAATTTCAGATCAGCATCACTTCTAATCCGATACACAATTTTACTGCCTCTATAAAGTAGGTGATTTGCAGTGGTCTGAGGCGTCTCCTGGAGCGTTTTACTTCTTTTTAAATTAAACACACCAACTTTGTGCTGAATTCAGAGTGTGGACATAAAAAAGGGGGTAAAAAGGAGAGGGAAGGGACATCAGATGGGAATTGCAATTGAATCTTTATATATGCCATCTTGGCACTGTGGTACTAAATATAGTGCCAGGTAAATAGATGTGCTGAAATATTCAGAATAAAAAACAAATGTTCCAATAGCAGAAGCAGTGAGCCCCGAGAATGTTTCCACAGTGGGTGTGCTTAAAATAATAAAATACTGTTGTTTAAAACTACTCAATCCTAGAAAACCCTATGTTGTAAAAAAATATATAGTGCTGGTATATGTGTGAGGGGCTATGTATGCTGAACATATATATGTATATAAAAACTCCTAGAAAATTAAATAGAATATAAGGGGCTTGATTTTACTGGTTGGAAAGTTACACTGATTACTTCTTTGAGGTACATTAACTCTTTCTGAAAGCTTAGGCCATCAGAAGTTGTCATTTACTGAATGGCTACTGAGTATTTTAAAACGTAATGTTCTCAGCAAGGGCTGTCCATTAGCCTACCTATGTACAGATGTGTATACTTGTGTACATAGAGAGAGGTAGTGCACACCCAATGCTGGTACAAAAAAAAAAAAAAAAAGAACTGCATTCATAAGGTTTCTGGTTGAAAGGATTTGATTGAATTGTGACATTATTTTTCCCTGACACTTAAAGGCAGTTGGTCATATTTAGGTACTGAAAAATATATGTTTTCTAAGTGTCTACTTTATGCAGTATTCTGAGATAAATACCAAAGATACAAAGAAGAAAAACTGCATAGGTATACCCTCAAGAAGCTCACAGTCTAGAAAGGGGAATTTATGGGAATTAAACTTGGTTATAGTCGAGCGTTTCGATGTTATTATAGATGTAAATGCTCACTGGGAATGCACAAAGAGAGGAAGACACATGTCTGCTATGATAAAATGCAATATGGCATCTTGTGTCTCTTTCAAATTGGGTATAAGCTCTCCAGTCCAAATGTTTTTTAACAATGTTAGTTGACCAATTAACAAATAATATACCAAACAAATATATATTCAACTCTGGCTACTGTATGTTATTTATTTCCATGCCCCTAGAACTTAACACAGTGTCTGGAACAGCCAGAAATGAACTAAGCATATTTTGAATTAATGAAGCTGTGATACAAAGATGAATAATAATACCCAGCATACAATGCACTTTACATTTGAAAGGTATTCTTACTTACGTTATGATGTTTAATCCTCTACAATGAGGTACGTAGAGGATTAAAGTAAGTAAAGTTTATCTTTTAAAAGTAAGTAAAAATCATTTTTACTTTATAAATGAAGAAACAGGTTCTTTGAGGAGTAATGATGTCCCTTAAATACATACCAGGCTGAACTGGATCCAGATCATCTTGTTGCAAGTTCTGTCCTGGTTCTACACCAGCTGGGTTGTGATGCATACTCATAGATCTTGGCATGGATGAGTCATGTGTTGGGCTGCTGGGAGGGCTGTGATAAGATGTTGTGTTATAATGGCTGACTCCCAGTAGAACCAGAGGACCTGTACACAGTTGCCTATAAACTGTGGTGACTAATAATTGCTGTTGCAATGTCCTTTGGATTCACTGTGACAGATCGTATGGAAAGTAAGTTTTGAAAATGATGCAATGACTAGAATCAGTTAACAGTTTATGGGACATGTAATACCTATCAGCACATTATAGTCTCCTTCAATCCTCACTATAATCCTATAAGGTAGGTACTATGATTGTCATCCCTATTTTACAGATGAAGAAACCAAGGAAGAGAGGGATTAAGAAATTTGTCTAAGGTTACATAGGTGAACATTCTGGAGTCAGGATTCTAATTCAGACAGTCTAACTACAGAGTTTGTTGCCTGGAGGTAACAGGACATAATTTATTTATCTAGCTTGTGTTGATTGGGCTGGGTGTCCTCACTATTACTGGAGATAGTGTGCTAAGAGATAGTTGATGGAGGTGAAATGTGACTAACATAAGGAGCAGTCACCCTGTTGTGTGGAAATGAATGAATGAATGAAGTTGTTTCTAGATATATCACCAGAGAAGGATGTATTCCTGATCTCATGAAGGATAATCATATACACATTTCATAATATTTTGTATTTTGAAAACAGGTTATATTTGTACAGCAGTGTTGGCAAAGTTGGGGCTCCTGATGTGAAATATAATCTATTGTGAACTCTAAATATCTATTTACTACCTAATTAATGCATTTAGTGAATTAATTATCAAACATTTGTTAAGGGCCTACTAGTGTACTAGATACTCTGATAGGTGTTTATCATAGAACCATTGTCTTTAATTAAGTCAGACTATCTTACCTGAAACATACAGATGTTTAGCCTTTAAATGAAAATAAGTACCAAGAGTGCTCACTTCGGCAGCACATATACTAAAATTGGAACGATACAGAGAAGATTAGCATGGCCCCTGTGCAAGGATGACATGCAAATTCATGAAGCTTCCATGTTTTAAAAAAGAAAAAGAAAGTAAGTACCAAGAAATTGGTGATTGCTCTTCATTCCCATGAATAATTGGGTGATACTTAGTTTTGACCTGTAGTTATGATTCTGTTTAAACACAAACTGGAACTGGTTGAATTTGGGACAGATGGTGAAGTCTTACATCTTGCCTAATTTGGGGGGGACCTCTTAAAGGGGGTGAAGGCTTGACCATAGCATTTAGCTGGCTTCAGGGGAAGAAGAGCAGTCTCAGCTGTGGGACTATGTCCTGTGCCTGGCATCCTGGCATCTCCTTAGAGCCCTTGACACATACACATTTATCATCCATCTGAGGAAGGGTGGGACTTGTGACACCCTGAAGTCAAGAGCTTAAATAAAAGTACAATTGACAGTGATGAAATTAGGGCCAGGGAAAGAACTTATCATTAACTAGTCATTAATTAATGAACTTATTAATTAAACAATAATTCATTTCACTTTGTAATAGTTACTTTAAAATAGTTTTAAACAGCTTTCAGATACTTGGTGAGATGACCCAACTAAGCTTAGGGAATATGAGTAGAATTTTTAAAGTGGCATTTTAGTATCCAATTCAAATTAATGAAAACTTCAGTTACTAAAGGATATTACCATCACTTCATAGTGGAGACCAGAAATTTTGTTGTATAAGAAAATCTCTATAACAGATTGAGTCAGTTAGAAAGGTATTTAGTTGCAAGTGAAAGAAAGTCAGACTTACAGTGATTTTAATAAATGGGATTTAAAAAATATATTTACATTTAACATAAATAGATGTCTCAGATGCCCAGAGATGGGTAGCTGATGGTTTTACTTCAATGTTTCAGTGAAAAAAAGACCTGGTGCTTGTATTTCAATTTAGTTTTCCCCCGGTTGCAATATGGCTTCACTAAGCCAGAACCTAGATTCCATTCAAAGATGGGAAAAGAGAGGTGGAAGCCAGCCACACTGTCTACTTTTATATAAAAGAGCAAAACTTTTCTGAAAAATCCCAGCAAACTGCAGTTTCATCCCATTGTCCAAAGTTGTGTCATGTGGCTACAGCTAGCTGCAAAGCATGCTAGGAAAGTGAGCATTCATATGTCCCAGCCTTTGTGTAGAGTCAAGGGGAAGGGGGTTTGGGAATAGATATTGAGTCACTTAGCCTCCAGTGAGGCCTCCTAGATGCACTCATAAATCTTATTCCAAAAGCAGTTAATCTATATAATTAACATATTATCTCTAAAATATATTATGCAGAGTTTCAAACAAATCCAAAAGTAGAGACAATGATATAGTAAATCCTCATGAACCCATCACCCATCTTCAATAAATATTAACTCATGGCCAGTATTGTTTCATATATATCCTTACCATAAACATATCTCTGGATATTTTAAAGCAAATCCTAGACTTTTATCATTTTATCCATAAGTATTTCAGTATATGTCTCCAATAGTTAAGGACTATTTTAAAAGAAAACAGCCATATTACCACTATCACTCCAAAATTAAATTAACAAAAATTCTTTAATATTGTCAAATATATAGTTAGTATTCACATTTTCCCAACTATCTCAGTTTTTGCAGCTCGTTTGAATCAATATATAATGTTTCATTTTCTCTATTATTTTCATGATTTTAGAAAAATTTTAAATTTATGTACTTAATAGTAGTGATTGTTTCTGATTGTAGACAAATGTTTATGCACTCAAGTATTTTGAAGTACTTATAAAAGTCAAAATCTATTATGGCAGCCTAAGGTTTGAATAACTGTACAAAAACAATCATATTGTAAAGAGTCTACTAGATTTTGAGTATTGCTTCCTAAAGTCTAGCTTGAGGGTTAAGAGATTGGAAAGTGGGTATATTCCTTTGGAGCAGCTTTGTGCATTGAGGTACCTTAGTCTATAAGCTGTAAGTAAACTTCCAAGTTTGGGGAAAACTTGAAGTATGTGTTCAGGTAGTATCACAGATCTAAATCCTGCTCAGTCTTGTAAGTTTGTTTATTGAAAACGAAGAGATAGGAGGGTGCTTGGCTGGCTTAGTTGGTGAAGCATGAGACTCTTGATCTCAGGGTTGTGAGTTTGAGCCCCACATTGGGTGTAGAGATTACTTAAAAAATAAAATCATTAAAAAAATCAAGAGTTAGGAACAGCCTTTCTAAATATGAAGTCTTGAAGTCATAAATGAAGAGACCGATAAATTTGAGTACATAATAATAAAATACATGGATATGAATAGAAAGAAAGAAAACCTCAAAACATAAATAAGTTTAAAAGCAAATGAACAAATTAAGGGAAAATGTACTACTCATATTATGAACAAAGGACAGTCATCAGGCAAGAGATGCTGCTGCTTGAACTGGGACTGTGTGGTAGGGGCAGAGAGAAGTGACTTGGCTTGGAGTATATTGCAGAAGTGGCTCCCACAGGACTTGCTGATGGGTTAGAGTTAAGACAGGAGGGGGAGAACAAATAAGGGATGAATTCTAGGAAAATTGTTGGAAAAAAGGCAATTCTCCAAATAAGAGAAAAGAAAATGTGAGAAGTAGTATGTTAACTGTTCCCCTATGAATGCCAGGAATATAAAACTTCAGTGAGTATACTGAAATAGCCATAGGTGATGGCCTTGCCATTCCAGATCATGGATGAATGGCTTTAGCCAAGAGGTAAAATCAGATATGTGTTGTGTAGGAAACAGTAGTTCTGGAGTTGGGAGGCTACAATGGTTCCAACTCTGCCCTTTACTTCCTATATGATCCTGAGCTAACTTGCCAACTCAAGACCTCTGAGCCTCTATTTCCTCAGAGGTAGAATCAGTCTAATACCCTAATAATGAGTTTGTTTCACAGTGTAGGTATAGACTTTTGTTGTGCTTCCTAATTATGTGACATTTATCTAGTGATTTATTTCAACTAACAATTTGGTTTTAAGAAGTTCTATATTTATAGAATTAGGATTACATGCCTAAAAATTATTGAATAAAAAGTTTTTTCTCTACCTTTCAAGAAAGCAGGACTCCTTAGAGGAACCATTTGTCAGGGATCTTGCATGATGATATGCTTCCATCTTTAATGTCAATTTTGATTATCTCAATGTCAGTGTTTTGTTAACTGGGAAAGACTAGGCACCATCGCTCAGTGGGAAATATCAGACCTCTCCCTATTTAAAAATATATTTATTCAGGTTTAACTTAGGTACAATATTTAAAGTTTACTGCACATATTTAAAAGTTTATAATTTGATAAGTTAGATATATGCATACACCTATGAAACCATCACAAGGAAAATAATGAATATATTCATTGCCCCCATAAGTTTCTTTCTGCCTCCTTGTAATTCCTACATTTCACTTCTTCCCATATCCCCCGCCCCCATCTCTAGTAAAGCATTGATCTTCTGTCCCTATAGTTTAGTTATATTATCTAGAATTTAATGTAAATGTAATCATATAGTATTTACTCCTTTATTATCTTGCTTCTTACACTTAGTATGATTATTTTGAGATCCATCCATGTTGTTAAATGTATTACTAGTTCATTTCATTGCTGAGTAATATTTCGTTGTGTGGATATATCAGAATGTATTTATCTGTTCATGTGCTAGTGGACATTTGGGTTGTTTCTAGTTTTTAGATATTAGGAATAAAGCTACTATGAACATTTAAGTACAAATGTTTGAATGGAAGTATGTTTATTTCTTTGTCTAGATCCATATTTCCATCTGGTGTTATTTTCCTTCAGTGTAAAGGATCTCTTTTAACTTTTTTTTTCTGCAATGCAGGTCTATTGGTTAGCTCAGTTCTTTCAGCTTTTACTCAAAACATCAATTTCTCCCCCACTTTTCCCTTTCATATCAACTATTTTTTTGTAAGATATTTTTGTTAGGTATAGAATTCTAGATTAATTTTTTCTCTAGTACTTTACAGATTGATTTGTCTTCTTGTATTATTTCTGATAAGAAACCTTCTGTCATCCTTATCTTAATCCTCTGTACAAGTCCTTTTTTCCTCTGGGTGTTTAAAAAAAAGTTTTTTTAATGTTTACTTTTGAGAGAGAGAGAGAGAGAGAGAGAGCGCGTGCAAACAGGGGAGGGCCAGAGAGAGAGGGAGATGCAGAATCTGAAGCAGGCTCCAGGTTCCATGTGGTCAGCATAGAGCCCGATGCAGAGATCAAATTCACAAAGTGGGGCTTAAACTCATGAACTGTGAGATCATGACCTGAGCCAAAGTCAGACACTCAACTGACTGAGCCACCCAGGTGCCCCTTTCCTCTGGGTGTTTTGATGGCTTCTATTTATCACTGATTATCAGCAATTTTATTATGTATGCCTTGGTGTAGTTACCTTCATGTTTTTATTTTTTTGTCCTTGGAGTCATTAAGCTTTTGAATCTGTGAATTTCCAGTTTTAATTAAATGTAGAAAATTTCAATCATTATTTATTTAAACATTTTTTTTTCCTCATCTCTACCTTAGGGACTCCAATGACATGTATAAATAGGCTCTTGAATTTATTGTTCACTGCACTGGTGCTGTTCTTTTATCATTATTATTATTGTTTTCTTTTTGTATTTAATTTGGGATAGTTTGTATTATGTCTAAGTCTACTATTTTTTTCTTCTGCAATGTCTAATCTGCTGTTAATCCCTTCTTCTGTGTGTGTGTGTGTGTGTGTGTGTGTGTGTGTGTATGTGTGTGTGATTTTTATATTGAGGATCTGATTTGGGACTTTAAAAAAATTCGTCCATCTCTCTAGTTAAGTTTTTAAACATAGAGAATTGTTATAGTAATTGTTTTAATATACTAGATTGCTATCTGTAATATCTGTAACCAGTCTGAGTTAATATAGATGGACATTTCTCCTGATTGCAGTTGCATTTTCCTGCTTCTTTATATGCATGGTAATTTTTAAAGCTTATTTATTTACTTAGAGAGAGAGAGTGAGAAAGAGAGAGAGAGAGAGTTGGGGAGGGGCAGAGAGAGAGGGATATAGAGAATTCCAAGCAAGCTCTCTATTGTCAGTGCAGAGCCCAAAGTGGGGCTCAATTTCAAAAACCTTGAGATCATGATCTGAGCTGATATTAAGAGTCAGACACTTAACCAACTGAGCCACCCAGGTGCTCCGTGCATGGTAATTTTTGATCTGATTATAGACATCATGGATTTTTCTTTGCTGGATACTGGATATACTCTTAAATTTTTTTTCTGGAATTCAGTTAAGTTACATGAAAACAGTTTGATGCTTTTGGGTCTTGTTTTAAAAATTTGTTGAGTGGAACCATATTTATGGGTGTTTTTCTGGACTCTATTCTGTTACATTGAACCATATTTATAGGTGCTTTTCTGGACTCTTTATTCTGTTACATTGATCCATATGTCTATCTTTTTGCCAATCTATGTTGTCTTGACTTCTATAGTTTTTAGCAAATCTTAAAATTGGCTAGTATGAGTCCTCCAAATGTATTATTCTTTTAAAAATTGTTTTAATTCTGCTGACTCCTTTGACTTTCTACATTTTAGAATCAGCTTGTCTATATCTACAAAGACTACTACTGGGATTTTGATTGGAATTATGTTAAATCTATAGATCAATTTGGGTAAGGATTGAAATCTTTACTATTTGAATCTTCCAATCCATGAACATGGTATGTCTCTCTATTTATTTTGGTTGTCTTTGATTCCTTCCTTAGCACTGTACTCTTTTTCCTCTCCTTCTAGGACTTGGATGACATTTTGTTATTATCTGTCAGGTGCTGAAGTTCTTTTCATTTTTTTAAATCTATTTTTTTCTTTATTTTCTGATTGGATTATTTCTATGGAACTGCCTCGAAGTTTAGTGATCATTTTCTCTGTCATCTCCATTCTGCTCTTGAGTCTATACACTGAGTTTTAAATTTCACTTACGTTATTTTTATATTCTAAAATTTCCATTTGTTTCTTTCTAATGTTTCTTTGCTGATACTTTTTATTTTCCCATTTGTTTTAAGATATTATTTTTTGAGCATTTAAAAAATTAGCTACCTTAAAGGTTTTGTCAGATAATTCTAACATCTGTGTCATTTTGGGGTTGGTATCTTTGATTGTCTTTTCCCATGTGAGCTGATACTTTCCTTGTTTATCACATGCTGAGTAATTTTGCATTGTGTCCTGAGTGTTTTGATTACTATGAGACACAGTCTTGTTAAAGACTGTGAAGAATGTTGATATTTTTGTTTTAGCAGGAAGTTCACTTGGTTGGGTTTAGGCTGCGAGTTTCAATCTGTCTTCTGTGAGCAGTGATTCCAATATCTGTTAAATTTTCAGAGCCTTGCCAGTACTCTTTGGATTTGGCCAATGTGTGTGCCACCTAATGGCCAATCTGGAAGCTGAGTGATGATTTTTTTGCTTAGTTTTCAAATTATTGGTATGCTATTTAGGATAAGACCCAAGCATAATCAAAGCTGAGCTCAAGAGTTTGTAAATAACTTTATGGGTTTGTGTCCCCAAGCTCCCCCTTCTTTGCCATCTTCTTTGTATTTTTGTTTTGTTTTGTTTTCTGGGGCTCCCCTTTTCAGTATTCTATCCAGAAATCTAAAGGCATTAGCTACTCTACCTGCTGCCTCTGCTACTCCTCCTATGTCCAAAATAAAGTGACAAGGACAGGAGAGAAAGAGAGAGGTGTGTGTGAGAGAGAGAATGTGCAGTGACATTGTTGGAAAAAACTTAACCTCCCCTCAGGGTTTTGGCTCCTGAGGACTTCTGTTGCTGCTACTACTGTGGGTTTGTTTGGAGGCTGGGGGTGCTCAAGAATGGAGCAAAGGAAACAAATTGGTGTTTCTATACTCTATCTGAGCATTGGGAGTTCCATTTACCATTCTTGGAGCCAGAACTACTAAAGCCACTCCTGTGCATTCTCTGTATCTAGGTGTAAACTCATGGGTTTTGGGCTGTATTGAGATAAGGTTGGGAGATATTGGTGGGAAAAAAGGGTAACCTTACCATTGCTTCAGTGATACTTTGAAGTCTCTTCTGCTTACTACTATTTAATTTTCAGTTTTCCGATAGTTTTATCATTTATTCTGTCCAGGTTTTAAAGCTGCATTCATTGGGACAGCAAGACAGTGTGTACCTACTTAATCTTACCCCAAACCAGAACTTCAGCCCTATTTTTTTTTTTAAAACAACAACAGACTTTTATTCAACGTTTATTTTTTATTTATTTATTTTTGGGGGGACAGAGAGAGACAGAGCATGAACGGGGGAGGGGCAGAGAGAGAGGGAGACACAGAATCGGAAGCAGGCTCCAGGCTCTGAGCCATCAGCCCAGAGCCTGACGCGGGGCTCGAACTCACGGACCGCGAGATCGTGACCTGGCTGAAGTCGGACGCTTAACCGACTGCGCCACCCAGGCGCCCCAGCCCTATTTTTATATGACTTGTTCCTATAATTTCTAAAGTACTTGTAATTCTAATATTGTTTATCCCACCTCTGGCTTCAAAGTAGCACTTATTTTCTCCTTTTTTGTTGTTGTCTGTTTCCTCTACATTCTAAGAAAGCTTCCTGTTTTTCTCCTACATGAAAGATTTCATATTTTAAAAGTAGTTCTACTTTTTTATTGTGTCAAAGGAGGTTTTAGTGCTGTTAATTAATTTTTGGTCTCTTTTCAATAATTCCTCACCCCACCTATCTCCCTTTTGATCTCTTCCTGATTCACTTGTACCTCATGGGTTTCTGTTCCTGTTCTGTAGAGGGCGAATCTTCTTGTATCCAATTAAGAATGCAGAACAATTTTCTAGGAATGTATTCTAGGTCCTACAGGAAATCATTTTTATAGTCTCCTCTTACTTTGGATCTTCAGGATGCTTTTTTTTTTTTTTTTAAGCTTCCTCCTTTGACAAGGGAAGAATGTTTCAAATCTACTGTTGTGGATAGATACAATACATAAATTCCAAATGGCTTTTGTACTCCTCAAATTCTCTTCTTAAATCTGCACCAGAGACAAGTTGATGTAGGTGTCTTCTGTTCAAGTTGCTAGTGCCCAGTGGGCTTTTATCCAGGGGTTGCCAGATACAGCAAATACAAATACAGTACACCCAGTTAAATTTGAACTTCAAAAGTATAGGACATACTTTGATTAAAAATGATCTGAAATTCATTTTTTATCCGAAATTCAAATTCAGCTGAATGACCTGTATATTTTTTGGCAACCACAATCCAGTGTGATTGGGCCAGAATGAAATAGCATCATTTCCCATTCCTTCTATTTATCTCCATAACAAGATGATCAGAGAGAATTCATGAAAAGCCACAATCTTCAGGTTGTTCCTGTCTCCTTCTTTTTAAGAGAGTAAAATCTCTATCGTATAACTTCAGAGCAGTCACAGGTGGTCCAATTTATGCTAACAAAAAAATAAGTATTAAGCTTCATTCAGTTGATCATGCTTACATTTTGTGGCCTTGATATCATTCTTAAAAGATCCTACTTTAAAATTGTATATTAGGCACAAATAAGAGCCACATTTTTGGAAGAGTGTTTAGAAATCATGGTCTCTCTTATCTAGGCTAGAGAGGGAATAGTGTGAAGACAGAGAAATAAGTGGTTGTTTGGTAAATACAGGTATGCTCTGCTTTTTGAAAGTTCCTATTGTGCCAATTTGCTTTTATGAAAGACCTACATTAGTACCTGTTTTCACTAACCTGAAAGAAATCCAAAGATTTTTGTGTTTACCGAAAAAAGGCAAAAAACAAAAATAGTATCCAGTATTTCTTTTGCAGTGAGCCATTACATAGGCAGCACATACCTGAGTAGCAAGAGTGATACCACTAAGCTCTTTCCCCAGGAACTACCCTCAGCATCTCAGCACCAAGCTACTGTAGCTCTGAATTGTGTCTGTTAGCTTGTGTACTTTATTTCCATTTATTTTGTGCATCTGTTAGCAAGATGTGTCCTAAGGTATCAGAAAGGCGTAAGAGAGGTTATTTTTTGGATCTGGGGATGCCCCCCAAATATTCCATATAAATTAATGGTAATTGATTCTTCAGTTTATACAATTTCAGCTTACAAAAGATTTCATAGAAACACTCTACTTTTGGATAGTGGGGTGAACCTGTAATAGAGATAGCAAGGAGATAGCTAGAAGCTTTAGATAGTTTATTATCTTCAATAAACTTTTCGAGGAGCTTGGGAGGGATAGGGCGGGACAAGCTTAGCACAAATGAAACAATTAGCAAACTAAGATGCAAATCTTTAACATGCTTCTGAGCTATATGTATAGGCTGGGAAGGCTACAGAAAGAATAGGCTTTGTGTGCTTGGAAGTCAGGACACAGGGTGTAGCTGGCTTATTTACCTTTGGGGAAGTCTGAGTTGAACTTTAAGGAATGGAAAATATGATGTGCTCAAGCTAGTATTTAAGGCTGTGTCAGCACTTCTGACAAACAAAGGGTTAATATTCTTAATCTATAAGGAACGCCTACTAATCAATAAGAAAGAGATAAGCCCAGCAATTGAAAAATGGGCAAAGGACATGAATAAATGACAAAAGAAGAAATACAAGAGGATAATAAATGTATGAAAAATGTCTAACCTCATCAGTATTCAGTGATAAGCAAATAAAAACAAGATACAATTTTCTGCCTACTCAATTGGGAAATACTTTTAAAGTGGTTTAAATGGAAATACTCAGTATTGGTGAGAATGCAGAAATGGGTATTCTTACACACTGCTTTTGGGAGGAGAAATTGATTCTGTATTTCTGAATATATATTTAGAAATATATATCAAAAACTTTAAAATGGTTTCGAACTTTTGATGAGATAATAACACACCTGGGGATTTATCATTAGGAAATAATTATAGATTCACACAAGGATCCATATACAAGGACATCCACTGCTGTATAATTTACAATACAACAACAGAAAGGGAAATATCTACATGCTCTACAGAGCAGAGATGGAATGGGGCATGCAATAGATGAATGCTGGAGAACCATTAGAAGTTATAATGTCAGAGAATGTTTAATCACCTAGGAAAATGCTAAAGGTTCATTGTAAAGACAGAATTGTGAGTAAAAACATTTAAATGCAGTATACATATTATAAATCTAGTTGTGTGAACAAAATAGATAACTGTATAGAAATATACTCGAACAAAATGTACTTGAAGGAAATATATAAGATGTTAACCCTGGGTAAATCTGAGTAATATATTAATTTTTCCTTCTTATTTTCAAAGAAAAGTATTAGAAATCAGAAATAAAGGCATACATGCTATTTAAAAAGTGTATGTATACTGTTAAACATTATTTCAGTGAGAAAAAGCAACAAGTAAAATAATTACTTGGGTTGATAACTCTTTAAGTTAGTATTCAACTTTTCAACTGGTTGCTATAAGGTGTTTTATATACATGGTTCAATAGGATTTCTTTTCTTTGAGCATTTTGAGGCTGCTGACTAGAGTCAGCCAAAAAATTGCTTACTATGACATACATAGTACTATGCATTTGTACTAAATGCCCAAGTTCAGGTAGAACCGCATCTTTGTGAAGATACCATTCAAGTTATTTTTTCCTCTGTGCTATCCTTGGCTTAGTCTGTTCCACGTGGCCCTGAACACTTTGTGTCAGGGACCGTGACTGACTCATCCTTGAATTCAGTGGCCTGAATCTGTTGACATATAGCAGGTGCCCAAACAATGCTGATTGGATGGTTAGTGAAGGAATAAATGAATATGGCGAAGTGACTCTCATTAGATGGTGTCTCAGCAAGTAGAAATACAATATCCTTGAAGGAAAGGTAGTGACTAAATTATGCTGAGTTAATAGTGTAATTAAAGAGATACTGGACATTGGAATCATTCAGATTTGGAATTAAATATAGGCTTTATTACTTCGATGCTGTGTACTGTTCAGCAAATCCCTTAACTCATCTGAGCTTTAGTTTCCTGATCTGTAAGATGTAAATAGATACTGTCTTCTTTCATGAAGATTAAAAGATCTAATAAGTACATACAGAGGACTTCATACAGTTCCTGGTACATAATTTCTATTCACTTAATAGTAGCTGATAATGATAATCATCATAAATGATATCATAATTGATAAGATAATTTGCTAAGTAAAATCCTCAATCAACTGATTTAATGGGTTTCCTCCTTAAAGTGATTTCCTTTTTTCCTCCCTACTTGTATTGAGTCAGATATGTATCCAAACCAAAGAGACATCAAAGAGACCCATTTCTCACTACCCCTTCGCCTACTTCTTTCTGCCAGAAAATTCCCTATTTCTAAATTGTTGATCCTCAAGCTCTGATTTATGGGATTGGCCTGATAGGCTGACCTCGCATTGCTTTACACTAGTTTTGCTTTCAAAGTAGCTCAAAGTCTGTGAATGAAGTCCACCCTTTGCCCCCCTCTTCCTTCTCTTTGTTTTTAGCCCCAGAAACTGGTGGGCTGGGTGTCATCCTGTTTGCCTTTGTGTCTGACACATTGGAGAAGCAGCAGACCGTCAACTCCCTCCCTCCCCCCAAGCTGGGAGGTGAAGACTTCCACCAGCTATTTTTAAGGAGATGCTTTGGTTGAGAATTGGAGAAATTGACCCTTATTTTGGTCTCCTGTGGACTTAGAGAAATGGAGTTCTGAGGGTGTGAGTCTGGTGGGGCCTGCTGCACAGTCTTTCTCTGAGACATTTCTTTGTTTGAATTTCAAGGTTACAAAAGTCAGGATTCAAGGATAACTATGAAAGATCAGCTGGTAAATGTGTTCACAAGTGAAAGAAAAAGAAAGCCAAATGAATGTTAAAACCTTTTTTGAAGCAGAACAGAAACAGAGCTTTTGATCCTTTATCATGGAACAACAAAACATTCGCATGATCTCCACGTGTCTGAGTGTTCCTATATCCTTCTATGTGCACATATGTGTCCATATACCCACACACAGACATGCATGGGTGAATTCACACACACTTCCTTTTCTCTAAAAGCTGTATCTGCCCCCCCACCCCAGATTTCTTTCTTTTCATTTCTTTCTTTTCTTTTTTCTTCTTCTCTCTATTTTTTTGATATTTCAAAGCTGGCAGTTCAGGAAATGGCTGGAACTGCCACATCTCTGTTCTTGCTAAAGAAATCAATGCTAATCCTATTACTGGCAGTTATCACCTATCCCAGAACTCACAGCTAAAAGAAAAAAACACACTGAGATGTCAAAGTAAGAAAAAGGGGGGGGGGGGCTAGGGAGGAGGGGGGGCGCCCTTCATTCACTTTCAAATAGTGATTGTTTTCTCTCTCTCTTCTTTTTGATCATCTTTTTTTCCCTCATGTTAACAGAGAAACCAAACTAAAAAACACCTGTGCTCACACAACATTAAGGGTCTGATTTAAAGCCACATGAGTCCGAGTATGGGCTCTAATTTAGATTTATCTTTCTCCAGTGTGCCTTGACAAAGCACTGATAAAGAATATTTATCATGGCTCCCAGTTTTATTAATAACAATAATAATGACACATACCATTTAATGGTCACTGCAGACACTGTGCTAGGTGCTCTGTGCAAATCATGTTATGAAATACAACAAGCCTCTGATGTAGGTGTGATAAGCATTCCCATTTTAGATATTTAGAGATTAAAGCATGAGGTTTCCTTATTTGAGCTGAGTGACTAGGTAGAAAGAGGCAGAGCCTAGTTCTGCATCTAATTGGCTACAGTATGGTACCCACGCTTTTCCCACTGTCTTCCTCCACATCTAGACTTTCTCAGTAAGGCAGCCCATGAAGAGACAGGGAAACATTTCGAATTGGGAATTTGCCATTTCTGAGCTTTTGGGGAGTTTTTCAGAAAGTCAAACAAACCTGATACGGTTGGGTTCCTCCCTCCTTACAATGGTGGCCATTCTCACATATGCATCTCTTATTTCTCCCTCTGATTCAGCTCCATATAATCAGATGGACACAGCTATGTGTGCTAGGCAATCTTTACAAAATAACAGAAGGGAGCTAATTCAACTGGATTAATTGGCACCAGCGTCCTTAAGTTGACAACCTACACATGCTACTGGTCTGAGGCTTAGACTTGGAGTAGCAAACTTCATGTGCAGTGTGCATTTCATCTGGGAGCTTATTAAAAATGTATAATTCCAGGCCCCCACTCCAGAGCTGCTAAATCAATTTTAACAAATTCCCAGGTGATTTGGGAGTATATTCACGTTTAAGAAGCACTGGTCTATGATACCTCTGTCCTGCTGAAGAAAACCTCCCTAATATTAGGACGCTACCTATTCATCTGTGAGTCCTGCACCTAGCACAATACTTGGCACACAGTGGGAGCTCAAAAGTGTCCCGTGAATCAGTGACCAAATGAATCACGTATTTTGCCAATTGATAGGGAAGGACAACTCATGTGAGCTATTCACATTCAAACAACTGTGACAGAATAGTCCAAGAGTGACTAAGGACATGCACATACTTCATTCCATCACCAGGCGTACTTTTAGGCTCTTTGCTACTGGTTCTCATCTAGTGTCCCCAAGATATCCATTGCTTCAACATCCATTGATGTGTATTGAGTTGCAAGGAACTGTACTAAGCATGTGACCATAAGAAAAGGCAGGGATACTTTATGACAATGGGGAAAATGTCATTTACTTCTTTAGCATTGAGGATGGAAAATAACTTGTTTTCTGGATTGTTAAATGTCTTATGCCAATAGGAAGGATTGTTCTGGGCTGAATTCCTGTTCCCCATGGACTATTTTCCCCCAAGATAAGAATAAATAATTATTCTAAAATATTCATAATTTTTGTACGAATAATTGTAATAAAATGTTCATAATGTTTATTAATAATTATAATAGAAGTTTCCAGGAACTTTATTGAATGTTTTACGTGAATTATCCAATTCAATCCTAATGCACCCTCTTGCCATTTTGCAATGTGGATACTGAAGCCTACGGAAGTAGTAAATGGCACAATCAGAATCTGTACACAGCCTTTTCTGATTCTGAAGCTCCTGTTCCTAACCACCTAATTCTGATATAGTCAAAGTCAGTAATGTATTTCATATTATTCTTGGTTTCTCCTATACCAGGAATTAAATATTAATGTATAACAGGGACAAAAATGATCCCAGTTCCAATTCTTGCAATCTGCCCTTCTGCCTTTTTTTCTTCTGGCAAGAATTTTCTTCTTTGTTGTACAGAATCCAGGTAAAAAATAAAGCAGAGAAACCTTCTAAATGAAGGAAATCAGAGAAGCTAGAGGAAATGCATAATAAGCTTAAAGAAATGGTAATTAGAGAGGGAGAGAGAGAGAGAGAGAGAGAGAGAGCGCGCGCGCGCGAGAGGGAGGGGTGGGGGAGCAGAGAGACTGGGCACCGGATAGCAGTCAGCATGTTTGAGGGTTGGGTGTTGAAAGTGAGAAAGAGAAATATTTGAGGATAGTCTGTGTTCTATGTGGAAGATACTGAAAGAGGCAGTCCTGGAGAGAGAAGTTTCAAAATTTTCTACGTTAAATAAATTGCACATTTTCCTTTGACAACTTAGTTTTTGGAGACACCTAATAAAATTTCAAATAGTTTATATAGTACAAAGAATGAACCACATGGGACTATGGGATTTATTCGTTATATTCCTAATTATTTATTATGAATTTACGAACCCTGATTTAGATTTGTCTAATATTTAATAGGCATGTACTATAGGCGAGGCCTCTGTGGGCTCTGCTGGTTTTTTTCTCTTTTACAATTTGTGCAATTGCTTTAGGGCTAATATTTTAAATCTAATTTAGTTTATATTATAAAATTGTCTTGAGAGTTTAAGTGCTGGAAAACAAAAAATTGCCCTGTGGGACTTTTTCCTCCAGCTTCTTCTGCCCAGCTGCACTGATTTGAGATGCCCAGAACCTCACGGGAAACAGGGTGCAATGGGAGTCAGGGGCGGGAGAAAATGAGCCAGAGCCCACAAGGCCAATCATTATCACATTTCCTCACACAATCTGGAATTGCTGCCTTGCTCAGTTCTCTTAATTTTAAAAACCAAATAAGAAAGAATTTATCATACCAGTGTTAAATGCATATGATTGCCTCCATGGGGAAGATCTAATTCTCAGGACAGAGAGGTAGGAAATGCTGTTAAGTGTGACAAGCCCAAAGGCCATGCTGATCACTGTGATGCATTTGATTTAATCCTG
The DNA here is from genome assembly GCF_007474595.2 of Lynx canadensis. Classification (NCBI taxonomy): domain Eukaryota; kingdom Metazoa; phylum Chordata; class Mammalia; order Carnivora; family Felidae; genus Lynx; species Lynx canadensis. The sequence continues at coordinate 32,992,296 of NC_044311.2, forward strand.
GATGTTGGGGGACTTAGGAAGCTCATCCTCAGCTCATGGCCCAAGTTCTCCCAACAGCTTATGAAATGCTAATACAGTTAGCAACCTTGGATGATCTCATCTCAGTCAAGAGCACAGAGAAGACACAGGCTATTATATCTTCATCATCCTAACAATAGTATTAACTGAGATTTATATAGTTTCAAAATTGCTAACCTGGATCATTCATTCAACCACCACCACCACCACCACCACAAACATTTCTTGAAGAGTAGATACTACTCAGTTCCTCTTTATCATCTCTTACTTACCCTATCAAAACAGCTTCCTAACTAGTTTCCGCATCTCTGGTCTGCTAGTGCTGCATCTTTCCACCCCAGGCATACCTTCTATACTAATATCAAAGTGAAAACAATGACATGAAAACAATAATAACAAATCCTGTGTGTTATTCCTTTGCTAAATTTTCTATGGCTTCCTATTGCCTGTAGGATAAAAGTCAAAAATCTGTGAATGGCATTAATGAACTTTTATACCCTGGCTTCAACTTCTCTTGTACTTAACAACAAACTGTTGGCTGTGCTTTCCTCTAGGTAATCAATGACTAGCTTTATAAATGCTAAAGTAAGGGAGTGACCTTATGTCACCCAGGTTTTAGATGGAACGCTCTGAAGGAGTAGAAGATAAGTTGGAGGAGGCAAAGTAGAGACAGGGAGAGTAGCTAAGGCGAAACTAGTAAAATGCGCTAGTTGAGAGGGGCCTAGGACTCCCTTTTCCATAGTTGGAAAACTTATAGAAAAATCCAGCTTCTGAAATCTGGGAGATTTGTACACTTGGTAAGACACCATGGGCACTAAGACATGAATGCCTCCAGACTAGCTTTACAAAGGTGAGTCTGAAACAGCTTTATACAAGGTTTAGTCCCTTGTCAACACTGTGACAACCCTTACAATATGGTAGAAGGTGGAGTGTAATTATAAGAAATGACAGGAGAAATTGGTTTCCTAGTGTGACCTTCACCTTTCAACTTGGAAGAGTCCCTCCTCTCTTTTCCTTGGCATCTTAGGATACTTTACCCATAGACTTTATTAAACACCTTGATTCCAGGGGCAAAATTTATTTCATTTACCTTATCAATAGGCCAGGTGAATGACAACATTACGTAATCCTCTGCATCAGTCATGGAAAATGAGGAGACAGTATTTTAAAGCAAAAGGTATTTGACTTTATCACCAGGTGGTTCTGTTTAATAGATAATGAAATTGATGAGTACTGAAGCCGTTTAGGAAATCAGGAAGAAAGAAATAGTAACCGAAGCAGCTTGATCTATACTTTGCTTAGCATCTTTATTCCAATTGGTTTCTAGTTTGGTCAACTGGATTGATGCCATTGCCCATTATATAAATTCAGATGAGGGAGGTTTTAGAAGAGGAGTGGTTGTTTTTTGCACAAGTTGAACTGAAGTGACTCTAGGCCGGTGGTTCCAATGTGTGGTCTACAGACCAGCAGCATCAGCATCACCTGGGAATGTAGTAAAAATTCAGATCTACTTGATTATAACACTGGGGTGGGGCCTAGCAATCAGGATTTTAACATGCCCTCCAGGTGATTCTGGCAAATGCTAAAAAATTGAGAACTTCTGCTCTAGGACATCCAAGTGGAACTGAACATCGAGCAGGGGGTGAATGAATGGGAGAGGACAGGACTGGATGTGCAGATTTGAGAGTCATCAGTGAGTTGCAGTTAACATAAAGTGTGGACCCTCACTGAGGAGGATAGTACAAAATGAAAAGGGAGGGCCAAACAGTGGACAAGGAGCCACTATTTCCAGTTCTATAGAGTTCTATATTGCTTTTTATTTGTTTTTTAGAGGGCATATATTTTCAAATCAGAATGTCTCTTTAATGAAAATTTTCATGGCAGCAAGGGAAAGAGGATGTAACAAAGTGAAATCTTAAGGCAGAGGCAGGATCAAGACAAAAATAATTTTTTGGATGAGGTCAACTAAAGCATGTTGAGGGCAGAGACCTTATATACATTATTTAAACTTTACAACAATACTGTGAAATAATTATTCTCCATGATGAAACTGAGGCCTTGAGAAGATAGAATTACCCTTTATCTGAGATCACATATGGGTGGAGCCAGAATTTCCCTAAGCCCTTGCTTCTTATACAAAGCAAAGCTATGAGGCCTTGCTCAGCTCTTAGGCCCGGAGGTACCTAGATTGGTTCAGTAATACCCCAAGGGGCCACACCTGCCTGTAAATGAATTTCTTTGAAGGCCCCTCCCACACTGATGCTGAGTCTGGTCATGTGACTTGCCTTGGCCTATAGGACATTAGCATGTGCAAGGCAAGTAGAAGCTTGAAAACCACTCATGAGTGGCCCTTGTCTCTCTCTTTTGCTGAGTTTGGAGCTTACTCACATGTGAAGAACTAGGGTTAGTAGAATGGAGACACAGGTCTACCATCATCTGCCAGTCTTACAGGTGAGGCTATCTTAGACCACCTAGTCTGAGTCTGTTGCCTGATTATAGCAGCTGCCTGAGTGACTCCAGACAAGACCAGCATAACTGCTCCACTGAGCCAATATTGTGACCCACAGAAATGTGAGTAAATAAATAATTGTTTATAGCCACTAGTTTGGGGGGTGTTTAGTTATACAGACATGGATCTCTGATACGGGCCCATTTCTGTGTGGTGGGTGGAGGGGCAAAGTTGTTTCTTAGATACTCTTCTAGTAGGAGACCATTTTCCCTGAGATCTTTAAAATGGCCAATCCCACATTCACACCATTTCTTCAAAATTCTTCAGGATTCTTACTCAGCCTCCTAAGCATTTCTAAATTCAGGTGAACATGGGGAACTCAGTCATGCCTTGTCTGTGTCCACTTTTCCTCTAAAGGAAAGACTTAGATAATTACACTATACGCCCAGTGTATATTCTGGTTATGATAGCTTTATTAAAATAGGGAGAGTGAAGGGGCACCTGGGTGGCTCAGTTGGTTGAGCGTCCAACTTCGGCTTAGGTCATGATCTCATGGTTTGTGAGTTCAAGTCCCACATCAGGCTCTGTGCTGACAGCTCAGAACCTGGAGCCTGCTTTGGATTCTGTGTCTCCCTCTTTCTGCTCCTCCTCTGCTCACTCTCTGTCTCTCTCTCCTTCAAAAATAAATAAACATTAAAAAAAATTAAAAAAATAGGGAGAGTGAAAATAGATATGGTTTGTAAGCAGACTTGAAACTCTGATAAATTCTTTCAGTACAAAATACCTAAACTTACTGAATTAAATATAGACAGCCTTTCAAATGCACACCTGAAATTAAAGCAAGTAAAAGAAATAAAGTAAAAGAAGGAAAAATAAAGTAACAGAAAATTGCATAGATCAAAAATTAGGAAGAAAATAGAAACCAGAGGAGTAGCTGGGCTCCGTGGGAACAAGTCTTTGGTTTTATGTAGGGTGAGGAGTAACAGCTGAGAAACTTGTAAAGAGGTGGGGCCCTGAAAATGCCATCTCTTGGGTCAAAGGGAAGACTAGAAAAAATAAATCTTTTCATATCAGGGCAACCAGAGAACTTGTTAATTTTGACGTAGTCTATAGGTGGAAAAAAGTCTCCCCTAAGCATTCATAACTACCAGCAAAGAAATAACTGTTGTTTTAAGCCACCACATTTTGAGATGTTTGAGGTTCATATTTATACTTTCTACATGGCCCAGGAAGCCCCAAGTTGAGAAATTAGCTTAAAGTGGTCCTGGCTTGGTATATTGTTCTAAAATTACAACGATACATGGAATTATGACTGAAAGCATCATGCAAATATATAAACACAGTTTTGTTTTCCCAAGAGACTGAACTATAGAATTTAAGTTAAAAAAATTGTTCTTGAATCAGTGATTCAACTTGCTGTGTGATTCTGATCAACGATCTACCCATCTCTGGGCTTTCCTTCTTTTTTAGGTAACAGAGCCGTCATTTTTAGCCCTAGCTTTACATGGCTCTATAATTCTATGAAGTTATTAGTTCATAAATATATGATACAGTACTGTAAGGTCTAGGGAATAGAAAATTAAGATCTTATCTTGGTCACTGTTTCTGATTAGCAAAACCATTAGTGCTGGCTCATTTTCACTAGCCTGAGGCTCCACCAACCTGAAACAGTTGGTGAGAAAGGGCTCTTTTCTTTCTTCTCTGATGTCTCTCAGTGTCTGGGCTATACAGATTTGCTTGCTACAGTGTCCCTGCTGATGGCCACGCTGAAGGCCTTCCTAAGCTTTGGGGACCAGGAGCACCTGAGTTGACTTAGGAAAGCACATCCCCTTGGACTTTGCACCAAGTGACCATGCGGACACCAGCTGGACCCGGATTCAGGCAGGCAGGGTGCCTTCTCTGGGTGTGGAAGTTAGAGAACAGGGATAATGTCATAGGAAGGACTTTTGTTTCAGGTTTAATTTGCTTTATTTTAGAATAATTATGTAATATGATGTTTGCACCACTCAAATATAATTGAAAATAATTCGTGGACATTATATATTGATGTAGTCAGGTATTTCCATGTTTCTTATGATAAGAAATATGTATTTTAGAAATGAATATAAATAGGACTTTAAGAATTAAGTATTTTCTCTTGCCCTAAGAAAAGTAAGGTGCCTAGAGTCATACATCAGGAAAGCTGCAATTAAATAGTTTAATAGACATAATTTTGAGTAAAATAAATATCTCCTTCCTGCTCTAAATTTATAAAGCTACTAGAGTGATTTTTAAAAAACATACCCCTGGTTTAATGTTTTTACTCTCCAATGACTTTCCATTGTGCTTAAAAGCAAAATTCTTTAATAACCTACAAGGCTTTTCATAATCTTTGCTCCTCTTATCTTCCCAACATTATTTCAAGCCATTTCCCAGTCCCTAACCTTGCTCTGGCCCACTGGCCTTCTCTCAGGTCCTTTAATACAGAAGCCCTTCTCTACCTCAGGTCATTTCTGCATGTAAGTGCATGGTCCTCTTATGGAAAGGACTTTTGCTCTTAATGAAGCTGTCAAGGTCCCATGAAGTCCTCTCTAGCCTTTAACTTGTGGATAGCATTGTGGGTAACATCTAGTATTTCTGATTTTTGGTAAAAATCCCTGCCTCTGTCCCAAATGGGGCTCCATCCTAGTCTTTAGAGCAGAAGTGATTCAGGACCAAACTAAATGATACATAATGTTGCTCTGGCCTCAATAATTGGCAGCAGAGTTGGGAATATGATCTGGATCTAAACTAATGAGTGCATCTCATTTCCCTGGCCATAGCAGTTGGTTCAAGAATGGGCATATGGCCCAATCAGACCCTTACTCTCAATATAATATATAATGAGACTTTTGAGAATTTTAGGGCAGAGACAGGTGTACTCTTTCCACTGAATTGGAAGTGTATAGATAGAACTGCTATGGCTACTTTGAGCCATAGGGAAGAATAACCTGTCTGAGATCAGTGCCAACAGAGAGCTGACCTGCTAGAGAGAAACCAAGTCCTAAAAATATCCTTTGAGCCCCTATTTTATTTAATGAGCCAATTCATTCCTGTTTTGTTAGGGTTTTTTCAGTTGGTTTGGATTTTCTGCCTCTTGCAACCTAGACAGTTCTTAATGGTAGAGGAAGCTATATCTTTCTGCATCACCACTTCCTACTTTCTGCCACTGCCTTCCTGCTTCTTCCCTGGTTCCCTGGGTTTCTTGATTGCTGGAAGTGGCCCAGGGTAGCTTTTTGAATTCATTTGCTGCAAAGCAGTTTCTGTACCTGGTGCATAGAGAAGTGAAGTGGAATGTCACAGAACTCTGTAAAGGTATCATTCCAACAACCCCTGGTCAGTGGCTTTTTCCATTCCAGAACCTAATTGCATGATGATGTAAGATGAATGGAGACTAGAGACAGAAGATAAACTAGAGCCCAATAAACCAGTAAACAACTATTGTAGAAATGAGGGAACATTGGAAATCATTATTGAAGACAGACTATGGTCCACAAATATGATTTCATTTAATCTCCCCACTTTGTTTTTATCCACACTTTGCAAATGAGGCTCTGACGGGTAACTACTTTGTCTAAAGATGGAGACTTCATTTAATGCAGATATGCCAGTCTTACATGCCTGGCTTTCTCCCAAGGCCACTATTTATAAGTTAGGTAGAGGGGAAACTAGATTAGTCTGATGGTGGTCCTGTGAGGGGTGATGGTAGGTAAAGAATATCATAGCTGTTTCAAAGAAATAATGTCTCCCCAGATTTTGAACTCAATATGGTTTAGCCTTCCATATTCATACAACATCGTTTGGGTGTAACACCCCAGGCTTTGGAGGAGGAAATGTCTGGATTTCCATCTTTTCCACCCCTTATAGCAGTGACCCTGGGGGAAATTCTCTAGCCCTGAGTCTGTTTCCCCATATGTCAGTTGTCTGTCTCTCAGTATGGCAAGGGTTGGAGATAATACTTATGCAGCTCAAATACCATGGACATCACAAGAAGGTGTTTACTACATGAAACTATCTTAATATTATATAATCCAGAAAATTATTCATGCTTAAATATGATTTCCTTTGAGTATATTTCAAATGTTTCTCTTTATTACTCTGATCTGCCTGAGATCACCAGCCCTGTCTTCATGGAGCTAGTTATCTTTGAGGAATCAGAGAAAGTACCTTCAAAATGTTGACAAAGGAAAGGTCAGAGATAGCATGTGAGGAGTTTCAAAGATAATCCTGTCCTTCCCTTTTCCTCTGCCAGACTCTGTTTTCAGCTGGTTCAGAGTAATTTATATCTCTGGTTCAGTTAAAGTATGTGGCATCATTTAGACACTGCAAATATAATACCAATTTTACTGCAACCTAATTGTAGAGTGACAAGAGATAAATCTAGAAGATATATATAATATGAAATGGCCAAGTGTGCTTCACTTATAAGAACCACACATAGAGGAACATTATGTTGGAAATGAGGAATAGCTGAAGTTGTAATTCATGCAGATGCATATATAAATAATACTGAGTACTCCTAGGACATCTGAAACTTAATCAGTTGCCCATTAACATATTGTAGGATAAATGTAGATCTGTAATTATTGTATACTGCTAAAACCACCTTTATTTTCATTTAAAATCCTGGTTAAATGATCTGTGGTATATCTTTGGAGACTTTGTCAGCCTTCTGAATTGAGGATGTATATAGGAAATACTGATTCAGATAAATAAAAGTGCAATATTCTAAGCTGTTAATGGAGCTTGAAAAAACCTACAAAATAACCCCATCTTAAAATCAAGAGACCATGATTAAATTAAAATTATAGAAGGAAAAGATCACAATGAAACAAAAATCCTATACATTAGAAGGTTTATTTTAAAATAGCTCTAAATTCCAAATCTGAAACACAGAACATGATGATTGTCAACCAACATTTATTGAGTACTATAGTAGATATTTTGAACTTTGAATAATTGAGTTGCACGTTTTAAAAATAATCTGTCTTTTATGACAGAAATCAGGCAGTTCCTGGCATAATTTGACAGGAACGTTCTGCCTTTTCCCTGTCAGCATGGTGTGAGGCAATGCAATTAAAATCTAACTGTGATTTGTTTTGACTGGTGAGATTTTTCTCTTTTCTTTCTAATGTAGAATGCATATTTATTCACATGGTAACTTTTATTAAAGCAATGTAATATGCATTTTACGTAATTTGATGTTGTTATTGTCAATGGAGATACCCTTTGAGGATTTGACTCTGACTTTAGAGATGCAATGACACCTAATATTCTGCCTGCCAGTCCCTTTTGCTCTCTGAAGCAACTTGAATTTTTCCTGTCCCAAACTGTCCCAGACTACCAATGCCCCTTCTTGGCAGCAGTGTGGCCTTGGGCTTCCTATCTCTCTCTGAGGCCAGCTCAGCATCTTTCTTCTGTGGTTCACTGACATTTTAGCTCCAGACAATATCATTCTTTCATACTGTTATATTTTCTGCAATCATGAACCATACCGCTGCATCCCAGCTAGGTACATACGTATTTCCTTCTTTTATTTTCCAATTTATTTTCCAATTGTTAGACAGTGTATTAAGACTCTCCTCTCTCTTCTTTAATCCTTCTTTCTTTTCATGGTTGGCTCAAAACTGCCCCAAAAGGAAACTTCTATGCAAGAAAAGGAAGAACAATTAGATACAAAAGTAAAAATTTATGGAATAGCAATATTTAAACTTTCAAAAGAACACACATTTACCTTTATAATCTTTCCAAGTCTGTATATCTTTATATCTTCCTCTTCTAAAATTTCTTTTCCTCTAGGTCAGAATTCTCTAGTAGTTTTCATTTGTATATTTCTTAGGAGTAGAATTAAGCTTTCTTTTTTCATATAGTTAAGTCATTTGACTTTCTTTTCTGGGGACTGTCTGTTCTTATCCTTTGCCCATTCTATGTTAATGTTTTTTTTCCCCACTGATTCCCAGGAGTACATGTATTAATAGTTTAGCTCTTTATTATAACTATTTTGGTAAGATATTTTTCCCATTTGTCCTTTGTCTTTTGGTTTTATGATTTTTTTTCTCTGTAGAAGTTTCTTTTTATTTTGTGGAGTAAATTTTTATCTCTCCCTCTGTTTTTGGCTTCTGGATTTTGAGTCTTTGAAAGTCATCCTTCAAAATAATAAATTCTCCTGTATTTTCTTCTAGTACCTTTATGATATAATTTTTTTTTTACATTTAAATCTTAGATACATTTGGAATTAATCATTATATTCAATGTAGGGTATAGATAAAACTTATTTTTTTTTCCAGATGACTATCCGGTTAGTCAAATACCATTTATTGAATAATTCACCTTTTGCCCCACTGAAATGCCACCTTTATTAATAATAAATTTCTGTGTGTACTTGGGTCTTTTTCTGGAGTCTCTCTTCAGTTCCATTGGTTACTCTGTTTATGCATGCATTATATAGTTTAATTCTCAAGGCTTTATTATATGTTTTGATAAGGTTAGCACACCTTCCACTGCTCTTTTTGTTCAGATTTTCCTGGCTAATCTTAATTACTTTTCCATATGAATTTTAGAACCAACTGGCCTATTTAAAAAATAATGTTGTATTTATTGATATGATATTAAGTTTATTAATGACATTAAAGAGAATATCTTTACGACGTTGAATATTCCTATCAAAAAATAGATCTTTCAATTTGTTCAAGTTTTTTTTTTTTGTATTCTTTATTTTCAAGTTCTCTTCATATGGATCTTGCACTTTTTTTGTGTAAGCCTATTGCTAGACATTTACATTTTTGTAGCTATTAGCATTTTCTTTCATTGTAGCTTGTGACTGGCTGCTATGTTCTGTAAAAGCTATAGATGGCTATTTAATATTTCTGTCTTAAAGAATTTTCTTGTTTGCAGTAATGTTTTAACCTAAACACAATTCTTGGATTTTTTTCCCCCAAATACCATATAATCTAAAAATAATATGTTTAATTTCTTTCCAAATTTTATGATTCTCTCCTATATAACTGCATTGACCTTCAGTACAGTGTATTACACAATTGTACCTCAAGAATAATATTAAATAAAGGTGCTTACAGAGGGCATCTGTGACTTTGTTTCTGAGTGTAAAGAGAATGACTTTAGTGCTGTGGCTTTCAATCTTGACTGCACATTTAATCATGCACGTTAAAATCTCTGGCTGGCAGGACCCAGGTACTTTGTTTTAGGCTGAAATAGATACATTTTACCATGTCATCTACACATTTTAGTTTTGAAATTTTTAAGTAAAGTGTTTAAATTTTATTGAATATGTATTTTCTCTATAGAACTATTAGAATGAATTATGAATCCATTATTACTATATTAATATAATCAATTTTATTAGTGGATTTCCTATGCTGAACTATCCTTGCATTTCGTAAATAAAACTGGGCATCCAAGTATTATTCTTTTAATGTCCTATTAAGATTGTACTGAAGATTTCTTGCCATTAATATTCATAAGTGAGATTGATAGATCATTTGTTTTGTGTGTGGGAAATCATTGATAGGTTTGATATTGTCATGCTCACATTACAAAAAAAAAATATTTGGAATTGGGGCACCTGGGGGGCTCAGTTGGTGAAGCATCTGACTTTTGATTTTGGCTCAGGTCATGATCTCACAGTTCATGGAATTGAGCCCTGCGTTGGGCTCTGTGCTGAAATCATGGAGACTGCTTTGGATTCTCTCTCTCTCTCTGCTGCTACCCTGCTCATGCTATTTCTCTCTCAAAAGAAATAAACATTTAAAGAGATAATTAGAACTTTTCTGTGATTTAAAATAACTTCTCTGGTATTGGAATGGATTTCTTTTTTTAAGTTTGGCTGAGTTTCCCTGGAAGCTTATGGACCTGGTACTTTGCTGTGTGTGTGTTGGGTGTGTGAGGATTGGGTAGATAGCATTTTGACAGCTTTTACGTTCTCTTCTATAGAGATCAGTTAATTTAGATTTTCTCTTACTGGGTATATTTTGGTAAATTATGTTTTCCTAAAAATTAGCCCTTTAATCCAGCCAGATTTTTAAATTCATTTTCAAAAGGTTCAGTATTCTTGGGGCTCCTTAGTGGCTCAGTTGGTTGAGCATCTGACTTCAGCTTAGATCATGATCTTGCAGGTTATGAGTTCAGGACCTGCATCAGGCTCACTGCTGTTGGTGCAGAGCCCGCTTCGGACCCTCTGTTCCTCTGTCTCTCTGTTCCTCCCCAGCTTGTGCTCTTTCAAATAATAAATAAACATTAAAAAAAAAAAGGTTGAGTATTCTCTAAGATTACTGTACTATTTCCCCTTGTTTTGCTATTATTTTCATTTTATGACTTCTTATTTTTACAACTGTAATTTTTATCTTGAATAGGTCAGATAACAATGTATCTAATTATTTTAAAAAGCATCTTTCTTTCAAAAATCAGCTTTTGTGTTTATTAGTATTTCTTTTTATTATTTCCAGACACATTAATTTTTTTTTTATCTTAAACTGCTTCTTTTTTCCTTTGGTTTATTATTCCTTTTTCTCATAATTTGAGTCAGATTCTTAATCTATTGATTTTTCATCCTTTTTATTAAAGTATACAGTGTTGTCAGTTCTCCTTGGAGCCCTGTTTGACCCAATTACTGTAGATTCTGAAAAAAAAAAATGTTTTCATTATCATTGTTTTCTAAAAATTCTCCCATTTGGATCTGTTAATTCTTTTTAAAAAAATTTCTTTTCAATGTTTATTTACTTTTGAGAGAGAGAGAGAGAGAGAGAGAGAGAGAGAGAGAGAGAGAGAGAGACAGAGCATGAGTGGGGTAGAGGCAGACAGAGAGGGAGATACAGAATCTCCAGGCTCTAAGCTGTCGACACAGAGCCTGATGTAGGGATTAAACTCTCAAACCACGAGATAATGACCTGAGCCAAAGTTGGAGGCTCAACTGACTGAGCCACCCAGGTGTTTCTGTTATGTCTTTTTTGACTTGAGAGTTGACAGAGTTTAAAATTTTTCAGATGGAAATAATTTTTTCTTTTCCAATTTAGAAAACAATTTCTAGTTTATTGCATAGTGGTCAGAGGATATTTTCTGTACATTTTCTACTTTTTAGACATTTTTGGGGTTTTCTTTGTGGCTGAAAATATATTCACATATAAGAGGATATTCCATGAATAGTTGAAAATAAGGTGTAGTTGACTTTCAAGGTGTGGAGTTTGATACAGACTGCTTATATCTGCTTTATTAATTATGTTAATTAGATCTTTGGGGTTTTTTCTTAATATGTCATAAATTGAGAAACTTGAATTAAAAATCTCCTATCTTGCATAGGGGCACTTGTACCCCAATGTTCATAGCAGCACTCTCAACAATAGCCAAATTATGGAAAGAGCCTAAATGTCCATCAACTGATGAATGGATAAAGAAATTGTGGTATATATACACAATGGAATACTATGTGGCAATGAGAAAAAATGAAATATGGCCTTTTGTAGCAACGTGGATGGAACTGGAGAGTGTGATGCTAAGTGAAATAAGCCATACAGAGAAAGACAGATACCATATGGTTTCACTCTTATGTGGATCCTGAGAAACTTAACAGAAACCCATGGGGGACGGGAAGACAAAAAAAATGAGGTTAGAGTGGGAGAGAGCCAAAGCATAAGAGACTGTTAAAAACAGAACAAACTGAGGGTTGATGGGGGGTGGGAGGGAGGGGAGGGTGGGTGATGGGTATTGAGGAGGGCACCTTTTGGGATGAGCACTGGGTGTTGTATGGAAACCAGTTTGTCAATAAATTTCATATATATAAAAAAAAATCTCCTATCTTCTAGTATATTTCTGAATATTTATAACTACCTCTATATTAAATACATTTTATCTTCATTGGGAATTGAACCCATTGTGAACATGCCCTTTTACCATGTTTGATGCTTTGCATCCTGACTTCTATCTTGTCTGATAATGAGATCAAGTCTTGTATTCTTTGTTTGCATTTGCCTAGTATACCTTTACCTCTTCTTTTGTTTTTAACCTTGAATTGGTGTTTCAAGAGTGCTTCCTGACAGATCCTGGAGTTAGGTTTTGTTTTGTGATCTGATCTGAGGCTTTTTAAAAAATAAGTGAGTGAAGTTCATTTACATTAATTAGTATGATAGATGATTTTGGTGTTTTTTTGCCATATTATTTTGTTATGTTGTTTATATGGATCAAATTTTTGACTAAGTACTCTATTTGCTTTGCTGTGGGTATGTGTGGTTAGTTCTTTTAATATATAGAAAAAATGTGGTTTTATCCTATAAAGTTATCTTTATAACCTTATATAATATCTTTATTTCCATAATTCAGTGCTTCTCCACCTAGTTCACATCATGGTATACCTAGAAGATGGTGTTGTGTGACACCTTTGGATTAATGGATGAGACACCTCTAAAGGACTCTTGTGTGGTGGGGATCTTCCTCTGACTCCAGCTCTGCCGCTGAGATGGGGGGGGGGGGGTCACTGTCTCAGCTCACCTGAGCATTTTCAGTGCACCTGTTAATAAGCTGTACTATTTCTTGATATCAGAAGGGTAAAATTAGCTCCTTCCCTCTTCCTTTCCCTCTTTTCCTCCCTGTTTAGTTTTCCTTGTGTTTACCTTTGTACCGCCATATGTGCTTATATTTCTATTATTGATTTGTCAGCTCTAAATAATATCCTTTGATTCTGTCATTACAGATTCAGAAATCAAGATTTTTACTTCTTACCTTGTGTGTGTGTGTGTGTGTGTGTGTGTGTGTGTGTGTGTGTGTGTTTTAAGCCAGCTGCAAAGGGAGTTGAAAAAATGGTGTGAAGTTGAGTTGAATTGGTAAATGCCTTACTGGTCAATCAGGGTTTGGCCAGATGGTGGATTTTCAAACTTACCCATGAAGATATGGTAATAATCAATAAATATAAAATTAAACAATAGTAAAAAAGCCCCCAGAGAATCATAAGTAAGTGATCTTCTATTTGGAAGGCTTCCAGCCACAGTGGAAGCATTTCCAATAATTAAAAAGTGTGGTTTCTCCATTCAGTATAGCATTTATCTTTCTCCTTTCCCTCCTTTATATCTACTGCTTTCCCACTTTTGTCTTCCTTTTACTGTTGTGGTAACTTTTTCCCCCTCTAAATTTTCCATGCTGTATAATATCTGGGCAGGGGAAGGAGTTACTTTTCTCAAAACCATTCTTTGTTCATATTTCATCACAACATTTTTCTCATCTATTTCTCCCCTTTGAATTTAATATTTTCCCTTCAGTAGTTTTCATCTGTCCTTAATCTCTGCTTAAACGCCCTATCTTGGTTTCTTTCTCTGGTTTCTTTTTCACTCCCTCTTCTCTCAAAATCTCACCATGCTCTTTCTAACCACACCAAATATCATCCAGATTTTCTGTTGAAGTTTCTCTCCCATGGATTACATTTACTAGGAATTGTCTTAGCCTACTTGGGCTGCTTTAATAAAATACCACAGGCTGGTAGCTTAAACAACAGAAATTTATTTTTCATTGTTCTTGAGTCTGGGAAGTCCAAGATCAAGGTGCTGGCCAATATGGTTCCTAATAAGGGCTTTCTTCCTGGCTTGCAGATGGAGATCTCCTCACTGTGTCCTAACATGACAAAGGGAGAGAGCTCTAGTGTCCCTACCTCTTCTTATAAGGGCACTAGCTCTATTGGATTAGGGCCCACCCTTATAACTTCATTTAACCTTTGTCACCTCTTCACAGGCCCTGTCTCCAAGTGAAGTCACATTGAGGGTTAGGGCTTCAACATATGAATGGGGGGTTTCATAATCTGGTCCATAGCAGGACAGTATGTGTTTATTGATATATTATTTGCCAAGGATCTTCTATACCATTATACAGTTTTCCTTATTGTTACACAATAGTATGGGACTTTCTATGGGGCAATACAAATTATTTCTTTTTATATTGTGGTAGAAAATACATAATATAAAATGCATAATCTTAATCATTTCTAAGTGTATGATTCAGTAGTATTGAGTATACACATTTTTTTTTAACAAGCCAAGGATCTGTTTTTTCTTAACCAGCATTTAAAGTTCTATGTTCATAATATTTTTTTTTTGAGCATTTACTTCTTGCTAGACATAGTATTGAGTGGTTTACATGGATTATTTCATTTAATACTCATAATAACTCTACAAGTTAGAAACTATTATTTCATCCTGTTTAACAAGTAGAGACCCAAGTCTCAGCTAAATAACTAGTTTAAGGTTGCATAGCTAGTAAATAGCAGAGCTGAGATTCAGTGTGTTTAAATTGAATCCAAATTGACTGTGGAACTAATCTCCTTAACCACTCTTCTGCACCATATTTTTATTCTGTTTTTAAGAATAAAATATGCTAGGGGCGCCTGGGTGGCGCAGTCGGTTAAGCGTCTGACTTCAGCCAGGTCACGATCTCGCGGTCCGTGAGTTCGAGCCCCGCGTCGGGCTCTGGGCTGATGGCTCGGAGCCTGGAGCCTGTTTCCGGTTCTGTGTCTCCCTCTCTCTCTGCCCCTCCCCCGTTCATGCTCTGTCTCTCTCTGTCCCAAAAATAAATAAACGTTGAAAAAAAAAAATTAAAAAAAAAAAGAATAAAATATGTTAATATGGATAAGATATTTACTATATGTTCCAGTGTTTATGTAAAATGGATCTGTTACAAATGCCTGATTTATGTTTCCAGTGATAGAGAAATCATCAAAGCAATTAATGTAAAACTGACATGAAAAGACATTTACTTAACTTCTCCAGAATTTGTTTTCCTAAGGTGAATGGGCATAGAATGAGATTTCTCAACTTTGGCACTATTGACATTTTGTTCTGGATAATTGTTTGGGGGAGGGGAGTTGTCCTGTGCATTGTAGGATGTTTACTAGTATCCTTGGGCTCTACTCCCAAGATGACAGCAGCACTACTCTCCTTAGTCCTAAACAAAACAAAACAAAACAAAACAAAACCTTCAGACATGGCCAGATGTCCCCTAGGGGGAAAATCTCCCACAGTCAAGAACCTCTAGGCTAGAATGCAAAATATTCCATTACAGTTGACCCTTGAATAACATGAGGGTTAGGGGCACTGATCTCCCATGTAGTCAAAAATCCACATAAAATTTTGACTCCCTCCAAACTTAATCAGTGACAGCCTACTGTTGACTGGAAGCCTTACCAATAACATGAACAGTTGATTAACACATATTTTGTATATATATTACATACTGTATTCTTAAAATAAGCTAGAGAAAAGAAAATGTTAAGAAAATCATGGGAGAATACATACACAGTACTGTACTGTATTTACTGCAAATAAGCCACATATAAGTGGATCCACAAGTTCAAAACCATGTTGTTTAAGGGTCAACTGTATTTAGACCCTAAACCCAATAGTCATCTGGATGTTTTATGTATTTAAAAAAAATCTATATTGAATGCATGCTGTGTTCCAAGTACCATTTTCTTCTTTTTTTAAAAAAAATTTTTTAACGTTTATTTATTTTTGAGAGAGAGAGAGACAGAGCATGAACGGGGGAGGGCCAGAGAGAGGGAGACACAGAATCTGAAACAGGCTCCAGGCTCTGAGCTGTCAGCACAGAGCCCGACGCGGGGCTCGAACTCACGGACCACGAGATCATGAGCTGAGCCGAAGTCGGACGCTTAACTGACTGAGCCACCCAGGTGCCCCCGAAGTACCGTTTTCTAAGAGCTTTACAGATATTAACTAATTTAATCCCCCCAAATTACAAAGTATACCTATTAGGTATACAAATTATAATCCCTCAACCCTATAAGGTAGATACCATGTAGTAGATACATTATGTTAGAGGAAATACAAACCCTGCCAGTCTGATGGGAAAGCCCCCATTCCGATCCACAATGCTTAAGTTCTTATTTGGCTGTGCAGTGACTTCCATTTGCCATTCTTGATAAAGTTTTCAATACTATATGACTAATTGAGAAAAGTAATAAAAAATACTAAATAATTTTTTTCCCTCATAGGAAGAGAATGTGTACTAGATTTAATAGAAAAGGATATAATGCAGTGAGTGATTACTTTGGCTGTCGTGGCCTCTGAATGTTCCTTTTTGGCCATTGTCCAAGAACTGCTCGTGGTTCTAGGTTGTTCATCCTCCCAGAACAATGAATAGAAGGAAGTAGTGTTCAGGTTTCTGTTGGTAGAGTACTTATATATGTCCATTCCCAGTTGGAGCTTCAAGATAATTTTCCCCCAGATGCAATTTTATAGTTTGTGCAACAGGGAAATTGTCAATAAAATCTTTGCCTCTCATCACCTGTTAGATTATCAAAGCAAGCAATATAGACACTTCTTCATTTGGTAGAAAGTGTCAAGGAAGTGAAGCATCTGACGATCTACACTAAACTTAATATTTTTCACAATAAAAGTTTTTTTTAAGTTTATTTGAGATAGAGAATGTGTGTGTGCACATGTGTGAGTGAGCAGGGGAAGGGCAGAGAGGAAGAGAGAGAATCCAAAGCAGGCTTTGCACTATCGGCACAGAGCCCAACGTGGGGCTTGAACCCATGAACCATGAGATCATGACCTGAGCTGAAATCAGGAGTTGGACACTTAACCAACTGAGCCACCCAGGCGCCCATATGATGAAAATTTTTAAAAAATTACAAATGTAGAGGGAATAGAATAATGAACCTGATGTACTCACCATTCATATTTAATGCATAGTGTCATCTATACTTATGCTCCCAATCAGATTTTTTTGAAACAAATCCCATATTATTTTACTTGTGCTGTTTCATTATGTCTCTCTAAAAAGATAAAAAACCATTTTGAGTACAGCTATACAAAACCATGATCTCATCTAAACATGTATAAAGAATTTGATATCAGATGTGTAGGCAGTGATTATATTTTTTAACTGTCATATAATTCTTTTTATAGTGTTTAACTTGAATCTAAATAAGGTTCATGAATTGCTATTGGTTTATTTGTTTTTAAATTTTCTTTCTCAGGATTTTTATTTAAAAAAATTTTTAATGTTTATATTTGGGGGGGCATGAGTGGGGGAGGGGCAGAGAGAGAGGGATACACAGAATCTGAAGCAGGCTCCAGGCTCTTGAACTGTCAGCACAGAGCCCGATGCGGGACTTGAACCCATGAACCACGAGATCCTGACCTGAGCCGAAGTCAGGTGCTGAACTGACTAAGCCACGCAGGTGCCCTGATGATTTTATTTTTTTGAGGTAAAATTTACCTTCTAAGTCTTTCAATCTATAGATTCCCCATATTCTTGTTTTTTTTCTTTTTAGAAATATGTTTTTTATGTTATAATGGATTTATTATTAAATGCTTTAATAAGTATTTAAAAAATTTCTGAGTTTTTATTTCCAACATGGTAAATACCAATAGATGTAAACCTGCACAAACAAAAGCTCTTTGAGGTCTCCAGCAATCTTTTTTTTTTTTTTTTTTTTTGAAGACCACTTCAGTCATAAACTCACTACCAAGGGTTTAGATTAACTAATGCACTCATGGAATGTCACACTATAAAGAAGTACTATTTTAAAATTAGTTAAAACAATATAACAGATGATTCCTAAGGTTCCACCTAAACCTAAGATCCAACCATTCTACACGAGAGGTCCTAATAAATGTACTATTTTTCAGCACAACTTCTCATCCTTAAGTCTCCTTTTTTCTTGAAACCCTTTGACTCCCCCTGGCCAGTTCCATCCGACCTATGTAAAATGGCATCTGTTTTGATTTACCCACATTGATCTACCTTATTTCCTAAACTTCAGTGATTTGAGTAGTACCATCACAATTTTTTTTCCCCAAATGCCTAACACCTCTACTACTATTTTTCTTTGAATTGGCACACTTTTGGGGCACCTGGGTGGCTCAGTCGGTTGAGCTTCTGACTTTGGCTCAGGTCATGATCTCACCCACCGCTCATGAGTTTGAGCCCCACCTTGGACTCTGTGCTGACAGCTCAGCACAAGCCTGGAGTCTGCTTCAGATTCTGTGTCTTCCTGTCTCTCTGCCCCACCCCCGCTCATGCTCTGTCTTTCTCTCTCTCAAAAAGTAACATTAAAAAAAATTTTTTTTTAAATGGCACACTTTTGTTTTGAATTTAAATACCCTCTTTAGCTTTATCACACAGAGTATTATCCATGAAAGGTGCTAGCTGTGCATTTTTTCACATAGTAAAATAAATGCATAACTAAATATCTTAAGTAAAAAGGGCATTTATGAAAATTTAAAGTACAAAGTAATCATCCTTGTACTGCCAAAAATCTACTCTTTTACCTCCAGTGGTCTGCACATAGCACTGTGGTAACCTTTCTGTGCTGTACCTGTGTGGTTCCTTGCCCATCGTCCCCACCAGGGAGGACGGGGACTGGCTTTCTTCTCTGTATCACCATGTTAGGAAGCCTGGTGCCAGGTGCATAATATGCTTTCAATAAATGTTTGATGAATGAATGTCTCTCTTACTATCACCATAGTGAAATACCATTAGCAAGGGGCGCCTGGGTGGCTCAGTCGGTTGAGCGGCCGACTTCAGATCAGGTCATGATCTCACGGCCCGTGAGTTCGAGCCCCGCGTTAGGCTCTGTGCTGACAGCTCAGAGCCTGGAGCCTGTTTCAGATTCTGTGTCTCCCTCTCTCTGACCCTCCCCCCTACATGCTCTGTCTTTCTCTGTCTCAAAAATAAATAAACGTTAAAAAAAATTTTTTTTGAAAAGAAAAAGAAAAAAAATACCATTAGCAAATAGAAATCTTTGCTATTTTCTCTTTGATTCCCAACCTCAGATAACTTCATCACTCAAACATGGAATCAAAACATAAAGAAGTAGCTAAACATGTGGAAGTGAAGTAGGGCCTGTTTTTCTACCACCTAAAACTTAGTTGTTGTTTTTATGATAGGACAGGATATATTTTTCCATTGAAGAAAGGGGTCCTTTATCCCACAGTTTCCCGTCCTCAGATCTCTGATTTTCCTGCAAACTAGTGTTTAAATCTAGAGGCTTGTTCAAATTCAGGCTCCTTAAAAAAATGGTTATTTTTAGAAAGATTACATTATAGGTTGTGGTATGTTCTTTGATCAGGAGGCGCATAATTTCTGGTTAGTGGTTTAGATGACTATATTTCAGATCCATCGATTCATGAGAGGTTGCAAAACTTGATAGGTTAATTCTATCATTTCCTCTTTGTTCTTTAGCTGGAATGTCTATAAAAAGGCACTTCCCACTATCGACCATTGTGTTACCCAGAGGTACAGGTTATGCAGAAAACTTGCTTAAATGTTTTCTTTTTTCTTTTTTTTTCTTCAAAATAATCAGTTGACTCCTTAGCATCCTCCAAGGAGTTTGAGTTGTAGAGTTTTGTTGTGTTCGGTTTTAGTTTTATTATGAATAAAAATCACATGTGAATAAACATATTTGATACATTTAACCTATTGGAGTTATTATCTGCATGCTCAACTTGTCCCAATTTTGGCTAGTGGGAGTCTTTTTGGTTTGGCTCCTGAGGTTCTTTGGCATAATCCTGATAAATTGAGATAGTTTCCTTGCTGACTGGTTGACAAAATACTTTAACTCATCTTGGACATATTCTGCCCCAGACCTAGAATCAACAATTTCTTGAAGGAGACTTGGTTCCTTCAAGTGGGAAATGACCTTTAGAAAACATAATCTGAGTGGTAGTGGTGTTCATTGCTATTCATCATTATTCTGAGGCCCTTTCAATGCTAGAGTTGCTTTTAAAGATGGAATATACTCTAAGTTCATATGCATCTTTCTTATTCAAATTTGGAACTTTTAAGCCTCCAGAGTTTTTATTTCATCTTACATTTGTGTTTTCTTTAAACAATACTGAAAGCCTTAGTTTTTTTTTTTTAGTCTTTTTTTTTTTAAAGTTTATTCATTTTGAGAGAGAAAGAAAGAACATGAGCAGGGGAGGGGCAGAGAGAGGGAGAGAGAGAATCCCATGCAGAGCCCTACATGGGGCTCAATCTCATGAACCATGAGATAATAGCCTGAGACAAGATCAAGAGTCAGATACTTAACTGAGTCATCCAGTTGCCCTTGAAAGCCTTAGTTTTTAACCATAGTGGAATAAGCACTCATTTCATTTATCTTATAATACTATATAACTGTCTCATATTAACAATATTGAGTCTTCCCCATCTTGTAAGATGGTGGGTGAAAAGCTGAGAACCAGATACTAAGGAGAAGAACCTGAAGCCAAGAAGGCTGATGCTGGTGGCAGAGTTAAGAAGGGTAACCTTAAGGCTAAAATGCCAAAGAAGGGGAAGCCCCACTGCAGCCAAAACCCTGTCCTAGTTAGAGGAAGTGGCAGATATTTCCAATTGACTATGTATTCCAGAAGGGCAGTGTACCAGAGGAAGTATTCAGCAGCTAAATCTAGGGTTGAATACAAAAAGTAGGAGAAGGTTCTTGCTACTATCACAAAACCAGATGGTGGTGACAAGAATGCTGGTACCTGACTGGTTAAACTTTGTAAAGTGCCTAGGTATTATCCTACTGAAAATGTGCCTCGAAAGCTGTTGAGCCATGGCAAAAAAACTTTCAATCAGCATGTGAGAAAACTGTGAGCTACCATCACTCCTGGGACCATTTTGGTCATCCTCACTGGGCACCACAGAAATAAGAGGGTAGTTTTCCTGAAACAGCTGAGCAGTGGCTTGCCACTTGTGACTGCATCTCTGGCCCTCAATCAAGTTCTTTGCATAGAACACACCAGAAACTTGTGATTGCCACCTGCACCAAAACTGTTATAAGCAACATGAAAATCCCAAGACATCTCATTGATGCTTACTTCAAGCAGAAGAAGCTATATGAACCCAGCCACCAGGAAGGTGAAGTCTTTGACATGGAGAAAGAGAAATATGAGATTATAGAGCAGAGCAAGATTGATCAGAAAGCTGTGGACTTGTAAATGCTACCAAAAATCAAAGCTGTTCCTCAGCTTCAGGGCTACCTCCACTCTGTTTTCTCTCACAGGTGGAGTTCATCCGCACAAATGGGAGTGTTCTAAATTTCTTACAAAGGACCTAATTAAATAACTGATCCATTTCAAAATAAAAATAAAACAATATTGACATTATTACTAGCAACATGTTTACTAAAGACCATATATTTTTCCCTCATTTTTGTTGTTAGGTTATATCCCTTTAGGGATATATAGTCAAATTACTATATTGTAAAGTTATATGGAATAACTCCTTTAAGTTGTTATGCTGAAAAGTTGTGATTCTTGGGGATTGCTTTATTTAATTTTGTCTTATAATTATGTAAAATATTTACATGGTTCTAAGATTAAATCTACAAAACAGGTCATATTCAAAGGAGTCCAGGGTCTATCCTTATCCTCTAACCAATGCTCTTCCCTCTTCTATAGGTAACAATTTTTTAAATGATTTATGATTTTTTAATATCAGCAAATACATATTTATATCCCTCTTCTTAAATAAACAGAAGTCACTGTAAATACTTCTCATCTTGCTTTTTTTTTACTTAATAATATATCTTGAAGATTTCTTCATAATAGTATATTAAGATATTCCCTATTCCCTTTTTGACCGCATAGTACCCCATAGTTAATTCAACCAGTTTCTATTGATAGGCATTTGGGTTGTTTCTGGTCTTTTCTCTTCCAAATAATATTTCAGTTAAGAACCTTATACATACATATTTTTATTATTTTTGTCAGGGTGGCTTTGAGCATATATCTTTTGTTTTTGTCAGTACATCTTTATTTAGGAATATTCTTTAGTGATTCTTGTAGCAAGAAACTAGGAATGGTAAATTCTCTCACTTTATTTGTTTGAAAATATATTTTTTGCCTTTATGTAATAGTGTTGCTGGGCAAAGAATTTTAAGTTAATAGTTACTTACTTTTAGCACACTGAAGATAGTACTTGATTGGCCTCTATTGTTGCTAATGAGCAGTTGCTATTAAGACATAGAACTATTTCTTTATACATAATTTAACTTTTCTTTTTGGTTGCTTTAAGATACTCTTTTAGTTCCAGATTATCTACAGTTTCACTAAGATGTGCTTGGCATGGATATATTTTAATTTACCATGTTTGGTTTTCATTTTGGTACTCGAAAAGTTTATTTATTGGCAGGAAGGGGCAAAGAGGGGGGAAAAGAGAGAGAATCCCAAGCAGACTCCATGCTGACAACTGGCTCAGGGCTCGAAGTCACTAAAGGTGAGATCATGACCTGAGCTGAAATCAAGAGTCAGATGCTTAACTGACTGAGCCACCCAAGCATCCCTTCATTTTGGTACCCAAATCAGAAGAGTCTTCTCTTTAATTAATTCTGCAAAAAGTTCTTAGCCACTTTCTTTTCTATTATCTTCCTTCGACTCCAACTCCTTTACCCCACCACCTTTTCCTTCTCATGCTCTTATCAATTGTACTTCCTCAGTCTATTTTCCATGTCTCTTAATTTCTCTTTCATATATATTTATTTCTTATAGTCTCTCATTTTAGCAGTTTTAGTAATTTACTTAAATATGTATTCCTGTTCACATTTTTAAAAAGTTGCATGCATGTTTTTACTAAGTTGTTTTATAGTGCAAAGTAATTGTGTGTGTAACAGGGTGTTCACTGGGATTTGTGCTTCCTCTGAAATGACCACTAAAGGGTAAAAAACTGAGGGAAAGGAGACATCAAGTACCTCACATTCTAGAGAACCTCCTAGTAACTGGGGCTTATCAAGGATAGCCTCACTGGATCTTCTATCTACACAAATACCCAGGAGCTTACCTATATAATCAGAACATGAAGGAGAAGAAGAAATCATGGGAACCATGATAAGCCATCATTGTGCTGGAGAGGTCTCCTCTGCCCCCAAAACCCAAGTGTTAGGGGGAAGCACCAAACATCTCATTGGCATCTCATTCCCCAGTTGGGTAGCAGACTTGGTGGTGTGCCTCTGTGTCTATGTGAGCAGCAGGTGAGGAAACCTGAGAAAGATGGGAGGGTGCAACAGCATGGGGACTCCAGAAAGGAGCCAGCAGCCCTCTCTGCTATTTGGTGGGTGAGATTCACTTGGATCAAGTAGACATTGTGGAGAGTAGTCTTGATTAAATATTTTGCCAGTTGGCACCTGAGAGGGAAGGTCACTGGATGAGGAGATTATAGTGGCAAGAGACTGTGGGATAGACCTCCCAGGACAGAAGCTGAGTGTGGAAACATGGTGAGTCACCACCAGCTGCTCTCCTACAGAGGGTAAGGGGCCCCAGAGAGTGTTCTGGAGAACTCACAGCTATGCTTTGCATTTCTGTTCCTCTCCAGAATCTTTAGTTTCTTTCTTTGATGAGTAGTTTTACTACTACTGCATTAGGGTAAGTAGACTCATTTTCTTGTTTGTTTTTTTATTTGGGTGAATACATTTATTGCTGTTTGCTGGTCTTTACTATTTAAAAAAATTTTTTTTCAATGTTTTATTTGTTTTTGAGAGACAGAGTATGAGTGGGGGAGGGACAGAGAGAGAAGGAGACAGAATCCACGAAGCAGGCTCCAGGCTCTGAGCTGTCAGCACAGAGCCCGATGTGGGGCTCGAACCCATGAACCATGAGATCATGACCTGAGCCAAAGTCAGATGCTTAACAGACTGAGCCACCCATGCACCCCTGGTCTTTACTATTTTTTATTCATTTTGTTTGCCCTGTTAATCTCAGCACTGACCTTTTAGCCTCATTAGGCTGTATGACATTTGACATACAGCTTCTTGGTGTTTGATGTGATACTTTATACTAAAAGTGAATCTGCTTTAGTCCATCCAGCATTTGTTGCCAACTTCCTTCTCTGTATCCAGATACCCCGTCACCACCCTCTTTCTGCACTAACTGAATCTTCCTTTGCAGCTGCGGCCACTATCCTGATGCTCCTCATGACCAGCCCTCACATGTGCTTTGTGCTTCAATGAAGGGGACACTTGTGCAATCAGGTAGAAAGAGATCGATTTTTCCAGAGTGATTTATACCCTCTGATAATTGAGCTATCATCAGTGACACCGCTGAGCACGCAAAAGAAAGTGGCACCTCTAGTTACAGGGAGAGCTGAGTCCTTGGAAGCATCTGAAAATGGTGACAGGACCATCTGGATATCACAATAAAATTCTAGCATCATCAGGAGTCCCTGGGCAGTATATATGAATTTAAGAGAAAGAAACATTGTATATTCAAGGAAAATTCTGGAATGAGAACTGAGTTTTAAAAGAGGTCATAAGCAAAGGCATAGAGTTACCCTTGAACCTTGATACTACCTTGATACTACCTTGATATTACCCCCATATTCTTTGTGCCTCTTTCTATAAACAGAGATTAAGAAAGATGATGTGTTCTCTGCTATGGTTTTATTACATCCCCAAGTATAGATACACATCCAAAATGTTGCAATACCATGCCAAATGACAAGTGGCTAGTACTGTCAGACTTGATGAACAGAGAGGCTTGGGTTTGAATCTTGATGTTGCTGTTTATTTGTTGCATGACCTTGGGCAAGTCACCCACCCTTTTTGAGTCTGTTTCCTTATAATACCTATTTTACAGAGTTGTGGTGAGGTTAGACGTGAAATTGATGTAGAAACACTTGGCACCTGGCCCATAACTCACAAGGTTGGCTTCTTTTTGGACAATGAGAACAAAACCCACATTGGAATGAGCTGGGACTTATATTTCTCTTCTCTTTGTTGTTTGATTTTCACTGATTATAAAGCAAGTCATACAGATTAATTTGTTGGACAAGAGTGTGATTGTTGAACTTAGAAATATCAAGAAGAGAAATTTAAACAGAAGTTGTAAGAAGGAAATCTGTCTTCTGTGAATACAGTGAATCATGGGAGTCTGGATGGACCCTTTAATATTTTAATAGGGTTTCTGGGTCATGGGCCCTCTATTGTCTTACCTTCGGTTGATGCCATTTGATGACAGCACTAAGAATTGATGATTTCTTTATCCCCAGAAGACAACTGAAGACAGAGGAGGAAGGAGTAAATCTCTAGAGTTCCTAAGGTTGGGGACCATCTGCTCAGGGATCATCTTCATGTGTATCAGGCCAAATCATAGGCACATGAAACTTAGAGTTTCCTCCTTCCTTGCCAGTAAAACCCACTAGCTCAGAACCTTGGGAATCGGTCTTGCCCTTGCTTCCTGCAGTCAGAGCCTGAATGTGGTTTGGAATGTAAATGTTAGAATTGAGAGCATGTCTTTGGAGTAGGACAGACCTGGACCTGATCCTGGTATACGGTCAGTGCCCTGTAAATTGTGTGTATTATTATTTTTACTCCCGATTCAGCTTGTGTACTTCAGTCACATTGATCCTTAATCTTCCTTTGAATGTTTCTGTGTAGAGGAGTCTTTAAGTGATTAGTTTTGGATTCTTAGCTTTTATATTCTGCACTTTGAATTCTGTCCATGTAGCCAAACGACTCATGCTAATTGCAGTGCTCTCAATATAGAAGACATTTCTTAGATACAGGGTCTATTCCAGAGCATTCAAGGAAGACTGACAGGTCATTTTGGGATGGGCTCCATTCTACTTTCCAAATTCAGTTTTTCTTCTCAAACTCTTCCAGGACCTGTGAATTTAAAGACCGTCATTTTAGTATCAGGGTTTTATGCAACAATGCCAGTCACTCCCACCCTCATATATTACCCTCTTTGGCCAGGAAATCGATAGAAGTGGTCAAGGGACACTGATGCTTTGTTTTGAATATGTACATATTAATGCTCATCTTCTCTTCTCATCTTGTGATCAGAATTTTGCCACCATATAGGTAAAGACACAATTAGGATTTTTGCCAGCTTTTGTGTTGTTTCATTTTAGTATCCTTCTTGGCCTCAGAACCTCCACCCCCCCTCACTGTTGATGCTCTTCCATAACATTTACTCTTAGTGGATACCTTCCTTTCCTGGCCATATCTCAGGTCATCCTTCTTTAGGAAAGAGATGTCATTACAAACCTAGTAATTTTAAAGAGGAAGATAACAGTAATAGGTGAGATTTATGGAACGTTCACCATGTATCAGACACTACTGTAACCACTTTGTATATATGAACACATTTAATACAACTCCATGAAATAAATGCTATTGTTCTTTCCCTTTTATAGTTGGGGAAACTGCTACAAGAGAGGATCAGTACCTTGTATAGCTGGAGCAAGTAGACAACAGTTAGCTTGGCCACAGGTCTTCTTGGGCTGTGGAGAATTTCCTCTGTAGGACCTCTAGGTTCAGACACTGACATCCAGGATCCTGGCTCAGGCAATCCCAAATAAGGTGCTCTTGTCATATCAGCAGGAGCATAAACATAAAAACATTTCCTACAAAATTTATAAAATGCTGGAATACTGTGTCATTTCTGCAAATCTCCTTTAAAAGCACGTCTGCCAGACAACCTATATGACATTACCTTTGTACTCTGAAAAAGATATTATGAAGTAATAAAAAAAATACTAAAATAAGGTCACTTCCCTCCTCTTAGAAGGTATTTTTAGAGCTTGTTTTCCAGACAAAGGAAGTTGAACTGAAGAAGTCACTCTCGTTTGAAAATCAGGTGAAAGTCAACAACATTGCTACTTATGAAATTAAAAAGCAACACATTCCCAGGAGAGTATCTTTACATGCAAACTAATTTCTAAGGTCAAAAAAAAAAAATTAGACGTAATTCAGTCCAACAACAGGTAATTTTGAAAAGAGCCTGTTTAGGAACTACCCACTAAGTGGGAGTTAGCAGGTTACAATTATTTTTTGGTTTATTCTAAAATTCACTTGCATAGGCATAGCCTATGGGGGTGGGTGGGAAGGGGACCCTGATTTGAAACATGTAGCTGCCAACCAAACAATGAAATGAAGAGAACAATAAACAAAGGAAACCTTTCCAAAGGCTCTCTTCATTTACATTCTGAGATTACTAGCTTCATCTCTCTGCTGAAATAGCCTTACGTTACTGGCCGTCCAAAAGCATAATCAGGTACTAGCGGGAGCTTTTGCTCCAGCAAACTGCATGAAGAATATTTGAATGCTGCCAAGACTATAGGTGCCTGTTTCAAGTTGTCATAGTATATGCTATAAGGTGTCATAAATAAGGGGGGTATATTTATAAATCTGACATTAAAAATGTGTTCCTAAAATATCTTGTGTGTTCCCTGGCCATGTCAGCATAGAAATAATGTTTAGTATTTGTTTATTTTACTGGACCACCCCATGAACCTGGGGGAAACATGTTAGAAAAAAAATTATAGCTACGCCAACTATTCTGGGAGATACACGAGCCCTCCATGTTTATCAGGTTGAGGGCACTGTATTTTGATGTCAATAAGCAATTTTTCCAGCCCGGTCTCCTGCCCGACCCTTTTAATCCATCAATATATTATTAGAGATAAAGTTGGTGGATGCCTGCTGCAGTTAGAAGATAAATGACATCTCTGAAGTCAGGCATTAAAGACTAGATTAAGGCCTTGTGACACCGTTTTCAGTGCTCATCTGTGCACTTCTGTTCAACCTATCACACTGAGTGACAAGAAAGAAAAATAATGAACTGGGCCAGGGGAAGAAGAAGAAAAAAAAAAGGCAGAAAAAGAGAGAGATTTTTTTCCCCCTAACACACAAACTACATCAGTTCATACTCGGGATTAGACTGCATTTAAAGAAAGGAAAAAAGAAAAGAAAATGGGGAATTGGGAAGGACAGGGAAGGGGCTGTTCTATAAAGATGAAAATAGGCAGGCAAAAGGAACATTAAAGCCAAGAATTCCATTTCTGCCTGGCCAGTGTGGCTTTTGGTACCCCCCACCTGCCTCCCAGCCTCTCCCATGCAGACATCTCTCAGTTGGCATCCAGTTGCTTCAGGAATCTGCTCCTTCTCCAAGTTGGGAGTGCTGACATAAATCTTGCTAAGAGGCAGGGCTCGGCTTTAAATCTTAGTGAATCATGTTCTTCTATTCCCGCCAAAGGATTTCCTTCACACTACTACCATTGGTCTGGTTGGAGGTATTAAAGAGTTTTGTAACTGTGTTCTGATAGTGATTTTGAATATGGCTCCTTACTTGACAAATACACATGTTGAATTTTTTCCCATTGTGTGGAAAACAGTAGCCACAAATTAATTGCAAGGTGGAAGCAAAAGGAAAGGGAGATGCAGGCCATGGGAGAGGGCCCAGGTTTGTGGGTAGGGGACCTAGAGTCTACTCTAAGACTGATTTGCCCTCACTCACTTTTTTAGTCACTTAGTAGAAATAAAACCATTCCCCTCCCCATATGTCTTGCCAGCTTGCGAGGATAGAAGGGACACCTTCCTGTAGACCTCTTTTGTTCCTGGTGTTTCAACAATCCTCCTTAGAATCCAAGTCCTTGAGACATTTATATGCATGGTAGTGGTCCTGGGACCCTCCACACTAGAACACACAGAAGGCCCTCCACTGGTATTTGGTAACTGAGAACTCACAAAACACCTGTCTGACCCCAAGCACCTGCTGAATGCCTCATGTAAATTTTTCTGCCATCATAAATATCCCTTGTCTCCAATTAAATACTTGTCTTTCTAGCCTTTAGTAAGCTTCTCCTGCTGTTCATCTCATCATCCAGGGTCAATACATTCCATTTGTTTCCAAGTCCCGGTCCTGGATGTTGCTTCCTTCTTGCATGTTCTTGTTCCATACCCGCTTCTGTAGTCCTAGTTCAAGGCCTCTTTGTCCCAGGCTTTATCTCCGTATTTTATTTCTGTCCTTTAAATCCATCATATCAGCTGACTCTGGATTGATCTTCCCCAAACTCTTCTTTGACTATAACATTCCCTGCTCAAAAGTTTAAATTCCTTATTATAGCATTAAGACCCTCCAGAGTCTTAATCTGATCCAACTGCTTTTCCAGTCTTTTTTTCTCTTCTTCCTCTAAAATCCTCAGCAAATTAGTTCACGTGCTTCAGACATGGTTATCATTTACTCATCTCTATCTATTTACTATTGTTATTCCCTGTACTGAAATTTTCTGCCAGGAACCTCTATCTGTCCAAAATCTGTACCTCCCTGGCTCACTTACCTCCTTTTCCATTTGACTGGCCTTGTCTTCCCTCAGTTGGACATGGCTTTTGCCTCCTCTGAGATACTGCCTCATGTTGGCAGAACCTAGTTTGGCTCAGAATGACAACTAAATAGAAGGCAATGTAATTATGGAAAAAGCAGGGGGTTTGTGGGTCTCAAGGAATCCAACCAGAAGACTGGCATATTTGAATTAACTTTGGCCTCTGCTGCTCTGTAAATGTTGAGTTAATTCTCTCCATTTGATGATGGGATTCTTCCACATCAAAGGTGGGCTTTGTGGGATAGGCAAACACACTGCTGATAGCTTTAGTGTCTTATTTTTCCCATAAGAGACAAACTTTACTTGGGCTGACTGACCCCAAAGGTAAAAGTCCTGCATACAATATCTGATTAATAAGGCAGTTATCAGATGTCCATCCCTGGGCCAAGAAAATGAGGCTGGGAGTGGGAAAGGGAGGTATTATGATTGGTTCAGCCTGGGCATATGCTCTCCAATTTAGCTAGGAAGGTTGTGGTTGATTGTAGAAGTAGTCATGACCTTTCACTTGTCCCTGTGACTTTGTAGCTCCTTCCATAAAGGGATGGAGTCTATTAACCCATCCATTAAATCTTGGCTGGCTTTGTACCTTGCTTTGGTGTCAGCAGAATGCAGCAGAAGTGATGCTGTGTCCATTCCAAGCCTAGGTGTCAAGATGCCATGCATATTTCCCTTCTCTCTCAGAGACCTGCCACTTGCATGTGAACAAGTCTGGGCTAGCCTACATGATAATGAGAGATATATGGCCCAGTCATCCCTATTACTCTGACAACCAGCTAACCACAAGGTGCAGAGATGCTGAGTGTGAGTCATGAGTACCATCATTTTGACCAATTGAGACCAGAACAACCATTAGATGAGTCCAGACCAAACTGCCAACCCACAAAATCATGAGCTACATAAATGGTTGTTGCTTTAAGCTTCTGAGTTTTGAGATGTTATACAAAAAATCTAACTGACATAAAGGTGAAATCTGTAATGATAGCAGCTCCCACTGGAAGCACATAGTTTAGAGTAGAAGCAGAAAAGTTGTGTTCTGGGTAGACAAAATCATGGAGGGCAGGTACAGACACTTTAAGCACTTAATGTGAGACTAGTACATTCTCTTTTCCCTTCAACTAGATAGTGGGCTTCTTAGAGCAGTGTCCAACATGGTACATATCCTCCAGTGACTAGAAGATACTGGTTAATCTTAGTGAAATCCTCACTTAATCTTAGTGAAATGAGTAGCCAGATGGGATGTTACTCTAGACTATAATTCTAACTTGTGAATGCATAAGACCTAAAGATTTTATCATTGACTTATGGTTGAACCTTTGAATTCTAAGGAGATTCCTGAAAACAAAATCTTCCATGTGCTACATAAAAAACAAAATTTGGTGCCATGTCCTAGTAATAGTTCTGATACAACTAAGGACAAAACTACCTCATAAAAACGAAATATTTCTAGCAGTGCTGATGACAAAGTTTTTATCTATTCTCCTTGAAAAACTGGAGCCTACTTATGGTTTATCACTGATGAAACATCCATGGTTACCATTTATTGAACATCCACTAAGAGCCAGTATCTTAGTCACTTTTGACTACTATAACAGAAGTACCATAGACTGGGGTGCTTAAACAACAGGCATTTATTTCTCATAGTTCTGGAGGTTGGGAAGTCCAAGATCAAGGCACCAGCAGATTGATTGTTTGGTAAAAGATTACTTCCTAGTTCATAGACAGCCACATTCTTCTATCCTCATGTGGCATAAGGGGTGAGAGCGTTCTTGAGGTCTCTTTTATAAAGGCACTAATTCAATTCATGAGAGATCCACCCTTATGATCTAATCATCTCCCAAAAGCTTTACTTCCAAATACCATCACATTGGGTATTGGGATTTCAACACATGAATTTTGGGGAGGATTTAAGCATTTAGTCTATAGCAACCAGGCACTGTGCTTGTCATTGCATAGACAGTATCTCATTTAATCTTTAAAACAGCTATGTGGTGGTTATTATTCTCATTTTACAGATGAAGAAATTGAGACATAGGGATGTTAAGTGTAATTGCTCAAGTTCACACAGGTACTAAATGTTCGACCAGTGATTGGAACACAGGGTCATCCTACTTGATAGATCTTTCCATACTTGGACAGTGCTTCTGGGGGATGGGGGGGTAACTTTCAGGTTGAAACAAAATCTGTCTATATTGGTCTTATTCTTACTTTTGGGTCTATATATTTACTGGTTCATTCTAGTTATTTATTTTCTTTTTTTGCCTTTTCAAATGTGTTTTAGAAATAATTATTTGCTTTAGCTTATCATAGCCTCCAATGCACAGGGACAATTGTCTGTTTAGGATCATGCTCAGCCATGACTTGGCTATGAACTATAAGTAATAGTTACTATCACTAATATCCTTGGGGGTTACATATAAAGATACTTAGAGACAGGGCTTCAACTTTCAACCTTTCTGTGTGCAGCAAACATTAACGGTGCAAGTGAGCATAAGATACTACCTTTGCATTCATGGACCTTAGAGACTGGTGGAAAAGACAGAAACGGACACAATGGCCTATCAGTGAGGGGTTTGTATTGACTGCTAGGGCACAAATCCATATAAAAGAGGATCACAGAAGAGAAGGAAATAACTTCCATCTGTAGGAATCAGAGAGTATTTACAGAATAGATGGACACTTGATCTGAGTCTTGGAGGACAAATGGGAGTTAGAAGGGCAGAGCTGATGTGACATTCTAGTTTAGTGCTCCGGTTTAAAAATACGTATTATGTCCCAGAGAGAAGGATCATAGCATTGCCTTAGTCTTTGTTACCATTAAGTATTGGATAAGGAGGGTCACTAAGATGGAGATGAGGGTTGTGGTAATGAAATAAATGAGAATTATAGACTCAGGGGATGGAAAGTGGGACATCCTCCAAGATGTTGTCTCTGGGTCTCAGTGACAGTGGCTAGTTTGGACTGACATTTTCTGAGCTGGTGCACATGGGTTATTTCAAGGTGTTTTCTTCATTACAAGGACGATATTTTAAATTCTAAAAGTATAAAAGTAGGGGACCTATTGAGGGAAACATCTAGTTATAGGAGGTAAAACACACAAAGTAATGAAGGTGAATTTTAAGGAGAGGGATTTAATTATATATAAGAAAACAATTTAAATATTCTATAGAGAAGGCACTAAAAAGAAAAAGGCCCTGCATATTTCTTAAAGTGTAGGAGAAATTTCTCAAAATCCCATCTCTATTAAAATTAGTGTGTGCTCTCCTTTAGTTGCTATGGTAGGTTAAAAATATATCTTTTTGGCAATTTTATTTTGAAAACAAGGCAACTGAAGAATAAAACCAAACAGTATAAGATTATAGTGGGTTGAACTCCCCCAAATTCAAGTACACCAGAACTTTGGAATGTGACCTTTTTTGGAATAATGGTCTTGGCAGAGGTAATGATGGTAAAATTTGAGATAAGATTATACTAGATAATAGGGGGCTCTAAATCCAAGTACAGGTGTCCTTAGAAGAGAAAGGAGAGGACAGGGAGACACAGAAAAGAGGAGTAAGGCCATGTGAATATCCACAGGCAGGGACTGGAGTTATACTGCCACAAGCCAAGGAATTATAGGGAAAGCAGAGAGAAAGGATTACCTCCTAGAGCCTTCAGAGAGAGCATGACTTCACCATATACAAAAATATACCCCAAATGGTTTAAAGACCTAAATGTGAGAACTGAAACCATAAAAATCCTAGAAGAGAGCAAAGGCAATAATGTCTCTGACATCAGCCATAGCAACATTTTTCTAGATAGGTCTCCTGGGGCATGGAAGATAAAAGCAAAAATAAACCATTGGGACTACATAAAAATAAAAAGCTTTTGCACAGCAAAGGAAACAATCAACAAAACTAAGGGGCAACCTATGAAACAGGA
Source organism: Lynx canadensis (assembly GCF_007474595.2). NCBI lineage: Eukaryota > Metazoa > Chordata > Mammalia > Carnivora > Felidae > Lynx > Lynx canadensis. Next base: position 33,025,795 of record NC_044311.2, read on the forward strand.
GAAGATATTTGCAAATGACATACCTGAGAAAGGGTTTGTATCCAAAATATATAAAGAAGGTATACAACTTAACACCAAAAAGCAAATAATCCAATTAAAAAATGGGCAGAGGATGTGAATAGACATTTCTCCAAAAAACGTATCCAGATGGCCAACAGACACATGAAAAGATGCTCATCATCACTCATCATCAGGGAAATCCAAGTCAAAACTACAGTGTGATATTACCTCACATCTGTCCGAATGGCTAAAATCAACAACACAAGAAATAGCAAGTATTGGTGAAGATGTGCAGAAAAGGAATCCTTTTTCACTGTTGGTGGGAATGCAAACTGGTACAGCCACTATGGAAAACAGTATGGAGGTTCCTCAAAAAATTAAAAATAGAACTACCCTACGATCTGGTAATCACACTAGTATTTACCCCCCAAATACAAAAGCACTAATTCAAAGGGATACATGCACCTCTATGTTTATAGGACATTTTTTTTTTACAATAGCCAAATTATGGAAGCAGCCCAAGTGCCCATCAACAGACATCAATAGAATGGATAAAGAAGAGGTGGTGTACACACACACACACACACTGGAATATTATTCAGCCATAAAAAGGAATGAAATCTTGCTATTTGCAATGACATGGTTGGAACTAGAGAGTGTAACGCTAAGAGAAATAAGCCAGTCAGTGAAAGACAAATACCATATGATTTCACTAATGTGGAATTTAAGAAACAAACAAATGAGCAAAGGAAAAAAAGAAAAAGCAAGAGCATGGATTGCCAACACCTTGAGTCTGGATTTAAGGCCCCCAGAATTGTGAGAAAATAAACTTTTGTTTGAAGCCACTAAGTTTCTAGTAATTTGTCAAGGCAGTCCTAGGAAATGAATGCATTGATTAACCATAGGATGTCAGAGAAGTAGAGGGTCTGGAGAAAGCAGAGCTTCCTAGAAGAGGTCAAGCTGCAAAACAAAAAGGTTTAGGGAAATAAGGAGGAGAGGGAGGGCTTTCCTGGTGGGAGGAACAGAGGTAGCTAAGGTATTAAAGTACTGCACTTGCTTTGATTTGTACCTGAGGGATAACTCTTGGGTTTCTTTTCTCTTGGTAGAGATATATCAGCAGAAACAGTATCATACAAAACAATTATATAACAAGGGGAAGATTCTTGGATCTCATGTAGGTCAAAGTAGATTGAAAGAGAAAATTAGTGGAGAAGATGATAAGAATTGAGGTGGAGGTCTTTCCAATAGGGAAACAGAATGAGGAATGTTGTTAAAGCAGATGTTGGTATCTATGTGTGAAAAATATTTCCTGATATTTTATATCAGAATATGTATAAACAAACTAGCTAACAAAAAAACCCAAGGGAACAGTGAAAGAGAAAAGAGTATATTCTGCATGTACACAATCTCCAGATTGGGTAAGAGGAGGGAGGAAGTAGGGAAGAGAGATAGAATTAAAATTGTGCAGAGTTACCGTTCCCTGCTCCAACCACCAGGTGGTGTCATCAGTTTATGACAGCTTGGTTGCGATTTAGCACATCAAGGTGAGCACAGTCTAAGTGCTTATGTGCCTTCAGAAATTTGTGAGTCTTGAGATATTGGTAGGCTGTGTACCTATGACTTAGGTAGGGGGTCTGTAAAATACAGATGCCAAACTATCTGGCCTTCAATTTTACAAAAATTAAAAAATTAAAAATGTTGATGGATTTTCCAATTGACTAATGAATGAAAAATAAGGAAAAGCAGAAGGTTTATTATATTTATAAGTTAATGTGTGTTCTACAGTATTATAAGGTCACAAAGAATTTTAGGGTTGGAAAATCTTAGTTACTTAGGTCTAATTTTCTGAATGTAGTCTTAGCTCCTCAGGTAAATAACCCTGAAACCCAGAAACTGTGCATTACTCATTTTTTTTAACCTTCAACAGGCACAGGATACAGGTGCTTAATCAGTGTTTGTGGAATGAATGAATTCTATAGAATTCTGTAAATGAAACTAGCAGTCTAGTCAAATATGCTATTCCTCAATGGTGATACGGTATGACCAAAATTTTTATAAAGAAGTACAATATGGGGCGCCTGGGTGGCGCAGTCGGTTAAGCGTCCGACTTCAGCCAGGTCACGATCTCGCGGTCCGTGAGTTCGAGCCCCGCGTCAGGCTCCGGGCTGATGGCTCGGAGCCTGGAGCCTGTTTCCGATTCTGTGTCTCCCTCTCTCTCTGCCCCTCCCCCGTTCATGCTCTGTCTCTCTCTGTCCCAAAAATAAATAAACATTGAAAAAAAAAAAAAAAAAAAAAGAAGTACAATATAGGGAAATTTATCACTAGGAGAAATTCTTGAGCTTTTATCATAAGCTTCTAGGATTTAAGCTTTATTACACCCCCATACACCATGGGGATTTCAACTGGCTTCTGGGAGTCCTCATTCATAGTGGGAACTCATTGTCTATGCCTGAGCTAAAGCAGTGGATTCTTGATTTGTAGGAACACCTCTGAAATGGGGGCCCACCTTGTTTTCTATATTCTTAGCAAGGGCCTTAGTATTTCTGAGAAGAGGGGGATGGGAAGAGGAGCCTCAAATGAAGCTTTTGGTGACTCTTGAACTGCAAGTATGGTTTTTATATTTGATTTTTTTTAATGTTTATTTATTTTTGAGGGAGAGACAGAATGTGAGCAGGGGAGGGGCAGAGAGAGAGAGGGGGAGACACAGAATCAGAAGCAGGCTGCAGGCTCCAGGCTCCGAGCAGTCAGCACAGAGCCCGATGTGGGGCTCGAACCCACAAACTGTGAGATTATGACCTGAGCTGAAGTTGGACGCTTAACTGACTGTGCCACCCAGGTGCCCCAGTACAGTCCTATTCTATTCCAAGCTTAGTACTGATGACCACCATTCTCTGCTGTTTTGAACTGAGAATAACTTACTGAAGCACTCAAGTTTGTCAGGGTGGATCTTGGTGTGGCCCATCATAGGGAGCAAAAGAAGTGAAAACTAAAATTTTGTGCTGGCTATGATCACATCAAACAAATCCATATTTTGTAAAACACCTTCCACAGTCCCATACTATGTGAGCCATCATCACTGTGTGCCCCCACCCCCCCAATAACGCCCTGATAAGTGTACACTGTCCCAGCCATGCATGCATATTTTGGTTTAGTATGTTTAAATCAGAATAGAACATTAACCTATCCTGCATATGGAAACCTGGAAGAACAGTTTTGTTCCCTCAAAGTATCCATCTAAAAGATGGGAGCTATAACCTAATGGTCCCCAACCCCATCCATTATGCCTTTCAAAAATCTTCCTGCCAGATATTCAACTATTTCGTCTCATGTATTCATATCCTGGATGTCCCATGATTTTGTTACTGTGGAAAAAGTGAGTTCTCAGTTCTACAGACAGACTTGCATGAACTTGATGATCATGGTGGCCCTTGTCCTAGATAACCGTGATCATTAGTAGCTATGCAGCAGAATCTGGATTAGTCAGGAGTATGCTCAGTAGGGCAGGAATAGGGCAGGAATAGCGATTTCCTTGGCCAGAGGTAAATTTAACAACTGGGACCAAGATTCCAGGAATAGAGGTAGCCTCTGTGAGTTAGTGAAGGGCAGGAGAAAGTTCTGCAGAGAAGGGATGGGAGCAAACCTCACCAGTCCTTACACAAAGACCTTCTAGAGACAGTATGTTTGGTTTGACTTCTGTTCTACCAGTTACCAGGTGCATGAAAAGCTGGAAGCCTCTTTTGTTCTGTAAAATGGGCATGATATCAACTGCTTTGCAAGTTTGTTTAGAGGATTAGAGAAATTAATGCATTTTAATGCATTGGAATATTCCAGGTTATTAACAAATATAAGCTATTAGTTTAAACACTTAATTAAATACTAATTTAAATATTAGTCCCTTTCCTTTTCTCCTTTCTCCTTTTCCAATTCAGTCAACAAGTATTTACTGAATTCCAGTTAGAACAGTAATCTCTGGAATTTGAGTATACAGAATAATTACACTTTCTGTTAGATCAGAATAAAGGAATTCAGGTGTTTTGCTTTGGGGAGCTCAGAGTTTACTACACAGGCTGAACCCTGCTTCTGATTTTACAAAGACAAAGCCAGAGGAGATTCCATTTCTCTGGGCCAGGAGGAGGCTGCCAGGCCCGTCACACTGCCTGAGGCAAGGCCTCCCTTTTCCCTCTCTGCCTGAATCTTCTGGGGGCCCCTGCAACAAGTCAATCCATTGTTGTGCATCTCACTTTTGTCATCTGCCTGACTGGGAGCTCAATAATGTTGACCTTGTGGGCAGGAATATTAAGTAAAGACTATGAAAAGACAGGTATGTCTAAGAACCACACTATCTGTTTTCCCAGCTCTTTATGGTGCAGATGTGCCTGTGTGCGTATGCCCTCCGCATGGCTTCTGTTCATCTGTGAGCTTTATCTCTCTTGTCTGGCCACGGTGAGTTATAGCAAACACACCCTCAGATTCCCTGGCTGACATAGAGTCTCCTTCTCCTTCTAGCGCCTTCATCATCACTGTCTCCTTTTGAAGATTCTTTTTTTCAGCTCACTCTTTTTCAAAAGATTACTTTGTCACAATTATTCAGGAAAGGGTTTTGCGCCTGTAGGAAATATTAATAGACTATTATGAGGTCCTACAACTAATTTTTCCACACATATCATCTGTCTTTGCATGGTTATTAAACTTCAACAATATTTCATGCAATGCTTCCCTGCTAAATTAATTTGGTTCCTTCTTTTCTGGCTTCTTCTTTTCTGTCCACAAGCTTTAAAATTAAATTGAATCTTCATAATTATAGCTTTTTGTTGTTCTCCTTCATATCTTTTTCTTTTTTTCAATTTCTCTATCAAAGGAGCAATAAAGACATAAAGAAGCAAAATTATAACTCTAAAAGACCCAAATGGTCTGGAGTTTGATGGGCTTGAGGTTGGGTGTCTTTTAAGTAGGAGGAGAGAGGGTGAAGAAATTCAGACCTGCCTGGAATGTAGATAAATTGGTTCTGATTTATCCTAGGGCATGAAAACAAATGAGAATTGTTCTCTCAGTCATGAAACTTTTATAGTTGCTATAGTATTCTTATTTGTGTCAAGTGATACTCTCATTTTTTTAAAGTAAATATTCAGTCTCTTTACATACATTCACACAGAGGCATACACAAATTTTCAATTGTGGTTAAATTTTCCCAAAGTCATATATAGCTATTAAACCTCCCTTAAAATCCTGTTCTTAGGCACAAAGGAATATTCACTCTTATGTTACATATCTCATGACTGATCGATGAAAAGCTAAAACAACCTTAGTGCATGGGGTTGACCCAACCAGGGCACCTACCAAGGGGCTAGTGAGAAGTGGAACCAGGAAGGAGGCTCTGAGAGTCACAGGTAAGAACCAGTTAAAATCGATTTGGGAAAGTGGAGGCTCAAATGCAAACATTGGGTAATGTGTGGGGAAGGACTCTTGAACTCCCTTTTACATTCTGCCCTTTGGTTCACTGTGTTATGAGCTTCTCCATCAAAGAGAAGAAGTTGCCAACCTGAGATAGTATATCTGATTGGGCCCTGTTCCTGGTTGGTGGGATTACTGTGCTTCAAAGGCCAATGCCTATCATCAGCCTTTCCTCAGATCCAAGCAGGGCCTCCTTGGGCAAGCCAGCCATCTTTGTGAGTCTATCCTTTGAATCTAAACTGTTGTTTAGATAGAGGATCCAAGGCCCATCTTAAGCTTGCTTACTTCCTCATTTTTTCAGCCAAAAAGTTCAACTGAGCTTCATAAAGGAGACTTGAATTTAGTAGTACTGGTGCTTCCTTAGTAATAAGGAGGTACTGTGGTTTCTGTTCAGTCCCTGTGGCAAAGGTGGAAAGGCAGGGCAGGATTTTAGTGTTCCTAGGACTCTGGCCAGAATGTCAGAATATAGCCAGTATCTTATCTCTAATCCATAAAAGAGAGAGCAAGTATAAATATGGAGCCAGGCAGTGTTCAAAGAGGACAGAGGTATGGACAGGGATGAGTGTCCTGGAGCATGGCTTTGAACATCAGTAACTATTTGCATTTCATAGTAGTGGGCTGTGGGTTTTATGGTGTCTGATGTGTCAGGTTGGGTTAAGGCCCAGAAATATTTCTCCATAAATCTAAAATGGATTTATCAAGCAAACAATAGTGTAATCAAATCTGACAAATGCTTACTTTACTGAAAAAAATCAATTGAAACAAGGATTAAAAAAAACCAAAACCTTCCAGTTTTCCAACATACTTGCAAAGCAAGAATTACTCTCCTTATCACAGAGGAAGGAGAATCTAGAGATAACCTAGTCCCTTATTCTCACATGAGGAAGAAACTGAGGCCCAGAGGAGTTGGCTAGAACTAAGACCCCAAGTCTCCCCAAACCCAAGTCATACCCTACATCACTTACTCTAGCACCCCTCTTCTCCCCCAGCTCCTTTAGTCTACATTTAAACTACATTTAAATGCTATACTTCCTTCTTAAACCTTAGGATTCAGAATTTTTACTCATTCATGCTTTGGCAATTTTGGATTAATAAAATACTAATTAATGAAAACTGCAATATCATACTGTAAGGAGTGTGGCCAAAGAGGTGAGAGACTAGAGTTTTTTAGGAAGTTAATTTAAATAATAATTGCACTAAGGTTACTTTTGAAATTATTTACTTTTGGAAAAAAAACAAGAAAAACTTGTAACTAATTAGCATATTTCCCATTGCCTATAAATTAGATATAATTTCTCCCACTTTATAAATAGGTAAACCAATTCTTTTTTTTTTTTTTTTTTAATTTTTTTTTTCAACTTTTTAATTTATTTTTGGGACAGAGAGAGACAGAGCATGAACGGGGGAGGGGCAGAGAGAGAGGGAGACACAGAATCGGAAACAGGCTCCAGGCTCTGAGCCATCAGCCCAGAGCCCGACGCGGGGCTCGAACTCACGGACCGCGAGATCGTGACCTGGCTGAAGTCGGACGCTTAACCGACTGCGCCACCCAGGCGCCCCGGTAAACCAATTCTTAATGCTGTTCTGTTATCTGCAAGATAATGGCCATTCTGCTATGAGACCGTAGATCACCAATAAGGCTGTCTCTACAACCTCATTAACCCAATGAAGGCTATGATGTGATAGCAAAGCAGTGTGTCCAGGTAATTAATCCTTAGGGGCAGATGAAGGAGTGGCCCAATGCTGGGGCCTATCTGGTCACACTCCACACTGTGAGGCCAGAATTATAAGTAGGGGTATCTCATGAAGAAATAAAAGGTTCAGTGCAGAGATGGGGCCATCAATTATCATCAAATTTGTTAACCAACATTGAACGCAGATCAGATGTATTTAAAAGCTCAATCAGTTTGATTGAATGGACATGAATCAGGTACTTCCTCTGCAGTGATCAGGGACTCACCCAGGAAGAGGATCCAGGCTCTACCCCCAGGCAGTTCCCCTCCTCCCCCATCCCCACACCAGCTTTTAGGCAAGGCAGTCGGTGATTAGTGGTATAGTAGAATTGAATAATAAGTTCTAGCCACCATTTACTGAATAACTGTGATGCATCAGACTTTTTTCTAAGTCTTTGGACTAGATCATTTTGTTTGACAGAGAAGAGAGATAACATATATTCACTAGTTATTTTGTTTGTTCATTCACAAACATTCTCAGACTAGCCCCTTTCTTCCAAGCACCATACTAAGCACTGAACACATAAGAGTGAATGGGGAAAAGTTGACATTCAATAGATAAATGTGTTGTGAATTGTAAAATACACTATGAGACGAAACCTCTTGGCAGTGTTGAATTCTGGTGGAGGCTCTGGGAAAGAAGCATCTTTACTGAGAAGGATGGCAGCATTCACTCCTGTTTTTTCAGAAGTGGTGAGGTCATAGATGCGCAGCAGGGTGGCTGAGTACACTGTTGGGAGATGTACCATGTGTGAGATTCTTGGCTGGGAGGCCTGCAGGGGAGCCCAGAAGCTGAGCAAGCAGAAAGGGTGGCTGTGGGGAAGAAGGTTCAAAATCCCCTACCAGTTGTAAGCAGCAGCACTCATTTTCTGTCTCTCTGGCCTTCCTCACCCATTCAGACTCTGATTCCTTTTTTCCCTCTCTTCCCTTTGCCAGCCACTCTTCTCTCTGCCACCAGTTTAAACTGCCTAATGTTTAACTTCAGTCATACTAATAGATAATACTTACAAAGCCCTTACTCTACCATTCTAAGCAAGTTACAGATTATAAACTAATTTAATCTGCATGACCCTAAGAGGCAGGTACCATTATTATCTCCATATTACAAATGCAACACTTGAGACCTTGGGATGTGACTTGTCTCAGGTCATAGGGGAAAGGGAAAGGGAAGGGAAACCAGGCAGTCTGGCTCCAAAATCTTCACTCCTAGGGGCCAGGCCAGGATCTGCTGCCTCTTGTATTCTCCAGTTCAGAAACTTACCCCGGTTCACTATTCATTACCAAGTAAATCCAAACTTAGCTTGTAACCTGGTTGCAGCCTCTAGTTCTGCCTCCTACTACCCACAGTGATCAATAACTCCCTTTCCAGCAAGCAAACACAATTACTTACCATCCTTTAACATTTTTAAACCCTTGGCTTCTTATCTCTTTGCCTTTGCTTTTTCCTTCCACCTGGAATGTCCTGTCCTTTACAACTCCAAATCCAACCCACATTCAATAGCCAGCTGAAATGCCATGTTCTCTATAAAGACTTCCCGGATTCGTGATTTGAAAATATGCTCTCCCTCCTCTGAACTCTCATAACTCTTTAATTCACATGTATTTTGACCCCTTTCTACTACAGATACTTATAGTACCTTATAGCTAAGGTACACATGCTTTATTTCCACTTGATTTGTAAGCCTGATGAAGCTGTCTCATGAAGCTTATATGTCTATGCTCCTTTTGACCCCCACCCATTGAAACTCCCTTAACTAGTCCCCCTTAAATCCTCCCGAACTAACAATTTCCTTTGGCCAGTGACCATGACAGAATAAGCTCATGGCTATTTAGCCAGGTGAGCCTGGCTCACTCAGGACTGTGCTGTTTAATCTCTGTGGTTTTAGTGTCCCTATCGTTAAGGGACCCTCTCACTTTCAAGAGTGTCACCATATTCAAGATAAATCATGGCTACCCACTAAAGGCTACTCTCTAAACAGGGCAGTGTGGCACTGTGGTTAAGACCTTGGGCTCTGGAGTCAGACTCTGTGGGTTAGAAACTGAGATCTGTCACCTACTACTGGTTGTATAACCTGGAGCCAACTATGCCTCAGAACTTTCTGTAAAGGGGGTGTAATAACAGTCTCGCACTCTAGGTTATTAGGAGGATCAAATGAGTTAATTATGTAAATGTGCCTGGCATGCAATAATATTGCTCACCAACAGGAGGCCCATGTGTTTGGGCATCCTCTAGTCAAGCTGTACCTTACCAAGTGTTAATTGTCTTTGTTCATAAATCTGTGTGTGACAGTTGTGCTTAATATTGTAACCATGAAATTAAATTAAATGTTACATAAACTGATGATAAGTGTAAAAAGAAGAATTGCTGCTTCTTTGAACATTAAATTGAATGCTTTGGACTCAGTAAGCGTAAGTCACTGAAAAATAGCTGTTGAATTAGATGTGGGAAAAAAACTATAAAAGACTAGGGAAAAATCAAAAACATCTAGAAAGTTTCTGTACTTAGACGGCTCCAAAAATGACTTTAAGTTCTTGCTGTGCTTAACAGAAACTAGAAATCAGGGGCGATGAATTTCTATGGGTGGCTTGTACAAGAAAGGGAAGGTAGAGCACCAGTAGTTCATGTACATTAAAAGAATGTGGTCCAACATCAAATTAATTATGAATAAATGTACATTTGTATGCTTTAGTCAAAATAAAACATGTAAGATTTTTAAGCTTCGCAGCTTTAGTGGACTTTTCCAGTAACCACTATCCCTTGTCTAGAGAGTGGTAGATAAGAAAACATCTCTGAACACTTCTTGAGTTAATGAGTGAACAAATGCATGGGCTTAGAGGATGGCTGTAGAAAATGCTGTTGGCCCTGGTGATATTCTCTTGGCTCTTACCTATACTTGTGAAGCCCGCTTACTAGGAATACATCGTACTTTCCATCTGAGAGTGTTTATTTCTGGCTGCAGAAATCACTTTGCTCACACACCTCAGAAATCAGCCCTTCCAATAACAGATAGGGACTTGGAAAATAAATGATTGGCTTCCTTGCCCCACCACTGAGCTGTCTCTGAGGCATGTTCTTCCCAGTCTCCCAGAGGTTGCCATTTGTTACTCAAGGTGGTGACTTCCTGAGTAATGCAGCCACCACTGGCTGCCTCCCCTTCTCTCCTTCACCTCCTTACTCCCTTAATGATGTTTCCTAGGCTCATCTCCCACATACATGACTTGCTCTTCATTTCTTGTTGGGGAGTCTTCAGGGAGAACCCAAGATACAATGTAAGTCCAAGCCTTAGGACCTGGCACAATGCCTTTCACAGAGAACATGTACAAATCTGATCAAAACAAAGAGTACAAGTTTACTCCGAATAGGTTAGTCACATGATTTGAGGTTGAAACAAAATATTCAAAATTTTAACAAAATGTTACCAGTTTAGTTACTAGACCAGTTAACCAAAACAGTGTTTTTGCTTGTTTGTTTTTAGATTCCAGGTGTTTTCCTATGTACATGCAGCCTTTGAGAAGTTCAAGCCATAAGAATTAAGCTTTGGATGCAGACCCCAGAAAGTCAGTAAGCTCTGCTTTATTTCCTGCTCTCCTTTGTTCTGTTCAAACAAGAGGGCTATTCTCTAGGGGCTTCTGCATGGGCCTGTTATGGCCTCAAGTTGGTCTAGAGGTAGGTCAGTGAAGAAGTCCCTGCAATGGCTCCCTAGGCTCTCCATGCTGGGCCATGTGTCTGTGGGCCAAAGAACTCTGAGGCTCAACAGCCTCTTCTGATGAAAGAGCTCAAGCCCGGAGAGGTTCTGGTGTTGATAAAAATGTTTGAAAACCTCTCACTAATTCCCCAGCTCACCCAGACCCTACCCAGAGCACACAGCTTAAACTGTGTATCCCAGGACCAATGTAAGCCCCCAGGCATCATGCCAGGTCTGATGAGGTCTGTAGATTCATGTGAGCAGCGGCAGCTGCCTGGGAAGTTATCCAATGCTGCATCAAACCTCAACAACTGTCCTGGGATGGCTGTGCTGGCTAGGATTGCCCCCTGCAGCCCACAGAAGCCCATACACACCTGTGGTTAATCCCCTAGAGCAGCAGTTCTGACCGATGAAGAGCAGGCAACATCCGGGCTGGGCATGGAAAGGTGAACAAACATTGTCCATTACCCTGCCAATTGCCAGTCCCCTCATTCTGTTAGTTTTTTTTTTTCCTTTGGGTAAATTTGGTTTCCTGAAATTAATTATTCAACAGGAGGTGACAGCCGGTGTATAGCAGCACTGTTGGAACAGAGAATAAAGAGGCACATTGGACACAGCAGCTGCACCTCCCAGACCCTGAAATTTAAGATCTTTATAAATGATCTGTTAAAACTATGGTGACGATAAGCTTATGAATCATGATCTATATTAATCAGGGCTGCTGATATGGAAAGATTAATTGAAACGTGCAGTTCTACACAAATGATAAAGTGGTAACAATTTAATATCAGACAAGAAGAGTGAAGAAATTACACTCCAAGCTTCATGCATCATTACTATGGATATTAATATTTTACCCAGCGCAACAGCATCGGGAATCATAATGAAAATCCATAAGTGGTGCACAGACATGATTAAATACAACAGTCTTTAGGAGCTGTTTGGTGGCGGCAGTTGGGCCATATTTCACTCGGTGGCTGGTGATTTCAGTGATAGAGTCTAGACGAGGGTGATTAAAAATTGTTCCTCCTAAAGGCTGTTAACCTTTTACTACTAAAATGAATTTCTTTGATTTTTAAATTATGTCGTTCTCTGTGCTCTTTTCAAAACCAAACTTGATCCCAAACATTGACAGGATGCTGGGTTCCTGGTGTACTGACAGTACCACGCCATAGAGGTGGCATTAATGGAGGGTCATTGCCTACCTTATGAGAGCTGGCTGGAGTGAGTGATGAACCATTAGGGAATCCTGGGTAGTTCCCAAAGACCAGAGTTGATAAGGCTAACTTCCTCACCCAACCTTACCAGAGTGGGGATAGAAATTACTTATTCTGAGATTCTGATCTCAGTAAGTTAGTTCATTCACTTACTGAGTCACACATCTAACCAACAACGAAACAAATGTACACCTATACCTGGGAAATGCAAAAATCCACCCCAAAGAACACATTCCAAGCTGAGAAGAGAGCCCAAGTCAGTGTGATGGCTTCCAAAATGGAAGAAGAGTCAGAAGAGCTGCTTTGTCACACTGTACTACACTGTGAAATCTTCACTCTCACTAATAAGTCAACCTGACCCCTTTTATCTCACTAATAAGTCAACCTGACCCCTTTTATCTTCAGCTAAAACAGAGAAGTTAGTGTATATTTGCAGTGGTGATATTCATCACTACCTCAGGTAGTCATAAGAAATACAGCTTATTCCCTTGAGGATATTACATCTGTTTCTTCAGTGTTCTGCTTTCTTAGGTTTCTAATTTTAGTGCACACAAGTATCAATTATGTGTGTATGTGCAGGGGGGTGGTGTTAAAAATGCAGTTTCTAAGAGAAGAACCTTCTGGAGATTTCTGGAATTCTTTTACTGAATAGCTCTCTCCTTTCTGAAACTCGGCTTCTTCATGAGGCTCCACCCAAAACCCAATTCTTTTTTCTGCATTAAATACACCAAACAACCTTCAAATGTGGGGTCTTTGCACTTATTCTTCCTTAGGGCTGGAATAGTCTTCCCATTCAGGTTGCAGCTCAAATGTCATCTCTGAAGGTCTATCTTTACCACTTAGCCAAAATCAAGCTTCAATATCCCAGTTTACTGTATCAGACTATTTGCTCATTAACTTCATCACTGTCTGGTACTACATATTTGCTTACATGTTTATTCTTTGTTATCTCCCACAATAAAGTTCCATGAGACAGAAACCATGTCTGCGTTACTACCATGAAACTTAAGGGCTAGAACAGTGTGATAGATGCTCAAAAAATATAGAGTGATGAGCGAATGAATAAATGTGGATAGGTATATGAAAAAAATTCAGAATGAATGTTATGATGGGGATTGATGGGGAACCAATTACAAAGACAGAGAAATTTTGCTCTGGTAGGGAGATAAATTAACGTTAACAAGTTTTGAACTCTGGTTTAGTCAGATATTTGGAACTTCCCTAATCTTATAATGAGATGGCTAAGAGCATGACTTTTGATATTTGGAAGACTTCAATCTGGTTATTGGCTTTACTATTTAGAAACTCTGTGTGTGAAAAATAAACTCAAAGTGGATGGAAGACCTAAATGTGAGACAAAAACTATCAAAACCCTAGAGGAGAAAGCAGGTAACAAAACTCTTTAACCTTAGCTGCAGCAATTTCTTGCTTGACATATCTCCAAAGGCAAGGGAATTTAAAGCAAAAATGAACTATTGGGACCTCATGAAGATAAAAGGCTTCTACACTGCAAAGGAAACAATCAACAAAACTAAAAGGCAACGATGGAATGGGAAAATATATTTGCAAATGACATATCAGATAAAGGGTTAGTATCCAAAATCTGTAAAGAACTCATCAAACTCAACACCCAAAAAACAGATAATCCAGTGAAGAAATGGGTGAAAGACAGGAATAAACATTTTTCCAAAGAAGACATCCAGATGGCCAACAGACACATGAAAAGATGCTCAATGTCACTCATCATCAGGGAAATACAAATCAAAACCACACTGAGATACCACCTCATATTGGTCAGAGTGGCTAAAATTAACAGCTCAGGAAACAACAGATGCTGGTGAGGATGTGGAGAAATGAGAACCCTCTTGCACTGTTGGTGGGAATGCAAATTGGTGCAGCCACTCTGGAAAACAGTGTGGAGGTTCCTCAAAAAATTAAAAATAGAACTACCCTATGACCCAGCAAAGCACTACTGGGAATTTATCCAAAGGATATAGGAGTGCTCATTCAAAGGGGCACACGTATCCCAATGTTTATAGCAGCACTTTCAACAATAGCCAAATTATGGAAACAGCCTAAATGTCCATCAACTGATGAATGGATAAAGAAGATGTGGTTTCTATATACAATGGAATACTACTTGACAATGAGAAAGAATGAAATCATGCCATTTGCAGCAATGTGGATGGAACTGGAAGGTATTATGCTAAGTAAAATTAGAGAAAGACAGATATCCTATGTTTTCACTCATTTGTGAATTTTGAGAAATGTAACAGAAGACCATGGGGGAGGGGAAGGGGAAAAAATAGTTACCAACAGAGAGGGAGGGAAGCAAAAAAACATAAGAGACTTTTAAATACAGAGAACAAACTGAGGGTAGATGGGGAGGGGCAGATGTGGGGAGAGAGGAAAATGGGTGATGGGCATTGAGGAGGGCACTTGTTGGGATGAGCACTGGGTGTTGTATGCAAGTGATGAACCACAGGAATCTGCCCCCAAAACCAAGAGCACACTGTAGCCATTGAAAATAAACTATATTAAATATATATATGAAGTCCAGTATGAAAATGCAAAATCAGTCAAACTAGTGAGCTCCACTTCCTTCCATATAAAATAATCCATCAGTGTTGTTGTGAGATAATGTTTATAAACATGTGGTACAGTACCTAGCTCAAAATTGGAATTACCAGACATAGACCTTAAAGTAACTGTTTAGAAAGATGGTAGCATAGGAGGGCGCTGGGCTCACCTCGACCTGCTGATCACTTAGATTCTAACCGCACCTGCCTAAATAACCCAGAAAGAGCCAGAAGACTAGCAGAATGGACTCTCCGGAGCCCAGCATAGACAAGAGACTGATGGAGGAGGGTAGGAAGGGCAGAGAGGCGGTACGTGCTACATAGACTGGCGGGAGGGAGCTGGAGAGGTGGAGGGGCAGCCCTCCCAGCAAGGCAGAGCCCCCGGAAGTCTGCCTTGCAAAAGCGGAGGGGCAGAACTCCCTGAGTTCTGACAGCCAGCGGGACTTAACATCTGGAATGTTAAAAGTCAACAACTCTGCTCAGAGAGCGGGAGGGCAAGAGGACACCAGGAGAGAGAGTTGTTGAGCCCTGGAGGACAGAGCTCAGCTTGGCAGGGAAGAAAGGTGCTGGCCAGCACCATCTCCCTCCCCCATCCCCCAGCTGAAATCCCAAAGGGAACCAGTTCCAGTCACCAAACTTGCTTGCACCATGCAAATACCCAATGCTGTGCTTCTGTGGATCCATCCCTCTGACGGGGTCTGCCTCCCTCCTGGTGCTGCAGGGCCCCTCCCACAGGGGACCACTGATGGCAAAGTGAGCTAAGCCTGCCCCTCCTGCCCCTGTGCACCTTGTAGATCCACTCCAGCTAATATGCCAGATCCCATCAAAGCAGCACCACAAGCCTGGCAGTGTGCAAGTAGCCCAGAGAGGCGCCCCACCACTCCACAGTGAGTCCTGCCCCTGGGAGAGAGGAAGATAATGTATACACCAGTCTGTGGCCCCAGCGGTGGGCTGGGGGCACACATCGGGTCTGACTGCGCCCTGCCCAACAACACAAGTTACTCCAGACAGCATAGGATAAGTGCCCTGCAGTTCCGAGCCACCCCAGGGACTACCCAAAATGATGAAATGGAAGAACTCTCCTCAAAAGAAACTCCAGGAAGAAGCGACAGCTAACGAATTGATCAAAAACAATTTAAGCAATATAACAGAACAAGAATTTAGAATAATAGTCATAAAATTAATTGCTGGGTTTGAAAAAAAGTATAGAGGACAGAAGAGAGTCTATTGCTACAGAGATCAAGGGACTAAGAAATAGTCATGAGGAGCTAAAAAATGCTACAAATGGGGTGCAAAATAAAATAGAGGTGACCACAGCTCGGACTGAAGAGGCAGAGGAGAGAATAGGTGAATTAGAAGATAAAATTATGGAAAAAGAGGAAGCTGAGAAAAAGATAAAAAAAAATTCAGCGGTATGAGGGGAGAATTAGAGAACTAAGTGATGCAAACGGAACAATATCTGTATCATAGGAATTCCAGAAGAAGAAGAGAGAAAGGGGCTGAAGGAGTACTTGAAGAAATAATAGCTGAGAACTTCCCTGATCTGGGGAAGGAAAAAGGCATTGAAATCCAAGAGGCACAGAGAACTCCCTTCAGACATAACTTGAATTGATCTTCTGCACAACATATCATAGTGAAACTGGCAAAATACAAGGATAAAGAGAAGATTCTGAAAGCAGCTAGGGATAAACGTGCTCTAACATATAAAGGGAGACCGATAAGACTCGTGACCGATCTCTCTACTGAAACTTGGCAGGCCAGAAAGGAATGGCAGGAAATCTTCAATGTGATGAACAGAAAAAAATATGCAGCTGAGAATCCTTTATCCAGCAAGTCTGTCATTTAGAATAGAAGGAGAGATAAAGGTCTTCCCAAACAAACAAAAACTGAAGGAATTCATCACCATTAAACCAGCCCTACAAGAGATCCTAAGTGGGATTCTGTGAGTGAAATGTTGTAAGGACCACAAAATACCAGAGATATCACTACAAGCATGAAACCTACAGACATCACAATGACCCTAAACCCTTATCTTTCAACAATAACACTGAATATAAATGGACTAAATGCTCCAACCAAAAGACATAGGGTATCAGAATGGATAAAAAAACAAGACCCATCTATTTGCTGTCTACAACAGACTTATTTTAGAACTGAGGACACCTTCAGATTGAAAGTGAGGGGATGGAGAACTATCTATCATGCTACTGGAAGTCAAAAGCCATACTTACATCAGACAAACTAGACTTTAAATTAAAGGTTGTAACAAGAGATGAAGAAGGGCATTATATAATAATTACAGGGTCTATCCATCAAGAAGAGCTAACAATTATAAATGTTTATGCGCTGAATACAGGAGCCCCCAAATATATAAAACAATCACAAACATAAGCAACCTTATTTATATGAATGTGGAAATTGCAGGGGACTTTAATACTCCACTTACAGCAATGGATAGGTCATCTAGACACACGGTCAATAAAGAAACAAGGGCCTTGAATGATACATTGGAACAGATGGACTTGACAGATATATTTAGAACTCTGCATCCCAAAGCAACAGAATATACTTTTTTCTCGAGTGCACATGGAACATTCTCCAAGATCACATACTGGGTCACAAAACAGCCATTCATAACTATAAAAGAATTGAGATCATACCATGCACACTTTCAGGCCACAATGCGATGAAACTTGAAATCAACCACAAGAAAAAGTCTGGAAAACCTCCAAAAGCATGGAGGTTAAGGAACACCCTACTAAAGAATGAATGGGCCAACCAGACAATTAGAGAAGAAATTAAACAATATATGGAAACAAACGAAAATGAAAATACAACAATCCAAACGCTTTGGGATGCAGCAAAGGCAGTCCTGAGAGGAAAATACATTGCAATCCAGGCCTAGCTCAAGAAACAAGAAAAAACCCCAAATACAAAATCTTAACAGCACACCTAAAGGAAATAGAAGCAGAACAGCAAAGGCACCCTGAACCCAGCAGAAGAAGAGAAATAATAAAGATCAGAGCAGAAATAAACAATACAGAATCTAAAAAAAATGTAGAGCAGATCAATGGAACCAAGAGTTGGTTTTTTGAAAAAAAAAAAAAAAAAAAAAACAGACAAAACTGATAAACCTCTAGCCAGGCTTCTCAAAAAGAAAAGGGAGATGACCCAAATAGATAAAATCATGAATGAAAATGGAATTATTACGACCAGTCCCTCAGAAATGCAAGCAATTATCAGGGAATACTGTGAAAAATTATATGCCAACAAACTGGACAACCTGGAAGAAATGGACAAATTCCTAAGCACCACACACTTCCAAAACTCAAACAGGAAGAAATAGAAAACTTGAACAGACTCATAACCAGTGAAGAAATTGAATCAGTTATCAAAAATCTCCCAACAAATAAGAGTCCAGGACCAGATGGCTTCCCTGGGGAATTCTACCAGACATTTAAAGCAGAGATAATACCTATCCTTCTCCAGCTGTTCAAAAAATAGAAAGGGAAGGAAAACTTCCAGACTCATTCTATGAAGCCAGTATTACTATGCTTCCTAAACCAGACAGAGACCCAGCAAAAAAAAAAAAAAACTACAGGCCAATATCCCTGATGAATATGGATGCAAAAATTCTCAACAAGATATTAGCAAATCGAATTCAACAGCATATGAAAAGAATTATTCACCATGATCAAGTAGAATTCATTCCTGGGCTACAGGGCTGGTTCACCATTCACAAATCAATCAGTGTGACACATCACATTAATAAAAGAAAAGATAAGAACCATATGATCCTGTCAATCGATGCAGAAAAAGCATTTGACAAAATTCAGCATCTTTCTTAATAAAAGCCCCCCGAGAAAGTTGGGATAGAAGGAATATAGTTAAACATCATAAAAGCCATTTATGAAAAGCCCACAGCTAATGTCATCCTCAATGGGGAAAAACTGAGAGCTTTCCCCCTGAGATCAGGAGCACAACAGGGATGTTCACTCTCACTGCTATTGTTTAACATAGTGTTGGAAGTTCTAGCAAGAGCAATCAGACAACAAAAGGAAATCAAAGGCATCAAAATTGGCAAAGATGAAGTCAAGTTTTCACTTTTTGCAGATGACATGATATTATACATGGAAAACCTGATAGACTCCACCAAAAGTCTGCTAGAACTGATACATGAATTCAGCAAAGTCTCAGGATACAAAATCAATGTACATAAATCAGTTGCATTCTTATACACTAACAATGAAGTAACAGAAAGACAAATGAAGAAACTCATCCCATTGACAATTGCACCAAGAATCATAAAATACCAGGAATAAGCCTAACCAAAGATGTAAAAGATCTGTATGCTGAAACTATAGAAAGCTTATGAAGGAAATTGAAGAAGACACAAAGAAATGGAAAAACATTCCGTGCTCATGGATTGGAAGAATAAATATTGTTAAAATGACAATACTACCCAAAGCAATCTACACATTCAATGCAATCCCAATCAAAATTGCACCAGCATTCTTCTCGAAGCTAGAACAAGCAATTCTAAAATTCGTATGGAACCACAAAAGACCCTGAATAGCCAAAGTAATTTTGAAGAAGACCAAAGCAGGAGGCATCACAATCCCAGACTTTAGCCTCTACTACAAACCTGTAATCATCAAGACAGCATGGTATTGGCACAAAAACAGACACATAGACCAAGGGAATAGAATAGAGAATCTAGAATTGGACCCACAAAAGCATGGCCAACTAATCTTTGACAAAGCAGGAAAGAATATCCAATGGAAAAAAGACAGTCTCTTTAACAAATGGTGGTGAGAGAACTGGACAGCAACATGCAGAAGAATGAAACCAGACCACTTTCTTACACCATTCACAAAAACAAACTCAAAATGGATAAAGGACCTGAATAGGAGACAGGAAACCATCAAAACCCTAGAGGAGAAAGCAGGAAAAAACCTCTCTGACCTCAGCCGCAGCAATTTCTTACTTGACACATCCCCAAAGGCAAGGGAATTAAAAGCAAAAATGAACTATTGGGATCTCATGAAGATAAAAAGCTTCTGCACTGCAAAGGAAACAATCAACAAAACTAAAAGGCAACCGATGGGATGGGAAAATATATTTGCAAATGACATATCGGACAAAGGGCTAGTATCCAAAATCTATAAAGAACTCATCAAACTCCACACCCGAAAAACAAATAATCCAG
Source organism: Lynx canadensis (assembly GCF_007474595.2). NCBI lineage: Eukaryota > Metazoa > Chordata > Mammalia > Carnivora > Felidae > Lynx > Lynx canadensis. Next base: position 33,045,670 of record NC_044311.2, read on the forward strand.
TGAAGAAACGGGCAGAAAACATGAATAGACACTTCTCTAAAGAAGACATCCAGATGGCCAACAGGCACATGAAAAGATGCTCAACGTCACTCCTCATCAGGGAAATACAAATCAAAACCACACTGAGATACCACCTCACACCAATCAAAGTGCCTCGAATGAACAAATCAGGAAACTATAGATGCTGGCGAGGATGTGGAGAAATGGGAACCCTCTTGGACTGTTGGTGGGAATGCAAACTGGTGCAGCCACTCTGGAAAACACTGTGGAGGTTCCTCAAAAATTAACAATAGAACTACCTGAAGACCCAGAAATTGCACTGCTAGGAATTTACCCAAGGGATACAGGAGTACTGATGCATAGGGGCACTTGTACCCCAATGTTTATAGCAGCACTTTCAACAATAGCCAAATTATGGAAACAGCCTAAATGTCCATCAACTGATGAATGGATAAAGAAATTGTGGTTTATATACATAATGGAATACTACATGGCAATGAGAAAGAATGAAATATGGCCTTTTGTAACAATGTGGAAGGAACTAGAGATGTTATGGAGAATGAAATAAGTCACATAGAGAAAGACAGATACCGTATGTTTTCACTCCTATGTGGATCCTGAGAAACTTAATAAGACCATGGGTTAGGGGAAGGGAAAAAAAAAAAAAGGTTAGAGAGGAAGGGAGCCAAAACATAAGAGACTCTTAAAAACTGAGGACATGGGGCGCCTGGGTGGCGCAGTCGGTTAAGCGTCCGACTTCAGCCAGGTCACGATCTCGCGGTCCGTGAGTTCGAGCCCCGCGTCGGGCTCTGGGCTGATGGCTCGGAGCCTGGAGCCTGTTTCCGATTCTGTGTCTCCCTCTCTCTCTGCCCCTCCCCCGTTCATGCTCTGTCTCTCTCTGTCCCAAAAATAAATAAACGTTGAAAAAAAAAAATTTAAAAAAACTGAGGACAAACTGAGGGTTGATGGGGGGGTGGGAGGGAGGGGAAGGTGGGTGAGGGGTATTGAAGAGGGCACCTGTTGGGATGAGCAGTGGGTGTTATATGGAAACCAATTCGACAATAAATTTCATATTAAAAAAAGATAAATAAACATAGCCAAAGCTTGTGGCTTATAAAAAAAAAGTAACTGTTTAGTAGGCCCAAGGAGACAAAACAAGACTAGGATTTTTTTTTTCTACAAAGAATTAAAACCTATACCATATGAAATTTATAGAACTCAAAAAACTTAAAGAACTCCTTGGACAGATTTAATATCAGACTATGCATCTGTAAGAGAGAGTCAGTGTACTGGAAGATAGGTCAGAAGAAATCAACACCAATGAAACTTGGAGGGACAAAAATATAGGAAATATAAATGATTATAGGGGAAACCATATAGGGAAGGATTCTGACATATGTATAATTGGAGTCTTAGAAAGACAGGTCATAAAAAATAATGGAGGAGAGCTAGCCAAAAATTGGTGAATGACACTGAGCCACAGATTTAAGATACCCGGCAAACCCTGAACTGGAATAAAGAGAAATCCATACATAGGCACATAGTAAAACCACTAAAAACCAAAATAAAAATACATAAGCTATTGAGGGGAAAATAGTGGTTTTTTTCTTTGAGAAAGAAACATTAGACTGACAGCTACCCATTAATAAAAGCAACTGAAATGAGAAGACCTTGAAATAGTATTCAAAATGGGAAAGAAATGCTAATGTATAATTCTATATCTAGCAAGAATATCTTTCAAGAGTGAGAAGAAAGACATTTTCACACAAACAAAAATGGAGAATTTGTCACAAGGAGACCCAGCAGTGAAGATGCTCTTCAGGCAGAAAGAAAATGATCCTGGATAGGAACACAGAGATAAATGAAGTATAATGAAAATGCTGTAGGTGATAAGAGTCCTGGGCCAGATGGCTTCCCAGGGGAATTCTACCAGACATTTAAAGAAGAGTTATTAATATTCTCTTCAAACTGTTAAAAAAAAAAAAAAAGAAAGAAATGGAAGGAAAGCTCCCAAACTCATTCTATGAAGCCAGCACTACCTTGATTCCAAAACCAAAGACTCAACTAAAAAGAATTGCAGGACAATATCCCTGATGAACTGGGATGCAAAAATTCTCAACAAAATTCAACAATACATTCCTGAGCTGCAGGGCTGATTCAATAATTGCAAATCAGTCAATGTGATACATAACATTAATAAAAGAAAGGGTAAGAACCATATGATCCTTTCAATAGATACAGAAAAAGCATTTGATAAAATACAGCATCCTTTCTTCATAAAAACCTTCAAAGTAACGATTGAAAGAACATACTTTAACATCCTAAAAGCCATATATGAAAGACCCACAGCTAATATCATCCTCACTGGGGAAAAACTGAGAATTTCCCCCTAGGGTCAGGAACACGACAGGGATGTCTGCTCTCGCCACTGTCATTCGACATAGTACTACAAGTCCTAGTCTCAGCAATAAGCCAACAAAAAGAAATAAAAGGCATCCAAATTGGCAAGGAAGAGGTCAAGCTTTTACTCTTTTTTTTTTTTTTTCCAACGTTTATTTATTTTTGGGACAGAGAGAGACAGAGCATGAACGGGGGAGGGGCAGAGAGAGAGGGAGACACAGAATCGGAAACAGGCTCCAGGCTCTGAGCCATCAGCCCAGAGCCTGACGCGGGGCTCGAACTCACGGACCGCGAGATCGTGACCTGGCTGAAGTCGGACGCTTAACCGACTGCGCCACCCAGGCGCCCCGAGCTTTCACTCTTTACAAATGAAATGACACTCTACATGGAAAACCCGACTCCACAAAAATACTGCTAGAGCTAATACATGAATTCAGCAAATTCGCAGGATATAAAATCCACGTACAGAAATTGGTTGCATTTCTATACACCAGAATCAACAGAAAGAGATATCAAGGAATCTATCCCACTTACCAAAACCGTAAGATAACTAGGAATAAACCTAACCAAAGAAGTAAAAATCTGTATGCTGAAAATGATAGAAACCTTATGATAGAAATTGAAGAAGACACAAAGAAATGGAAAAACATTCCATGCTTATGGATTGGAAGAATGAATATTGTTAAAATGTTGATATTACCCAAAGCAATCTACACATTTAGTGCAATCCCTATCAACGCCAGCATTCTTCACAGAGCTAGAACAACCTAAACTTTGTATGGAACCAGAAAAGACCGTGAATAGCCAAAGTAATGTTGAAAAAAAAAAGCTGGAGGCATCACAATTATGGACTTTAAGCTGAATTACAAAGTTGTATTCATCAAGACAGTATAGTATTGGCAAAAAACAGACACATAGTTCAGTGGAATAGAATAGAGAACCCACAGTTCAATGGAATAGAATACAACAGACCCACAAATATATGGCCAACTAATCTTTGACAAAGCAGGAAAGAGTATCTAATGGATAAAAGACAGTCTCTTCAGCAAACGGTGCTGGGAGAACTAGACAGTGACATGCAGAAGAATGGAACTTACACCATACACAAAAATGAATTCAAAATGAATGAAAGACCTAAATGCGAGACAGAAACCATCAAAATCCTACAAGAGAAAACAGGCATCAACCTCTTTGACGTAGGCAACAGCAATTTCTTACATGACATGTCTCTGGAGGCAAGGGAAAGAAAAGCAAAAATGAACTATTGGGACCTCATCAAAATACAAATCTTCCGCAGAGCGAAGGAAACAATCAACAAAACTAAAAGGCAACTGAAAGAATGGGAAAAGATATTTACAAATGGCATATCAGCTAAAGGGTCAGTATCCAAATCTATAAAGAACTCATCAAACTCAACACCCTAAAAACAAGTAATCCAGTGAAGAAATGGGCAGAATACATGAATAGACACTTTTCCAAAGAAGACATCCAAATGGCTAGCAGACACATGAAAAAGTGCTCAACATCACTCATCATCAGGCAAATGCAAATCAAAACCACAATGAGATACCACCTCACACCAATCAGAATGGCTAAAATTAACAACTCAGGCAACAAGAGATTTTGAAAAAGGGCACACTTTTGCACTGTTAGTGGGAATGCAAACTGGTGCAGCTACTCTGGAGAACAGTAGAGAAGTTCCTCAAGAAATTAAAAATAGAACTACCCTATGAGCAAGCAATTGCATTACTAGGTATTTATCCAAAGGATACAAAACTGATGACTCAAAGGAGCACATGAACCCCAATATTTATAGCAGCACTATCAACAATAGCCAAATTATGGAAAGAGCCCAAATGTCCATCAAATGATGAATAAATAAAGATGATATGGTATATATATATATATATATATATATATATATATACACAATGGAATACTACTCAGTGATGAAAAAGAATGGAATTTTGCCATTTGTAACAACATGAATGAAACTAGAGGGTATTATGCTGAGTGAAATAAGTCAGAGAAAGATCATATAATTTCACTCATATGTGGAATTTGAGAAATACAACAGATGAACATAGGGTAAAGGAATGAAAAATAAGATAAAAAGAGAGAGGGAGGCAAACCATAAGCGACTCTTAAATACAGAGAACTGAGGGTTGCTGGAGGGGTGGGAGGATGAGTTAAACAGGTGATGGGCATTAAGGAGGGAACTTGTTGGGATGAGCACTGGGTGGCATATCTAAGAGATCAATCACTGTGTTTTACTCCTGAAGCCAAGACTACACTATATGTTAACTAATTTGAATTTAAATAATTAAGAAAAAAAAAAGAAAATGGTGTAGGAGAATACAAATGAACACTGACTGAAGAAAACAATCATAATGTGTTATTAGGTTTAAAGGTATATAGAACATTAAAATGCATGACGTCAATGGTTTAAAATTCAGGGAGGGCAGATAAATGTAGCAAAAGATTGTTCTAATGACCTTGTCTGGACTGCTTAGGTAAAGAGGATACCAATTAATATTAGATAATTATAAATTAAGGATATATGTGGTAATTTTTAGTGTTATCATTAGAACAGTATAGTGATAACATGATTTCCAAGATAATAGTGAGAAAAGTAATCATAAAAACACTGAGAATCTACTTTTTATTTTTTAACTTATATTAAAAAATAATATTGGGGCTCTTGGGTGGCTCAGTCAGTTAAGCATTCAACTTCGGCTCAGGTCATGATCTCCCATTCGTGGGTTTGAGCCCCGCATTAGGCTGTGTGTTGACAGCTCAGAGCCTGGAGCCTGTTTCAGATTCTGTCTGTCTGTCTGTCTGTCTGTCTGTCTCTATCTCTCTCCTCCTCCTCCCTAGCTTTCACTGTCTCTCTCAAAAATAAGTAGGCATTATAAAAAAATTTAAAAAATACTATTTATTGTCAAGTTGGCTAACATACAGTGCATATACAACATGCTCTTGGTTTTGGGGGTAGATTCCTGTGATTCATTGCTTACATACAACACTCAGTGCTCATCCCAACAAGTGCCCTCCTCAATGCCCATCACTCATTTCTTTCTAGAGGCAGAAAAGGAGAGAAAAGGGAATAGAATAGATTTGGTAAATCCAACACAAATAGTACTTACATTAAAGTCAAACAGACTAAATCTTGCATAAAAAGATTTTTATACTGAATAAAAACTAAAATTCATCTCTTTTACATTTATAAGATACACATGTAAAATGTAAGGATAAAAATTGAAGATAAAAGAAAACATCAATTGAAAAAAGGCTGATATAGTAATACCAGACAAAACAGACTTTAAGAAATTACTACTGGAGATAAAGAAGATCCCTTTATAATGAAATGTTTAACTCATAATGAATATATCAAAAATTTAAATTTAAATAGACTTACTTTGTGGAATTAAAATATGCAAAAATTTGCAGAGCTATAAGAAATGGATAAGTCCATGATCACAATGGGTAATTATGACATATTTTCAAATGACTGACTTAAAAAAACCCAAAAGTCAGTGAAGTTATAGGAAATATGAATATGTACAAGCATGTTCTACCCACCATCTATGTATGGGATAGATATTCTTTTAAATTGCTCATGGAATATTTGTAAAAATTGACTATGTGCTGGGCCATAAAGCAAGCCTCAACAAATTTCAAAGGATTGAAATCATACAGAATTTGTTTTCTGATGACAGTGGAATTAAAATTAATAATAAAAATGTAACTAGGGGCACTTGGGTGGCTCAATCAGTTAAGTGTCTGACTTTAGCTCAGGTCATGATCTCCTGGTTTGTAAGTTCCAGCCCCACATTGGGCTGTCTGCTTTCAGCACAGATCCTGTTTCAGATCCTCTGTGCCCCTCTCTCTCTACCCCTCCCCTGCTCATGCTCTCTCTCTCACAAATATACATTAAAAATTTTTTTTAAAAATGTAACCAGAAAATCCATGGTTGTCCTAAGAATGTCTACTTTTACTACTTATGAGGCAAGTATATTTCTAAATAATACATGAATAAAAATGAAACTATAATTAAAATTATATGCTACATTAAAAAAGATCTGAAATCAGCAATTTAACTTTACACCTTAAGACAGAGGAAGAAGAAAAAACTAAGCCCAAAGCAGGCAGAAGGAAAGAAATAATGAAGATTAGAGGAGAAATTAATGGAATAGAAATAAACAAAACTAGTGAAGCCACTAATGACTTCAGTGACTTTGAGGAAATCAAGAAAATTGACAAAATTTTAGCCAAACTAACCAAGGTGGAAAAAACCTTTTTCAAAAATAAGTCTCAAATCACCAAAATCAAGAATAAAAAGGGGATATACGTGACCTTATAGAAATAAAAAGAATAAGAATACTATGAACTGACAAAAATTAGATAAATTACTTAGATGATATGGACAAATTCCTAGAAAGACAGAAACTACTGAAACTAATTCAGGAAGAAATAAAAAATCTCAACAAACCTATAACAAAATATTGAATTAGTAACCAATAGACTACCACAAAGAAGGAGCACCTGGGTGGCTCAGTCAGTTAAGCATCGGATTTCGGCTTAGGTTATGATCTCACAGTTTGTGAGTTTGAGCCCCATGTCAAGCTCTGTGCTGACAGCTCAGAGCCTGGGGCCTGCTTCAGATTCTGTGTCTCCCTCTATCTCTGCACCTCCCCACTTGTGCTCTGTCTCTCAAAAATAAATAAATGTAAAAAAAAAAAAAAAAATTAAAAAAGAAAAAAAAAGCCTTAAACAAAGAAAATCCCAGACCAGAAGGTTTCATGAAGGAATTATACCAAACATTTAAAGAACTAGTATCAAATTTTAATAACCTTTCCAAAGAATAGAAAAGATTCATTCTATGAAGTCAGTATAGCTCTAATACAACAATGAAACCAAAACAACAACAAGAAAACTACACATCAACACATCAATGTATCTTTAACAAAATGCTAGCAAGTTAATTCAGAAATAGGTAAAAAAAGGATTGTACCCCATAACCAAGTAGGATTTATTCCAGAAATACAAAATTGGTTTAACATCTGAAAAGCAATTGTCTTACACTATATAAATAGAACAAAAAACAAAAAGCACATGCTCATCACAGTAGATGCAGAATAAACATTTGAAAAGATTCTCTACCTCTTAATGATTAAAAAAAAAACCCAATAAATGAGGAATAGAAGGATACTTCTTCCAACAGATAAGAGGTATATTGTACTGGAGGTTTTAGCTGAAGAAAAAGAAACAAACAGCATCCAGATTGTAAAGGAAGAAACATCTGCATTTGCAGATAACACCATCTTGTATATAGAAAACCTTAGAGTATCCTCAAAAAACTGCCATAACTAATAAATAAGTTCAGTAAGGTTGCAGAATACAAGATCAATATACATAAATCAACTGTATTTCTGTACATTAGTAATGAGCAAACCAAAAATAATTCCATTTGAAATAGCATTAAAAAGAATAAAATACTTAGGAATAAATTTAACAAAAGAAGTACAAAGCTTGTACTCTGAAAACAACAATATGTTATTACAAGAAATTAAAGATGACCTAAATAAATCAGTTTATGGATCAGAAGATTTAATATTGTTAAGATGCTAATGATCCCCATTGATGTACAGATTCAATACAGTCTCTATCAAAATCCCAGCTAACTTCTTTGCAGAAATAAGCTGATTATAAAAATCACATGGAAATTCAAGGGACCCATACCAGCCCAAAATATTGAAAAAATAAAGTTGGAGGACTCATACTTCTGGTTTCAAAACTTACTGCAAAGCTGTAGTAGATAATCAAGACAATGTGGTACTGGCATAAGAATAAACATAAAGCTAAATGGAAGGATTGAAAGTCTGAAAAAAAAACAAACAACAACCACAAATCAGTTGGTCAATTGATTTTCAACAAGAGTGCTGAGACAATTCAATAAGAAAAGAGTCTTTGAACAAATGTTGCTTGGGCACCTAGATATACACATGCAAAGGAATAAAGTTAGACCACTGCCTCATACCACATACAAAAATTAACTAAAAATAGATCAAAGTCCTAAACGTAAGAGCTAAAACTATACAACTCCTAGGAGAAACCATAAAGATTTGTGACCTTGGATTAGGCAATTCTTTCTTAGACATGACACCAAAAGCACAAGCAACCTAATAATAAAAATAGATTAATTGGACTTCATCAAAACTGGAAACTTGTTTTTCAAAAGACTATCAAGCAAATGAAAAAATAACCCACAAAATAGGAAAAAATACATGCAAATCATACATCTGAGAAGATTCTTGTATCCAGAATCTATAAATAAGTATTACAACTTGACATTTAAAAAGCAAATAGCCGGGCGCCTGGGTGGCGCAGTCGGTTAAGCGTCCGACTTCAGCCAGGTCACGATCTCGCGGTCCGTGAGTTCGAGCCCCGCGTCAGGCTCTGGGCTGATGGCTCGGAGCCTGGAGCCTGTTTCCGATTCTGTGTCTCCCTCTCTCTCTGCCCCTCCCCCGTTCATGCTCTGTCTCTCTCTGTCCCAAAAAATAAATAAACGTTGAAAAAAAAATTAAAAAAAAATAAAATAAAAAATAAAAAGCAAATAGCCAACTAATGGTTGATGGGGGGGGGGTAGAGGGGAAAATGGGTGATGGGCATTGAGGAGGGCACTTGTTCGGATGAGCACTGGGTGTTGTATGTAAGCAATGAATCACAGGAATCTATCCCCAAAACCAAGAGCACACAGTACACACTGTATGTTAGCCAATTTGACAATAAATTATTTTGTTTAAAAAAAGCAAATAGCCAAATTAAAAAGAGGCAAAGTAACTGAATAGATAGTTCTCCAAGTAAGATAATCAAATAAATCCATGACAAATGCTTAACATAATTTAGCCATTATAGAATGGCTAATTCCACTCTCTAAACACTAGGATGGCTATAATAAATAAGATAACAAGTGGTGGAGAAATTAGAACCTTCATACACTGTTGGTGAGAATGTAAAATGGTGCTTTGGAAAACAGTTTGGCAATTCCTCAAATAGTTAAATACAGAACTACCATTTGATCTGGCAATTCTACTCCCAAGTATATAACCAAAAGAAATGAAAGCATATGTCTACACAAAACTTGTGCAGGAATGTTTATAGCAGAATTATTAATATCTCCAAAGTAGAAAAAACCCAAGTGTCCATAACTCATGTGTGAATTAAGTATTATTCACTAATAAAAGGAAATGAAATACTAATAAACCCTGAAAACATTATGCTAAGTGAAAGAAGACAGTCACAAAGGACCACATATTATGTGATTTCATTTATTTTTATTTTTATTTTTTTTTAAATTTTTTTTTTCAACGTTTATTTATTTTTGCGACAGAGAGAGACAGAGCATGAACGGGGGAGGGGCAGAGAGAGAGGGAGACACAGAATCGGAAACAGGCTCCAGGCTCTGAGCCATCAGCCCAGAGCCTGACGCGGGGCTTGAACTCACGGACCGCGAGATCGTGACCCGGCTGAAGTCGGACGCTTAACCGACTGCGCCACCCAGGCGCCCCTGTGATTTCATTTATATGTAATGTCTACAATAGGCAAATCTATAGATACAGAAAGTAGATTAGTGGTTTCCTAGGGCTAGGTGGGATTGGGAGATTGTGAGGTGATGACTAAGGTGAGCATGGGGGGTGGGTAGGTTGGGGATATAATGTACGAAAATTGATTTTGACAATGAATGTACAAGTCTATGAATATACTAAAAGCCACTGGGTGTTTGTATGGTATGTGAATTTTCTGCTTTATATATATCTAAATATATTTATATCTATGTCTCTATATATTAGTTTTTAATGTTTGAAGAATTGGTCTATTTGATCTAAGTTGTCAAATTTATGGGTATAAGTTGTTGATAGTATTCCCTTATTATCCTTTGGTGTTGGTAGAGTCTAGGGTGACATCCCTATTTCATTGCTGATGTTAGTGATTTGTATCATCTGTTTTTTCCTTTTGACAGTCTTGCTAAAGTTTATGAATTTTATTAATCTTTTCAAAGAACTAGGCTTTTATTTCATTGATTTTTCTATTACTTTTTCTGTTTTCAGTTTCATTGATTTCTGCTCTTATAGATATTATTTCTTTCCTTCTCCTTTTGGCTTAATTTGCTTTTTCTTTTCTTTTAATTACTTTAGGTGAGAACTTAGATTATTGATTTGAGACTTGTCCTATTTTCTAGTGTATGCAATTAGTGCTATAAGTTTTCCTCTCAGCACTGTTCTTACTGCATATCACAACTATTGATATGTCTTATTTCATTTTTATTCAGTTCAGTATGGTTTTGTATTTCTCTTGAGATGTCTTCTCTGATCCACAGATTATTTAGGAGTATGTTATTTAGTTCCCAAGTATTTGGAGATTTTACTGTTTTTGACTTCAGACAGATCTTTCTGTTTTTGACTTCAAACTTAATTACATGTGTTCGAGAACACCCTCTGTATGGTTCCAATTCTTTTAAATCTATTGAGATTTGTATTTTGGCCCAGGATATGGTATATCTTGGTTTATGTTCTGGAGGAACTTGAAAAAATGTGTATTCTGCTCTTGTTGAGTGAAATGTTCTATAAATGTCAATTAGGTCCTGTTGGTTGATGATGTTATTGAGTTCTTTTTTATTCTTGCTTATTTTCTGTATAGATGTTCTATCAATAGGTGAGAGAGGGTTTTAGAAATCCCTAGATATAATTATGGATTCATCTATTTCTCCTTTTATTTATGTCAAGTTTTGCCTCATTATCTCAGCTCTGTCTGGTGCATAAAGATTTTGGATTGCTGTTTTCTTGGTGAATGATTAATTAATTAACAATTTAAATTTAATTTAGTTAACATACAGTGTAGTATTGGTTTCAGGATTAGAACCCAGTGATTTATCACTTATAGATAATACCCAGTGCTCATCCCAACAACTGCCCTCCTTAATGCCTATCACCCTTAATTCCTATCACCTACCTCTCCTCCTCAGCAACCCTTAGTTTGTTCTCTGTAAGAATCTAATGGTTTGCCTCTGTTTTTACCTTATTTTTCTTTCTCTTCCCCTATGTTAATCTGCTGTGTTTCTTGAATTTTACATATGACTGAAATCATGTATTTGTCTTTCTCTATTTCACTAAGCATAATAAACTCTAGTTCCATCCATGTGTTGGAAAGGGCAAGATTTCAGATGAATGACTTTTTTAAATAATTGTGTCTCTTTCTATCTCTGGCAATTTTATTTATATGCTCTTGTTTTCCTTGCATTATTGTTTCCATGATATATCTTTGTATATCCTTTCACTCTCAACCTACCTATATTATGATATCTGTATTTAGTTTCTTACAGATATATTGCTGGATTATGTTTTTAAATCCATGCTGACAATCTCTTTTAGTTGATGTATTAATACCATTTACATAGAATGTTATTATTGATAACTTAGGGCTTAAGTTCTGCAGTTTTACTTTTTGTTTTGTGTTCTGTTTTTGCTTTTCTGTTTTCTTTTCCCTGCATTCCATGGATTAGTTCAACATTTTTAAAAACAATTCCATTTTGCTTTATTGATAGTATTCTTGAATATATCTGTGTGTAGCTTTATTTACTGTTTTTTCTGCATATTGGATTTGATCTCTATCTCTGTCTGTCTCCTCACAGTCTACTGGTGGTGTCATTTCACCAGTTCAAGTGAAATATAATAATGTGATTTCACTTTACATCCCATTACCATGCCCTGTTATTAAATAATTGTCTAAAATATTTCCTCTAAATACATTTAGAACTACATCAGTCAGTGTTAAAATTTTTGCTTCAACACTCAAACATGATTTAGAAAGCTCAAGAGCAGAAGGAAGGCCTATTGCACTTATCCATATTTTTGCTTATCATGTTCTTACTTTCCTTCTGATCTCCCAAGGTTCCTTATTTTATTATTTCCTTTCTGTTTAGAGAATTTTGTTTAACCATTCCTTTACGATAGTCTTTTAGTTTTCCTTCCTTTGAGAATGTCTTGATTTTTCCTTCATTCTTCAAGGTATTTTCACTGGGTATAGGATTCTGGGTTGGCAGGGTTTCCCCTCCCCACAACACTTTAAAAGTATTATGCTACTTCCCTCTGACTTTAATGATTTTTGATGAGAAATAGTCATTCTAAGTGTTACCTCACTTTAGGTAATGTGTCTTTCTGGATGCTTTGAAAACTTTGTTTCAGAAATTTAATTGTGATATGTCTTGGTGTAGATGTTTTGGGATTTATTGTGTTGGGAGTTCATTTACCTTCTTGAATATATCCCTTGACAAATTTGGGAAGTTTTCAGTCATTATTTTTTCAAGTATTTTTTTTTAACTTGGCCCTCTTTCCCCTCTCCTTCTAGAACTCTGATGACACAGATGTTAAAATTGTTGTTATAATCACACAGGTCCCTGATGCTGTGTTCTAACAGAAATTTAAGAGAACCCTACATCCATAAATCCAAACCAAACCAGTCACTCTGCAAAATGATCAGTTGTGAGCAGGTAGATTTGTTCTAGAAATGTAAGTCTGAGTTTTCTTTATGAAATTTTAATAAACATTTCATTAAGAAATTAAAGTTGGGGCACCTGGGTGGCTCAATAGGTTAAGCATCCCAACTCTTTTGATTTCAGCTCAGGTCATGTTCTTGTGGTTCATGAGATTGAGTCCCATGTCAGGTAGGTTCTGTGCTGACAACATGCAGCCTTCTTGGGATTCTCTTTCTTATTCTCTCTCTGCCCCTCTCCCACTCATGCCCTCTCTCTTTCTCTCTCAAAATAAACAAACATTTAAAAAAATAACTTAAAAAAAGAAATCAAAAGCCATATGATCATTCCAGTAGACATCAGATGTTGGACAAAAATTCAGCACATATTTCTTATTAAAGAAAAATGAAGATAAATCATTGTACTACTCACCAAAGTGGCAATAGTAGTAAACAGAATTTTAAAAATTTGTTATGGTATAGCTAACAGATATCTATAGAAAATATACTCAATGGTAAAGATTTAAAGGCATTCTCTTTAAGGTAAGAACAAGAGAAGACAGGATTATTACTGCTACCTTTCAACATGATTCTAGAGGTATTAGATAAGGCAATAAGACATGAAAAATGGGTACAATTATTTAAAAAGAAGAGATAAAACTGTCATTTGGAAATAGAATGATTGTACACCTTAAAAAGTCCAAGAAAACAACAGAAAAATTATCAGAACTATTAGAATAGTTTAGTAAGGCATCCACATACAAAATCAACATATAAAATGTAGCAACTTTTGGGTGCCTGACTGGCTCAGTTGGTAGAGCATGTGACTCTTGATCTCAGGGTTCTAGTTCAGGCTCCACATTGGGCATGGCACTTAGTTAAAAAGACCCCTGCAGTCTTATTATAGATTAACAATAACCACATAGAAAATGTAATGCAAAAATTGACACTCAAAGTAGAAAAAAAATACTTAGCAATAGACCTAATGAGAAATGTATAAGATCCATATAAAAGAAAATACAACTTCCTTGAAAAAATTAAAGGAAATGCTAAATAGAGATACACCCTGATTTGAAAGGAAAGACTTAAAATTGTAAGGATGGCAATTCACCAGAAATTTAATTTGTAAATGCAAATAAATGTCAATCAAAAGCCTAAATGATACTTTATGAAACTTGAAAGTATGATTCTGAAGTTTACTTAGCAGAGAAAATGTACATGAAGGAACCAAGAAAAGAATTTTAATTAGAACAATGAAGGAGTTTTGCCTACAAGATATTAACACATCTTATAATGTCATAAGTAATTTAAATCCTTTGGTGTTGGTACTAAAATAGAAAAGTTATAAAAGAATACAATAACAAACCAAGGGACACTGTAATTAGCAGACTTTTCTACTCTTTTCAAAAGCCTTGGATTGAACTTAATCCCTCTTTTCAGCAGGAAAAAATAGACAGTAATTCAAGCAGGCTACAACTGCTACAATCCCTGGCCAGTGCACACAGACTATAGGGAGAGTGAGTCATTTTTGAGGATATGCTGGTAGAGGGAATAGATGTGGCATCATGTGAATTTGAAAATCCTGACCAAGTCAGAGGGAAAATAGAAGGTATGTATAGTATCCCAGATGTTAAAAAACTACCCAAGTCCATCTACTTGTAAATTACTTCTTTATTTACTGTCCAACCCAAATGTGTTGAGTCCTTTCCCCAAGGGAAAAGTGACAACTACATGGAAATTTGTCCTTCATTAGTATTTTTTAAAATTTTTAGTGATATTATAATTAAAATGAAGGAGGGTGCCTCTAGTCAGGGTACCTAAGAGTAGACATTTTCCCTAGATAGTATCTTCCTTTGGCTTAGTCTTCTGTGTTTGGAAGTGTATGACATCACATGGTCTTCTCCTTCTTTATCTTATTTCTGTCAGTCAACTGTATCTTGATACCAGGACAACTACACAGAGTGATTGAAAGCAACTTGGTCCAAAAAAATGTTTCTCCTTTCTGAAAGGCTTTTTATCGAAATGCAATCATACACATTTACTATATACTACTGCAATTTTTATTCTAATACAATAATACTCCTTCAATTTATCAGATCATTTTTATAAGAGAAGTTTGTATATGATTAATATGTCACTTAAAAATAGTGGAGAAAGGATAGACTGCTTAATAAATGGTGTTGGGACAGGTGATTATATTTCTAAAGTTAGATTACTCCCTCACACAATAATCACAATTGATTCTACTTGGACTAAAGAAATATATATCAAAAGCAAAAACTTAAGGTTTCAAAAATATAGGAAAACATTTTTTATAATCTCTGAATTGTATAGCACAGGGTTCCATTGTAGAAAAGGAGACCATGCTAGTTATTTTAAGCAGGGAAGGATTTAATGTAGAGAATTAGTTGCTTCCAAAATCTATAAAAGGGCTGGATAGGTGTGGTCTAAGGTGTTTCTCCTAGAACAGGACCAACAATTGGTCCTCCAGGGAAACTTCTACCTCTACCACACTCAAGAAAGTGGGAAATCAACTCCAGGAATTCACCATCTCAGTTGTGACCTATAGTGAAGGAAACTGGCTTTAATGCCTGTGCCTATTTATTGATATTCATAAATGTAATGACTAGATAGCCCAGTTTCCAAATCTTCTATAATGGCATTCTAAGTGGCAGAATGTAAATCACTCCTGGTATTCAAGTTGCAGAGGAGTTTAAGAAATGCAGTTTTTTTTTTTAATTTTTTTTTCAACGTTTATTTATTTTTTGGGGGGACAGAGAGAGACAGAGCATGAACGGGGGAGGGGCAGAGAGAGAGGGAGACACAGAATCGGAAACAGGCTCCAGGCTCTGAACCATCAGCCCAGAGCCTGACGCGGGGCTCGAACTCACGGACCGCGAGATCGTGACCTGAAGTCGGACGCTTAACCGACTGCGCCACCCAGGCGCCCCAAGAAATGCAGTTTTTAGCTTCTCACCCTCTATAATAAAGGAAGGACACACTATAAAGAGGACAAAATGGTTAATACATAGATATGGAAAAATTTATTAACAAATAACAAAGGAAAAGAAACCCGAAGGAGTTCTGGTCCAAGATGGTGATGTAGGAAGACCTTTAACTCATCTCCTACACAGAACAAATCACACATATTAATAGAACAGTTCCTCCTGAAGAAGTACTGAGGACTGAACGACATCTGAACAACCAAAGATAAAAAGGCAGGAGGACAGTAAGAGAGATGGAGACATGGACAGGGCGCCTGGGTGGCTTAGTCGGTCGAGTATCTGACTTCAGCTCATGTCATGCTCTTACGGTTTGTGAGTCTGAGCCCCACCATTGGGCTCTGTGCTGACAGCTCAGAGCCTGGAGCCTGCTTCAGATTCTGTGTCTTCCTCTTTCTCTGTCCCTTCCCTGCTCATGCTCGCTCTCTCTCAAAAATAAACATTAACAATTGGAAACGGCATCATTTTCTCCTTCTCCCTCCCCTTTCTTCTGGAGTACAACATGAACACGAGGACTAGAGCTCAGGCAGTCCTTCTAGACCATGGGGCAACTTTGAGGATAGAAGTCAGAACCAAGGACAATAGAATAGGAACACAGAAAGAGCCTGAATCTCTAATGAACAGAGTCCCTGCACCAGTACTGAAGTGCCTGCCTCTGACTATCCTTTATATGAGAGAGAACCAAACTTCTTTTTAAAAAAAAACAAAACCAAAACCATGTTTTATTTAATGCAGGAAATCTTAATAGTGACATGTTAGCTGATTGCTGATTTTACTGCATGTGGATTCCTCCTTCACCTGTTTCAGAGTTAAGTCCTAATTTATCCCTAAATCATCAATAATTTAATCCCATTCCCTTCATTACAAATTGCTTGTGACCAAATTCTGGCAAATTAGACATGAGGGGAAGAATTCTGAGAAAGGCTTCCTCAGTTCTTGAGGAGGAAGAAACCTCCTTGTCAGTTGGATGTTGTATCTGGATGTGATGGCTGTAAGCGTGACCGCTGACTTGTGCCTTTAAGGGAAGCTTACCTATAGACCAATATAACATGGTGAAAATGGGGAAGGGGCAAAAGAACGAAAGCTTTTGTTGATATTGTTGAACCACTGAATTAGCCAACCCTGGTACTGCCCTACCTATGACTTTCTGGCCACAACACTATGAAACTAGAAATCAACCACAAGAAAAAATCTGGAAGAAGCACTAATACATGGAGGTTAAGTAACAGGCTACTAAACAATGAATGACTCAACTGAGAAATTAAGAAGAAATCAAAAACTACATGGAAACAAATGAAAATGAAAACACAGCAGTTCAAAACCTTAGGGATGCAGCAAAAGTGGTTCTAAGAGGGAATTTTGTAGCAGTACAGGCCTGCATCATGAAGCAAGACAAATGTCAAATAAACAACCTCATGTAACACCTAAATAAGCTAGAAAAAAGGACAAGAACCAAAATCCAAAACCAGCATAAGGAAGGAAATAATGAATATTAGAGCAGAAATAAATGACATAGAAACTAAAAAAACAATAGAAAAGATCAACAAAATGGATAAACATCTAGCCAGACTGATCAGAGAGAGGAGACAAATAAAATCGCAAATGAAGGAGGAGATATAAAAACCAATATTACAGAAATACAAAGGATTATAAGCGGATATTATGAAAAACTATATGCCAACAAATTAGACAACTTAGAAGAAATGAATAAATTCCTAGAAACATATCAAAGACCAAAGAGTAGCAGGAAGAAAGAAAATCTGAATATACCAATTGAATGAAATTGATCAGTAATAAAAAAAACTCTCACAACACAAAAGTCCAGGACCAGACAGCTTCACAGACAAATTCTATCAAACATTAAAAGAAGAGTTAATACCTATTCTTCTCAAACTATTTCAAAAATAGAAGAGGAAGGAAGCTTCCAAATTCATTCTGTGAGGCCCACGTTACCCTGATACCAAAAGCAGATAAGGACAACACACACACACACACACACACACACACACACACACACACAGAGCTACAAGCCAATATTTCTGATGAATATAGATGCAAAAATACTAAACAAAATACTAGCAAACCAAATTCAACAATACATTTAAAAAGTCATTCATCACAGTAAGGGGAATTTATCCCAGGATATAAGGGTGGTTCAATATTTGCAAATCATTTAACGTGATATATCACATCAGTAAAAGAAAGGATAAAAACCATATGATCATATCAATAGATGCAGAATGAGCATTTGACAAAGTACAACATGCATTCATGATAAAAACCCTCAACAAAATAAGCTGAGAGGGAACATACCTCAACATAATAAAGGCCATATATGAAACACCCATAGCTAACATCATACTCAACGGGAAAAAACTGGGAGCTTTCCCCTAAGGTCAGGAACAAGACAAGGATGCTCACTCTCATCACTTTTATTCAACAGAGTACTAACAGTGCTAGCCACAGCAATAAGAAAACAAAAAGATATAAAAGGCATCAAATTGGTAAGAAAGAAATAAAACTTTTACTATTTGCAGATGATACTTATAGATAACCCTAAAGACTCTATCCAAAAATTACTAGAGCTGATAAATGAATTTGGTGAGGTCACAGGATACAAAATAAATATACAGAAATCCATTGCACTTGTATACACTAATAATGAAGTATCAGAAAGATTAAGAAAAGAATCACATTTACAATTGCATCAAAAATAATAAAAACCTAGGAATAAATCTAAGCAAAGAGCTGAAGGACATATATTGTTAAAACTATAAAACATTAATGAAAGGAATTGAAAATGACACAAAGAAATGGAAAAGCATTCCATGCTCATGGATTCGAAGAATAAATATTGTTAAAACGTCTATACTACCCAAAGCAATCTACAGATTTAATGCAATCCCTATCAAAATACCAATAGCATTTTTCACAGAACTAGAACAAACCATCCCAAAATTTATATGGGACCACAAAAGACCCAAATAACCAAAGCAATCTTGAAAAAGAAAAGCAAAGCTGAAGGTAGCATAATTTCAGACTTAAGTTATATTACAGATCTATGGCAATCAAAGCAGTATGGTATCGGGACAAAAATAGACATATAGATCAACAGAACAGAATAGAAAATCCAGAAATAAACCCATGATTACATGGTCAATTAATCTGTGACAGAGGAGGCAAGAATATGCAATGGGATAAAGATAGTCTCTTCAAATAATGGTGTTGGGAAAACTGGATAGCAACATGCAAAAGAATGAAACTGGACCACTTTCTTACACCATACACAAAAATAGATTCAAATGTATTAAACACCTGAATATTACACCTGTAACCATTAAAATCTTAGAAAAGAACACAAGGAGTAATGTTTCTGACATTGGCTGTGGCAACATTTTTCTAGATATGTCACCTGAGGCAAGAAAAATAAAAGCAAAAATAAACTATTGGGACTACATAAAAATAAAAACTTCTGCATAATGAAGGAAATAGTCAATAAAACTAAAAGACAACCTAATGAATGGGAGAAGATATTTGCAAATAACTTATCTGAGAAAGGGCTAGTATCCAAAATATATAAAGAACTTATACAACTCAACAGCCTAAAGCAAATAATCCAATTAAAAAATGGGCAGAAGACATGAACAGATGTCCAAAGACACCCAGATGTCCCACAGACACATGAAAAGATGGTCAACATCACTCATCATTCGGAAAGTGCAAATCAGAAGTACAATGACATATCACTTCATACTTGTTGGAACGGCTAAAATAACACAAGAAACAACAAGTGTTGGTGAGGATGTGTAGAAAAAAGAACCTCTTGTTCTGTTGGTGGGAATGCAAACTCATGAAATTGCTGTGGAAAACAGGGTGGGGGTTCCTCAAAAAAGTTAAAAATTGAACTACTTTATAATCCAGTACTTGCACTATGGGGTATTGACTCCTAAAATACAAAAACACTAAATCAAAGGGATACATGCACCCCTATGTCTATAGCTTTGTTATTTATAATAGCCAAATTATGGAAGCAGCTCAAGTGTCCATTGATAGATGAACTGGATAAAGAAGAGGTGGTGTGTAATACAGTGTAATATTATTCAGCCATAATAAAGAATGAAGTCTTGCCACTTGTATGAAATCTTGCTATTTGACATGGGTAGAGCTAAAGAGTATAATGCTAAGCAAAATAAGTCAGAGAAAGACAAATACCATATGATTTCACTCACCTGGGAAATTTAAGAACGAAACAAATGAGCAAAGGAAAAATGAGAGAGAGAGAGAGAGAGAGAGAGAGAGAGAGAAACCAAGAAACAGACTCTTAACTATAGAAAACAAATTGATGGTTACCAGAGCAGAGGTGGGTGAGGGGATGGGTGAAATAGGTGATGGGGATTAGGAGTGCACTTGTGATGAGCATTGGGTGATGTATTGGAGTGTTGACTGACTACATTGTACACCTAAAACTAATACTACACTGTATGTTAATTGTACTGGAATTAAAAAAAAATCATCAAAACTGTACTTTAAGAAACGCTACAGGGAGTTCATTAGACTGAATATGAATGATTCTGTATGGAAACACATGGCATTAGGAGTGAAGATCAGTAGAAAATGAAATGTAAGTAAATATAAATAAATATTGACTGTAAAAAAATAAAGTAATTTTTAGTTTCTGGATTTTCAAATTAAAAATATTTGAAATATCAAGTGTGCATGTGGGTATTGACAAATAGCCACTGTGATTTATTGTTGGTGAGAATAAAAGCTAGGAAAGCCTTTTTGGAATGGAAATCTGAAATATAAATCAAAAGTTAAAACTTATAAGATTTATACTTTGTTCCAGCAATTGTGCTCATGGAATCCCTCCTACAGAAACAAACCCATTCCAGCAACACAGATTTAGCATTATTTAAAATAGGCAAATTAAATTTAAAAAAAATAAAAAAAATAAAAAAAATAAAATAAAATAGGCAAATTAAAAACAATATAAATTACCTATAATTGGGAATGGTCAAAGAAGTGATAGCTCATCCATAGTGAACTAGTCAGAATTCTCCAGAGGGAAAGCCAATATAAATCTCTTTACATATAACATTTATATATAGATTTATTATAAGGAGTTGACTCATGTGATTAAAGAGGCTGACAAGTCCCCAAATCTGTAGTTAGCAAGCTGGAGAACCAGGAGAGCTAGGGGTGTAGTTCCAGTCTGGAAGCTTGCAGGCTTAAGATTCAGAAATGCAGTAAACAAACAAACAAACAAACAATGTCCCTGCTTGAAGGCAGTCAGGTGAAAGGAATTCTTAGTCTGCCATTTTATTCTATTCAGGCTCCAACTGATTGGATAAGTCCCATCTACATTGAAGAGGGCAATCTTCTTTACTCAGTCTACTGATTCAGATGTTAACCTTACCCAGAAATACCCTTACAGACACACTCAGAATAATATTTGACCAAATATCTGGACACCTTATGACCCAGTCAATTTGACATATAAAATTAACTATTACACCTATTATGAAATATTATATGGTCTTTAAAAAGAATGAAGTAGAGCTGTATACTTTGACTTAGAAATATCTGCAAGCTAAATGAGAAACAAAAACTCAGTAATACAGTATTATTCCTGTGTGTGTATGTACATGTTTATTTTACATATTTGATATATGTACATATAAGAAAAATGTCTAGAATCTTACTACTTTAGACCTTTTAAGTTTCATGCAACAGATACACTTCTCCCTAACTCAGTGGGATCCAGGGCTCAGACAATATCAGTGGGTCTTTCCCCCTTTCCATGTCTCAGATCTTCTCATTGTGTGATTCCTCCAGGTCTGGGGAAGAAAAAGCCACTGATGATTCCAGGTTTGTACATGAGAAAATCCTTCTTGGTACTTCAAAGCCACACCCCCTACAGCCCTAAATTCATTCTGCTATCTTATCCACTAATACTAATTTATTTCCAATTAAGGATGAACCAAAATTCCCTAAGCAGCTCTCTGATAAGTGACTTACAAGTCAAGTGAACATGATGATAGAGGAGGCAGAGCATCACTGATAGGGCAACACAGCAGCATACAAGACTCCAGGCAACAATGCCCACAAGGTAGGCCCAAGGACGGGTCACAGCTAAGGAGCTCCCTCAGCAAGCCTTCTGGTGTAGAGGAAAGCCTTCTGTAGGGCTTCCTGCTTCAGGATATTCATACACTGCGGGCTTGGAGTAAGGGTGGGTCTAAAAGGTCATTACAAACCCTTGCTGCTAAAAAAAATGTTGAAGAATGCACAGCCAGACACAATATCTTGTGCTGCTCCAGACACACCACCAACACTGTTTTCCTAAGCAGCTAATTTATATCAGGAATGTACGTGCTGGGTGTTTGCTCATCATTTTTCACCTTCCTTTTTCTGTGGCAACTACCTACATTCAAAAGATGAGGCATGAAACTATTCTCTGATAAGAGAGTTAAGGTTACCAAAGAATCTCATCTTTGTACCAGAATATAACTTTCAAATCACAGTGAACAGAACCTAGCTGAGCTTTTAAGTAGAGATATAATTTTTAATTTTTTTTAACATTTATTCATTTTTTTGAAAGAGCATGAGTGGGGGAGGGGCAGAGAGAGAGGGAGACACAGAATCAAAAGCAAGCTCCAGGCTCTGAACTGACAGCACAGAGCCCAATGTGGGGCTTGAACTCACAAACCGCAAGATCATGACCTGAGCCAAAGTCAGACACTTAACCAACTGAGCCACCCAGGCACCCCTTAAGTAGAGATATAAAATATCCTCATGTCCCACAAATGCAGTGCTTCCAGTTCTTCAGGGCATCTACAGGTAGTAACTGCTGCTAAAGTCTTCCTTCCTGGCTCTAAAACACTGGCTTTCTCTTTATTTTGCAGATGACTTTCTAGCCAATGCTATTCTTCCTTCTCCAACAGATCAAAATTTTGAACAAACAGAAATAATTTAATATAAATTTCATTGGGCACCCCCAATGTTCTAGGAATTGTGCTTTATATACTTTATTAAGTGTATGCTACCCAATATCCCAGCAATGTAAGGAAACCCCATTTTACAGATGAGAAGGTTGAGAAATTTTCTCAAGATTATATATCTAGCCTATGGTGGAGCCTAGATTCAAACTACATTTCCTGGATAATTTCAGTTCATATACCATGGATCTCTTTCTTCTCTCTCTCTCTCTCTCTTAGCCCTTGAGCTCTTCCCTTTTATCACTTATGCATTTTATATTAATTTATTCAATGTATATTTACTAAAGACCTCTTACATGCCAAGCACCGAGGATAAAGTGGTGAACACCACACATCAGATTCACCCCTCTTTTTCTTCACAACCAGTCACATTCCCAAAACTCCTCTGATGGGCTAACAACACAAGACAGCATTAACCAACATGTTCCAATAAATACTAGTCCCACAAGAGTTCTGCAGTCAGATAAGTTTGAGGAAAACTACTCTCTATGACCCTCTCTTGGAGATTCACAGTATACAGTGGCATTAAAACTACTAGGAAATGACTCAGGGGACCTGGAAATCATGGCTCAGAACTATGTCTTATGTTAGAGCTGGAGTCCTGGTCCTGTGTGGATAAATCAGTACTGGAACCTGGTCCATATACAGTACTCCTTCCACTGGCTGTGGGTAGGTAGGCAGCTGCTGCTGGAAATCTCTAGCTGGAAACTTCTGGTGGGTGTGTGCGTCTATCAGAGCCTCTGTTTGTGACGGGTGTGCCATTTCTGTGGCCATTTACTTGCTAAGAGTTTGCTCATTCTTTTGGTCTGCAAGTGTTTTCTTAATTTTGAGAAGTTTTTGTTACATTTATTTGGTTGTGGGTCTACAAAGATTTTCCTGTTATTTTTGAACATAACTACTTATTTCTTTTTTTAAAACCTCAGATGCACAGAATTTCATTAATCATAGTCCCTGATTCACGACACACTTCCCTCCCTGGCCCACATGTGTGTTTGCGTGTGTGTGTGTGTGTGTGTGTGTGTGCATGTGTGCCTGTGTACATGTGTATTTCCAGCCTCCCTCTCTTTCCATTTCTCCTTCCTTTCTTTCCTTCTTCCTTTTTTCTTTCCTCTCTCCTCCCCTTCCTACTAACCCACAACCCCTCAAAAGCTAAACATTTGATAGCAAACTGTATCTAATAGTAGAGTATCCCTCACCAACTCATCTCCTTGCTTCCACTCACCTGAGGTAAATATATTCCTGAATCCTGTCTTCATCATTCCCTTGCTTTTTTAACATAGTTTCAATGGATCTATATATATATACAGTATTTTTAATTTTAATTATTTTTAACTTTATGAAAAGAATATCATTTGTGTGCACACTTTTTTGGCACCTACCTTTTCATTTTCTGTTATACTGGTAATATCCACCTTAATCATTTTGGGTTACTGTAGTTCATTTGTTTGGACTACTGTATAAAACTACATTTTAAGTATATATTATTATTTATTCATCCACTCTCTCACTGATGGCATGTAAATTACTTCTAAGTTTCTGCTACTGTGAACAGTGTTGCTATGAAATTCTTCTGGGTAAATCTGCAAAACCTTCTCCTATACTGTGTTTAGGAAGAGAATCACTGGGTCATAGGGTATATGAATGCTCAACTTTAGGAGGCAATGCCAAAATGTTTTCCAAGGTGACTGCATGCAGACTCACACATGCAATATGTAAAGAGATACTATAGATCCATATTCTCTTACATTTGGTAATGTCAAGCTTAAAATTTTGACAGTTAAGTGAATGAACCTCTAGCTTAAAATGTTTTTATATCATTCTAGTTTTGGAATGGAGAGCGAATTTTCTACCAGTGCCAGTTCTTCTATCTGGTTTTAGAAATCACTCTGAGTTGAAACAATTGGACCAAAAAGGGTAACAATGGAAGATGGACATGGTAGAAGGAAGCAAAGAGTAGTATAGAAAGACAGTGTCTTTTTTTTTTTTTAAACCACACTTAAAAGCCATACCCACATCCCTCCATGAATTCAGCAGTGGCTAACTTTGCCTTCTTCCTTCTCCTGGAATCACCCTTAGCATCTTCACTGGGTAATCTTAGACTTTACTTTCTCTTTCTCAGGTCCCCAGTGCGCTACTGACTTTCAATCACAGTTAATCTTGTCACCATTAAGCATGATGTATTAGCTTGGGCTGTTACAACAATAGTGTAAACAACAGAAATTTGTGACTCACATATCTGGAAGCTGGGAAGTCCAAAATCAAGTTGCCATGAAATTCATTTTCTGCTGAGGAAACTCTTCCTGGCTTAAGGATGGCCACCTTCTCCCTATGTCCTCATAATATTTGCTTTTCTTATAAATGTAATGCATGCCTACCATAGAAAATTAAGCAAAAGGAATAAAATAAAAACCATCCATAATTTAATCATCCAAAATTTAGCCACTTTAATCTTTTGATGTAGATCAAATATATATATTATATATACATATGTGTGTATATACATGTTTGTATAGGTGTATATATATATGTATACATGTATACATGTACATGTTACCTATATACTGTAGACATTCCCATAACGTGCTTTTCAAAATTAAAATATATTTCCAATGGTATATATATTATTTATGTAGGATTATATAGTTTATTGATCATTATCCTGCTATTCTATTTTTTATTACTATATAGCACACCACACTGAATATCTCCATAGTAAAACCTTTGTGCATATTCACAATTATTTTCTTGCAATAAATTCCTAGTACTAGAGTTATATCTATATCAAAGAGTAGGTTTCTAAAAAGCTTTTGATACCTATTTCCAAAAAGCTCTCCAGAAAGTTGTTTTAACTCTCCTGCCAATAGTACATAGGAATGGTTAGTTCTTGTCAACTGCACCCTCTCTGGTTATTAGAAAACATCTTTGCCAAATTGGTACATGAAAATGGATATCTGGTTGTTTCTCTCAGTATATATTTTTCCTCCTCTCTTTCCTTCCCTCCATCCTTTCCTTCTTCCACTCATTTCCTCCCTTTTTTCCTTCCTTCTCTTTTTCCCTCTCTCTATTCTTTCCTTCCTTCCAAAGTTGAAAAATTTTATCTGTGCAACCAGTTTATTGAGCAAATAGCTCCAATAGGGTAAAGTAAAAGCAATTTTATTCATTTCTCTCCTGTCCATTCAAACCACTGCAGACACATTCTTCTAGGAACCTTGGAAGACTCCCCTAGCAGATTGTACAACTTTTCAGATAGTCCTTCTGTCACTTCTTTTTCCAATAACAGTTTCATAGAACAAATCAAAATATCCAGCGCAGTGTCATACATAACTCTATACTCCTTTCTACTTTAAAACTTCATCTCCCCCATTTTGGAATTGCTCTAGGCTGGAAGTCTTCAATAAGGGGAAGGGAGTGGTTGGTTTCCCAACTTATACAAATTAATGGGTTAATTAAAAGTAGAGTTTTTAGTAAAAAGAGAAGCTTAAAAAAAAAAACTCTTTTGAAGAAGTGAAAAAGTAGTCTCTCTAAGCTCACTTTCCACACAACTCTAGAGAAGTCGGACATGACCTGAGTACTAATTCTTTGGTGTCCTCAGAGATGCACTGCTGCACTCCTTTCATATGGACAGTGCCACATCATTATCTGGCCTCTTATGTACTCCAGCTCCCTCTGTATCCAGAACCTCTTCGTGCTGAGGTTGTCCAGTTTCTGGCAAGATACCTACTTGGATGGATCTTTTACAAAAATACCTCCTGCTTCTCTTGTATTTATTTAACACATAGACGTATGCCACCATTACTAGAAGAAACTAGTTCCTGATATAAGTCTTTTCACTCTGTGAGCTCTGGACACAGCTCTCCACCTCTAGTCTCAGACAACATAAATCCAGTCCTTATGTTACTGCAGACTTAGGGGATCATATGTAATGCTTTCTGAGAGATTCCTTCAAAGGCCCTCCCAAATGGTTGGAGGTGAGGAAAAAGACTGGAAAAAAGGAGGTGGGAGGTGGGGGTGGGGAGAAGAAGCACAGTACAGTAACAACTCTTTCCAACCAGACTTTTAAGGTTCTTTTTTTTTTTTTTTTTTTTTTTTTTTTTTTTTTTTTTTTTTACAGCCTGGAAGTGGGTGATCATATGAACTGGCAGAATAGATTTTATAATATTCAGAATGACTAGCATTGTTTTGGAATCTGATGATCCTTGGTACCTGCTTTTTCACTCATTCAACTTTAATATTCTGTTATATGCCTATCTTTTTTGGCCATTTGGATTTTTCTCTTGTGGATTGCCTATTTTTTATCCTTAGTCCATATTTCTACAGAGATTTTCTAGTTTGTAAGAGTTCTCTCATACAAAAGATATTGTCTTTATGTTGCAAATAGATACTATACTATTATATAAGTTATAAATAAAAGAAAAATTTTGCTAATTATTCAGCCATTTCTGATTAATGGTTTTGCACACAAAATTTAAAGAAGATGCCATTCAGAGCAAGATTTAAAGAAAGATATATAACAGTTTTTCTCAATTTTCAACTGAAAGTATCCTAATTTATTCATCCAGTTGTAGATTTTTTGTTCTACTTAAAAAGTATCTCTTTCTTCCTCTCATATACATATTAGGTATCAAAAACTTGTCCAAAGTCGTCTTAGGTTGACAACTTTCTTCCCTGTCAGCATTAATGTGCTGACATTAATTAGAGGCCATGTGTTGGCCTCTAATTGCTGTTATAAAGAAGCCTTATCTTTAGGCTTCTTAAACTAATCTGAGGGATTTATATTTCCTGTACCTGCTTTGCACATGAGGGAACTACTTTCTCTGCAAGAAGCTTTTCTATGCTCCAAGTGGTCCCTCTCAATCAGAAAAAGAGTTTTTTTTTTTTATTTGGGATATTTATGGATATATGTGTAGCAGCAGGAAGAACTTTTATTCTTCTCTATCAGGAGATGACTTTTACATTACCTACACATCTCTTCCCAACCTGGAATTTTTTTCTTTAAATACTTAAATCTATATACAACAGACTGTTTCTATATGAGATATTCAACAGTTTTGTTAGAAGGCAAATGATGCAGAAGGGAATATTCAAGAGCTTACCTTGCAGAACGTAGACCTTTTCTAGCTATTCATTGTTCATTTTGGGGAAGAATGAATGAAGGGGAAGAAAAGAGAAGGCATGTACATAAAGCCAGGCCTCAAGGTTAGAAACCAGTCTAGTTCCCTGTTTTTTTCATTTTAGCTCTCTATCCGTGATTTGGAGTTTTTCTAGAACTGTACTTCACTTAGATTTTTTCTAAAAACTCCTATTTATTTCCAATGCCACCTACCATGGAGCTAAGCCTGTGGCAGGTCCTTAGTGACTGACTAAATGGTAAGGACTGACCTTTGCCTGACTTTAGACTTATACACATCAAGGGAGTAAAAAGAATACTGGCAGGTTAGCAAGGAAAGTGGATGACAACAATACTGAAGGATCCAGGTGAGGAAAAACTGAGGCCAAACCACAGAGAGAAGACTGAAGATTTCATTTACATTTTGCTCTCAAGTTTTATTAACCAGGAAGAAGTTATTAAATTGTACATGGTTTACCTAGTATTTCTTTAAATCAGCTCAGTGGAGGCGGTAACAGAATAGTAATTAAGAGTAAGAACATTGAAATCAGGCAGATAGGTATTCCACCTCTGGCTTTGTGAAGTCTTAGTTTTATACTTTGGGCAAGTAAAGTCTAAGTCACAGTTTATTTGTAAATTAGCTATAATAATAGTACCTAGCTTACAGCATTGTTGCAAGGACTAAATGACTGCTTAGTAAGGTTTCCAGACAAAGTAATTTAAATCACACAAACAAACACATACCCTACACCTCTAGGTTTGCTCAATCAAATTCATACAACCAGGAAATTCCATAAGAAAAGAACTTGCCAACCAGCTCCCAGAAGAGTACAGGTGGACCTGAGGCAATCTGGGGTTTCTTTTTAAAAGAGTCTCTTACTCTAGTAATAACTCACTGAAAGAATGCTGTTAACTAGCATTTGCACTCTCTAAATAAGTGATACTTTATCTTCGTGATGACCTGCTTCCTGAATCATCAACTATTTAATCCTGTCCATTTAGTTTTAGTGTAAAGAGAATTATGTTGTATTTTAAGATGTCTTTCTAAATTTGTAACCCAAATAAAGTATTTTGGGTTATCACCTGTAAAAACAAATTCCTTCATTAAATAGAACAACCTATTCCATGACCAGGTCAAGACTTACATAGACCAACTGTCTAGAAATCTTGCTAGGATAAGAAAAATGTAACTCTTTGTTATTGACAAACTGAGTAATTTTTAGCAATGATGACTCATACTTTCTATTAACTGGAAAATATTTCCATTTGATTGGATTTGACAGACATTTATAGACCACTCATGATGAATCATCCCAGTTCTCAAGGATCTCACAATGTCATGGGAGAAACAGGCAGGTCATTTAGAATTTCCAAACAGTGTTATCAGTGCTATGAGGGAGACAATGTATTAGAAATCTCTTGACTTTTGTAATTTTTGTAATAAAGATAATCTGGTAAGTCTTCAAATTTTAAAGTGTTTTTGAAAAAAACCTTATTTATGTTTAACTCATTCCATTTTACAGTTTGTGATTATTTCAGGGCCACTAGATTAGATAAATGACAGGTAACCCACAACAGAGGTACAGTATGGGTTCACCGCCATGACTCCCATAAACTCCCCTGCAGCAAAGTCCTGGGAGGCCTGTGGGCATGAGACACTGGCATCTGTCTCCCAGAGTCAGGATGGTGTTGGGCACCTGAGCAAGTCAGTGGTGTGTGAAGAAGGAGCTGCCATGGCATTACACCCAGGCTATGCTGGTGCCTCTGCCTCTGGGGGATGACCAGTGTGCCCCCGGCCCTCCACCTCCTCTGTAAGAATACCCACAACATCAAGATGTTGCTGCTTATCTTCAGTATAACTCCCCTGCCAGACTGTGGAATTCCAGAGGGCAGTGACCTAGTCTTGTTTGTCTACAGATCCCCAGCGCCTGGCATACCACCTGGTGCACAGTGAACACTCGGTAAATGTTTGTTGAAAGAAGAATGAACAAATGTTAGGCAAAGTGTATAATCTAGGGATTGTAATCAACTCCAAGCTAATTCCTAGTCAATTCCTAGCAGTGGCTTATGGCCATATTAAACCTTGCATTAGAATGATTTATGATGCCTGGTTTAACACAATGACAATAACATACTCAATGAAGTAATAAATGAATTGTGTTTTAGGCATGGCCAATTGTTAAACTAGGAATTAATTTAATTCAGAATTTCTGTTTTAATCATTACTACTATCACATGGAAATATTTGAGGAGCTCAGCTTCATGATACAGGATCCAAACACTTAAAATTCAAGCAGCTTTTATTTACTAAAGGCCTTTAATTGAGAAACAGCCTCTTTTTCAGTGAGACATTTAGCTTTAGTA
The DNA here is from genome assembly GCF_007474595.2 of Lynx canadensis. Classification (NCBI taxonomy): domain Eukaryota; kingdom Metazoa; phylum Chordata; class Mammalia; order Carnivora; family Felidae; genus Lynx; species Lynx canadensis. The sequence goes on from NC_044311.2 coordinate 33,076,068, forward strand.
AATGTTGTTTGTGAATTTATTCCCTGTTTTTAATTGCTGTAGATATTTGCTCAACATCTGGTTTTATAGCCATTTAAATAAAGAGGTTTTGCCGTAATAAAATGTGTATGTTTGTTTTGAGTGGGTAACATCGGTTTTTATAGGAGTGTATCATGTACAATGCAACTAAAGCCTTCAATAGCAACTGGCTTTCAAAATGTATAGAAAGTTATAATCCCAAAAGACATTTGCTGCAGAAAGATGTGAGTAGACAGAAGTATATGAATTGAAAGAAATCAAAATTATTTTCTCCTTGGAACCCTGATGGTATTTCTATTCTATCATTTGCAAACTGTCAAGTTAAATTTATGGAGTCAATCCCCAAACCATATCCTCCTCCTCCCTCATCTCACCTTTTCTCTTGCCCTTAATCTGTTCCAGTCTCATCCCTATACCAGGTGAAGATAGTGTAGTCACAGACATACTTGATAATAGCGACTAGGAAAGTGGAAAATTGTATTATTTTTCATTTCTGGTAACTTAGGTGAGGATGCACTGGTAAACTTAAAAAATAATTGAGTGGTATATTTTAGATGATCTTTAGATATTGAAATATATGCATATATGTATACATATATGCATACATAATTGTCCACTTTTATGGACACACTGAAAATCATTTCCAGACATCCTCCATTCTGCCACCACTTTTTGGGCTCACCACCTCCTACTGGTATTTAAGATTCCTTCTACAGCTTCCCGCGATCTTACCTAAGAGAGCACACACTTCAGCAGTAAACTCACGTGGTCAGATTCCCATGAAACGCAACTAGGGCTCTGTCAGTAAGACTCTCAATATTTAACTGTTTGAACAAAATTCCTAGAAGTGACCAAAGTGCTAGTCCCAACACTAGCTAGTTCAAGTGAAACATCTTGAGAGAAGCGTTATGTTAGAGAAGGGAACGGTGAGACCCAGACAGAAAAGAGCAGAACATTCCAAACAGAAGAACACATTTTAGAGATGTTGCTTAGTTTCTATTTGCATTCCCCTTATCCGTCCTTAAAGTACCAGGAAGGGGTTCCGGGGATTATGTGTAAAGCAGTTTAAAAGTATCCTGAGGGTAGGGTTCTGATGGGTGATCTCCAGAATCTTTTCCCCTTAACAGTCTCCATGCCTATGAGAAAACATGGTTGACTGGTACCATTAATTGAGAAAAGAGGAACACCAAGTTTGGCTACACTGTGCTTTTTTCTTTTTTTTAAGTGGTTTTATTAATCCCCTAACATCCAGACGGTATTTTAATCATAGCTTCTCCAGAGCTCCATGTATTGTTTCCTTTAGCTTATGCTGCCTTCAGCCTTGTTCCTGAAATTTATGCTATTGTCAGAAATCCTAGATTAAAAATCTAGTATGGCTAGATACACTTAACTCTCTTTCTCTCTAGGTGTTCAACAGCCTTATCAAGGGTCTATCTCTATATGGTGATCTGTGTCTGTGTAGATGTGTGTGTGTGTGCGTGCACACACACACACAGCAGGCACCGACTTTGGTGCCACTTTGCATCATCACCCCTATTAGGATTATCAGAGTATTGGAGTTGTGAGTAAAAGAAGATCTATTTCTTTTCCAAAGGGTGAGAAAAATGGGAGGGTGTCACGAAGAGGGAAAAGAGAGAAAATAAAGTGTGTGTGTGTGTGTGTGTGTGTGTGTGTGTGTGTGTGTTTTGGGTAGGGGGAGGGAGAAAAAGAGAGGGGGAATATGAGTGAGTGTGGAGGGAGGAGGGGAAATGAAAGGATATTATATATTTTTTTGTATCTGTCATTTCCCTGCTATCTCCCATATGACTTCTTAATCCATCAGAATGCTGGGAAGATAATGTTTTGGGCGAAATAACATGAGAGAGAGGATAGACTCCCAAGGACCAATATCTTTATTGCTCGGAGGATAAACGGATTATGTCAGCCATTTTCTGTTGCTGACAGCTTTTCTTATTAACCGATTTTATTTTTTAATCTTCCAGGGAAGAAATATGGTTTTATGTCACAATAAAACGCCGGTCACATCTAATTCTGCCCTCAAACAAACAGATTTCTGAAAGCCTTGCAGAGAAATTTGAAATAACTTTAAAGAGGGGGTTTTTGGATAAAGTCTTTATCCAGGGGCTTGTTCAACTGCAGTGTAAAAGGTTTAGAGAGAGAGAAGAGGAGAGGGAGAGAGGATAGAGGGAGGGAGAAGGGAAGAGGGAGAGAGGAAAAAGAAGGAGAAAGGAAGACCTATACAGCTGGTTTGCTTGGTGATCTCTCTTCAGACACACTCGAGCATGGTCAGGAAAATGCAGTCTGGATGAAAGGGGCTTGGGAAGGTGGGCAGAGGGACGGCAGGGCTCCTCAGGGCTTTGGGGGAGGAAGCTGCTGATGCATACCCCTCTGAAACAGACACTTGTTCCCCAGTTTTTCTGGAACTGTTAGTAGTTGATGGCATGCCTTTCAAGAATTATAAACAAATCAATGTGAGTTCTGTAAGGCATTTGGAGCTCACAGGCAATTCTAGTCTTTTTTCCATGATTCCTTTGCCAGGAGATTTCAACCTGCCTGAGGATTTAGGTCTTGTGTTCCCCCCCACCCCCCCGCCCCAGAAAATCTTCTGTCAAACACCCCAGACAGCTCTGGCCTTTGCTTCCTTCTGTAGGCCCACAGCAAGCACATAACCATCACTAATATAAAAAAACGCTCGTTTCTTCTCTTCTGTGTGGCACAAAGCAATTTAGCCAGACAGGCCCCCTGCCCACCAGGGGCTTAGCTCAGAAAACATCCTTAATTTGTGCCTCTAGCTTTGTTCAGCACCCTGCTCACTGCAGACCCAGTACCTTGATTGATAATGATGGCCGAGTCTTATATCGTGCCCTGCCGGCAAGTTTTGGTGATTTAAAGCACTTTAAGAATCTGTTAAAAATAAATCGCTTGGATTTTCTAAGGTGTTGTTTTGTATAAGAGAAACTCGCTTTTCAAAAAAGCATTCTGAAAGTCTGGGAACTTAAAATTTGTCCTAAGGCAAGTCAGCCAAGCTAAGCACCTCCAGGCAGCTGTGAGAGAAGGGGAGCTTCTGAGGAATGGATTGAGCCCAACATCTCCATACCTGAGGGCAAAGAGTGGATTTTCCTGCCTCATTTCCTTACCCGAAGAGACAGAGAACTGGTAGAAATGGAGAGAGAAAGGTCACTTGAAGTCTGCATTCTCTGCTGCAATGACTCTGCCAGGACTGAAGCCGAAACATGAGCAGTCTCAAGGCATGAGCCGCTTTGATCTGAAACAAGCCTGAACTGCCAGGGAGGGCTGTTGACTCTGAGCTATGCTTTTCAAAAATATTTTTAAATGCACAGGTCTTCAGTGAATAGTTTTTTGGCTTTGACATACGTATTATGTCTGTGTGACCAGTACTCCAGGCAACACTTAGAACATCGCTCTCAACCCTGAGCAAAATGAACGGCGCCCCCTAGGTATGGCAAAGAGATGGTGCTGCACGGGCAGTGAGCACATTGTTGGCACAGTAATAATAACTATCCTGGTTTTCAGTTCTTTCACATATATTATTTTAGCATATCTCCCTGGACAATGAAGATAATGGCATCATCAAATAACAGCAACAACAATCACAAACACTGATATATGTTGGTGTCCAGCAAACATATCACTGCATGTAATCTTTTCAGCAACCCTTTAAAATTGGTACTATTTTATTTATTTTTAAAAGTTTATTTATTTATTTTTGAGACAGTGTGTGCACTAGCAGGGGAGGGGCAGAGAGAGAGGGAGAGAGAATCCCAAGGAGGCTCTGTGCTTATCAGCACATAGCCCAATCTCACAAACCATGAGATCATGACCTGAGCAGAAGCCAAGAATTGGATGCTTAACTGACTGAGCCACCCAGGCACCCCTATTGTATTTTTTTTTTATTTTTTTAAGTTGGTACTACTCTATAGAAACAGAAGCAAAGAGAAGTTAAGTAACTTGTGCACTATCAGACAAGTCAGTATTAAAGCCTGAGAATCTGCCTCTAGATACTGTGCTTTTAATGAAATACATGAGGTAAGATATATGAGACAGATGACATATTAATAAAAGTCAGATAGCCAACTCACTAGTGGATCTGGATCCCACACTAGGCTTTGTAAACCTGCCTCAACCTACCCCTTCATCCTCACTCTCACTCTCTGCCCCACCTGGTACACTTTCCATTCTGTGCCTTTGCTGCACAGAGCTGTTGGTCTCTGAGCTTGCTGTCACCTTTCAGGCTTCTGTACCTTTGAACATGTTCTTTTCTCATCTCCTATGGGGCATACCTTGCTCATTCTTCAAGTCTCTGCTCCATTAACACCTGCTCAGTGAATCTCCTGGAACCTCCTGTGGGGTCTGATCCCTTCTGGGTATCTTTAATACCCCACTCAATCCACTGGCCATGACTTTGTCTTTCCCAAGAGAATTATGAGTGCCTCAAGGGTGGACATTGTGTTTTTGCTTCTATTTCTGGTACCTAGTACTGTGCTTGATAAAATGCCTAGTGAAGTGGTTTTCGCTAAACTGTTTTAATTAAAACACATCTTCATTTTTAAAGGGGAAAAAGTGCTTATGCCTTATCACTTGAAATTCCTGGCTGTGAGAAACCTGCACCAGATGGTGGTGGTATGCCTAATTTAGGATTTCTTTTTTTGAGAGATAAATGGTGTCTTTGCAAAAATTTTTAGATTTTTTGAAAAGTTTGTTAAAATTCCAGATGAGAAGTTACCAAAAAATATCTCAATGCAAGATGGTTTTTATTTACAATTCTTTTTAAAAAAATTTTAACATTTATTTATTTTTGAGAGAGAGAGAGAGAGAGAGAGAGACAGAATATGAGAGGGGGAGAGCAGAGAGAGAGGGAGACACAGAATCAGAAGCAGGATCCAGGCTTTGAGCTGTCAGCACAGAGCCCGATGCAGGGCTCAAACTCACAGACCATGAGATCATGACCTGAGCTGAAGTCATGCGCTCAACCGACTGAGCCACCCAGGCACCCTTTGTTTACAATTCTGTAACAAAAAGAATATGTTTACACCTGTTTGACATCATTAAGGACCCAATCTCCTGCCAATGAGCCTTAACCAGACTTTGCATTGTGTGGTTAGAAACCTTTCTACAATGCTCCATGCCATTATCCTTTTCTTCGTCACTTTCATGTGAGCATCTCTGGAGCACTTTTACAATGTACTTTAACTCAGGATTTCATAACTGATATCCCACATGCACTGTTCTACAGGACATTAATAGGTGTGTGAGAGAGAGATTGAGAGAGAGAGGAAGGGAGGGAGGGAGATTGGGGGGGGGGATGGTGGAATGCATCCAAGGACAAACAAGTGTGAAAGTGCTGTTTAAATGGTTTCTTGAAAGCAGTACTTTACAGAGCCACCATTATGCATTGTTTCCCATATATTTTTTTAATATTTTATTTTTATTAAGATGTTTATTTATTTTGAGAGAGAGACAGAGACAGAGATACATGGCACCAGTGAGTAGGGGCAGGGAAGAGGAAGAGAGAGAATCCTAATCAGGCTCATGCTCAATGCCGAGCCTGATGTGGAGTTCCATCTCAAGACCACAATATCATGACCTGAGCCAATATCAAGAGTCAGATGTTCAAACTACTGAGCCACCCAGGCACCCTGTATTGTCTTCCATATTTATTCATTTGTTAAAATAGGAAACCCATTCTGGGGATGTTCCAAATGACATCTCTTATAATACTGTGCCTGTCCTTAGTTTGGTAACCATTCTTCAATTCTTAAGCATAAACATACATGCTTGACTCATTTTCCACCTCAAAGCGCATCCCTAATTGTTGCTTTTCTATAGAAAACAATGTTGACCACAACCTCCATTGGGTTATACAGTCTCTAAGGACTGGAAAGTTTCAGACTTGATTATAAATGACAGTGTAAACTAGGGACTCTCAACACCAATTGACTGGCAGTGGTGGAGGCTGGGTCCTGATGCTGACCTCCAAAGGGCATTTGCTATAGAGTCCATGGTCACAGACTGACTTGACAGAGTCTATGATGCCATACCATGGGGTCATGCAGAAGCCAAAAGTCCAGGGCCAAGATAGTCAGGTGAGTTTGGTGTGAATCTTTGATGCATTTGGAACTGGGAGAACTATTTGGGCTTTTTCCAAAGGCTGAGATGCAGATGGTTATCACTACATTCTTTTGCATGGGCACCTCTAACTCAACAGTCTATGAAATGCATTGAAAACTTTAGTTGTGTCATTGTTCAAAATGGGGACTATCAGGATAACTACTCTTTCACAGGGCTGTTGAGATGACTGAGATAATGTCTTAAAAGCACCATACAGAGGGCTGGGCATGTAATAAATCTCTCTCTATATATATACATTTATTAAAAGCCACAATAATAATAGCAGTTATAACAAAGCTTGTACACTGCATTATTTCAGTCATGCTGCCTTTTGCCACTTTGCAGTTCTTGGCACACAGTAAGAATTTAGTGAATATCTTTTTGAATACAAGAGTTCTAGCTTACATGTCTTCCAACTTCACTGACCAGTTTGTCTCTATACTTACAATCACAGGTTTTCTGTCTATTTCTTATTTATCTCCTGGGATCTTAATGCACCACTGTATTATTTCCTAGGACTATTATAACAAAGTATCACAAACTGGATGGCTTAAAACAAGAGGAATTTATTCTCTCATAGTTTCAGAGACTAAAAGTCCAAAATCAAGGTGTTGGGCAGGGCCATACTTCCTCTAAAACCCATGGAGGGATTCCTTCCTTGCCTCTTCCTGGTTTCTGACAATGGCTGTTGATGTTTACTTTTTTTTTTTTTTTTTTTTTGGCCGGTGGCTGCATCTCACCAGTCTGCCTCTTTTGTCACATGGCCTTCTCCCTGTGTGTCTTTACATGGTGGTTTCCTTTTCTTATAAAAACAGCACTCAGATTAAAGCCCACCAGAATGACCTCATCTTAACTTGATTACATCTGTAAAGACCCTATTTCCAAATAAGGCCACATTCACAGTACTGGGTGTTAGGACTTGAACATAGCTTTTGGGAGGATGCACATAAACCTATAACCATCACTGTCCCTAGACTTTTTAAGTAAAATGATAAATCTTCCAAAGGTTTAAGCCATTGTTAGTTAGGTCTTCTATTTCCAGCAGCAAATGCATCTGAAGTGATATAACCTGAGAAAGACTAGAGTCACAAGAGCCTTCTTGGGACTGGGTCCAAACTACCACAGGAATTAGGATTAACCAGGCATGAGACATATGCCCCCTCCCCACCCCTCACCCCACCCCCCGCCGTCCCTGGGACAGGAAGCAGAGGGTTGTTGGAGGCAAAGTACTGAGACTGATTCACCAGAACCACATATGAGGGAAGGAAGGGAAGGACAGTTCTCCAAAGGTAAGGTAGGGAAGAGAGTGTAACGACCTGAAGAAAGAGGAAAGGATGTGTAGCAAATCAAAACAATACATACCTACTCTGCAAATTAAGTGTTTAGCTGTGGTGCTGCCTCTTGATGGAATGTTATTCAGCCCAAAAAAAGTGTGTTTATGCACATCTCTGTAATAACATGTAGAAATGTTTATAATAATGCTAATAGAAAAGTGTATACAAGATTGTTTTTCAAATTTTCTTGAATAAAGATGCTACTTCAGTCAGGAAAGTTTCAAAACATGAGATAAAAGTAGAGGAGTCAGTCTTGTGGTAGCTGTTGTAAGAAGTAAATACGTTGTTTGTATTGGCATAACACTGGATGATTTGTTTAGAACAAAGAATTGATGGCAACGTTTATGCAAAGCTAAACTTCAAGTGAGACAGTTGGCATGTGAAAAGGAACTTAATGAAGAGGTGTCAAGAGCAAGAGTTTTGACTGGCACAAAACGTTTAAAGATAATATGGTACTTCTTGGAAGCTGGTGGATTAAAAACAGCTTCCTGGCTATTATAACAGAAAAACAATAGCGTAGCCTAATAAAAGAAAGTCCGTATCCTCTCAGTGTAGGCTTAGGAAACAATGAACAAATCTAAGTAAATGCAGTGGCCCTGATTCAATTAAGCAATTCTGCAACACCACCTGAAGAAGCTACTAGAGAGGAAGGATCAACTCCTGATGGACGTTTGAACGAGTTGGAAAATTTAAAAGAAAAAAAGTAATGATTGCCAAAAATGAAACAAGTTGCAAAACAAAAGAACTGCAAAAAAAACTGTAGAAATACTGTTCCACAAAAAAAAAAAAAAAAAGGGTCACAGGAAGCTAAGAGCAAAATCAAGTACAGAAGCCCAGAAACTCAAGGATATCTAAATATCCCCTGAAAAAAGGTGGAAAACCATGTAAATGGAAGAAATTAATAAATAAAAGGGGCACTAAACAGGAGAGACCATCCTGAAACAACAGATTCATTACATGAAATGCCATCATGCAAATCACAAAGGTCCAGACAGTTCCATTTAAGAAGAGTCCTCTAAGAAAGACCCCTCTTTCTTTGAAAGAAAGACAAATAACCAAGACAGAAAATGAAAGAAATGACAAGGTGACTTGTATTTTTATTCTGAGAACTGACATTTAAAGGTGTTGGAATAAGCGTGACTTGATTACTTCAATTCTCAGATTTTGAAGAAGAAAAGGACTTCGAAATAGTGTGTGTGTGTGTGCTCATGCAGGTACATGCACATGGTTTGAAAATCTGTATAGAGCAAGATGTAGAATTATTGAACTGTAGTTATCTCTCCACTTACCCATTTCATGTCTCTTTTTGAGGGCTGAAGAATAGTACTTCACATGTAAGCCCCAAATAAAAATGGAGGTTTGTCCTTTTGCCCATATTTAGAAAGAAAAGTGGTTTGTGTGACTGTGCTAGGTGTGTGGGGGTCAGGGAAGGTATTTGGGAGATGGTTCTGGGAGACTTCCTGCTTGTATTAGTGTCCTAACAAATCACAGACTGGGTGGCTTAAACAGCAGAAATGTATTCTCTCACACTTCTGGAGGCCGGACATCTGAAATCAAGGTGCCAGCAGGGCCATGTTCTTTCCAAATGCTCTGGGGACAAGTCCTTCCTTTCCTCTTCCTTTCCAGTCATTGGACTGGGGTCCACCAAATCCAGTATGATTTTATCTTAACTCGATTAAATCTGCAAATACCTTATTTCCAAATAATATTACATTCACAGGTTTGGGGTGGGAGCATCATTTAATCCAGTACACTGCTATTGAGATGTTTTAGAAGAATCTGAATTCTACCAACATGGAAGCAGCACCAGTGATACTCCATGCCCCCTGGTGGAGGTGGGGCAAATAGAGACTTAATCACTCTATGTTCCATTTCTTTTTGCTCACTCAAGAGCCTCTTAAGTGGACACCATCCTCTCAACTTCCTAAATCTTCAACGCTTCCTCTCTCTAGTCTCTTTTGCATCAAAATGGAGATACAATGTAAAAAAAAAAAACAAAAAACCATATACGTGTGTATGTGTTTTATGCATGTATGTGTGCATACATATTCAAAACTACTACGCAGTGTTGTGGTCAAGAAGGGAAAGTGTCAGAGAGATCTGAATTGGAATTATGGTTTTTGCATGCTTATTATAGGACCATGGGGAAATTACTTAATCTATCTGGACCTTAGTGTCCTGACTCTTAAAATGGGAGTAAAGATAGGAACTCCCTCAAAGGGTTTTTTGAGGATTTAAAAAAAATTACACAGTCATCTTAAAAGATGCTGAAGATGAACTTAATAAAACTTGACATAAATTTTATATTAAAGGTAAGAAAAATCAGGAAGTTTTTTTCTTAATATGACAGAGTATTATTTAAAATAGGCATTGAGTTGGGGCGCCTGGGTGGCGCAGTCGGTTGAGCGTCCGACTTCAGCCGGGTCACGATCTCGCGGTCCGTGAGTTCGAGCCCCGCGTCAGGCTCTGGGCTGATGGCTCGGAGCCTGGAGCCTGTTTCCGATTCTGTGTCTCCCTCTCTCTCTGCCCCTCCCCCGTTCATGCTCTGTCTCTCTCTGTCCCAAAAATAAATAAACGTTAAAAATAAAAAATACAAAATAAAATAGGCATTGAGGCCATTCAGAATGCCTCAATCTGACAAATCACATGCCAATGTCAATTTAAGAAAAAAAATGTACATTATGCATGAGGACTATAACAATAGATACATATACATTTGAAACAATAAACTGGATACTTTTCTAATCCATTATTAAGTGATTACAATTCTTCTGATTAAACGTAGAAAACCTTAATAAATCAAAAAGAATGAAAGGAGAGGCCTAATTTTTATTATTTGCAGGGGATGATGGTCTCTTTAGAAAACCCCAAAGAATCAAATAAACTGTTAGAACTATTACAAATTCAGAAAAGTGGCATTTTGAACTTTAATTCTCTGCATAATTCTTATTTATAAGCCATACAAAAACATCAATAACTTTCCTATAATTCAACAATGATCAGGTGAAGGTAGAATTTAAAACAGCCTGTGGGTAGGATAGTAGCAAGAGAAGGTATTGATAAGTAATTGGATTCAGGATATATTTTGATGCAAAGGTGACACAGCTTTATTTTTAACACAGTTAAATTGCATGGGGGAAATGGGGTAAAATATAATTTTAATAAATGACAAGTTATACAGTATAAGGACTCTTTTTTGAAAAATGTCAATTCTCCCCAAATTAATCTAGGTATAACTTTAATAAAAAATTGTCCTAATGCTCATATGAGAACTCTAGTTGAGGTAACTAATCAGATGCATTGACCTCTCTTTCCTGCCAATGCGCCAATGAAATAACAGGGAAATTATACAAATCCTACAAAGAATCCCACAAGACTGCAAGAGCACACTGGGAAATTGAGAAATTACTGTAAAACACAAAACAAAAAATTCAAATTGATGGCAATACTCAACAGGAATCTACAAATGAAAGCAAGAGAAGAAGTTTTCCAAAATAGTGAATATTTTCAGAGAAAGTTCCAGATCAGAGATAGTGGAGCCAGGAGCAGAAAGCAGGATGTTTAATTAGAGAGTTATGAATGGCTGCTCTTTGTTCCCAGAGTGTCTGGTTGCAGCATCTGTCACTCAGATCCATGAGTGAAGGTCTTTAAACAATATGGGAGATTTTCCACTGTAGATGTCAGGAGTGGGTATTTAGGCTGGAGAAAGAAGCAAGAACAGGCAGCTGTGGCACATGATCTGTCATAAAATCCATGTGTCTCAAAGTGAAGTCAGGCAAGAAAGGAGGGAGTAACCCTCAGGAGCTGAGTGAGCATGTGCAATACCTACTCCCAGTCTCATCCCTCAATAGGCATACCCTCCTGCTGTGTGGAAGAGTGAGAGGGAAAGAGAGAGGATACTAGTCGCCACAAAGGAAATAGTATTTATTTGAGTAACAAAAATTGTAAAGGGCAAAATACAACATACAGAAAATTAAATGCAAGGGGAAACCATTTTTCAAACATCTGGCAGGGTCAAAGGGTTAACACTGTTAATTGCATCAAGATCTACCCACTGATAAGAAAAAAACAAGCAATTCTCATGATTCCCTCTGCTGCAATGTGCTTCCTCTGGTCATTTATCCTATAGCAAACTCCCCTCCTCTCAGATTACAGCCCAAATGCCACCTTTCCTGACCAATCCATCTAAAGCATCTATCTGCTCAATTACTTTGTTTAACCACCCCTATTTTAATTTTTGGCATACTTCTTATCATTAGCTGGTATCTTTATGTACTTTTTCTTTCATGTTTTCTTATATCCACCTCTGTTAGAATGTAAGTTTTATGAGGGTGGGGACATTGTATTATTTGCTACTGTTTCTCCTGCACCTAGAATTCTTTACCTAGCCAAAATATGTTTCTAAAATGATGGCATGATGACTTTTTCAGATGTACAAAAGCTCAAAGAATTTCTCAATAGCAGACTTGCATTATAAGAACTGCTGAATTCTTTTAGGCCAAAAGATGATGATGTCAGATGAAATTCTGAATCTACACAAAGGAACCAGAAATGGTAACTATACGGATAATATGTTGTTTCTGTATTATTTAAAAGCTCTTTAAAAATAACCAGATAATTTAAACAAAAAATTAAGGGGAGGGGATATAACATTTGTAAAAGTAAAATGTGTGAAAAAATAGGACAAAATTTGGGAGGGAAAAAGGGAAGTATACTTTCATAAGTTTCTTATACTAATGTGTAATTGTATACCATCATGTGAAGATAGGCTGAAATATTAAAGATGTATACTATAAGCCCAGTTTTTAACTTGGATGATTTTGACTCCCTCTTTCCCTGGGGAGCATTTGGCAATGCCTGCAGACATCTTAGTAGCAATGAATGAGGAAGTGCTACTGGCATCTAGTCGAGAAAGGCCAACGATGATGCCAAACATTCTATAATGCATGGAACAGCACCCCACAAGGAATTTTCTGATTCAATAATTCAATAATACCAAGGTTGAGAAACTTAATTAACTCAAGTTAAATATTATTTATTGGATTTCAATTTTTAGAATCTATTAAAGACAAAATTCAAACTACCATTTTATTAGTCTTACAATTGTGAAGTAATGGTAAAAAAAAAAATAAGGAAGGAAGGGGGAATACAGGTTGAGTGTAGTGCAGTAGCATTAATTTCCTCAGCCAACCTAAGGGGTATTGAGATACTGTCTAACATACAGATGGCCAACAGACACACAAAACAATGCTCAACATCACTCATCATCAGGGAAATGCAAATCAAAACCACAATGAGATATTATCTCACATGTCAGAATGGCTAAAATTAAAAAGATAAGAAATAACAAGTATTGGCAAGGATGTTGGGGAAAAGGAACACTTGTGCATTGTTGGTGGGGATGTAAATTAGTACAGCCACTGTGGAAGACAGTATGGAGTTTACTCAAAAAATAAATAATAGAAGCACCATATGGTCCAGTATTTCATCATTTGGTATTTATTCAAAGAAAATGAAAACACTAATTTGAAAAGATATATATACCCCTCTGTTTATCACAGCATTATTTTCAATACCCAAGATATGGAAGCAATCTAAGTGTCCATCAATAGACAAATGGATAAAGGAAGTGTGGTTTATATATACAGTGGAATATTACTCAGCCATAAAAAAGAATTTGATCATGCCATTTGCAAAAACATGGAAGGACCTAGAGAGTATAGTGCTGAATGCAATAAGTCAGACGGGGAAAGACAAATACCCTAAGATTTCACTTATATGTGGAATCTAAAAAAACAAAATAAACCAAAAGCAGAAACAGACCCATAAATACAGAGAATAAACAAACTGATGGTTGCCAGGGTTCAGGGGTGAATGGGCCAAGTGGGTAGAAGGAGTGGGAGGTACTGGCTTCCAGCTGTGGGAAGAATAAGTAAGTCACAGGGATGAAAGGTACAACATAGGGAATATAGTCAATGGTAACATAAAAGTGTTGTATGGTGACAGATGGTAGCTACGCTTATGGTGAGTATAGCATAAGATATAGAGTTGTTGAACCACTATGCTGTTCACTTGATATTAATGTGTACAACTTGTGTGTCAACTATGCTTGAATGAAAAAAAAAAAACTATAGTTTAAATAACTGTAATACACAGTAAAATTAAATGCATTCCTAAAAAATGAAATTAAAGAGAGACTAAAATTGATAAAATAAGAAATATAATTTAATGTATATCTTTTTAAAAATTATGCAAGTATAATGAGAAAGAATGGAATCATGACATTTGCAGCAATGTGGATGGAACGGTCAGAGAAGGACAGATATCCTATGTTTGCCCTCATTTGTGGATCTTGAGAAATGGAACAGAAGACCATGGAGGAAGGGAAGGGGGAAAAAAAGATAAAAACAGAGAAGGAGGGAGGCAAACCACAAGAGACTATTAAGTACAGAGAACAAAGTAAGGGTGGAAGGGGGTGGGGGAGAGGGAAAAAGGGTGATGGGCATCGTTGCGGCACTTGTTGATGGGCACTTGTTGCGATGAGCACTGGGTGTTGTATGTAAGCCAGTATGACAATAAATTATATTCATAAAAATAAAATAAAATAAAATTATGCAAGTACAGGTAGTTCTCACTTTGCATGGTAGTTTGGGACCAAAAAATGACTATGCAAACTGAAATCATGCAAAGTGAACTTAATTATCCATGGGAAAAATTATGTTGGTATAAGACCTCTCAAAGTTTTTATCAAAACCTTAAAAACTCTTACTGTTGTTTATAAATGTATAGGGAAATAAAAAAATGGTAAAACTAATATTTATTTAGGCACTGCAATTTAAAACTTTAGAAACACTGAGAAGCGAAGTGTTTTACTTTTTTAAAAATTGTCAAGAGAAGTTGAATAATGATCGCCTTCTGCTTACAATATGAAGTGAGAATGTTTTCTATGTCTTGACAGAAATGTCATGCTCCTTTTTAAGTTGAATCAGTTTCCAACATTTTATCCTTTTCACTTTTGATGTCATGAAATATCTCTGAGAGTTCTTTAATGTGAAGTTTTTGCTGTGATCTTTTGGGACATCTTCATCCTTTTCATCACAAACACCCATTAATATCCTTAAGTTTGCCTCCATTAAGTTGTGCAGGCAGCATATCTAGACTTTCTTGAATGGCAGCAGTGTCAGCATTGCCATGGTCAGCTATTTCTTCTGTAACTGTTCTCATTTGACTAGAATTTCATTTCCAATGTTACCACTTTTCATTCCTTTGTTTCACTTTTGTTTTTGTTGGTCAATTACTCTTTGGACTTTTTTCTTTTATTTTTTTTTTTTGAGACCTATGGACACCTACAGATTGAAAGTGAGGGAATGGAGAAACATTTTATCATGCAAATGGGTGTCAAAAGAAAGCTGGAGTAGCAGTACTTTTATTAGACAAAGTAGACTTGAAAACAAAGAGTGTAACAAAGATGAAGGGCACCATATCATAACAAAGGGGACAATCCAACCAGAAGATGTAACAATTGTAAATTCATATGCACCCACCATGGAGCACCCAAATATATAAAACAACAAACATAAAGGAACTCATTAACTATAATACAATAATAGTAGGAGACTTTAACACCCTATTTACACCAATGGACAAGTCATCTAAACAGAAAATATGCAAGGAAATAATGGCTCTGAATGACACACCGGACCAGATAGACTTAACAGATATATTCAGAACATTCCATCCTAAACAGCAGAATACGCATTTTTTTCAAGTGCACATGGAACATTCTCCAGAATAGATCACTTATTAGATCACAAATCAGGCCTCAACAACTACAAAAAGATTGAAATCATACTATGCACCTTTTTTTGACCACAACGTTATGAAACTAGAAGTCAACCACAAGAAAAAATTTGGAAAGACCACAAATACTTGGAAATTAAACAACATACTCTAAACAATGAATGGGTCAACCAGGAAATCAAAGAAGAAATTTACAAATACATGGAAACAAATGAAAATGAAAACACAATGGTCCAAAACCTTTGGAATGCAGCAAAAGTGGTTCTAAGAGGGAAGTACAAAGCAATACAGGCCTACCTTAAGAAGAAAAATATCAAATAACCTAACTTTACACTATAGGAGCTAGAAAGAAACAACAGATGAAGGAGCCAGCAGAAGCAAGGAAATAATAAAGATTAGAACAAAAATACAATATATAACCCCCCCAAAAAAACCAATAGAACACATCAATGAAACCAGGACCTAAGTCTCTGAAAAAAATTAACAAAATCAATAAATGTCTATCCAGACATCAAAAAGAAAAGAGAAGGGACCCAAATAAATAAAATCACAAATGAGAGAGGATAAATAACAACCAACACCACAGAAATATAAACACTTTTAAGAGAATATTTTGAAAAAATACACACCAACAAATTGGACAACCTAGAAGAAATGGATAAATTCCTAGAAACATATAAACTACCAAAACTGAAACAAGAAGTTGAAAACTTGAACAAATAACCAGCAAGGAAATTGAATCAGTAATCAAAAAACTCCCCCAAAACAAAAGTTCAGGGCCGGATGGCTTCACAGGCAAATTCTACCAAACATTTAAAGAAGAGTTCATGCTTATTCTTCTCAAACTATTCCAAAAAAATAGAAAAGGAAGGAAAACTTCTAAGTTCATTCTGAGGTCAGCATTACCCTGTTACCAAAACCAGATAAATACTCCTAAAAAAGAGAACTACAGGCTAATATCCCTAACAAACATGGATGCAAAAATTCTCAATAAAATACTAGCAAACCAAATCCAACAATACATTTAAAAAAAATCCCCTTTGGATTTTCCATTTTTGTTAAATCTCATAGTTTTATTATTGGGGCAAGAGGAGGCAACAAAACTACACACTTTGTTATCTGTGTGTGAATAGTGTAGTGACCAGATTTTAAGAGAAGTGACGTATGTTATGTAGTGATTTGTGGAATGAAGAGCATTTACACTCCATGAATTTATTTCCAGGCAATATTTCAAAGGCAGTGATTAAACAAATTAACTTGGTTTGTCTCTCTTTTTTCCCCCCCTTTGCTTATTTGTTTTCTTTCTTAAATTCCACATGAGTTAAATCATATGGTATTTGTCTTTTTGTTAGTTTGCTTACCCTAACACTCTCTAGCTTCATCCATGTTGGAAATGGGAAGATTTCATTCTTTTTTGTTGCTGAATAATATTCCATTATATATAATATATTATATATATATATATATATACACACACACACACACACACACACACACACATAAAAACACATACACTTATGTATATACACCACACACACATACCACATTGTTTTTATCCATTCATTTATCGATAGACACTTGGGCTGCTTCCATAATTTGACTCTTAACCATAGAGAACAATCTGATGGTTACCAGAGGGGAGGCAAGTGGGGGATGGATTAAATAGGTGATGGGGATTAAGGAGTGTACTTGTGATGAGCACTGGGTGATGTGTGGAAGTGCCGAATCACTATATTATACACTTGAAACTAATATTATACTGTATGTTAACAAACTGGGATTTAAATAAAACCTTAAGAAAATTAAAAAAGCATATAATCTTGGGTTATAACAACAAAAAGAAAATTAACTTAAGTCCAGTTTAAAATTCCTTTCTGCCCTTTCCAGTCAGTCCCCAACCACTGCTTTGCAGAATCAACCATCATTCCAAATTATATCACCATAAATTAGCTTTTTTATGTCCTTTAAATGCATATAAATAGAATCAAATGATGTGTATTTTTTTGTGTGCGTCTGACTTCTTTCACTTAACATGATGTTTTGGGGGATTCATCCACGTTCCTGCAAGTATCAATTGTTCCTTTTATTCAATTGCTGAGCAGCATTAATACATAATTACAAATTAAAACATGTTCATAGTAAGACATGTAGGAGGTACAAAAGTAAAAAATTTTTCTTAACTCTCTTCTTTATACTCTTCACAAGAAACGATTATTAATAACTGCTTATTTAGATATTTTCCAACAACCCTGGACACATGACTAACACTTATTTTCCTTATTCCTTTTAGAAAATGAAATAAACTCTTGATTAACTTCCATGATAATAGAGAACTCAGTGACATTTCCAAACACCATACTCTATTTTCCATTCTTTCCCATCTCAGTTATTAACCACCAGTCCTTCCAATTTGTTAGGCCAGACATCTTGTAATCATCTTTGTCTCCTCCTTTTGGATACTCTATCAGCACATCTTATCAACCCTACTTTTAAAATATCTAGAATCTGATCACTTTTTACCTCTTCTACTACCTAGTCCAAACCATCATTACTTTTTACCAAAATCGTTGGAATCTCTTACCAAAGTGTTTTCCATATTGCTCTTCCTCCTCCCTCCTATGTAGTCCATTCTCTAAAAAGCAGCCAAAGCAATCATGTGAATACCTAAATTGGATCATGCCACATCTGCACAAAACACTCCAAGGACTTCCTATCTTAGAGTACAGGCCAAAGTCCTCACAATGTCATACTATGCCCTATATGATCTGTCTTCTACCCTCTCTGGTTTTATCTTCTATTATTCTTCTTCTCACATATTCCCTGTTAGCCACACTGGTCTCCTTCCTATTCAAAGACTCTAGACAAGCTCCCACTAAATACCCAAATAGCTCACTCCCTGACCTCCTTTAGGTTTTATTTTGCTCATATGTAACCTTTTCAGTATGGGCCATTTTTGATCACCTCAATGAAAATTGCAACACTCTCCTCAGAATGTTCCATTGTTCTTCCTTGCTTTATTTTTCTCTATATCACTCAGTACTACCTAATATACTATGTATTTTACTTGTTTATTGTGTGTCTCCCTCCGCTGAAATGTAAGCTCAGGGAGTAGGGAATTTTGTCTGTCTCATTCACTGTTGTATATCTAGTACTTAGAATAGTATTTGGCACATAATTGGCACTCAGCAAATATTTTTGAAAGAGTATGTGGCAGTTGATTAATTATGAAAGAGCCAGGAACTTGTTGTACGACAGTTTTTCTTTAAATTACCCTTGGAGTTTAGAAAGTTGCTTCTATATAAAGTTGCTTCTAATTTCTTGCCAGAAGAATATATTATCCATGTGATTTCCAAATGCTCACACTTACACCATTACATACCGTTGGGTTTTGTTATGTTCAACAAGCCTCAGAAGGATAGAAACAAGATCGAGTCAACAAAATACCTATGTATGGGCAACTCTTCCTCTTTCATGTACTTGAACTCTCATTTATGCCCTTTATTTTGTTGAAATAGATTGGATTTGCAAATTATGTCCTCAGGATTTGACTCTCTTTATGTATCTATGCCTGCAATTCTATGGTTGCTGTAAGTGAACAACATAATTGCTTGAGACAGTGGTTCTCAAGCCAGGATGCATATCAGAATCACTTGTGGGATCTTCTAAATCTGTTGAATCTGAATTTCTCAAGGTACAGATTGAAAATCTCCATGTTTGACAAGCTCTCCAGTAATTCTTAGGCAGCCAGCCTCGTGCCTAGACATAGACTGGCTTTTGGGAAACATCACAGTGTGGTGGCAGCTTTCTATTGTTGGAATTGCTGCGGTTGGAGAAAACTGAAGGTAGCTAGGGATGCCCTCAAAATCCACTCATACTTTATTTTATAGATAAATATAAATGATGTTTAAGAAATTAAAATCTATTTATGAAACACCACACCCTAATTTCAAAAGGAATACTTCTGGAAGGAGGACTTAATGAAATAGAATGCATAATTACCCAGTTTATACCACAGTAGTCAAAGTCCTGGAGATTTATGTATGCTGTGTCTGTAATTGAAATTACTCAAGTTTATCATTCAGTGCATACAAATGCGGCAGAGCAGGGTTCCCTCTGCCTCCACTCTGGGCTTCACTTGCTCGCCCAAGCCCAGGTACAGAACCATGGGGCTGTCCAGTTTTGCACAGATTTTCTACATGCAGCTCCTTCAGTTTCCTTCCCTCACCACCCTCCAGACCAGCCAGAGATTAGATGACACCTCAGCCCATTCACCCAGCCCCTCCTTCCTACTGTCTTCTCCCCTAGGATTTTCTGCAATAAAAAACCCCTTCCTTCTCCTTTCTCTGTCAACCAAATGCAGATCTTCTTAGGGGTCAGCTAAAGAATGTAAGTTATACCGTGGATAGGTAAGAAAATAAGAAATAATTCTGAAAGAAATAAAAATTTCCTAGCACTTCTCAGATTTTATCACAGCTTCAATTCTCTGCAAGCATGTATTTGCCTAGGAAATTTTACTAACAGCATGTAGTTTTATATCATCCATAAGCCCTGTGTGCTTACTAAAAATTTTCCTATTAGGAGTCTCTCTCCCCCCACCTTTCTCTCTCTTTTTCTCTCTCTGTCACCTTTAAATTTTGCCCAAGTCATAAGAAACAAATCTCCGGTTTCCTGCCCATGTTAGGTAGAATGAGAAGATATCATTCTAAGGTATTTGAAAAATAAATTTTCTTTGAACAGTAAAATTTCTACAGATAAACAAAAAAGAACTCTATTTCATCCCATGTAATCACACTAGGAGATATAATTACGCTCATTTTACACAAAAGAAAACTGAGGATCAAAAGAGGTGGGGAAATTGGCTCAGTTTCACCAGCACAGCATGATTCTGACTAAGGGAGAGGAGATTCCAAAATCCAGCACTGCACAGCATTTCTTTCCTCCTCAAAAAAGAGGCAGAAACATGCTAAGGTTAAAAGTGATTAATAGGGCCTTTCCCTTAGGTTTTGTAGTAACTGCCCACCATTGATGATAATGGGACTCAAACTTCAACCTGCCTGCCTCTGGTCTAAGAGCAGAAGTCTCTGATTGAGACGCTCCTGGTTATGTGGCAGGACGTGAGTTTTTGTAACTCTTTTCCTGAACACAATCCCCTCTGGGCCTTTCATCCCTTTTGGAGGAGCTGCCTCAATTGATCTGTTTACAGTGTGGCAGTTATGGATGGGTTTTATGGAACCCATGAATTGGGTTCTTACTGCTTTGAGCCATGTGTGTTTCTGTTTCTTCAGTCTGCTACTGTCTAGTGCTTAAAGAGGCCAGTTTGTTTTTCTTCCTTAGCCTTTTAAACATCTCGGATCAGAACATCACCAGAATTATTTTAAGCTTTGGGGTTCTCTGGTGACTATAAGATGGAAGGAGAGACCACCATCCCATTCAGGAGTAAATTCATAAATATGGACTCTATTTGAACTTCTACTACAAGTCTATGAATACTTTATTTGCCTAAAAGGATTCTTTTCTTTTAAACCAAGAGCTCTACTAACTAAATGATAATACTTTTAAATTTTGAGGTGTCCTATTTCCCAGGGAAGGGTGTATTAAAATAGGCTAGTTTATGAAGCAGTAACAAAAACAGCAGAAGATTAGTGGTTCCTAATATTAAATATCTTTTTCATGTTCATTCTGTGGGCCCAATGTTGGCTAGGGACTCTACCACATGTCGTCTTACTTCAGGGCCCAAGCTGATCGAGCATCTACCATCTTGAATGTTGCTGGTAGTCAATGGCTTTGGAATCAGAGTCCATTCCATGATTTCTTTGTTGTGTGAACCCACTGCTTTTTCTAGGTGGAAAATGGAGCACACCATCTCCTAGCAACTTCCAAAAGCCTACAGTTGTATCCAGAGAATAAGAGCTGTTTTTTTGCTGAGTCCCTATGGGGTCTAAGACTGGAAGTCATGTTTTGGTAGAGACCAGTTGTTAACATAGCTCTTTTCTCTTTTTCTCAGACATATAACCAGACTCTATACAGTTATATGTGGCCATATGACTGAGTTCAAGTGTTAAAATTAGAATGGAAGTGATGTGCAACATATCCAGGATGGACTGTTTGATCCTCTATTCTTTCTTCTTCTACAAACCTAACATAGACGAGCATTGGTGGCCTTGGAAGGCACGTGGTTAGGACAGCAGAGTCACAAGATGGAATGAGCCTCTGTCCTTAAATGATTGCATGGAGGAAAGCTACTTACCCACCTGGAATAGTCATTTTGGGCTTTTCTTGTGCACATACACATACATACACAAACTTCTAACATGTTTGAGCCATTCCTTGTTTTAGTTCAATTATTACAACAATCATCATATCCTCAATGAATACAAATATCTTTGCCAAGATCTTAGTGAACTGGTGAAGAGGCCCTCTGAGGAGACAATTTGCATGCAGACTTTGACAGAAGGTTCTATAATTACAGAAAAGGACGCAGGAGAGGAGGACTTGAGGAAGAGCAGTTCTCTTCTGGATACCCAGACCCCAGCCCAATTCCATGCCTTTGGAGAAAGCTTGATGATCTGGAGTAAGGAGTGGGATTCTCCTCACTTTTGTATAAACAGTTTCAGGCTCTCCAAAGACCCTTGGTGCCTTAGTGAGGGTGAGCTGAGGGGAGTGTACAGGTAGCTAACAGCCATGTTGAATATGAGGCATTTGTGCCTTCAAAATTTTCTCTGCCACAGGTTGGAAATCTTCACTTCTAGGGTAGTTCCTGTGAGATTTAGCATTGATTCCAGAAGACTCTGTTAAATTGGATGTAAATTATGAAAAAGCATGACTAATAAACCCCAAAGCATGGTTTAACTAACAAGCAATGTCCACAATATGAGAAAGCTAGATGTGAACTGGCAGGAAATGGGGCCCAGCAAGCAATCTGGGAATCTCTGTTTCAGTCCTGGCTCTGCCAACTTGATGTGTTACTTTAAGCAAGTTCTTGGTGCTCCATTCTTCAACTTCTTTTAATTCCTTTGTTTCTTTCAAGACTGAATCCTGATGTCACTTCCTCTTGGAAGTCTTCCCTGATTGCAGCCAGGGTTAAGTACCTTGGTAAGGCCTACCCATCCTCCATGCTCCCACAGAGGAGTGCTGTACCATAGCACCATTATTGTGTGTCCCCAAATGGACTGGATATTCTCAAGGGTAGGAGCTATGTCTTACTCACTGGTGGATCTGCAGCATGTGGCCCAGGGTCTGGCCTCCCAAAGGTGTGCTGAGTACATTATAAACTTATTCTGCTGGAGACTTGTGTCCCACGTAAAGAAGAGATTAGGGCCATCTTCATCCCAAAGACAGAAGCTGAGTTGGAGCCTGAAGGAAGCAAGAGACAAGGAAGAGGAATTCCAAACAGAGGGGACCATGTGGGCTGGGCCTGAGATAAATTCCAGAACAGCCTTCACAGGGCAGTCGGGGGCAAGAGGTCCCTTGAGTCTCAGTTGGTAGAAGCCATAGGCGTTTCTATACAGATTCTGGGAAGAGGCTGGTGGGAACAGGCTCCTGCACTATTGTCCCCAGGGATGCCCTATTACCTCCAGAGCTGTCTGGCTGCTGTCCTCAGGCATGCCTACACTATCATCAGTATTACCAATGTCCAGGGGATGAAATAAATAAATAAAGCTATATTAATATCAGCTCCATTAGAAACACATGAAATAAATTAATGTTTGCCAAATGGGAAAAGAAAAAATCAATAGGAAAAGAAATATTATTTTTAATCTTCTGAGAAGGTTTTTATAAACAACAGAAAGGGAAAAAAAATAAAAACCATGAAAAAGAATCTGCCATCATCCTTTTAACCTTTATTTATTATCACTCATTCTACATCATCCCGAACTGCATGATAATTTAAAATTTCATTTTAATTTCAATGTATCATATAATTCAACCTAGCCTTTTACAGCATTTTTTTTTTTTTTACTGAAAACTTTTAAAATGTCTCAAAAGGAAATACAACCAGGGGGAGGAGGGTAAGAAGTCCTGTAACCTTCTAGAGTAGTCATTTAATTTCTGAGATTAAAAGGTCTGTGCAAAAATATGATAACACTAAAAGCAACAGACATGACCAATGTGCATGTTCCTTAACGGCGTGCTGACTCACGTGGAGTGGCTGCGGCTGGCTTCTCTCTGTGTTCTTCCAGGCTTTCACTGGAATTCAAATTATTTGAAGACTCTGGGCCATTTTGGTTGTTTTAGGAGAATATTTTTTCACTTGTTTCTACCACGTTTGATCCATTCTGAGATGGTGGCAGCATCTCCTTTCTGGGACTTGTCCTATAGTTCCTGCCTGAGACACTTCTATCTAGAGTTTCAGAAAGTGACTCCTATTAGTAGCTAGCCCTTAATGAGCACATACTCTGTGCCACTTAGTCAAGTGTTACAAATACATTTTGTTATTTAAGTCTCACCACCCTATGAGACAGGCAATTTTATTGTTCTCATTTCACAGAGGTGAAGTAAAGTACTGGAGGCCAGAGAGCTCAGGAGAAACAGGGATCTGAGCCCAAGCCCAGTGGATGTCAAAGGCTGTGCTTTTAGAATCACCAAAGGGAGCTAACAGGAAATAGGGAGGTGCTGGGCTTCCTTCTTTACATTGCCTCAACTAGGCTCCTGAACCAGAGACACCCCTCTACCATGGCTCTGTTAGGAGAATTTATTTTCTAAGAAAATAATGGAGAGGGAGAGGGAGTATGCTGTGTGTGACCCTGGGCTGTGGAGTCAGGCTGGACCTGTAATATGGTCGCTAAGACCTGCACTCTGCCCTGCGTCCTCCCTCCTTGAGCCGGTGCTTTTTATCCTATTGTGTGTGGACAAGCATGAGTTGGCCTGTGGTTACTGATTACAGAGAGGTGTGCTGCCAGGCTCAGCAGGTCATTTGACTATTTACTGTTCATTAATTAATTTATTCATTCAGGCATTGAGCTAGTCACGATAGATTAGATTATGCTGAAATAAAAAATAAACCACTCCCCAAAGCTCAGGGATTTAAAATAGCAAAAATTCAGGGTACCTGTGTGGCTCAGTTGGTTAAGCATCCAACTCTTGATTTTGGCTCAGGTCATGATCTCATCATTCATGAGATTGAGCCCTGCGTCGGGCTCTGTGCTGACAGCATGGAGCCTGCTTGGGATTTTTTCTCTTTCTTTCTCTGCCCCTCCTGAACACATACCCTCTCTCTCAAAATGAATAAATAAGCATTTTTTAAAAATAGTAAAAATTCATTTTTTTTCTGATATATGTTTAATACGAGTAGTCAGGGCTTTTGCCCAGGTTCCATCTTGATGTGTGCTTCCCTGGCCTCTACAGCAGGGGGATACAAATGTGATTAATCGTGCACTGGCTCTTCATGGCTCTCTTTGGAAATGATACATGTCACTTCTACTTATATGTCATTGGCTAAAGCAAATCACATGACCAAATGCATCTGGAAGGACATGAATTGGAGGATCTGTGAACACCCTTGATGACAGCCATGAGACTCTACAGGCACTCTGATACTGTGGAAAGCCTTTATTCTAGCACAGCAGGCAGTTAATGAATCTGTGAATAATTTTAAGCAGAATTAAGAGCTATGAAAAATTGAAGTAGCAGAAGAGTAGAGAGTGATGGAGGTGATATGGAGAGGAAGCTTTGTCAGAGACGGTGGTCAGGAAAGACTTCTTTGAGAATGTGACATCTGAGCTGATAGTTTCAGTGAAGAAATGAGCCACAAAATCTAGAGAAAGAACATTTTAGTGAAGAGAAGGAGGGAACAGCAAGTGCAAAGACCCGGAAGTGGGAATGAACGTCATATGCCTGACGGACAGCTGGGAAAACCAGTTGGGCTGGGGTGGAGTGAGGCAAGGGAGGGGGGCTGTGCACAAGGGGTAGAGGGAGCCAGACCACAAGAGCCCTAGAAGGGCATGATTAGGGTTTTAAATTTTAACTCAAGTGTGATGAAAAGCTATTGGAGGATCTTTAAACAAATGAGTAATGGATTTTATTTACATTTTTATAAAGATCATTTGGCTGTTATGAGAAGAGACCATAGTCTGCAAAGGTAAAGGCAGGGAAACCACTCCAGAAACAACTGTGCCAGTCTCATGTCCTCTTCTCTGGCCCTGGGAGCCCAGAGACAAGTGTGGATAGTTTGCACCTTTCTGCCCCTCAGAGCCACTCTTCTTAGCCTTCACTGGGCTATCCACACAGGTAAGGCCTGCCTTGGGTCGGGGGCTCACCAAAGGGATGTGTGTCTTCCTTCTACTGCACATCTCAGAATTTCCAAGGGAAAAATGGCACTCATATGCCAGATCCCTCCTGCTATTCCAGAACATAGAAGACATGGCTCCAAGGAGTGAGTCGAATTCTGTGGAACCTTTCCAGTGGCTTAGAGCCATCCCCACATTTGATTGCCACAATTTTTCTCCCTAATCATGCCTGAAAAATAAATTCCTTGCTTTTTAAAAAAAATTATAATTTTTACAACTCCTGAACATTAATTTGCTTAATGCTGCCCTGTCACAGATGATGTGTTTCACCCAATGGGTTGGCACAAGAGATGGGCAGAAGGCGCCTCATATATTTGTGTCAGGCTTCATTGGCAATGACGTTTGTCAGGGGCTGCTTAAGTGACAGCCACAAAACACCTGATTATATACCTAGAATTACCTATTATGGCAGAGCAGCTCACACCTCTATCTGCCATCAGTGATTTGTATGTTTCAGTTGAAATGGGGATGAAACAAATCTGGAAGGAGGTAGATATCCAAATTAGTTCTCTGACCAACCTTTCACAATGAAAACAGGCCCCTTAGCTAAAAGTTTCTGTGTGGCAAATTTAGTTGGGGCACTGGCTGTTTCTATTCTTTCTTCTGCCCACCTGTAAACCTTTGGGCTCAGTTAAACCCAGGGGAGGGGCCCTAGCTGAGGCATTGCAAATGAATTTCAATTAAAGAGGATTAATTTCAATTAATTCTGAATCTACCCCAATTGGAGTTTAACTCTTAAACCAGACAAGAGAAATAGGGAAACTTAACATCTGTATGAAACTCAAACAATTTCCCATTTATCAGATTTCAATCTGAATTAGTATGGAAACAAAAACAATGCATTAAAATAATGCAGAATAAATAAGAAAGGCAGCAAATTTGCAATCCTACCACTTGCAGAAGCATACCATAATGAATGTAGTGCTTATTTATTCTTTAACTTGATTTTTTTGAATAGGTAACATTTCTACATGTTTTAAAAACCAAAACAATATATGTATGTACCTGAAGCAATAATAATTTCAGGTACCTTTTTTTAAATTTTTTACTTGTTGTCTTGGAATAATTTTAAATTAATTTTTTTAACGTGTATTTATTTTTGAGAGAGAGAGCATGAGCGGGGAAGGGGCAGAGAGAGAGGGAGACACAGAATCCAAAGCAGGCTCCAGGCTCTGAGCTGTCAGCACAGAGCCCGATGTGGGGCTTGAACTCACGAACTGCGAGATCATGGCCTGAGCCAAAGTCAGATGCTTAACCGACTGAGCCACCCCTGGAGCCTCTGGAATAATTTTAGATTTATGGAAGAGTTGCAAAGAAAGTGTAAAGTCCCTGTAAAACGTTTACCCAGCTTCCCCTAATATCAACATCATCTATAGCCACAGTACCTTTGTCAAAAATAAGAAATTAACATTGGTACAATGCTATTGGCTAAATACAGACTTTATTCAGATTTCATCAGTTTTTCTACTAATGTCCTTTTGTCTCCTTCAGATCCAATCCAGAATATTACTTGATATTTAGTTACTGTATCCCTTTAGGTTCCTCTGATTTGTGACAGTTTCTCAGTATTTCCTTGTTTGCCATGACCTTGACAGTTTTGAAGAATACTGGCTAGATATTTTGTAGAATGTTCCTCAGTTGGGGTCTGCCTGATATTTTGTATGATCAGGGCTTTAGGGGTAGACTGCCAGAGATGAAGTGCCATTCTCATTGTATCATATTAGAGGCACATAATATAACATCATTTAACATTGTTCACTTGGTTAAGTTAGTGTCTGTTGCCTTTTAGATTTCCCTTCTGTAAACTTATTATTTTTCCCTTTCTGTACCCTATCCTTTGGACCTGTGTCAATGAGTCCAGCCCCAACTCTAGGAGAGGGGACTACCTACACATATTACTTGAAATTCTTTTGTAAGGGAAGTTCATCCCTATCCTACATTTATTTATTCAATCATTTGTCTATGTAAATATGGAGTCATAGATTATTTCATTCTTTGGGTTGTAATCCAATATTACTGTAATTAATTTTGTTGCTCAGGGTAACAAGTAAAGCTTGTTGTTCCAGGTGTGGCCATTGGGAGCTCTTTCTTGTTGGCTCTTTGGTCCTTTTGACATGACTCCTTCGTTTACTCATTTTTTTTCCCTCCCAGACCTAGTAGCTGGACAGTAAGAAATATATGTATGTATACTAATCTCTCTCAAAATAAACAAGAGTTCACACTAGTATCTCTGCCTCTAACCCAGTACCACAGGATCTATTCTAGCCCTCCCTTCTTGCTTATCCATGACTCCTTTCCATGACAGTGAGGAAACTGGCTCCTATTGTCGGCAATGCCTTTATTTGTTCATTACTAGAATACATGTATTTTCATGACTGCTAACCTATATACCTATGAGAAATAAATTATCAACTGGAGTACAAGGTTTATGCACTTTATGTTTATGTCTCTAGCCTTAGTATCCAGTCCAGACACCATTTCTGAAGCCACTTATGTCAGCTCCTTTTTACTCCACCTCCTTTAGTGAACTAGTGCCAAACACTGATCACACAGTTAGATTCCTTTGTCTCAGTCGGCATTCTACCCTAGGATCCCCCAACAGGTCGTTTATTGTGTTTTAATTAGCACACAGTGAAGTTCATGTTTCGTGATACACAGTTTTATAAGTTCTGACAAATGCACCCATCACCCCAGTACTACACAGTCAAAATGCCCCTGTGTGGCCCTTTGTGGTCATACCTTCCCTCTCCTCCAATATGGAAACTACTGATTTGTTTTCTATCCCTGTGGTTTTACAGACACTTAAAAAAATGTTTGTCTAATTTATTTTAAAATTCAGGTAGCTCCTTATTATGCAGGCTTAAATGTATCACAGAACACACCCTCTCAATACTGCATGTGCAAGTCGCTACGCCATCCACAGTAGTAAAGTGATGGAGCACCACGTGGGTCGCAGAGTTAGCCTGCTGGAGCACATACCCAGCTCCCGTGCTTATCACCTGTGAGGCTGCAATTAAGTTACTAAACATTTCAGTGCCTTGGTTTCCTTTTCTCTGAAATGGGGATAATTGAAGAAGCTGGGGAGATGGCAGCGTAGGAGGACCCTAAGCTCACCTCATCCACAGATACAACTAGATAACACTCACATCAGTGTAAATAATCCAGAAAATGACCGGACACCTGGCAGAAAAAACTCCACAACTAACGGTAGAGAAGAGACCACATTGAAAATGGTAGGAAGGACAGAGACATGGTGGGGAGCTAAAAGGACTGCAGACTGTCTATAGGAGAGAGGAAGCTGTGGGTTCAGAGATGATAGAGAAATAGACCCTCACACTGGGGAGCCCATGTAAGGAAGAGGAATTCCCATAACATCTGGCTTTGAAAACTAGAAGGGCTGAATTTTCTGAGTTCTTACAACCAGTGGGACTTAAAGCCTGGAACTTTAAAAATTAGTGGGAGAGCTCTGGGAGAGCCTGGAGAAGAAACTGAGTCCCCACACTTAAAGAGACAGCACAACAGCCTGGTGAAGTTATAGCACAGAGGCAGCAGTTTGAAAAATGCCTGGGGCATACAGGAGAGAGAGTTATTTACTAATCTCAGACCATGTGCTGATAGGGCAGAGATCTTTGGGAGACTTCTCGAGGAATACCATTTCCCAGCCCCATCCCCCATTCTAGACACGTAGCCACCTGTAGGAACCAGCTCTGTGCCAACATTCGCTACTAAGTTGCTAACACCAAGCCCTGCCCCCTGGGCTTCAGGGATCCACCCCCTCTAGTCACACTTGCCTCAGTCCTGAACTGAGGGTCCCCTCTCCTAGAAGACTGGCACAAACCTTGCCAACAATGCATCTCCAAACCTGTAGGCTTTGTGGGGCCTCAGTCCCATTGGTGGTGGTGGCAGGCCCCATGGAAGGCTGACACATGTCTTATTAAAACTGTGTGCCCCACCCAACCTGGCTGGCCTGGTCCCTGTGGTGGCACCATGTCCCCTTTAGTATGCTCTTGGCCAGAGCTCATTCAAACTGGGGCCACAATGCTGGCAATGTGCAAGCAGGCCTGACAGGGGTCAGCAATACTCCAAAGTAACTTCTATGCTGGGCTGAGGGGATAAAAATCACATATACCAGTCAGACGGTGGCCTGGGAGCAGACAGCTGGTCTTCACAAGAACAAAAGCTTCTCAGGGGACAACAGAGGGAAAGCACCCAGCAGTTTGGTGCTACTGCATCTTTCACAAACGCCTGGTCTTACTAAACTGAAGCCCAAGATGGCCTAGACTGATCCACTAACACAACAAGGACCAAACACTGCCCCACAACAGGTAAAGAGAGCCATTGCAGATGACTGGCCTGAAGGAAAAAACAACTGGGTACATACAACACACATGGGCAACACCCTTGAAGCACCAAGTTCTGGTGAACAGGGGACACTGCACTACAGGGCACTACAGGACCTCTTCTTCACAAGGCCATTACTTTCAAGAGCAGAGTCATAGATGACTTTCCTAACACAAAGAAACACAGAGAGGAGGGGCAGAGAGAGAGAGAGGGAGAGAGAGTTAGACAAAATGAGGAGACAGGAATATAGTCCAAATAAAGAAACAGGACAAAATCACAGCAAGAGACCTAAGTGAAACAGATAGAAGTAATATGCCTGATAGAGAATTTAAAGTAATGATCATATAGATACTCACTGGAATTGAGAAAAGAGTAGAGGACATCAGTGAGACCCTTAACAAAGGGATAAAAAAGAACCAGTCAGAGATGTAGTACATAATAAATGAAATTAAATACACCATATGGAATAAATAGCTGACTAGAGGAAGCAGAGGAATGAATTAGTGACCTGGAAGACAGAGTAATGGAAAGTAATCAAGCTGAGTAGGTGAGAGAAAAAAAAATTATGCAAAATAATAATAATTTTAGGGAACTCAGTGACTCCATCAAGCATAATAACTTTTGCATTAACGGATCCCAGAAGAAGAGATAAAGGGACAGAAAATTTATTTGAAGAATTAATAGCTGAAAACTTGCTTAATTTGAGGAAGGAATCTCATATTCAGATCCAGGAGGCACAGAGAACACCCCAGCAAAATCAATCCAAAGCTCCCAACAAACAAAAGTCCAGGAGCAGAAGGCTTCACGGTGAATTCTACCAAACATTTAAAGAAGAGTCAATACCTATTCTTCTCGCAGTATTCCAAAAAACAGAAGAGAAAGGAAAACTTCCAAATTCATTCTACAAGGCCATCGTTACCTGGATACCAAAAGCAGGTAAAGACACCACAAAAAGAGAGAGAGAGAGAGAGAGAGAGAGAGAGAGAGAGAGAGAGAGAACACTACAGGCTAGTATTTCTGATGAATATAGATGCAAAAATCCTCAGCAAAACATTAGCAAACTGAATCCAACAACACATTAAAAAATCATTCACCATGATCAAATGGGATTTATTCCAAGGATGCAAGCCTTGTTCCATATTCACAAATCAATCAATGTGACACATCACATCAACAAGAGAAAGAATAACAAAATGTATGATCATTTCAATAGATGCAGAAAAAACATTTGACAAAGTACAACATCCATTCATGATAAAAACTCTCAACAAAGTAGGCTTAGATGGAATGTACCTCAACATAATAAAAGCATTATATGAAAAACTCAGAAGCTAAAATCATACTCAGTGGGAGAAAATGGAGAGTTTTTCCCCTAAGGTCAGGAACAAGACAAATATATCCACTCTTACCACTCTATTTAACATAGTATTGGAAGTCCTAGCCACAGCAGTAAGAAAACAAAAAGACATTAAAGGCATCCAAATGGGTAAGGAAGAAGTAAAGCTTTCACTAGTTGCACATGACATGATACTATTAATAGATAACCCTAAAGACTCTACCCCCAAATTACTAGAATAAATGAATTCAGTAAGGTTTCAGGATACAAAATTAATGTACAGAAATTTATTGCATTCTATACACTAAAAATGAAGCAGCAGAAAGAGAAATTAAGAAAATAATCCCATTCAGGGGCACCTTGGTGTCTCAGTTGGTTAAATGTCTGACTTCTGCTATTGGCTCAGGTCATGATCTCACGATTTGTGAGATCGAGCCTCTCATTGGGTTTTGTCTTGGCAGCATAGAGCCTGCTTGGGATTCTCTCTGTCCCTCTCTCCCTACTCTCCCTCTCTCAAAATAAATAAATATTTTTTTTAAAAGTAAAAGAATCCCACTTAAAATTGCACCAAAAATAATAAAATACCTAGGAATAAACTTAACTAAGAGGTTAAGGTGAAAGACCTGTACCCTGAAAAGTATAAAATATTTATGAAAGAAATTGAAGATGACACAATGAAATGGAAAGACATTCCATGCTCATGGAAAGGAAGAATAAATATTGTTAAAATATCTATACTACCCAAAGTAATCTGCACATTTAATGCAATCTCTATCAAAATACCAACCATATTTTCCACAGAATTAGAATAATCCCCCAAATTTTATGGAACCACAAAAGACCCCAAATAGCTAAAGCAATCTTGAAAAAGAATAACAAAACTGGAGGTATCACAATCCCAGACTTCAAGTTATATTACAAATTTGTAGTAATCAAAATAGTATGGTACTGGCACAAAAACAGATGCATAGAGCAATGGAACAGCAGAGAGATGCCAGAAATAAACCCATGATTATATGGTCAATTAATCTTCAACAAAGGAAGCAAGAATAAGAAGAAAAATACAGTCTCTTCAACAAATGGCTTTGAGAAAACTGGATAGCTATATGCAAAAGAATGAAATAGGACCACTTTTGTCCACTAAACACAAAAACCAAAATGGATTAAACCCTAAATGTGAGACCTAAAACCATGAAAATACCAAAAGAGAGCACAGGCAGTAATGTCTCTAACATTAGCCATGGCAGTGATTTTCTAGATAGGTCTCCTGAGGCATCAGAAATAAAGGCAAAAATAAACTATTGGGATTACATCAACAAAAAAATCTTCTGCACAGCAAAGGAAAAAACAACAAAACTAAATGGCAATCTACAGGATGAGAGAAGATATTTGCAAATGATATATCCAATAAAAGGTTAGTATCCAAAATATATGAAGAACTTATACAACTCAACACCCCCAAAACAAAGAATCCAATTTAAAAATGGGCAGAAGACATGAATGGACATTTCTCCAAAGAAGATATCCAGATGTCCAACAGACACATGAAAAGATGCTCATTACTTATCATTAGGGAAATGCAAATTAGAAATACAATGAGATATCACCTCACACCTGTCAGAATGGCTAAAATAAAAAACATAAGAAACAAGTGTTGGTGAGGATGTGGAGAAAGAGGAATCCTCTTGTACTGTTAGTGGGAAATCAAACTGGTGTAGCCGCTGTGGAAAACAGTATGGAGATTCCTCAAAAAATTAAAAATAGAACTGCTCTACCATCCAGTAATGGTCTCACTGGGTATTTGCTTCCAAAATACAAAAAACACTAAATCAAAGGGATACAATCACCCCTATGTTTATAGCAGCATTATTTAAAATAGCCAAATTACAGAAGCTGCCCAAGGGTCCATTGATAGACGAATGGACAAAGAAGAGGTGGTATATATACACACACACACACACACACACACACACACACATATACATACATACAATGGAGTATTATTCAGGCATAATAAAGAAGGAAATCTTGCCATTTGCAACTACATGGATGGAGCCAGGAGTATAATGCTAAGCGAAATAAGTTAGTCAGAGAAAGACAAATACCATATATTCCCCCTCATGTGGAATTTAAGAAACAAAAGAGCAAAGAAAAAGAGAAAGAGGAACAGATTGTTAACTATAGAGAACAAACTCTTGGTTACCAGAAGGGAGGTGGGAAGGAGGATGGGTAAAATAGGTGATGAGTATTAAGGAGTGCACTTGTGGTGATGAGCACTGGGTGACACAGGGAATTGATGAATCACTGTATTGTACCCTGAAACTAATATAACACTGTATGTTAACTATACGGAATTAAATTTTAAAACACACACACAATGAGCTATTACCTCACAACTGTCATAATGGCGACAATCAAAAACTCAAGAGAACAGTATGGAGGTTCCTCAAAAAGTTAAAAATGGAAATATTGTATCCAGTAATTGCACTACTAGGCATTTATCCAAAGGATACAAAAATACAGATTTGTATTTATAGCATTGTTTATAGCAGCATTATCAACAATAGCCAAACTGTAGAGAGAGCCCAAATGTCCACTGACATTTGTTGTATATACACAATGGAATACTACTCTGCCATCAAAAAGAATGAAATCTTGCCATTTACAACAACATGGGTGGAGTTAGAGTGTATTATGCTAAGTGAAATAATTCAGAGAAGGACAAATACCATATGATTTCACTCATATGTGGAATTTAAGAAACAAAACAAAGAAAAAAGAGAGACAAACCAAACACAGACTCTGAACTACAGACAACAAACTGATCATTACCAGAAGCGAGGTGGGTGGGATGATGGGTGAAACAGGTGATGGGAATTAAAAATACACTAATCTTGATGAGCACTGTGTAATACATGGGGCTACTGGATCACTGTATTGTACACCTGAAACTAACATAACAATATGTAAGCCACACTGGAATTACACTTTTTAGAAAAGTAGAAAAAAATGAGGATAATAATAATACCTACCTCCTGAGACAGATGTAAGGAAAGAATGAACTGATACATGTAAAGAATGGGGCCTAGAACCTAATAAATATCCCAAAACTGTCAGTTACTATCCTCCTCATTATTATTACTATTTTTATTCTATAAACCAGAAGTCCTCATTAAAAATGAATAAATTCCTTTTCATTAAAGGATATTTCACCTGCTAAATTATAAGCTGAAAATCAGGGCATTGGAAATGGAAACTTTATTTTCTTTCTTTCTTCTTTTTTAAAAATGTTTGTTTATTTATTTTGAGAGAGAGAAAGAGAGAGAGAGAGCGAGCGCACATGTGTGAGAAGGAGAAGGGCAGAGAGGGAGAGAGAAAGAATCCTAAACAGGCTCTTGTCTGTCAGCTCAGAACCAGACATGGGGCTTGATCCCATGAACTGTGAGATCATGACCTAAGCCAAATCAAGAGTCTGATGCTTAACCAACTAAGCCACCCAGGTGACCCCCTTTGTTTTCTTTCTTGGTGATTGCTATTTCTCTTCTATCTAAAGTTTAACTCTCACTCACTACACAGACAAAACACACATATCCTTATTCATTTAAAAATCACTTACCCATGATTTAGTACCACAATGGGGACCAGACCTCTCTTTCATTGATACTGTATTATTGGCTTCTCCAATGGTTCCTAGCACATGGTAGAGATAATAAATAATTAGAGAGTGAGTGAATGAGTCCTTACCACGTGCTAGTGGTAATTGGAAATGCAGACATGAGTGAGTCCTAATCTTCTGGTTGAGTCCGGGTGGCAGGCTTGTAAACGCTATAACCCATGCCTCAGAGAGGCAGGCCTGGCTGTCTCTTCTTAGGTCATGGAGAGAGGTCTCAGAGGAGGATTAGAAGTCCACTCTGTGGACAAGACAGGAAGGGTCCCTTTAGATGAGGACATACATGTAACCTTCTGGAGACTTGAGAGATCTTGGGATGTTCTGAGAATGGCAAATTGTCTGATATGACTGAGCACAGACTGCTTGGTCATGGGGAAGCAGGAGCAGAGGCCAGTGTGGTGGCAACGGTCAGATCTCAATGGTTCTTATGTTCCATGCTGAGGAATTCAGATTCTCTTCTGAGGGCAGGGGCAGCTGCTGAAGGCTTTTGTGTAAGAAAGCAGCAGTGTTTTACGTTTCGGTAGATCAGTGAGGATGCAATAGTGAGAGTAGACAGAGGAGGGGGCATTTCATATATATATATTTTATGTTTATTTAATTTTGAGAGAAAAAGAAAGAGTGCAAGCAGGGGAGGGGCAGGGAGAGAGGGAGTCACAGAATCTGAAGCACAGAGCCCAACACAGGGCCCGAACTCCTGGAACCATGAAATCATGACCTGAGCTGAAGCCTGACACTTAACCGACTGAGCCACCCAAGTGCCCTGAGGTGGGGACATTTCAAAGTAGGGAGACCAGGGGCACCTGGGTGGCTCCGTTGGTTGAGTGTGTAACTTCAGCTCAGATCATGATCTCACAGTTCGTGAGTTTGAGCCCCTCATCGGGCTCTGTGCTGACAGTTCAGAGCCTGGAGCCTGCTTCAGATTCTGTGTCTCCCTCTCTCTCTCTCTGCCTGCCTCTCTCTCTCTCTCTCTCTCTCTCTCTCTCTCTCAAAAATGAATAAACATTAAATACATTTTTTAAATAACAAAATACACAAGGAGACCAATAGGAAACTGTTGGGAATATTTGGGAGAGACATGGCTGTGGTCTGAAATGGAACAGTGGAAAGGGAAAAGAAGAGAGAGTTGGGAGACTTTTTAATGGGACATTTGACAAGATTTTGAGATCAACTGTATATAAAGGACTGAGAACAGAAAGTAGTAGAGAAAGTGACAGCCAGTGTGCCTATTTGGGTAAACTACTGGATGGTGGAAATATTCCTAGGTTCCCCCTGGGGGTAGGGGAGAAAGAATGAGTACAGTTACACACAGACCTGCCTGTTAACTAAACCTGTGCACACATGTGCATACACACCATTCACCTACTAGTAGTTATTGACATTAAAACAGAAAACACAACATCAAAAGTGACAGAGGAGGTTACATGGGTGGTTTAAATGAACAAAAGGAAGGATGCATCTTCCCAAAAAGATTCAGATTGAGATGAGAGGAAAGAAACTATGTGCATAGTCATTGGGTTCTGAGATGACTGAGACCTGCTTTATCTTCAATTACCTCTGATTGGCATGACCTACTTCCTGCAATGGTGACTTTCAATAGATAAAGTGACATCCCATGTCAATGGATATATAACCAGTACCCATTGCCTACAAGCGAAGCCCTCTGAGTCCTTACCTCCTTTGGATGATGACATTTTCACAGCAGCAGCTGGTCCTGACTATGGGTAAGCCTGACACCTTCGCGTAGAAGGAAACTGAATGGCTCCCATGAGAAAGGAGGTCCTGTGACCTTCGCCTTGTTAATGGTGCTCTAATCAATGGAGCAAACAAGTCTTACCCTGCAGAGGGTGCTTTATACTTTATACTCATTGACTGTTTTCCTGGAATAACATGCCCTGTGATGTAAATGCTGAAATTAAATGTTAAATTCAGAGGAAGGGTCCATATGGTAGGAAAAAGCAACTTACAACATAGGTGTTAAGACAATGTGGACTTCATCCTGACACCTTTTTGAGGGGCACAGGTCTTTAACCAGGCTGGGTGTTCCTCTTGCCTGTCACTGCACATCATAGGGGCAGGAGGGCCCCGGTTTGCACTGAGCACTGCTGTGACTATAATAGGACAGCTTTATGGCAAGCAAGGAGGCACATCTATTACCGAGTCTCTTCCTCCAAGCTGCAGATGAGAGAAATCCTCTAATCTCACTCAGTTTTAATCCTGGATTAAGGCAGATTTGTTAATAAAACACTAGTAAAATCAAGAATAGTTTGCAATTATCTTCAACTTCTATTACATATATTTTATGGTTTTAAAAACACACACACAGATGAGGTATATTTTAAATTCCCTGCACTTTTGAATAAAGGGTTCAGGGAAATTAAGAGTCCCAATGATAATGTGACTGCTGGAAAACACAAAGAAGAATGGGAAGAGAGAAGAGAGTGGTTTAAGATAATAGTTTCCATGTTTACCTAACAGGCTAATCCAATAAAAATGATGACCCCAAAGAGTGCTGATCTTGAGGGTAACCGTGAGTTTGCTGAGATGCATGTAGTGTGTGTCGAGCTCAGACACAGCTGTGCTAGCCCAGATTCTCCCTAAGGGATAGCTGCATCAGCTATGCAACTCAAGGAGAAAGAGCTATCCTGACCCATCAGCTCTGCACGTAGGACTCAGCCAAACAGTGCATCACATACCTGGGGAATCTGTGAAACCCTGAAGGGAACACCCCCATCAGACTGTGCTGAGCCTGGGTCTCTAACCAGTCTGTGCTCCAGGGGATGCCATAGGTAGCTGCCTCTTTTCTCATTTCTAGAAGTGGGGCTGCTGGTGTGCTAAGATGGCACAGTCAGGGTACAAGGTGTCCCTACTTCCCTGAACCTTTGGGAGGGGACACATGAGTAGCACCAGTCTGTAAGAATGAATCACTTTCTGAACACACTTTCTGTGCAAACTTGTGCATGTTTGTGTTAGCCTTGCTTCAGACTGTTGTACATAGCCCCTCCTTTTCAGGGATGTGCCTGGACCCTCTCTTCCCTTGGGACTGATTCGGAGGTGAAAAGGGTCCAGAGAAATCACTGCCCCCAGCCGTCCATAGGTGGGATCCAGCTTACATGTATGTTTTCTTTGCTCAGCAAAGACTTAGCTCATACATTGCTGGGCAGGAAAGAGTACACTTCACATCACAGCCACATTCCTGGCTTGTGGAAAATTTGAGAGGTGCCGTGACTCTGGAATCCATTCCACCTGTGACAATCCTCGGGACAGCAGGGACAGCCATTCCCATTAGGTTAGGTGGGTGCACACACCGCTCACCACCTGCCGGACCATACTTAGGTACCACTCTTCACAGAGGGTGACCATCCCTGCCATTCATTGCTTATTCTGCTTGTGCTGTTCTTCATCTTACAAAGAGGAAATTGACTCTTTTTTGTTCCTGTGTCTCTCTTAGGGGAAACGAGAGACCACGAGGGCTACACCTTTTGTCAGCATGCCTCATTCATTTATGGCACTTGCCTGGACCCTGTGGGCATTTGTTTTTGTGATCTTTACAAGTCTAGGCATATATAACTGGCAAGGCCATAGATACACAGAACAGCATGCACTGATACAGAGAGTATCTCAGATTTGACTAGATGCCATGGATCTTTGGGAATGCCAGCTTTCCTATTCATGAATGTCAAATCCACAAATCTTGACATGATGTGGAAAATAATTTCCTAGAATTGAGGTATAGCTTTAGGAGGTTCAGAACACCCTGAAATTGCATGCAAAATCTTACATGACTGAGAGGATTTTCTTTTTTCTTTTTTTTTTTCTTGAGGAGACAGTTAATAACTTTCATTAGATTCTAAAAATAGTCCATGTTCCAAAAGGGTTAATGACTTAGTAAACTGTACATGTTTACAACCCACCTTGTTCCAAAAAATTAAGATTATTTACAAAGATGTCTATAACATAAGAGTTATAGTAAATTAGAACTGAGCATTAAAAACGAGAGTTGGGGGACACCTGGGTAGCTCAGTCGGTTAAGCACCCTATTTCAGCTCAGGTCATGATCTCACAGTTTGTGGGTTCAAGCCCCTCATCAGGCTCTGTGCTGACAGCTCAGAGCCTGAAGCCTGCTTCAGATTCTGTGTCTCCATCTCTCTCTGCCCCCCTCCTGCTCATACTCTGTCTCTCTCTGTCTCAAAAATAAATAAAAACATTAAAAATTTAAAAAAAAATGAGAGTTGGTTCAGCTGATCTGGCTGTTTGGCACTAAGGTCCCTTCCCTCTGACCTTATCATATATCTCTCTGGATCATTCATTATTGAGGCTCTTGACCCCTAACAAGGCCTCAAAGGAGAAATGACTTTGGGAAGGATCCAAGTCCCTGGAGCATGTCAAGGAGAGAACTAGCTGAGGATTCTTTCTCAAGAAGCACATCTAGGAAATTGTATGTATATTTAAGTTTGGATGTATTTATGGATATGTACTGACACTTACTAGTGGGTGTGTGGCTATGTGTGAATGAGTGTGCATATGTGACCTTGAAAATATGAATGCATGTATATGATGATGTGCTCAAAACTTACATATACGTATCATCTTCATTATGTGTTTGTGTGTGAGTCTGTGTGTGCATACAGATATGTCACAGTCCAGAAATACATAGAACATGGAGGCTGGGATAGAACAAGGCCAAGGGGAAATGCAATAGGTAAAGAGGGAAGGAAGAATTCTCTGGGAAGATTGGGGCATAAGGCTTAAGAAGTGATGAGCATGAACACTATCTCAGGATATACTCAATGGTCTATATATCTTTGTGTTCTATGGGTGAGAAAGTCAGCAGTACTGCTGATACTACTGGAGTTTGTTGTTTACAAACCCTCTGAAATATATTTACAGCCCATGGAAATACCCATTGACCCTGTGTTAAGAACCCTGGACTGAGATAGTCACATCTAATATTTTAAAGAAAAGTAGGGAATAGAGCAGAATCTAATAAAATGGACAATATAAGAAAATATCTCACATAGGAAGGGGTGTAACATTGAACACTTTGTTTCAATGACTGTGTGTGTGTGTGTGTGTGCATGCACACACACGCACATGTGCACATACACATGTATGCGTGCTGGGTCAGGATGTGAAACTAAGCAAAATAGTTAGAAAAACATTGTACCAGGGAGTGAGTTTTAAATAAATCCTAAACCTGCTAGAATGCCAGGGAAGAATTTTAAGTGCAGGAACACCTGACTAGGGTTAACTTGCAGAAACCTTCTTCCAATAGGTGAGAAGCATGGACCAGGGTGAAGTGAGGCAGAGAGAGGGCAGCAGTTAGTGGGTCAGCATGGAATTTGAAGAAGCAGGAGAGCATCTGTGTGATGGTGAAAACAGAGGGGAAGGACAGATTCCAGGACAGTAAGGAGGTAGAACCCAGGAATTTGGTGAACTGTTGGATGTGCAAAGGAAGGAGTGTTGCTTCAGTCCCTTCGGTGGATGGACATGCCAATCTGAGACGGAGCTCATAGGAGCAAGAACCAGTTTGAGGGGGGACTGAATCTGATTTTTTAAATGTTTAGTTTTGGTGCTCCAGTTTGGGAGGTCACTCTCCCTAGATCTTAGTTTCATCATTTCTGAAATGTGGCATTTTTATCTGAAAAAAAGATTTTTTTTGAGGTTTATGATATATAAAGATTATACCTCATGAAGGTGTTTATGTGATTATATTAAATGAGCTTGTGTATGTGAAAAGGACTTTCTGAACTGAATCTTAAAAATCTTTTTACAAATAATAGTTATCGAATATATAAGTAAAGTCTGTTTTCTTTGCAAGGGGCAAAACCTAAAGCAAACTGAATTGAGTGCAAAGGGAACATATCACCTTATTTAAATAGGAAGTTTAGAGAAAGATCTAGCTTCAGGTACAGCTGGATCCAAGGATTCCTGATTTTGCTCCAGCTCTTGGCCGGGGTCTTCTCTGCTCTGTATAATGGTTCCATTCTCAGGGAAGCTTCCTCGGGAGGGGGTCCAATTGGTGGCAGCAGCTCCAGCCTCCTAGTCTTCCAGGTTCCAATCCAGGATAAAAGAGTCTCTTTTTCTCCTAGTTCTTGCAAGTATTATTCTGATGAGTTTAGGTCCCTTGCCTTCCCTAGACCAGTCAAGGTGGCCAAAGGAAAATGACTAATTTGCTAAGAGTTGGAGACAGGGGAGGATCCCATTCAGATCACTGGCCTGAGAGAGGGGGAGGAGGATTTCTGAGTGCATACTGAGGGCTATTGCCAGAAGAAGGTAAATTGGATACTGGGGAGACAAATACTGAAAAGTCTGGATGTCCACACCAGAGAGGGTTCCATCATTAGTGTAGGGCTGTGTATAGGGGAGGTGTTGAGTTACACATGTGGTGAGCTGGACATCCAGGGTCTGTGGTTGAAAGCACAAGCATTCATAGAGCTCTTAAGATTCAATGCTGCTTTTAGAAGATTGACTGGGATGAAAAAATTCAAAAGCCCTGATAACTAGGAAACCCCATTCAAGGGAGGGACGTCAGGATTT
Source organism: Lynx canadensis (assembly GCF_007474595.2). Classification (NCBI taxonomy): domain Eukaryota; kingdom Metazoa; phylum Chordata; class Mammalia; order Carnivora; family Felidae; genus Lynx; species Lynx canadensis. Next base: position 33,117,519 of record NC_044311.2, read on the forward strand.
AGCAGGTGGAGGTATCCAGAAGAATTGTAATTCTCTTCTGCATTATTAAATTGAGAGGTTACTGGACTTCTGCATGTGTTGGACAAGAATCCGTGGCCCAGGATCTTCCAGGCCCTCTGCAAAAGGAACAGCACATTCCTCCCCACCCCAACCCAGAGCCTCCACTCCAGGAGCTTCTTCTAGCTGAGATTTCTTTGGGTCAGAGCCTTGAAGACAGAGAGTGCGGGGAGGGGTGGGCTTTGAGAGGTAAGTTTGTGATTAGCACTTTGGCCCCGGGCCAGTTGACCATAAATAGATTTTTGCAGTGCACATAACGTACTCCAGTTGCCCACACACACCTACGAGTGGATTTGCACGTGTGTGCATGTGTATATAGACACACACACGCTCACACGCACACATACACACCTCAGAAAGCAATTTTCCCCCCAGAGCATCAAGAAAGTTCCCCTTTCCACTTAAATGCTTTTCCAAATAGTCTTATTTTATTTTATTTTTTTTTATTTATTTCTCTGCCATATCCTTTTCAATCTGGAAAGTGACTTGGCCTCTTTTCCCCCATCTATTTTCTGCCTTCCCGCTATTCAGTTTAGGCATGAAACACAGAACTAGATTGAAAGCATTCAATGGCTATTCAATCGGAGAAGAAAAGAGCCCCTTGGAGCTTTATTAGATATGAAGATCCACAATAAAAATCAATTTCTGCCTCTTTATGCAGTTTAAATGACAAAGCACCCACCCATTCTGCAGCCATTGTGCCGGGGAAATGTAATTCAGTCCCCGAGCTGGGCCCAGAGCACCGCAGACTCCCTGACCTGCACTGACAGATTCCAATATGATACAGACCTTCGGAGATAATGACAGCCACTTCATCTCACTGCAAGAAAAAAGTTATCTGATATCTTTGAGGGTTAAAAGGCTATGTGGGCAGCATTTTCAATAACCCACTAAATCAGCATCTTAAAAAATACCTAAGCTTTGTTCCTTTAAAAAAAAATTTGCCCCTTACTCCTAACTCCATTTCTGAGCCCCAGATGACACTGTCACAAGTGTCTCCTGCCAAACCTATCGAGCCTTCTTCAGCACAGAGAGGGAACCTCCTAGATAATTAGTCCAAAGGAAAACAAGGTGAGAGAAATGTCTTTATTCCTCTAAGGAATACAGATCTTCAGGTGTCCAGGTCTTGAAAAAATAAATGAAATGAAACCAACTTAAAAAACAACAACAACACAACCACAAAACAAAACAACAGGGTCACAGACCTGTTATAAACAGTTTAAAATGTAACTATAAAATTTCTTCCTAGTAGAAATGGACACTTTAATAGTGTCCTTTCTTCTTTAATAGAAAGAAGTTTGTGTTTGGAGAAAGTTTTAAACCCAGTTGTTGCCAAGGGAACCACTGGAAACACTGCAGCCATCCTTAGTTTCCAGGGTGGAAACTGATCTGGATAGAAGCAATGGAATGAGATGTGTATTTCTCCTTTTGTTTAAGGTGAGTTTAGGATGGCTTACTTGCAGGAAAACGTGCAATGGGAAATCAGTCCTGGTGGTTCACATTCTGAGCCTGGAGAGGGACACACCAATGTGAACTTCATTCTCTTGCTCTGACCAGGGGAAGAGAAGGGTAAAGAGATGGTGAGAGAGAGAAACGGCATCTGTCTTCTGGTCCTTGGGAAGAAAGCAGAGAATGAAAGGGAAGCAGGAAGATTAAACAAAGACCGGGGAAGGACTTCTGGCTGTAAGTTGGGAAAAGCACAGGATGTCATAAAACCACCTGGTCACAGTCTGTAAGTAACATGAGGAATTAGAATGAGTCAGACCAATGAGGCACTGCTGGGGCTGCGGTGGGGAGAAGTGGGGTGGGGGTGGATTGTGGGTTCCAAGAGCTCTTTGTGACTTTAGGAATGCTTCTGTCAGGGCGCAAGCTCTCTAGTTGAGAAAGTATGAGGTCTCTCCCAAACTGTCCTTAAAATCCCTTTTATTGTCCTCATAATCTATAATTTGATCTCCAAATTAGTTATTTGATATATATGATATATATTATTACATATCATACATAACTATGTATAGTTATTACCCTTCAATTTTAGATTTTAAAAATGCTTTGCAACCAACCACTCTAATAAATATTCTTTAAAAAGTGGAAAATCTCAATTTAGCTCCATATCTGGGAAAAACATGACACTATTGCTCAGGCCTGTCATGGCCAATAGGTTTTGTCTTGTGTGCCAACTCGGAGTGACAGGCAGTGACTATCTGGAGCAGCGCTGTCTGATAGAAATATGGGAGACATAAAAGTGAGCCACATTGGTAATTTTAAAAAATGTGCTAAAAACACATGACATAAAATGTACCATCTTAACCATTTTAAATGCACAGCAGGGTTAATTATATGCACCTTGTTATGCAATGGTTCTCTAGAACTTCATCTTGAAAAACTGAAACTTATGCCCATTAAACAGTATTTCCCTGTTCCCCCTCCTCTAGTCCTCAGCAGCCTCTTTCCCACTTTCTGATTCTATGATGATTTTTGACTATTGCAGATACTTCCCATGAGTGGAGTCAGTATTTGTCCCTTTGTGACTGGCTTATTTCACTTAGCATAATGTCCTCAATGTCTATGTGTGTTGTAGTGTGTGACAGGTTTCCTTCTTTTTTAGAGCTGCATATTATTCTATTTAAAAAAAATTTTTTAACGTCTATTTATTTTTGAGACAGAGAGAGACAGAGCATGAACGGGGGAGGGTCAGAGAGAGGGAGACACAGAATCCGAAACAGGCTCCAGGCTCCAAGCTGCCAGCACAGAGCCCGACGCGGGGCTCGAACTCACGGACCGCAAGATCATGACCTGAGCCAAAGTCGGCCACCCAACCGACTGAGCCACCCAGGCGCCCCATATTACTCTATTTTAATGTATATAACACATTTTCTTTATCCATTCATCCCTGGATAAGCATTTGGGTTGCTTCCACATGTTGGCTGTTGTACATAATGCTGCAGGGAACATCGGTATGCAAATATTTCTTCAAGATCCTGCTTTCAATTCTTTTGGATACATACCCAGAAGTACAATTATGGGATCATATGGTAATTCTATTTTTAATTTAACTTCCATATTGTTTTCCACTGTGTGTATACTATTTCACAGTCCTGCTAAGAGTGCACAAGGGTTCTAATTTATCCAGATCATCTTTAATATTTGTTATTTTATGTTTTTGGGGTTTTTTTTTTTTTGATAGTAGCCACCCTAACTAGTGTGAGGTGATATCTCACTGTGGTTTTGATCCATATTTCCCTGATGATTAGAGAAGTTAAGCATCTGTTACATGCTTGTTGGCCATTTGCATGTCTTCTTTAGAGAAATATCTAATCAAGTCCTTTGCCCATTTCTTTTTTTTTTTTTAAATTTTTTTTTTTTCAACGTTTATTTATTTTTGGGACAGAGAGAGACAGAGCATGAACAGGGAAGGGGCAGAGAGAGAGGGAGACACAGAATTGGAAACAGGCTCCAGGCTCTGAGCCATCAGCCCAGAGCCTGATGCGGGGCTCGAACTCACCGACCGTGAGATCGTGACCTGGCTGAAGTCGGACGCTTAACCGACTGCGCCACCCAGGCGCCCCAGTCCTTTGCCCATTTCTTAATTGGACTATTTGTTTTGTGGTGTTGACTTGCACGGGTTTTTTATATATTCTAGACATTAAACATTTTTCAGATATATAACCTGCAAATATTTTTTCTCATTCTATAGGTTGCCTTTTAACTCAATTTTTTTGCTTTGCAGAAAATTTTAAGCGTTATGTAGTCTCATTTGCCTATTTTTGCTTTTGGTGCCTGTACTTTTGGTACCATATCAAAGAAATCATTGGAAAATCCAGTGTCGTGAAGCTCTTTCCCCCTCTGTTTTCTTCTAGGAGTTTTACAGTTTCAGGTCTTATATTTATGTCTTTACTCCATTTTGAGTTAGTTTTTGGATAGGTATAAGGTAAGGGTCCAATTTCATTCTTCTACAGATGTGGCTATTCAGTTTTTCCAGCACCATTTGTTAAAAAGATTATCCTTTTCCCCACTGTACAGCCTTAGTACAAAGATCTTTTGACCTTTTCAAAGATCTTTTGACCATAAGGCTGAGAGTTTATTTCTCAAATGCAATTTTAAATTTCCTAGAAGTCATATTTTTAAAAAAGATAGATACAGTTAGGATTAATCAATTATGTGTGTGTGTGTGTGTGTGTGTGTGTGTGTGTGTGTGTAGTTTAACTCAATATATCTGAAGTCTTCAATATATAAAATTATTAAATATCTTATATATTTTTAATGAAGTTTTCAAAATGTGGTGTTTTTTTTACATGTAAGCACATGCAAGGGCAGACTAGCCACATTCCAAGTGCTCAATGGCCACACGTAGCTAGTGGCTACAAAACTCAACAGCACATTCATGTCTAGAGACTTGTGTTGAAAAGGACTGTGAGTTTCCTTGGTCAGTCAGCAGTGTCTACAATGGATAAATTTTAGGAGAGCACCCACAACATGTTACCATGTATTTGTCAGCATGGCTTAGGTCACAGCCAGGCCTGTGACCTCACTTTACCATAATTTTAACTTTGGGTCCTTCTGCTGAGGCGACATCAGAAAGATCTCAGTTTTCACTGAAAAAATAATGGGTTTAGGGTCTTGGGGTATTGAAGCAGGTTTTCCTTAGCAGATGCAACTTCCTACCTTCGAGAAAAGTTTCTCTGTATTAGAAGAATTCCTTTGATGAAATGAGTTGGCTACATCACTGTGAGGACAGAGTGAACACCAACCCAGCCTTCAGTTGTATAGTTGGAAGTTTAAGTCAAAGAAAAGCAAATTGTATCCCTATTCTTGCTTACACCTCTAAATTGATCATTGTGATATCTTGTTCTAAGCTAGAGTTTTAAAGGAATACTCAGATTATCCTTGAAAAGAGGTACATATTTAGTAACCAAAGCATCTTCCCAGGTATCTAAACCTTTATCTGAGTGTGTGACCATATAGTCTTCCTCTTTTCCAGAGGTGTAAGGGATTAATTTGTACCTGTTGTATTATAATACAGTACAGCCAGAACTATTTTTCAAAATTTGAGCAGTCATCATTACCTTCCTTGCAGGCGATTTCTTTAATCTCTTTGTCTTTGACAGAAATCATAGCATAATCTTTGACATTTTAAAATTCATCTTCCCAAGTCTAGTTTACTAGAGATAAGGATAATGTTTGTCTTCAAGTTCAAGGAGGCCAAGAGAATGAGACTGCAAGGGCAGCCAAGGTAATTTAGTAGGGTCGGCCTTTCTAGGGTTTAATACTATTTCTGGGTTATTTCTTTGAAGCTCAGTTCACATTGGGAATCACAGCATAAAGGCTAGAGCTACTGTGGTATTGATTCTTAATTTATAGAGTGGATATTCCTAGGAAAGTGAACTTGAGATTCTTCGGGTAATGACACAGTTTATTCCCTATAGAATATTTCTTGGGTCACCGTTCTTAACACTTCATGACTCTTGCTTCATTGTGTGGCCTTGAGGAAATTACCCAATCATACTAGACTCAATATAATGCAACTGTGAGAGGATATGAAAAATATTTTTTTTGTTTTTTGTTTTTATTTATTTTTGAGAGAGAGAGAATGAGAATGTGAGTGGGGAGGAACAAAGAGAGGGAGACAGAGAGAGGATTCTGGGGCTTGAAAGCAGGGCTCAAACTCACAAACTGTGAGATCATAACCTGAGCTGAAGTCGGATGCTTAACTGACTGAGCCACCCAGGATTCCGGATATGAAGAATATTAACAAAAATGTTAGTGAGTCACTTAGAGCCTGTTGAAGAAAAATAAAAATACCAGAACGAGATACTATGTCACTAAAGATTCTCTCTTATTTGGAAGCTGAGGTTCTTGGACTGGACTGATTCCAATTTTAATATTTGGAGAGATCAAATATTTAACTTTGCCTATGTGTTCACAGAAAACCTTCTAGAAAATAAAACCCGGTTAAAAGCTCCATAATTAAATCAGGTCCTTTTAGACAAAATATTAAAGAAAGGCTGATCAAATTGCTCATACTGTTCAGAGCTGATCTCCTCCCCCTTCTACCCTAGGTGGTACAACAAGGCCAGCTGACTTAAGGAGTGATGAAATCAGGGAAGAGTACTTTGCCACATCTCAGGTGATCACAGCTGGCACTGAAAAGGTCTCTCAACCTAAAGATTCCTGCTTTTACTTACCTCACATGTTGTGAGGTTAAAGAGAGAAGACATAGTTGGCAAAGTGCTGGGGCTAGAAACCCTATGTATTGATTCTGTGACAGAAATTTAATTTTGGTTGGACTGCCATTTGTCCAGCTTCAAGGAATAACTCATGGTTGGCAAAGCCAGTGATTAGTTTTGAAGTGAGCCAGTGAACATAAAGAGAAGATTTCCCTCCTTTGAGAAAGATATCACTCCCCTGTAAGAAGTGAAAAGCCACCAGGAAAAAGCCCTGGCCCTGCACCGACCAGCTTCCTGACTGTGGTCTTATAATGAACCAGTAGTTCTCAAAGTGTGGTCCCCAAACAGTGACATTAGTACCACTTGGAAACTTGTTAAAAATATAAATTCTCAAAAGGTAACACAACAGGTTTGATGACTGGTTTTCTTAGAAAGTCTTGCTTCAGTCTATGGCCATACCACCCTGAACGCGCCCGATCTCGTCTGATCTCAGAAGCTAGGCAGGGTCGGGCCTGGTTAGTACCTGGATGGGAGAAAGTCTTGCTTGTAAGGATGGTCCTTGCTGATGTCTGAAAACTGGATTTCAGGAAGGCTTCTGTCACCCCCTACTCAGGATGGTCCATTGTGCCTAAACTGTAAATAATGTCATTTATATTAAACCCCTGTTTCTGGAATTTTGGTACACGCTAGGCAGAGAGAATGCTTATGTGACTATCCTTCAATGAAAAACCCTGGGCACTGAGTCTCTAATGAGTTTCTCTGGTAGACACCATTTTAGAAAATGCATTATCATGACTCATTGCTGGAGGAACTGAATGCATCCTGTGTGACTCCAATGGGACAGCTCTTGGAAGCTTGCATGTGATTTCCTCTAGACTTTACCCCATGTGTCTTTCCTCTTTGCTAATTTTGCTTTGTCTCCTTTTGCTGTAATAAATCTTAGCCATGAATATGAAAAAAAAATCACTTCTCAGGTCCCATCCCAGACTACTAAAACAGAAATTCTGAAGGTGGGACCCAGCTACAGTATTTTAACAATTCCCTCAGATGATTCTGATACATGCTGACATTTGAGAGTCACTGGTAAGGAGTGACATCTGGAGCGACAGCAGTCTCCTTGACCTATGACCCCAGTTGTAAAGGCTGCACTGAGTGATGCAGAGGCTGAATCCTCATGTTTCTGAACCCAGGAATTATCTACCTTTTAACTTCTTGAATCAGTTAATAATATACTGCTTAACACTCTGTTAAGTAAAAAAACAAAATCCAAATGAATAGTAAGTTATTGCTATCACTCAGGGGTTGGCAAACTGACCCAGAGGCCAAATCTGGTCCACTCCTCATTTTTATATGGCTTGTGAACTAAGAATGGTTTTTACATGCCTAAATGAGAAAAATTAAAAAGAATAATATTTTGCAACATGTGAAAACTATATAAAATTCGTATTTCAGCGTCCATAAATAAAATTTTATTGGAACACATTCATTTATGTATTTTCTGTGGCTGCTTTCATGCTGCCCTGCATACATGGTTGAGTAGTTGTGATAGAGACCATGTGCCCCATATGGCTCTTGTGAGCAGGAAGTCCACTGTTCTCCCTTCCCCAGAACTGTCCAGCAACTCTGAGGAGTAAATCTCACTTCTAATCTCTAATAGAAAGAAACTTGGTAGTCTGTCCATTGCTTCTGTCCCTGGTGGGTCCTTGTCTATTGCTGCCTTGGTTCTCTTACTAGTGCAGATATCACACAGGCCAGGACAGCGCCCTCTCTGTGTCACAAGCACATGGTTAACCTTTTATTTTCAGAGCAAAGCTGTTATGCCAGGATGGCTGGGTCCAGAGGGGCTGCCAGAACCACCTCTTTCCCCGAAACCTATAGGATCATGTATGGCCTGCTCTTCCTATCAGTTAGTTTGTCCCTAGGGATCGTAGTGTTCTTTTCTTTTCCTAGTTTGTTTATTTGCTTAAGGTTTTATTTATGTATTTTTGAGAGTGAAGTGTGGGGTGCAGAGAGAAAGAATCCTAAACATGGGGCTCAAACCCATGAACCATGATATCACGACCTAAGCTGAAATCGAGTCAGACGCTTAATCTGACTGAGCCACCCAGGCACGTCTATTTTTTATTTTTAATTAAAATTATTTATTTGATTATATGTTTCACATATAATATTAGTTTCAGGTGTACAGCATAGTGATTTAACAATTATAAACATTATGAAGTGCTTACCATGATAAGTGTAGGTACCACCTGTTACCAAAGTTATTCTATTACTGACTATATTCCTTATGTTGTACTTATCATCCCCGTGACTTATTTTATTTGTACCTCTTTATCCCTTTCACCTATTTTGCTCACCTCCTCCTCCCCACCTCTGGCAATCAAGTTGGTTCTTTGTATTTATGAGTCTGTTTTTATTTTTGTCATTTGTTCATTTGTTTTTTAGATTCCATACATAAGTAAAATCATATGGTATTTGTCTTTCTCTTTCTGACTTATTTCACTTAGCATAATATCCTCTAGGTCCATCTATGTTGTTACAAATGGCAAGATTTCATTCATTTTTTTATGACTCATACTCCATTGTGTATACATACCACATCTTCTTTATCTTTTCATCTGTAGATGGTCTTAGTGTCTTTTTCTGTCCATAGACTTTGATCAGAATCACTACCATCCATTATATAGATTTGCCTGATCCTTCAGAGTTCTGGTTATCAACAGTAGGATAGATTTTGCTAAACCATGTGGAGGAACAAAGACCTTCTTTACATTTCTTCTTCCTACAGAGTAAGGGGTAAAGGCTTCCCGAGTGACTCGTATCAGAACAAAGGGAATTTGCTTTAGGGTAACTTGCTCCTCTCTGAAACATGAAATTAGCTGATACAACAGTTTCCTGTAGCACAGTAAAATTGACAGAAAATTCTTTGACACTCCTCTGATCATGAGGGGAAGTATCTACACTCCACTTGAATCCAGGTTCACTTTGTTTGCTTTGACCCACAGACTATGGCAGAAGTGACGCTGTGCCTGTCCCGAGCCTAACTTCTAAGAGGACTGTTGGGTTTGTTTCCTTACTTTGTGCCCTGAGCCACCATGAAAGAAGCTCCACTACCCCAAGACCACCATGTTGTGAGGAAGCCCAAGCTAGCCATGTGGAAATAGAGAAGCTGATCCCCGGACAGTCCCCATTCGCTTCAGCCCCTGCCATTTGAGTCTTACAGCTGAGAGTCTGAAATCATGGAGCAGAGAGATGCTGTCCCCATTACATCTTGTTCAAATTTCTTCTCCAGAGAATCATGGGGTGTAACAATAAAGAACTGTTGTTTTAATTTACTACATTTCTAGTAGTTTGTTATAGAGCAACAGATAGTGGTGATACAACTTTACTATGATACTGAATTTTTCTGTTACCAGAGTTTAACACTTATCAGAGGGAGGCTAAAATCTGCCTTGAAAAGAAATTTCCTTCAAATAAGGTCTGTACTTCAGTTAATGATGTGATACCAATACGAACATGAAATGTTAACACCAATGTGAATTTCCTAGTTTTGATAATTGTGTGATGGTTATATTAATTGTTAATGTTAGGCTGGATGAAGGATATAATTGAATTCTCTGAACTACTTTTTGCAGCTCCTCTGTAAGTCTAAAGTTATTTCAGAATAAAAAAACAAACCAGTCTTTTTCTCTATGCCTTGTTCTCTTTTGTCTCTGAGGCTGCATCAGCGGAACACAATCTTTCTCATAGAAAACTGTCAGAGGCAGTTGTGTGTGGCTCTATTTACATCTCCCAGAAGTCTTGGCATGGCATTGCCATCATGTAGGAAATGCAGGTCTTTACATTTCTACCAGGTCTGTGTCCATCTCAGAACCCTGCGCTGAGAGCTTGAAGAGAATTTCTGAGACTTCTCTGCACCGCTCTCAGTGGCTCTGCCTAAAGGAATACTAAACAGAGATGAGAAAAATCTAAAGCAATTGGGGGTCAATTACCTTGTAAGAGGGATGAGAACCAGCATACCCACCCCCATCAGTTATGCTATCACAACTGCAGAATTCTGTGACTCTTAGAACTCTTCCTTCTTTGCTCACTTTGTTGGCATCATCCCTCATCTTAAGAAACACAACTAACCCAAAGACTCACCCTCTTCTCATATCCCACATTAAGAACTTCCAAGCCCAACCCATAAGCAGTAAAAATTGTGCCAGGGGCAGCTGGGTGGCTCAGTTGGTTGAGCATCTGACTTCAGCTCAGGTCATGATCTCGTGGTTCATGAGTATGAACCCCACCTCAGGCCCTGTGCTGACAGCTCAGAGCCTGGAGCCTGCTCCGGAGTCTGTGTCTCCCTCTCTTTCTTCCCCTCCTCAGTTTGTGTTCTGTCTCCCGCTCTCTCAAAAATAAATAAAAATATTAACAAAAATTTTTAATTGTGCACCGAGTTTTCTAATGATACACTCTTTCAGAATCTCCTGTATGTATTATTCCCTACTGCTGCAGTAGGGCAGTTAAGACTTAGTTTATCTCTTACCAGGTTTCTTTCTTTGAGGAGGGGCCTTTCCTTGCAGGGAGGGAGACTGAAATTGAAGCTTCTCTGTATAGTGAGATTTTTAGGTGGGTTGCCGAGAAGGATTTTTCTCATAAAAAAATAGATTAAAAATTTGAAGCAGGAAAAAAGGCCAGATGTCATTTACTCATTTCACTTTTCATCTAAATATGCCAAGTGCTGAGGATTCAGAGGGTAAAAAGATGTCTCTTTCTGTGACACAGAGACACATGTGTAAACACTCCAGGACAGTGATGGCCACAGGAACAGAAGAAAGCACAGAGGTCTTTGGGACATGGGTTGGGGAGCCTCACTTTGCTGAACACCATACTGGAGCCCACTTTCTTGCCCTCAGTCTGCTGCAGCCACACTGGCCTCTCTGTTCTTCTTCCAACATGCTGAGCTTGGGCACCACCTCAGGATCTTTGTACTGGCTATTCTGTCTGGAACATTCTACTCCCAGGTATTCGTGCAGTTCACTCCCTCGCTTCAAGTCTCTGATCAAAGAGCAGAGCTAAAATCTCAACTTCCCAAAGCCCTATCCCCTATCTCTTCAGACTTTGGTTTTTTTCTTAGCACACATTTTATTTGCCTTGTTTATTGATACTTTCTCTAAGCAGAATATAAACTCAATGAGGGCATAAAATTTGTGTGCTTTGTTCATTGCTGCATCCCCAGGGCCCAGAACAGAGCCTGGTTCTACTAGGTGCTCTATTAACATTTGATGAATGAATGAATCAGACAGGAGGCCTTTTCTGATCTCCTTGTCTCTTCCTATCACTCTTACTCAGTTTTTCTTCGTAATACTTTCACCACTTTTGTCAATCTCCATATTTACCTGCTATTTTTTTTGTTTGCTGTCTGTCTCCCCTTTCCATGAGGACAATGATTTTGTTTTATTCATTGTTATATAACCTCTGTGCCCAGAATAATGTCTGGAACTTGGTAAATGCTCAATCACATTTTTTTAAAGAATGAATTCATAAGTAAATGTAGAACTAAGTGAGCAAATAAATAGAGGGCATTTGGTGACTATTTCCACCCATCCTGGCTACAACTCTGATTCCAGAGTTGTAAAGCTCAAAGACCAAGCTTCACTGAACTGCGCCTCTCTGAGGTGCTTAAGAAAAAGCCAAGCTAGGAAGAGCCAATAGAAGAAGGAACCAGGAGCAACCTGGTAAGCAAGACCTCAGCCCAGCTACTGAGGGTCCCCTTCCTGGCCTTCCTAGACCTTGAAGCTGGCCTTGAACATGGCTAGAAAGGGAACAGAAACTCCTCCTTTCTTTCTATGGAAAGCTGCTTCACTCACAGACAATACACAGACTGAGATTTCTTCTCCTAAATAAATCAACTTCCCATTTCTCTCTTCTGCCAGTGTCTTTGCTCTCACTCCTGTCCCCATCCTAGATGTGAGAGTGTGCAAAAGAGAAGAAAAGAAGAAGCCATTGTTCATTCACAGCACCCCTGGCCTGCTATGAGAATATGAGAACTACCTGGACTGGAGGGAATTTGCATAACTCCCTCCCTAGATCATCATTCCCTCTTCCTCCCTTTAATTCTAGCCTTTAGAAGCTTTGCAGGGGTTTTTAATTACAATCAAAAAAGGGCATGTACAGTAGTTAAGCAAAATAAAATAACAATAGTTAAAATTACAATTGAGCCCCAAACGATGGACAGTTTATTCTCTGCCTTAAAATAAAATAGCTTTCATCTTTCCCCCCTTACAACAGCCTCCTCCGCCTAGATAATGCATTTCGTTAGATTTATTTGCTCAGCCCCGAAAACTTGACACTAAGGGGATTATTTAGTTTTAGATTTGCTGTAGTCCATAGTAATAGCCAACAGGGAAGGGAATGAAGCAGCAATATTAGCAGGGCGATGGGAGGGGAGGGGGCTGGGGAGGGGGCTGTGCAGGCTGCGGCTAAGCAAAACTGCTTGCATAAACACCATTAAGAAGATTTAGACATCGCTTTCCTTATCATCAGCACTCCTGGAAGAAATAAAAAAAAAAAAAAGGAAAGAAAAAAAAAGAAAAAAGGGAAAAGGGACAGGCCTTGACTTGCTGTGTATGCGTTTCCATTAAAGGTTCAATAGGAAATAAAACCAGCTGAGAGTCCAAATGCAACGACGCTACAGACCCATCTACGCTACCTCATCATGGTCCAAAAGAGCCATTTGTTCCACATGTTACCGGAAGGAGCAGCTGGATAGAGAACAAAACACCCGTCGCCCCATCTGTGGTGAGCATAGGAAGCAAAGGCTGCTACCTGGGTGGTGCCGCTCTCCTGAATGTCACACCCCACCTCCTTCCCACACCCTCCACACACACATATCCTGGGATGAAATATTCCTGACTGTCCACGCTCCACCCAAACCACTCATTTGCAGGGTCCCAAGCACAAGAACTGGTGGGAAACAGGAAAAAACTAATGACAGACATGCTGGCCATATGTAGCTGCAGGATTGACAGGGATATGTGTGTGTGTGAGAGAGAGAGACAGAGAGAGAGAGAGAGAGAGAGAGAGAGAGAGAGAGAGAGAGACAGAGAGACAGAGAGACAGAGAGAGACTGAGATAACAGGAGAGGAGTCTGAATATGGAGAAAGGAGGAGAGGAGGAAACTGGTCAGATCTCCAGAGGGAAAGTGGGAAAACATTTCAGCAGTTGCAAGTGGTTTTAAAGAAATGCTGGAATCAAATAGGCTATTCCCAGAGGAGTGTCTGTCTGAAAAGTTTTATGTACACCTAGGGCAAACAACAGATAACTGGGGTGCCTGGCTGGCTCAGTTAGAAGAACATGCAACTCTTGATCTCCGGGTCATGAGTTCAAGCCCCACCTTGGATATAGACATTACTTAAGTAAACAAATAATGTTTAAAAAAGAAAGGAATGACATTAAGAAAAAACAGATAATAACTACCGTGGGAGTCCAAAAATTACATTTAGTATTTCAAATACTGTTCCATGCTCTAGATGCATCCTTAGCAAAACATCCCTAAATAGTCAAAGGGTATACACACACACACACACACACACACACACACACACAGGACTGGTGGTGTGAAGTATTTTTAATAATTACAGGGTTTATATAAATTTTTTCATGTTTATTCATTTTTGAAAGACAAAGAGAGACAGAGCACAAGCAGGGGTGGGGCTGAGAGAGAGGGGGACACAGAATCTGAAGCCAGCTCCAGGCTCTGAGCTGTCAGCACAGAGCCTGACGCGGGGCTTGAACTCATAAACTGAGAGATCATGACCTGAGCCGAAGTCGGACGCTCAACCGACTGAGCCACCCAGGCGCCCCAATGATTACAGGGTTTATAATACAGATTTTAAAACCTAATTAGTACTAAATATTATTGGTAAGGCACAAATCAACACAAAGAAACATCTTTTTGTAATTATCAAACTTGTTCATAAAATATTGGCATCACTAGGACTCCATACTTTTTTCTCTCCTTCCAGTCACTCACTGGCTCTTCCATTGTGTGGATTCATTTACCCACAGATCAGGCAACTTAGGGATGTGCCCACAAACCTCCTGTTTTTTAGAGGATATGGATAAAATGGATCCTGTGTCCCATGGCAAATTAAAGGTAGTTGGTCATACTCCTCCCACAGCAACAGTGAATCAGGAGACACCACAGACAAATCAGAGGGAAGGAAGGATTCCATGGGCCTTACTCCATTTGTCAATGGAACACTGATAATAATAGAAGCATAAGTTCAATTTATTGAGATCTTATTATTTCCAGGTTCTATAATAAGCACCATCACATACTACCTCATTTCCTTACAGATGCAGAAACTGATTTGTGGAAGAGTTAAATAAATAGGCCCAGGCACTCAGTTAGAAAGTGACAGTCCTGGGGCGCCTGGGTGACTGAGTCAGCTAAGCATCAGACTCTTGATTTTGGCTCAGGTCATGATCTCATGGTTCTGAGATTGAGCCCTGAGTGGGGCTCTGCACTGAGCCTGCTTAAGATTCTCTCTCTCTCTCTCTCTCTCTCTCTCTCCCTCTCCTTCTGTGCCACCCCCACTCGTGCTCTCTCTAAAAAAAAAAAAAAAAAAAAGAAAGAAAGAAAGAAAGAAAGAAAGAAAGAAAGAAAGAAAAAGAGTCAATCCTTCTGCCTGTTTCCTAAGCCTGTGCTCCTAACAAGGACTGTATCATCCCAGTAAGACGAGGGGCTGATGTCTTCAGGACAGTTCATTCTCAAAGCCAAGTAGATAATCCATTCTTTTCTTTTTTTTCAAGCTTACTTATTTTCAGAAAGAGAGTAAGTGCACACATACATGCATGCAAGCAGAGGAGGGGCAGAAAGAGAGAGAGAGAGAGGAGAGAGAGAATGAGAATCCCAAGCAGGCTCTGTGCTGTTAGCACAGAGCCCAATGTGAGACTCGATCTCGAGAACCATGAAATCACAACCTGAGCCGAAATCAAGAGTCAGACGCTTAACTGACTGAGCCACTCAGGCTTCCCGATCATCCCTTCTTTGCAATCAGTCTTTCTTAGGTCCATTAAACTCTCACAGGGATGAAAGGGTGGGAGTGGAAAATCTTAGATCTTAGACAATAACTGTGAGCTATAGAAGGGAGAGAGAGAACTTCCTGGACAGGACTGCAGTTCTAAGTCCACAGGCCAGGAACCAAAGCTGACCAGCCTATGGGTTACCCTCATGGCCATCTATTCAACAGGAACCAGGAGGATTTGCCTCAATCACCTGGGTATGCTGAATGGGAAGATTCGTGCATAGGCTCCCAGCATTGGGGCATATCTACCAGGTATCCAAGGTCTGGTATAGGAGACATGTGGTCAGTCACCATGGTTCTCCATGGTCGTCAACCTCCACGCACCCATCAGTCCCCCAGGATACTTGGCTCCACACCCTGACCTCACTGAGGGCAGGGCCCATTTCTGGTTCAGCTCTCTATCCCCAGCACCAGCACTTTTGGCACAGAATGAGAGCTCAGGAAACAGGTGTTCAGTACCACTGTGCATTTCACTGCATCCACAGGCTGCTGGAAATCTTCCTTTGTTCATTCACTGCCACCAAGTGGGACTAACTTAATCATTCCAGGTAGGCGACTACCTCTGCTCTTTTAAAATGTTTTCTAGTAAGAGAATTCTCCACTATCCTTAATAACACATTACGGTATTTAATAACCCCCTTGTCAGGAAGTTCGTCCCATTAGCCAACTTCTCTCTCCTGTGGAATGCCAAACCTACTTCCACTGTCTGTCCCCTGTAGAGATGGAGAATAATTAACGATACACCATTCCTTATGTAATAATTCTTTATCTGCTTGAAGGTTATTTACTGGTCTTATAAAAATTGTCTTTCTATTGCTCTAGTCCCAGGGTGCTAGTATAATGTAATGATAGAGAAGTAAGGACTGACACAAACCCTAACCTCTGGTTCTTTCCTGCCATGATTTTAATCGAATGTCAAATGAAAAGATGGGCAAGTAATGAGGGCCGAGGTCAATACCACTTCAAGATGTCCCAACGTGCAGGGATGTTTCTGTGCAGCTGTAGCTCATGCTGACATTCTGCAAAGCCTGCCCGCCTCCTGCCCCTGGGCCTCAGAGCACATCCACCGTGGACAATCCCTTGCCTTTTGGAGGGCTGCAACCGTTATGTAGGATCCTTGAGTTAAACACAGATATGTCAAATGTTTAGGCCCATAGCCAAACTTTTGAGTACCTATGCAAAAATATTTTAGGCTTTATATACATCATCTGTTTCTGACCCTCACCACTGCTTACAAAACAGGTTTTATTATCATCCCCATTTTACAGAAAAGAAAATGAAAGATAAGACTGGTTACTTAACTTGTTCCCAGTCCTGCAGCTTATAATTGGAAGAGCTAGGACCTGAACCCCTACAGTACAATTCCAAGGTCTATACTTGTGACTCAACACTGTGATGCCAGCCAAACTTAGCACAGGACTTGGCACACAGCAGACACCCAATATATGGCTGGTGAATTTCAATGGGATGAGTGATATATTTTCTAGGGATCTTGTTATCCAAGGGAATCTTTCGCAGCAAGCTTCAGCTTTCCTTTCTAAACATTATTCTGCCAGTCAAAAGCAAAACTTCCAGAAATCAAGAGAAGCAGTGATGCAGGGAACATCAAACCCTTAACGTCAAAAGATCTCTTATTGTGATGGAGAGGAATAAGGAGTTTGATTTAAGAAAGAACATAGAATAGTTTTCAAGGAGAGTAAACCCAGTATATTGTAGGTATAATTCACATGGTAAGCAAATAAATTAACAAGCACTAAACCAAGCATCCAATATGAACTGAGCTGGGATCTAAAACAAAAGAAAAAGCCATGGACACTGACCTCAAACATTTTATAAACTATTTAATGATGAAATGAATGGAGTAGAATCTTGGAAGAGGAAAGGACCACAGAGCCTTCTGTCCTTCCTTGCAGGACCTCAAGGCCCTGCATGGTTGCAACACAACCAGCCTTTCCCCATCATCACTTGCTCCAACCTCAGCGGCCTTCTTCCTGTTCCTTGAATGTGATAACAGTTCCTGAGACCCTTTATACAACCTGCTTCCTCTGTCTAGAAGGCTCTGTCCTGTTCTTAACATGTTGTCCTTTCATGTCACTCAGGTGTCAGCTCCAATATGTCTTCCTCAGAGAAGCCTTCCCTGGACTCTCAGGCTGCAGTAGACTTTGTATGCATGTGTGCACACACACATCAGTTTTAGTCTACCTCTTGGTGAAATGACTTGATCTTCAATGTTTACATGTTTACATTTTTTAAAGTTTTTTTAGTGTCTATTATTTATTTTTGAGAGCGACAGAGACAGAGACAAAGCAAGGGGTGGGGAGGGGCAGAGAGAGAGAGGTAGATACAGAATCCGAAGCTGGCTCCAGGCTCTGTGCTCTTAGCACAGAGCCTGACATGGGGCTCAAACCCATGAACTGTAAGATCATGACCTGAGCCAAAGTCAGACATTTAACCAACTGAGCCACCCAGGCACCCCTACATATTTATATTTTTTACTTTTAATTCCAGTCTAGTTAATGTATGATGTTATATTTGTGTCAGGTAAACAATATAGTGATTCAGCAATTCTATACATTATTCAGTGCTCATCATGATAAGTGTACTCTTAATCCCCTTTGCCTATTTCACCCCCCTCCACCTTGTTTACATGTTTATGATTTGCCTCCTCCACTGAGTTTATACCCCTGGACATATGTTGACTCTGTCCCCAGCGACTAGATTAGAGTGATTTAATTGCTTTTTTAGGCAGCCTTTTTTTAGGGGGAACAACTCACATACAAAAAATTCACCTATGGGGGCACTTACGTGGCTCAGTCATTAAGTGTCCAATTCTTGAATTCAGCTTTGGTCATGATCTCAGTTTGTGAATTTGAGCCTCACAATGAGCTCCACACTGACAGTGTGGAGCCTGCTTGGGATTCTCTCTCTCTCTCTCTCTCTCTCTCTCTCTCTCTGTCCCTCCCCCCCACTCTCTCTCTCTCAAAATAAATAAACTTAAAAAAAATAATTCACCTATGTTAAGTGTACAGTTCAGTGAGTTTTGACAAATGTGTGTAAGTCATGTAACCATTACCACAGTCATGATGTGGAACATTTCCATCATCCCAAATTTCCGTCACGCCCTTCTACAGTTAACCCCACTCCTCACCCTGGCCACTGGCAATCATGGATCATACACTGTTTGTGTGTGTGTGTGTGTGTGTGTGTGTGTGTGTGTGTGTGTGTATAAAATTTCTCAGTGTAATTTTGAAATACTTTAGTAGTTCTCTTCATTCAAACAATTTTATTGGGTAAATGCTCTGTAGTTGGTTTTTAACAGATTTATTGAGATATAATTGACATACATATAAGTCAAATGTACAACTTAGTTAAGTTTTAACACATGTATACACCCATTAAACTATCACTGTAAACAAGATAGTGAACATATCACTCCTGAAAGATTCCTTATGCCCTTTTGTGATCATTCCTTCCCACCTTCCTCACCACTCCCTATCCTGAAGCAACTGTAATATAGTTTGCTTTTGTAACATAGTTTGCATTTTCTATAGTTTTCAATTTTATAGAAATGAAATCATAAAGTATAGGCTGTTTTTTGTCTGGCTTTTACTCAGCATAATTATTTTGAGATTCATCCATGTTTTAAGTGTTTTAATAGTTTGTTCTTTTTTCTTATTGAGTAATATTCTTTTATATGGACATATCACAATTGGTTTATCCATTCACATGTTGAGGGGCATTTGGGTTGTTTCTAGTCTTTGCCTGATGCAGATTTAGCAACCATGAAAATTCACATACATGTCTTTGAATGAATATATATGCTGTCATTCTAAGTGAAAGAAGCCAGACAAAAAAGGACAATCACACTGTATGATTGCATTATGTAAAATTCTAAAAAATGCAGAAAGCCAACAGATAGTTGCCTGAGGATAGAGGTGGAAAGGGGAGGAAGGGAGAGATTACAAAGAGGCATAAGGAAACTTTTAGGGGTAAAATGTTTATCATCTTGATTGTGGTGATGATTTCACAGGTATGTATGTATGTCAAATCTTATTAAATTTTTAACTTTAGTTGTGAGCAATTTATTGAGTATTAATTATACTTCAGTAAAGCTTTTAAAATTTAAAAATAATGATCACTCAGGGTTAATTTAAAAAACTGTGGTGCTAGAATTAAAATAAAACAATAAATTAAAAAATTTTTAATTAAAAGACCGTGGTGCATCCAAACAATGGAATTATACTCAGCAGTAACAAGGAACAAGCTACTGATACTCACAACAACACGGATGAATCACAAAAGCATTATGCTGAATGAAAGAAGCAAAATAGAAAAGACTACAAAGTATGTGATTTCATTTACATGAACTATTAGAAAAGGCAAAACTATAATGGCAGACGTCTGCTTCCAACCAAGAGAGAGCAGTAAGTTACAGATCTACCTTCTCGCCTAAAATAATTTTAAAAAACCCAAACCAAAAAACACAACAGATAAAATGTATGAGATGATAGTTTCATAACTGATAAACTTTTTTACGCAACGTATTTAAATCTTCATCAGAACAAATCTAGTCCCTTAAAAAAAGGCAATGGTTTTCTAGCCACTCAGAACAAAAGCCGAAGTCTTTATAAAGCTTTGCAAGGCCATACAAAATCTGTTGTTCCTCCTGTGTCCTATTATGGGTATGCTACTTCACTTACTTCACGCCAGCAACACTGACTTTGGTGTTTTTTCTCAAGTACTCCAATCCGCCTATCACTCCGATTTCTGCATTCTGGCTGGCCAGGATGCCAGGACTACTGACAGATGCAGACCTGCTGCCCTCATATCCGTCAGGCCTCTGCTCAAACCCTACCTTCCAGTGAGGTCCTCACCTACATTCTGCTGGAAACCGCAACACTCTCATCCTGAGCTCTTCTGATTTACTTCCCTGTGTAGCTACTCTTCACAGCACCTGCTATGATCTGACATACTCTTTATTTTACCTGGTTCGTTTTTAGTTAGTCTCTGTATCCCTCTCCTTGAATGTAAGCTCCATGAAGACAGAGTCACTTGCTTCCCTGTTTTCTTTACTGCTTCTTTCTCAGCACCCGGAGCAGTGCCTGGCCATAGAATGGACACTTAATAAATACGGACTGAATAGGGGACTGAAATAAACGAGTGAGGATAAATGAGCACATGAACACTACTTACATCAGGGTATTGTTGAGAGAATTAAATAAAATGAACTAGAGGTATGCCCAGAAAGAAAGTAAACTGTAAACTATCATTAGTCCGCTTCTTGTCCCACATGTGGGAAATCATAGTAGCTGTGGTAATAATAAAAATAACAGCGTGATGGCTCATATGTATTAAACATTCTGTGTCAGGCACTATTTTAAGTGTTTTCTATGTATTAACTCATTTAATTCTCATGACAATCTTATGAGATAGTAGGATTATTATATTCATTTTACAGATGATTAAAGCAGAGAGTGTTAAGTAAATTTCCCAATATTATAGGGCACAGCTGGGAATCGAACCCAGGCAATCTGGTTCAGAGCCTATGTTTATGACCACTGCACAACACCAACTCTTAAAATCCTGAAAATGAACATTTTCCCTTCTATCTAAAGTTTTCTTTGGCTTTTCTATTAGAAAATATTGCAATTTAAAGAACCTAATATTCTCAAAGCTGAGTTTTGATATAAATTCTGAGTTTATTTTCCATTAATAAGAGGAACCTGAGACAGTTTCTCCATCATTGGTAGCATGGCTCAAATAATTGTTCTGACATAGTATGGGTCAGACTGATCACTGTGATGCCTGACCACAGGGACTGGGAAAGGCCCACGGGTGCTGAGTGGCATTCTTCTGACTCTAAACAAGCCCCCACAGTCCAGGTGAATATATCAAAGACACAGCAACATCTTCTCTGCTGCCACAAGGATTTCTAGGATTGTGAAGATCCACATTCTCCAGTAAGCTTCCCAGGTCTGCATGATGCTTTTTCACCCCAATAATGCTAAGGACTCACTTTTTTAATAGCCAAGAATGCTTAGATCCATAAATGCATTGATGAGAAGCAACTTTAGTCTCAGCTGAAAGATGGCTTCACCCAACATCAGGATTAATTTATACTCTTGAACTGGCCTCAAGTTAAGAGACGTGTAGACAGCTTTATTGGCCTGATTTTCATCCCTTTATAAAGTTGATCACACAGAACCTCTACAGTGGACTTATCCTAGACTTTAAGGGGAAGCCGGCATTTGAATTAGGGCATTTGCGCAGAAGATGAAATGGGATTTATAGGCATCATATTTAAGTTTACTGAGTATTTGCAACACAAGAGACTACATGTAACAAAGTTAAATGTGAATGGAAAATAAAACCAGGGTGAGAATATATTTTGAATAGTGGAGGATAAGGAATCTAAGACTGACTTTATCTGACTGAAACATCTCTCAGTTATGATCTAGACTGGCAAATCTATTCCAGAGGCAGCCACATACAAGATAAACCATTTCCTGATGATAGTCTCCTTCAGATAAGACTTTATTCACACTTGGGACACAAGACCACTCCACTCGTATCCCCCCATCATAGAGTCATTTTCAAGAAATCTGAATTCAGAATATTTTTTACTTTGATGTAAATTCACATTTTCTAGATCTATCCAAGCAAGACCAGAGCATATGACATGCTCTTAAACTTGCCCAAGAAGCAGCAAAACGCAGAAGACCTGAAAGAATGGTTTTAAAGCTGCTAAAAGCTTCTCTGCTTACCATGTAACAACCACTTAGATTCAGTTCTAAAGAAAAGGTTTTGTCTGAAAAAAGAATGAGTCTTAGGGATGTGGCTATCATTCTGTCAGTGTGGGCTGGGGTCAGAGGTGGGATAGAACAGAACTGTGGAAATGTGTGGGACTTCTTGAGAACCTGGAAGCAAGGAGAGAAGGGATAAAAAAAAACTCCAGAATGGAAAGAGGTATGAACCCAGGCTGTGAACCCAACGTCTATCTTAGGGAAATCTGCATGTGGAAATCATTGGGGCTATGATAGGACTGTATTTCCTTAGCCACAGGAAGTTAGCTGTGGCCAAGAGATTTGCTTTTCTGAGTGAGATGTGAGCAGAAATGTTAAGAATCAGCGTGTGCTTCTGCTTTTCCATCTGGCATGGTAAACAACAATTTTAAAAACTGTAGCTGCTCCATAAATCTGGGTGTCTGTTGTTTTAAGTCACTGAGATTTGGGAGGAGTATTTGTTACTGTGTATACCCTAACCAATGCTGACTGATACATTAGCAGAGCCAAATGTTTGAAATATTTAAACAGAAAAATCTATTTGTAACTAAAATAGGCCTTGGGAACAAGATACTCAGGGCTTCATTTCCTATTAGAAAAAGTATTTCTGGCTTGCTCTTCTGTATGAAGTCAGTTGAAAATAACACAGGGAATAATTAAAAACAAAACAAAACAGAAAAACCTTCAAAATTAGATGAAACTCATAAAGCAACTCTGAAGGAAATCCATAATAAGTGGCTGCCAACTATCTTAAAATTTGAGACCTGGGTAGAGGAAAATAAACAACATGACTTTGCTGATCTCAGGAAATGCTTGGTGCTCTTTAAGAGAGGTGACCCAATTGAGGAGGGCACCTGTTGGAATGAGCACTGGGTGTTATATGGAAACCAATTTGACAATAAATTTCATATTAAAAAATAAGAATAAAAATTAAAAATTAAAAAAAAAATAAAAGAGGTGGCTCATCCCACGGAACCAAAATCCTCTCCTTTCCTTGGAACAACAAGCTCGAGTGTGCAGGCAGTCTACAGTGGCATCTCTAGACCCCGTCTGATGCATGGGTTGGGCAGTAATGACTCAACAAGGAAGCACAGACATACTGCACTTGGAGGAAGCATGCAGAAAGGGTGGCAGATGATGTTGATGTTATAGGGGCTGATCTCATTCACCTGAAAAGAAAGTTTAAATCAGTGATTCCCAACTGTGTTCCCAGACCAACATCACCCACATCACCTGGGAACTTATTGCAACTACAAATCCTTGGACCCTGCCTTAGGCCTACTGAATCAGAAGAGTGAAGCCATTATAATCTGTGCTTTCATAGGCCCACCAATGTTCTGATGCAACTCAAATTTGAGAACCACTTCTCACAGAATTTTTCATATTCAGAATTTCACTTGAACCAGGCAGACTTGTCCCAAGACAAAAGAAGGAAATGCACATTGCCACTGCCCCAGGTCATGCTCCTGACCCTCCTTCACACTGTTCTTCAGTAAATATCAGGTCCCAATTTTAAATTCTCTCCAGAAAAAAAAGAAAGGGAAAATGACCAATAAAACATAAAAAAATAATTTTCACCGAAAAATCATACCAAAAGCAAACAAAAATCAGATATAGATATTTTCTCATGAAAGTAAAATACAAACAAAACGAAAAACAATTCAACAAAAGAACTGTGGCCTTTCTAAAATAAGAACTTATAAAAATATCTAGAGAGATATCTGATGCTAATCTCTAAGACAATGATGTATTTACTTGGTGTAAATGATGTATTTCTTGGTATGGCCTGGAAGATGGTGGGCTTCTCAGAGAATCACCACACTCTTCATGGTTCTGTATATACCTTGTACTGAGCGATAATAGAACCGTTAAAGGAAATGCAAGGGACACGGGCTTAAGACAATACACTTACTCCTCACTTAGCCCTTCTGTCAAAGCCTTAGAAAGTTAGGTAGATGATCTGGAAGTTCCCTGCCTGGTGGGTGGGATAACTAAAAGTATTGATTGGTGATGCCACCAGGGTAAATAATGGTGTCGCAAAATATGAGCTAGCATGAGACAACCCAAGCCAATAATCAATTGAGACTCCTGACCATTTCTCAGAAGATCAACAGACTGAGAGCTGCCTTGAAGTCCATGTGAACAAATGGGCAGCACTGGACTTTACTTTGTCAGCAGAAAAGACCATAAGGCACACTACCTGGGAACACTTAGGCAGCAGGGTGATCAAAATACGGCAGGAGGGTAAAGGCACTCTCCACACCCTCTCCCTTATCACACAGCCACAGGACCTATATCAACTCTGGAAAGAAGGGAAAGAGAAGGCAGAAGAATTTCCCAATTGACTGAGCTTAACTCTAGAATCCTGTGATTAATTATCTGAAAAAGAATCATATCTAATTGACAAAACTTTTGTTTGCCTCATATGATTAGGAATGGAGGAATGAAGGCACAATGAAATCAGCCATGGACAATAAATAAAGCTGTGTTCTTTGCACACATACGTTACAGCAAGTAAATATAAACACCATCACACAAATGTCACCAAACAACTACATCAAAAAATGAAATGGAGGGATCATTAAAAGCAGAAAATAGAATATTAGACAAAAGAAACAAGACCAATTATACCTATTACATCAATAAACACAAATAGGATAAAGTCATGTAATAGGAAAAATACTCTAAGATAGCAAACCAAAACCTTCTTGAATAAAAAGAAACATCAAAAGAAAATCATAAATTCCCTGCTTAACTTAATCAAGCAGAACTTAAACCCTTGGCAGATAAAAATAATACACTCTGGAAAAAATTTTTTCTGTTACTTAAAACGCTATTTAAAGATACTGGAAAATAATAAAAAGTAGATAGAAACTAGAGGAAATATGACCCCTGAAAGAAACAAAACTAGTTGAGATCTACGTTTATTCAGTACCTCCTCCCCACGATGGCGCTACCCAGTTCATACAGTAAAGGGATCAGAGAGAGCGCTAAAGAAAGCAGGAGTCTTGCTGGGCTGAGGAATCAGAATTTGTAGTGTAAAATGATTGAAAATTGAGGTGGGAGATCCCAGAAAAGTGGGTGAACTCAAAAATCTTCATATAAATATTCCCCAAATATTTGCATGACTCCTGAAATGCACACATACAGGGCAAGCGAGCCAGCAAGGAGTCCAGCAAAGAGTGACAGATGGGTGATGTAAAAAACTGAGCAGAGATTTTGGCAGCCACCCACCATTCCCATGAAGTTAATTATCTTGGGATTTACACTGAAACTGTAGAAAGTTCACACCTTAAGAATAAGGACCTCATTCTAAAATATGAGTATGAAATAACAGAAAATACATATATTGATCTCTGACTCCAGTTCCTGGCAGAGGGCTCCTAAGTCCTTTGGAATTTCCTGGGAAACAGGAGTGTCTTTTGTTCTAATGAGGCAACTCTTGGTAGGCTCTTGAATTGCTTCAGGAGGGGGGCTGGCCACCAGAAAGACAAAGCCATGATTAGAAGCTTGGAAATTTCAGCTCCACCTCCATTGTCTGAGAAGGGCAGAGAGGTTGGAAATTGAGTTAATGATTGATTATGCTTCTCTGAAGAAGCCTCCATAAAAATCCCACAATTACGGGGTTCAGGGAGCTTCCAGGTTGATGAACACATGAAAATTCTGGGAGGTGGCACAATGATAAGGGTATGATCACTAGAGAGAGAGATGAAGACATGAAAAGTATGCAATGGCCCTTAAACTACCCCCATCCCAAAAAGCAAGGCACATCACTTCCATTCACATTTCATCATGTAAAGCAAATAGGATTTTCATACTTTATTTGGATGGCTATGGAGAGATGAAATTCTACCATGAGCTCACAAGGAACACTTAAATATTTAAACATTTTAATGCTACAGGCAGAATTCAACTCCAGAAGTTAGCAAAAGAGTAACAATAACAAAAATTAAGCAAGGCAGACTGATATGATCAATTAATAACAAAAGAGAAATAAATACACATGTCTATTACAGACTCCAAATCTCCCTCAAATCTGATTTCTCCTTCTTTCCTAGCAAGAGCATTTAGTTGGGTACATGACAGCCCTGCAAAGACCAAACTTCCAGACTCACCCATAGCTCTGTGAGTCATGTGATTAAACTCTCACTAATAGATGCTAGGAGAAATGAGGGTGCCCCATCTATGCCATTAGTTTTAAAGGAAATGTCTTGCTTTGGGTTTCTTCCCTTTTCCATTCCCCGTTATGGAACACAGACTTGATAGTGATCCCACTTCAGCCAAACAGATGAAGATCCCACTTCAGCCAACAGATTGTTGGGTGAAAAGAACTGCAAGGGAGGAAACTCACTTCTTAAATGACTTTGTGAAACAGAGCTCTGGCCACCCCAGGGCAGCTGGACTGCTCTGTGACCGAGAACTCAACTTCACTCTGTGTTAAGCCACTTTGGGCCCTTTTTGTTATGTGAGATTAACTTTTACCCTAACTAAGATTATATCTAGAAGCCAATCTTTTAAAAAGAGCTATAAAATAGATGAAGCTACATAGTGTAATCAGGTAAACTGGAGCCAGCAAAAATGAGGGTGAGAAACCAACCTCAATAATGAAGGAATTCAATGACATATAACATACACTTCTTTGATGCTATGCAAATAAATAAGACATGTGAATGAAATGATGGCTTTCCTATGAAAACATCCATTCCCAAAATCTGCCTCAAAGAAAAAAAAATGTGCAACTGAAATGGTTCCAGAGGTGAATGCAATCAAATAATCAAGACAAATAAAATTCCAATACTACAAACTGTCCTAAGCCACAAGAAGAGAAATAACTCTTAAAAATTCTGTCTATAAAATGAGAATAATTTTGATAATAGAGCTCAACCAAGACAACACAAAAATAGAAAAGTACATGTCAATTTACCCTATCACTGTAAAAACCATAAATAAAATATTATTTTCCTTCTTTCAAATATAGTTCAGCAGCACAATAAAAGTAGAATCTACCACAAAAGAAGGATATTTTGGTACTAGGAAATATTTTAATAGAATTATTTACACTAGTAGACAAAGAGAGAAAGTTTGAGATGATCAAAGGATTTTTCAGACAAAACATAATGTACACTCCTGATTTGAAATGTCTTACTATAATAAAATTAATAGAAATATTCTTATAATTGTATGTATATAAGTGTATGGCTCATTTTGTATATACAGTGTTATGGCTAATTATACTAGAACTATCTACATTAGAATAAGAAACAAAAGAAGGATGTATCCATCAACACTTTTACTTAACATTGCTCTGGAAATTCAGGCTAATGTAATTTAGCAAAAGAAGGAATAAATGGTATAACATTTAGAAAACAGGAGGCAAAATAATTATTTTTAGCATATGATATGATTTTTACTCTGGAAAATCCAAGAGGACCCATGGAAAAAATATTTTAAAGAAAGCAGAGAATTCAAAATTTGCCTTGTTACAATATTAATGTCAAAAAACAGCTTTTCAGTAGACAAGCAAGCTCCAAACGATGATGGGAAAATGTTATTTAAAATAGCAGTAGGCAATATGAAGTACTAAAGAAAAACTCTGAAAAATATGCCATTCTTATAGGAAGAAAACTTTTAAGTTTTGCTGAAAGGCACAGAAGACTAGATTAAATGAGAAGATCTACTGTGTTGTTGACTTAGAAGGACTGTGATAAAAATGTTAATTCTTTCTAAATTAATCTATAATTTCAATAAAAACCAATAAAAGCGCAGAAGAAATTTTCTTTCAGATAAGAGTATTCCAAATTTCAGATGAAAAATAAATATTTGAGGATAGCCAGAACAAATTTGTGAAAGAATTATGAAGGGCACCAGACCAAGTAGTAAAACATATGATAAACTTACAGTAATTAAAACAATCTGGTATTGGCACATAAATAAACAGGCCATTGGAAAGAGAGTTCAGAAATGGATCCAAGCCCATATGGGGATTTAATTCACAGAATGTGGCATTACCATTCAGTGGGAAAATGATGGATTAGTGAGCAAATGATGTTGTGGCAACTGGCTAGCCATTTGGAACAAAATAAACCTTGATCAGTATCTTATTTATTACATCAAAAGTGATTTACTTGTATCAAAAATGTAAACATTAAATAAAATCATAAAAAAAAAATAAACATGAGGAAATTTGTTTGTAACACTTGTGCAACCTCACTGAAAATTGTGAAAATATGCATTGAAATGAAACCAAATAGTAGGTCTTGCCTATCAGATAAAAAAACTTTAAGTATACAGTATAGTTGAAAAATAGATATTTCAGGCCTATTGGTGAGATTATAAATTAATTCAAACTTTTTACAGGGAAGTTCAGTAATTTTAACCCAGCAATTCCATGTGTAAGAATTTAACTTTCAGAGGTGTTTGACGTTTTTGCATGTACAAGAATGTTTATTTCAGCATTGTCAGTAAAACCAAACTAACAAAAGGCAACAATTGAAATGTTCATTACTACATGACTAGTATAAAAAGTATGGCAAATCTCTACAATAGAATGCTATTCAGCCATAAAAAACAATGTATGTGCTAATAAGCAATAGTATGTAAGTTTTATTAAGAGAGAAATGGAAGATAAAGATACGTAGAGTCTGCTGTATTCATGTGATTTAAGTATACACATTTAAACATATATTATCATATATCTTTATACATATTATATATGTGTAGTAAATTATCACTGTTTTACATCGCATCTATCTGATTACTAATAAAGTTGAACATTATTTCTTAGCTCTTTGAGTTTCTTCCTCTCTCTCAATTACCTATTTATGCTACTCACCCTTCCTATTGTTTTTTTCTTCTTCTACATATTGATTTGTAAGAGATCTTTTTATGTTCTGGAAACTTATTTTTATATCGGTGGTAGAGCTCTTCTCCTAGTTGATGACATGTTTTGTAAAATTTTTGTGTTTCTTTTACCACGCAGAGGTTATTTATTTTCAGATATTCAAATTTATCAAAAATTATCTTTATGGTTTATGTTTTGTTGTCCTGTTTAAGATATCCTTCTTTTCTGAAAATCATGAAGATATTCTTCCATTTTTCTTCTGAAAGTTTACAATTTCATTTTTTACTCACATGTCTATAATCCATCTGGAATTTGTGTGTAGTATGAGGTAAAGATCTAATTTTTATCTCTCTCAGGTGAATAGTCAAATTTCTTAGCCTCATTTATTTGGCTTGCTACTTTTGTCATATCTTGAAATTCTATGTATGAGAAAATTTTATCATGGGCTCCATATGGTGCAATAGTTAAGAGCATGATCTCTTGAAGCAGACTGAATCTGAATCCCACCTCCATCACTTACTAAATACACGGCCTTGTATTACTTAACCGCTCAGCCTCCTTTACCTCATCAACAAAATGAGGATAATTAATGTATTAGGTTCTCCAAGGAAACAGAAGCAAAAGGATATATCTTTATTATAGGAATTGGCTCATGTGATTAGTTATAAAGCCCAAGAAGTTCCACAATCTGCCATGTGCAAGCTGGAGAACCAGGAAGCTGGTGGTATAATTCAGTCTGAGCCCAACAGCCTGAGAAACAGGGGAGCAGATGCTATGAATTCCTATGAATTCTGGACCAAGGACCAGAGAAGATGGATGTCCCAGCTCAAGAGTGCAGGGCAAATTCACTTTTCCTCTGCCTTTTTGTTCTAATCTGGCTCTCAACAGACTGGATGATATCTTCTCACATTGTTGAGAGGCCTTCTTTACTCAAATTGGTTTTATTTACTCAGTCTGCTGATTCAAATGCTAATCTCTTCTGGAAACATTCCCACAGATGCATTCAGAAATGTTTACCAGCTACCTGAGCATCTCTTAGCTCAGTCAGGTTGACATAAAATAACTATTATAGATAATAACAGTTCTTATCTCATATGGTTGCTTTAAGGATTAAATATTTGTAAATTGTTTAAAACTGCATGACACATAATAAGCACTATATATAGTGCTAAGTTTGTCAAATAGAAATACGTGCTTTAGAAGAGGTCTGCACAGAATCCTGTTAGGATTTTGACTGTAGATTAATTTGGGAGAGGTACCATCTCTATAATATTAAATCTTCCCATTTATGAACATGGTAAATGCTTTCATTTACTAAGGTCTTCTTTTATAGGCTTCAATAAAAGTTTATAACTATCTCCATATAGATCTTATACATACTGATTAGGTCTATCTCTGGGCACTCCACAGGTTTTGATGCTGATATAAATGGACACTGTATAACAATATTGCTGTTCTTGAATTCATCAAACTTGCTGTCCTCTTTATTGGTTCTAACAGTTTGCAGATACTCTCAGATTGTCTACATGGACAACTATTTTTCCTATGAATAATGAATTCTTTCTTTCTGGTTCTTATGTCCTTTCTTTTCTTGTCTTATTATCTTGTTCAAAATCTCCAGAAGAATATTGAAAACGAGGACATCTTTGTCTTGCTCACTAAAGGAATGCTTTTAACATTTTATCATTAAATATAATGCTTACGGGGAGACTGGGTGGCTCAGTCGGTTAAGCATCCGACTTCGGCTCTGGTTATGGTCTCGCGGTTTGCGGGTTCAGGCCCCACGTCAGCTATGTGCTGATGGCTGGGAGCCTAGAGCCTACTTTGGATTCTGTGTCTCCTTCTCTCTCTCTGTCCCTCTCCCACTAGTGCTCTGTCTCTCAAAAATAAATAAACATAAAAAAAATTTTTTAATACATAATGCTTGCTTTAAATTTTTTGGTAGATGTATTAGTTTCCTGAGGCTGCTATAGCAAATGACCACAAACTAGATGACTTAAAACAACAGAAATTTATCCTCCCACAGTTCTGAAGGCCAGAAATACGTAATCATCATCACTGGGCTGAAATCAAGATTCAGCAGGGACATAATCCCTCCAAAAGATCTAGCGGAGAATCTCTCCCTTGGCTTATGGCCTCATCACTCAAATCTCTGCCTCCATCTACACCTCACCTTCTTCTTTTTTTTTTTTTTTTTTTTTTTTTAAAAAAAAAGAAATTTATTGACAAATTGGTTTCCATACAACACCCAGTGCTCATCCCAAAAGGTGCCCTCCTCAATACCCATCACCCACCCTCCCCTCCCTCCCACCCCCCATCAACCCTCAGTTTGTTCTCAGTTTTTAACAGTCTCTTATGCTTTGGCTCTCTCCCACTCTAACCTCTTTTTTTTTTTTTTTTCCTTCCCCTCCCCCATGGGTTCCTGTTAAGTTTCTCAGGATCCACATAAGAGTGAAACCATATGGTATCTGTCTTTCTCTGTATGGCTTATTTCACTTAGCATTACACTCTCCAGTTCCATCCACGTTGCTACAAAGGGCCATATTTCATTTTTTCTCATTGCCACATAGTACTCCATTGTGTATATATACCACAATTTCTTTATCCATTCATCAGTTGATGGACATTTAGGCTCTTTCCATAATTTGGCTATTGTTGAGAGTGCTGCTATGAACATTGGGGTACAAGTGCCCCTATGCATCAGTACTCCTGTATCCCTTGGATAAATTCCTAGCAGTGCTATTGCTGGGTCATAGGGTAGGTCTATTTTTAATTTTCTGAGGAACCTCCACACTGCTTTCCAGAGCGGCTGCACCAATTTGCATTCCCACCAACAGTGCAAGAGGGTTCCCGTTTCTCCACATCCTCTCCAGCATCTATAGTCTCCTGATTTGTTCATTTTGGCCACTCTGACTGGCGTGAGGTGATACCTGAGTGTGGTTTTGATTTGTATTTCCCTGATAAGGAGCGACGCTGAGCATCTTTTCATGTGCCTGTTGGCCATCTGGATGTCTTCTTTAGAGAAGTGTCTATTCATGTTTTCTGCCCATTTCTTCACTGGGTTATTTGTTTTTCGGGTGTGGAGTTTGGTGAGCTCTTTATAGATTTTAGATACTAGCCCTTTGTCCGATATGTCATTTGAAAATATCTTTTCCCATTCCGTTGGTTGCCTTTTCGCTTTGTTGGTTGTTTCCTTTGCTGTGCAGAAGCTTTTTATCTTCATAAGGTCCCAGTAATTCACTTTTGCTTTTAATTCCCTTGCCTTTGGGGATGTGTCGAGTAAGAGATTGCTACGGCTGAGGTCAGAGAGGTCTTTTCCTGCTTTCTCCTCTAAGGTTTTGATGGTTTCCTGTCTCACATTTAGGTCCTTTATCCATGTTGAGTTTATTTTTGTAAATGGTGTGAGAAAGTGGTCTAGTTTCAACCTTCTGCATGTTGCTGTCCAGTTCTCCCAGCACCATTTGTTAAAGAGGCTGTCTTTTTTCCATTGGATGTTCTTTCCTGCTTTGTCAAAGATGAGTTGGCCATACGTTTGTGGGTCTAGTTCTGGGGTTTCTATTCTATTCCATTGGTCTGTGTGTCTGTTTTTGTGCCAATACCATGCTGTCTTGATGATGACAGCTTTGTAGTAGAGGCTAAAGTCTGGGATTGTGATGCCTCCTGCTTTGGTCTTCTTCTTCAAAATTCCTTTGGCTATTCGGGGCCTTTTGTGGTTCCATATGAATTTTAGGATTGCTTGTTCTAGTTTCGAGAAGAATGCTGGTGCAATTTTGATTGGGATTGCATTGAATGTGTAGATAGCTTTGGGTAGTATTGACATTTTGACAATATTTATTTTTCCAATCCATGAGCAGGGAATGTCTTTCCATTTCTTTAAGTCTTCTTCAATTACCTTCATAAGCTTTCTATAGTTTTCAGCATACAGATCCTTTACATCTTTGGTTAGATTTATTCCTAGGTATTTTATGCTTCTTGGTGCAATTGTGAATGGGATCAGTTTCTTTATTTGTCTTTCTGTTGCTTCATTGTTAGTGTATAAGAATGCAACTGATTTCTGTACATTGATTTTGTATCCTGCAACTTTGCTGAATTCATGTATCAGTTCTAGCAGACTTTTGGTGGAGTCTATCGGATTTTCCATGTATAATATCATGTCATCAGCAAAAAGCGAAAGCTTGACTTCATCTTTGCCAATTTTGATGCCTTTGATTTCCTTTTGTTGTCTGATTGCTGATGCTAGAACTTCCAGCACTATGTTAAACAACAACGGTGAGAGTGGGCATCCCTGTCGTGTTCCTGATCTCAGGGAAAAAGCTCTCAGTTTTTCCCCGTTGAGGATGATGTTAGCTGTGGGCTTTTCATAAATGGCTTTTATGATCTTTAAGTATGTTCCTTCTATCCCAACTTTCTCAAGGGTTTTTATTAAGAAAGGGTGCTGGATTTTGTCAAAGGCCTTTTCTGCATCGATTGACAGGATCATATGGTTCTTCTCTTTTTTTTTGTTAATGTGATGTATCACGTTGATTGATTTGCGAATGTTGAACCAGCCCTGCATCCCAGGAATGAATCCCACTTGATCATGGTGAATAATTCTTTTTATATGCTGTTGAATTCGATTTGCTAGTATCTTATTGAGAATTTTTGCATCCATATTCATCAGGGATATTGGCCTGTAGTTCTCTTTTTTTACTGGGTCTCTGTCTGGTTTAGGAATCAAAGTAATACTGGCTTCATAGAATGAGTCTGGAAGTTTTCCTTCCCTTTCTATTTCTTGGAATAGCTTGAGAAGGATAGGTATTATCTCTGCTTTAAATGTCTGGTAGAACTCCCCTGGGAAGCCATCTGGTCCTGGACTCTTATTTGTTGGGAGATTTTTGATAACCGATTCAATTTCTTCGCTGGTTATGGGTCTGTTCAAGCTTTCTATTTCCTCCTGATTGAGTTTTGGAAGAGTGTGGGTGTTCAGGAATGTGTCCATTTCTTCCAGGTTGTCCAATTTGTTGGCATATAATTTTTCATAGTATTCCCTGATAATTGTTTGTATCTCTGAGGGATTGGTTGTAATCATTCCATTTTCATTCATGATTTTATCTATTTGGGTCATCTCCCTTTTCTTTTTGAGAAGCCTGGCTAGAGGTTTGTCAATTTTGTTTATTTTTTCAAAAAACCAACTCT
The DNA here is from genome assembly GCF_007474595.2 of Lynx canadensis. Lineage (NCBI taxonomy): Eukaryota > Metazoa > Chordata > Mammalia > Carnivora > Felidae > Lynx > Lynx canadensis. The sequence goes on from NC_044311.2 coordinate 33,151,612, forward strand.
TGGTTTCGTTGATCTGCTCGACAGTTTTTTTAGATTCTATATTGTTTATTTCTGCTCTGATCTTTATTATTTCTCTTCTTCTGCTGGGTTTAGGCTGCCTTTGCTGTTCTGCTTCTATTTCCTTTAGGTGTGCTGTTAGATTTTGTATTTGGGATTTTTCTTGTTTCTTGAGATAGGCCTGGATTGCAATGTATTTTCCTCTCAGGACTGCCTTCGCTGCGTCCCAAAGCGTTTGGATTGTTGTATTTTCATTTTCGTTTGTTTCCATATATTTTTTGATTTCTTCTCTAATTGCCTGGTTGACCCACTCATTCGTTAGTAGGGTGTTCTTTAACCTCCACGCTTTTGGAGGTTTTCCAGACTTTTTCCTGTGGTTGATTTCAAGCTTCATAGCATTGTGGTCTGAAACTATGCATGGTATAATTTCAATTCTTGTAAACTTATGAAGGGCTGTTTTGTGACCCAGTATATGATCTATCTTGGAGAATGTTCCATGTGCACTCGAGAAGAAAGTATATTCTGTTGCTTTGGGATGCAGAGTTCTAAATATATCTGTCAAGTCCATCTGATCCAATGTCTCATTCAGGGCCCTTGTTTCTTTATTGACCGTGTGTCTAGATGATCTATCCATTTCTGTAAGTGGGGTGTTAAAGTCCCCTGCAATTACCACATTCTTATCAATAAGGTTGCTTCTGTTTATGAGTAATTGTTTTATATACTTGGGGGCTCCAGTATTCGGCGCATAGACATTTATAATTGTTAGCTCTTCCTGATGGATAGACCCTGTAACTATTATATAATGTCCTTCTTCATCTCTTGTTACAGCCTTTAATTTAAAGTCTAGTTTGTCTGATATAAGTATGGCTACTCCAGCTTTCTTTTGGCTTCCAGTAGCATGATAAATAGTTCTCCATCCCCTCACTCTGAATCTAAAGGTGTCCTCAGGTCTAAAATGAGTCTCTTGTAGACAGCAAATAGATGGGTCTTGTTTTTTTATCCATTCTGATACCCTATGTCTTTTGGTTGGCGCATTTAATCCGTTTACATTCAGTGTTATTATAGAAAGATACGGGTTTAGAGTCATTGTGATGTCTGTATGTTTTATGCTTGTAGTGATGTCTCTAGTACTTTGTCTCACAGGGTCCCCCTTAGGATCTCTTGTAGGGCTGGTTTAGTGGTGACAAATTCCTTCAGTTTTTGTTTGTTTGGGAAGACCTTTATCTCTCCTTCTATTCTAAATGACAGACTTGCTGGATAAAGGATTCTCGGCTGCATATTTTTGCTGTCTAGCACCCTGAAAATCTCGTGCCAATTCTTTCTGGCCTGCCAAGTTTCAAAAGAGAGATCAGTCACGAGTCTTATAGGTCTCCCTTTATATGTGAGGGCACGTTTACCCCTTGCTGCTTTCAGAATTTTCTCTTTATCCTTGTATTTTGCCAGTTTCACTATGATATGTCATGCAGAAGATCGATTCAAGTTACGTCTGAAGGGAGTTCTCTGTGCCTCTTGGATTTCAATGCCTTTTTCCTTCCCCAGTTCAGGGAAGTTCTCAGCTATTATTTCTTCAAGTACCCCTTCAGCACCTTTCCCTCTCTCTTCCTCCTCTGGAATACCAATTATGCGTATATTATTTCTTTTTAGTGTATCACTTAGTTCTCTAATTTTCCCCTCATACTCCTGGATTTTTTTATCTCTCTTTTTCTCAGCTTCCTCTTTTTCCATAACTTTATCTTCTAGTTCACCTATTCTCTCCTCTGCCTCTTCCATCCGAGCTGTGGTGGTTTGCATTTTGTTTTGCATTTCCTTTAAAGCGTTTTTCAGCTCCTCGTGACTGTTCCTTAGTCCCTTGATCTCTGTAGCAAGAGATTCTCTGCTGTCCTGTATACTGTTTTCCAGCCCAGCGATTAATTTTATGACTATTATTCTAAATTCACTTTCTGTTATATTATTTAAATCCTTTTTGATCAGCTCATTGGCTGTTGTTATTTCCTGGAGATTCTTCTGAGGGGAATTCTTCCGCTTGGTCATTTTGGATAGTCCCTGGTGTGGTGAGGACCTGCAGGGCACTTCCCCTGTGCTGTGGTGTATACCTGGAGTTGGTGGGCGGGGCCGCAGTCCGTCCTGATGTCTGCCCCCGGCCCACCGCTGGGGCCACAGTCAGACTGGTGTGTGCCTTCTCTTCCCCTCTCCTAGGGGTGGGATTCACTGTGGGGTGGCGTGGCCCGTCTGGGCTACTTGCACACTGCCAGGCTTGTGATGCTGGGGATCTGGCGTATTAGCTGGGGTGGGAAGGCAAGGTGCACGGCGGGAGGGGGGGCAGGCTTAGCTCGCTTCTCCTTAGGTGATCCACTTCAGGAGGGGCCCTGTGGCAGCCGGAGGGAGTCAGATCCGCTGCCGGAGGTTTGGCTCCGCAGAAGCACAGAGTTGGGTGTTTGCGCGGAGCGAGCAATTTCCCTGGCCGGAACCGGTTCCCTTTGGGATTTTGGCTGGGGGATGGGCGGGGGAGATGGCGCTGGCGAGCGCCTTTGTTCCCCGCCAAACTGAGCTCTGTCCTCCGGGGGCTCCGCAGCTCACCCTCCCTTTGTCCTCCAGCCTTCCCGCTTTCTGAGCAGAGCTGTTAACTTATGACCTCCCAGACGCTAAGTCGCGCTTGCTGTTGGAACACAGTCCGTCAGGCCCCTCCGCTTTTGCAAGCCGGACTCGAGGGCTCTGCTTGGCTGGCGAGCCGCCCCTCTGCCCCGGCTCCCTCCTGCCAGTCCGTGGAGCGCGCACCGCCTCGCCGCCCTTCCTACCCTCTTCCGTGGGCCTCTCGTCTGCGCTTGGGTCCGGTGACTCCGTTCTGCTAATCCTCTGGCGGTTTTCTGGGTTATTTAGGCAGGTGTAGGTGGAATCTAAGTGATCAGCAGGACGCGCGGTGAGCCCAGCGTCCTCCTACGCCGCCATCTTCCTGCGCCTCAATCTACACCTCACCTTCTTCTGTGAGCGTGTGCATGTGTGCAGGTACGTGCACTCTCCCTCTGACCCTGTCTTATAAAGGCACTTGAGATTTAGGGCCAACATCAATAACCCAGGATTATCTCCCCAGCATGAGATCCTTAACTTAATCACATCTGCAAAACGCCCTTTTCCAAATAAGTAACACTTATGGGTGCCTGGAATTAGGATCTGATGATTATCTTTAAGGGGCCACTTTTCAGTCTACCGTAGCATAGATGCTTTAATAGATTAAGAAGGCATCCTTCTACTCCTAGTTTACTAAAAACTTTTTATTTTTAAAAATTTCATACATGACTACTGAATTCCTTTGAATGCTTTCTCTACATCTATTGTGATGATCATATGGTTTTTCCTCCTTTATTCTGTTACTATAATGAATTAAATGAGTACATTTTCTAATATTAAACTATTATTTCTTTCTTTCCTGCTTGTGCACATTTTATGATTTTTATGCACAATACTAGATTTTGTCTGCTAACAGTATATTTATAATTATATTTAGGTTTGGTCTGTGTGTGTTTCTTCAGACAGATTTAGTTTTTTAATGATTTCTAGTTCTTCCTGAGTCAGTTTTGTTGTCATATTTTTCTAGATTTACCCATTTTATTTAATCACCATTAAAATTACCCATTTTCAAATTTATTGGTGTAAAGTTCATAATTTTACTTTTTAAAAATGTTTATTGGGGCGCCTGGGTGGCTCAGTCGGTTAAGCGTCCGACTTCAGCTCAGGTCACGATCTTGTGGTCTATGAGTTCGAGCCCCACGTTGGGCTCTGGGCTGATGACTCAGAGCCTGGAGCCTGCTTCCGATTCTGTGTCTCCCTCTCTCTCTCTGCCCCTCCCCCATTCATGCTCTGTCTCTCTCTGTCTCAAAAATAAACGTTAAAAAAATTTTTTTTTAAAAAATGTTTATTTATTTTGACAGACAGTATGAGTGGAGGAGGGGCAGAGCGAGAGGGAGAAAGAATCCTGATAGTGTTGAGCCCAGTGTGGGACTCGATCCCATGAACCATGAGACCATGACCAGAGCCAAAATCAAAAGCTGGACACTGAACTGACTGAGCCACCCAGGTGTCCCTGAAGTTAATACTTTTTAAAGTCATAAAAGAACAGTATGAGGTTGAAGTAGCTGTGGTTCTGTACCCATAGTTGTTGTAGACTCTAAGTCTAAAGTTATCTTTTGGCCAGCTAAAGAGCAGATGCAGGATTAAAACAAGAGATGGCTAATATCCAGGAAAAAGACAAGAGCCCTGAAAAAGGGTCCTTGCCCCGTATTTATTCAGATCAGAAGGCTTGCAAACGTGATTGGCATGTACAAAGAGACAAAGAAACTAGGAACATTAACTTGGGGATGTGAGGGGGAAAAGGGGATTGTGAAGATATACAGTGTTTGGGGTTTGGGTTAATATAAAACAAAATCCAGGCACCAGGCAGATGGGTGGTTGGTTATTAACAGCAGACAGGAGGCACTGTGCCTGTTTATCTTTGCCAACCTAGGGGATGAGAAAGATAGGGGGAATAACCTGAGGGTTAATAAGGCACCTTTTCTTTTGTTAATCATCCCCACTCTGGGCAGCTTTGCCTGCAGTGCAGCAGACCAAAGTCCAATTCACCAATTTACCTAACCTGGCCCTATTCTCCTATGAAAGCAGCTTTCCGCTATAGTACTAAATTTGGGGTGCTTTCACCCTGAATATCTAGTTTTGTTATTCCTATGTATAGGGCACCTTTGCACGGTTACTATTTCAGGCCTTTGCCTCTATTTTTGGGGGCTCAGCACCCCCTCCCGATTTTGGGGTGGCTTTGCACCTCCCTATTCCTGGCACCTTTGCACCCCCCTACCCTTGGAGTGCCACTCTGGTTTACCCAAACTCAGGTGTGAGCATTTTATTGACTTTGTATTTCTTTGTGCCTTCTTAACCCATTGGTGTAAGCCCAGGGGATTCCTAAGCTTATCTCCCACACATAGTTATTTCACATGCAATATATTATTTCTTTCTCTACTCCCCAATTTATCAATATTACTATAGAATGTTTTATAGACTTTTTGAAGAATCTGCTTGCAGTTTTAGTAATGGTGTCTATTTTTTTTTTTGTTTTTAGTTTAACTTTTGCCCTTATTTTTATTATTGCTTTCATTTCTGTGGTTTTATGAAACTTAATTTTCTAATTCATTTAGTGGTATGTTTACCTAATTTTTGTAAAGTTATACTTGGTATTATACTCTTAAATTTTTATCAAATAAAAATGCACATTGTTAAAAGAATCAATTTTTTTCTTAGAAGTCATTATAAGAAAAACAGCAAGTATATCCATGTTTTCTTCCCTTTTAGCTTTTTTTAGGTGTTTGGGGTTTTTTGTTGTTGTTTGCTTGCTTTTACTTCCGTTTCTCTAAATGACATGTCTATATATTGCTACTTTTGATATAAAAAATTTTAGACATTACCTATGACTTCCTTATATGAAAATTCAGTGTTTATTATTTTCAAATACACATCGTTGCCTGCCTTCCACACCCAATCCTCCATTTATAGTTCTATTTTAATTTGGCTAAATCATTATTCAATGTTTGCATTTTAAGATTACCCCAACTTTCTTATTAAATGAACCAATAATTTACTTCGTAGTGTACCAAGATGAATTTTTCTTCCAAAACTGTTTAACATCGGGATTTGTTTCAACATAGTACTAGAAGTCATAGCCTCAGCAATCAGATAAGAAGAAGAAATCAAAGGCATCCACATAAGCAAGGAAAAAGTGAAACTTTCCCTCTTCACAGAGGATATGATACTGTATGTGGAAAACCTGAAAGACTCCACCAAAAAAACTGCTAGAACTGATACATGAATTCAGCAAAGTCGAAGAATATAAAATCAATGTAGAGAAATCCATTGCATTTCTACACACCAATAAAACGGAGCAGCACAAAGAGAAATCAAGGAATTGATCCCATTTATAATTGCACCAAATGCCATAAAATACCTAGGAATAAACGTAACCAAAGAGATAAAAGACCTGTATGCTGAAAACTATAGAAAGCTTATGAAAGAAACTGAAGAAGATACAAATAAATGGAAAAAAAACATTCCATGCTCATGGATTCAAAGAATATGGTTGAAATGTCTATACTATACAAAGAAATATACACATTCAATGCAATCCCTGTCAAAATAATACCAGCATTCTTCACAGAACTAGAACAAACAATCCTAAAATTTGTATGGAACCACAAAAGACCTTGAATAGCCAAACTAATGTTGAAAAAGAAAACCAAAGCTGGAGGAATCACAATCCCCGACTTCAATCATAATCCCAGATTATAAAGCTGTAATCATTAAGGCAGTATGGTACTGGCACAAAAACAGACACTTAGATCAATGTAACAGAATAGAGAACCCATAAATGGACCCACAGATGTATGGCCAACTAATCTTTGACAAAGCAGGAAAGAATATCCAATGGAATAAAGACAGTCTCTTCAGCAAATGGTGTTGGAAAAACTGGACAGTGACATGCAAAAGAATGAAACTGGACCACTTTCTTACATCACATACAAAAATAAATTCAAAATGAATGAAAGACCTAAATGTGAGACAGGAAACCATCAAACTCCTAGAGGAGAAAACAAGTAACAATCTCTTTAACCATGGCTGCAGCAGCTTCTTATTAAACATGTCTCTGAAGTCAAGGGAAACAAAAGCAAACATGAACTATTGGGACCTCATCAAGATAAAAAACTTCTTCACAGTGAAGGAAACAATGAACAAAACTAAAAGACAAAAAAATGGAAGGGGAGAAGATATTTGCAAATGACATATCAGATAAAGGGTTAGTATCCAAAATGTATAAAGAACATATCAAATTCAACACCTAAAAAAACACATGAACAGACACTGTTTCAAAGAAGACATCCAGATGGCTAACAGACACATGAAATGATGTTCAACATCACTCATCACCTGGAAATACAAATCAAAACCACAATGAGATACCACTTCACACTTGTCAGAATGGCTAAAATTAACAACACGGGAAACGAGATGTTGTTGTACACACACACACACACACACACACACACACACACACACACACACACTGGAACATTACTCAGCCATCAAAAAGAATGAAATCTTGCATTTGAAACAACGTGGATGGAACTATAATGAATTATGCTAAGCAAAATATGTCAGTCAGAGAAAGACAAATACATGGTTTCACTCATATGTTCAACTTAAGAAACACAGCAGATGAACATAGGGAAAGGGAAGGAAAAATAAGATAAAAAGGGAGGGAGTCAAACCGTAAGAGGCTCTTAAATACAGAGAACAAACTGAGGGTTGCTGGAGAGGTGTTGGGTGGGGAGATAAGCTAAGTGAGTGATGGGAATTAAGGAGGGCATTTGTTGGGATGAGCACTGGGTGTTATATGTAAGTGATGAATCACTAAATTCTATTCCCGAAACCATTATTTCACTACATGTTAACTAAGTTGGATTTAAATAAAAAATAATTAAAAATTTTAAAAAGGGGGGAAAAAGTAGATTTAACCTGAAATATGAAGGAGTTAAAACATTTCAATTTATTCTTTAAAATCTTCATTTTTAAAAAATGGATAGTACCAACGTCAAACCACAACAGGAAAAACAAAGAAAAAAAAGTAAAATCTAGATTTTATGGTTTTCTTGGGTTTTCATCTGCTCAATTGTCTATTACTTATCATTTATTCATACTCCCAAAGAATTATCTAAAAACTGTATTCTTTACACATGCAGACACACTAGATACTAGTTTCACTTCTTGAGTAAATATTTCCCAGGGACTTCTAACCTCTTCTAACCTGAACAGGTTGACCTTGCTTCTCAGGAGCATTCTTTACCATTCCCCAGAGGACTCTCTGTTGCCACAATCCTGTATGACTTCTGTTCCCTGATTTCATGATTCCCATTTCAGTGGAGTACATCTTCCATTAAGAGGCAGGTAGGTAAAAATTTTGAAACCTTGAATAACTAAAAATATTTTCACCCTAACCTCATACAGGTTATAAAAAAAATAATTTTCCTTCAGAACTTTGAAGCATTTGTCCTTTGTGTTCAGTTCGTATAAGGACTTATATATTTTGATTCATCCTTACTCCTAAGGAGTAACCCTTCATATTCCAACAGATAATTTAGAGTGTTTACTAGGGTCCCTCATCTTTGTTGACTACAGTTTTTGTCTCTTGTGATGCCATCAAACTGCCACAAGCTTTACTCAACTTCTCAGCTTCTCAGCTACTTACCTCTGTTTATCTTTTCAATCTTCCAGCTACCATTTTCAAATAAGCGAATGTTATAAGGGAAAAAGCAGTGCCAAAAGTAAGGCTCACCTTCCTGGACTTTTTTTTTTTTACTTTAAGGTATTGGCCCCACAAGTCTTGAGTGTCTTACTGACTTTGGAGATTTATCATGCTTTCAAACCGATTAGATAGATGACAGATGGATAGATGACAGGTAGGTAGAGAGACAGATACTCTAGCATTTCTGGTTTTTTTCTATATGGAAGGGATGGTCCAAAACTAGCTAATCCATTTTTGTCTGCCTTTCCTATAGTAAAAACCTCTCTCAATCTCAAACTATTTATTAAACCCACTTACAAATGGTTCTGTTTTAATCTCACCTTCAACCCCATTTCCAGAGGTGCTTGTTCTTCCTATCCCTGAGCTTTCTGTGAATCTGTGGGATAAATAAGTCTTCTTCTCTGTTTTCTTTATGAAAGCTTATGATATTAATCTCTTGGATTTGCTAAGTCATTATTACTTCCTCATGTAACTTTCTAGCTTATAACCTTATATTGCTTTTTGTTGTTTTCTTTTCCTCTTTGATCTCATGCATCAGATTTGGTGATGTTTTAGAGAGAGTGTAATGTTCAACCCACTATTATTGTCCAGAAATTTTTAACTACTTTTAACTCTTTTATTATAAAATACATGTATTTAAGGCTATATGTCTGCCTCTAAATATAACTTTAGCTACATCTCATAAGTTTCAAGATGCAGTATTTTTATGATCACTTCTAAATATTCTAAAACTTTATTATAATTTATTCATTTGCCCATTATTTTTAACTTTATATAAACTTCAAAATATTTCAGCTTTGATGATATCTTCCTTATTGATTTCTTACTACACTTTGGTCAAAGCATGTTTTCTATATAATATTGATTATTTGAAATGTATTGCAATTTACTTTGTAGCCTATGTGTAGTCCAATTTTTTTTTTTAATTTTTTTTTCAACGTTTATTTATTTTTGGGACAGAGAGAGACAGAGCATGAACGGGGGAGGAGCAGAGAGAGAGGGAGACACAGAATCGGAAACAGGCTCCAGGCTCTGAGCCATCAGCCCAGAGCCTGACGCGGGGCTCGAACTCCCGGACCGCGAGATCGTGACCTGGCTGAAGTCGGACGCTTAACCGACTGCGCCACCCAGGCGCCCCTTTTTTTTTTTTTTAAATTTTTTTTTTCATCGTTTATTTATTTTTGGGACAGAGAGAGACAGAGCATGAACGGGGGAGGAGGTGTAGTCCAATTTTTATAAGTGTTCCATGTGTGCATGAAAATATATTTTCCAACTGTTGGAAATAAAACTCTATATCTCAATTAAATCAGGCTTTTGCTTGTATTATTAACTCTTCAATATCTTTGCTACTTTCTTTTGTTCAGTTGATCTATTCATTACTGAGAGAGCTATAATGGTGTAGATTCTTAATTCTTTTAATTATATTAATTTGCTTTGTACATTTAAGGCTATGTTAGTTGAATGAAGGTTCAGGATTCTTTTATCTTCATAGTAAATTGTTCCTTTTATAATTTTCTAATGAATGTTTATCTCTTTTTCCCCTCAAAGTCTATTTTGCTGACATTTATAAAATTTTATCAGTTTTCATTTGTCCAGAATTTGACATGGAATATCTACCATCTCTACCCTGATATACTCAACATTTATGTCACTATATTTTAAGGTGTCTTTTGAAACTGCACATATGGACTTAAAAACATCCAATCTGAGTCTCTCTCCTTAAGTAGTGTATCTAGTTTATATAAACTTATTTACTTGAAATACATGACCATTTTATAACTTTATTTTGTCTTTTATATTTACTTTATTTCCTTTGTGTTTTTTCTACTTTCCTAAATTGAGTTCTTTAACTGCCTTTTCTTTCTACTATTTTTAAAGTTTTCTTGTCTATTCCTGTTCTTTTACTGTAAACTTATTAACGAAGACAAAAGCTAAGTAATACAAATCTACTAAAAATGCATTAATTTAAATGTTCTCCACTCTATTAATATTATCTAGTATTTTAGTTCCATATTTTTTGTAAAATCCCCAAGTTAGTCTTTATAATCATGATCATTTTATTTAGTCAGTACAGTTTAGACTTGCCCAAATATTTACCATTTCCTCAAAACATCATTGCTTCCTGCATCACACATTCCTTCTGGTTTTAAGTTCCTTCTTCCTGAAATACATCCTTTACTCATTCTTTCAGAGAGAACTTAGGAGTGATAGAGTCTCTCCATCTTTGTTTTTCTAAAGTATTTCTTCAATTTGGCCTTGCTATTGAATAATAATTTATCTAGGTATAATATTATTGCTATAAAATTATTGTTTTCTTTTATTCAAGCTCTCATTTTTGTGGCATGCTCATTACAGTCTAATGGTTATACCTCTTCTGATATTTTGTATTTTACTTTGGTGGCTAATTTTCTCTTTATATACAATGTTCTGAAACTTCACCACCATTTACCTAGGTGGGATTTCTTTGTATTTATCCTGATTGGGAATCACAATATTTCTTTTTTATTATTTTATTTTTTATTTCTTAAAATTTACACCCAAATTAGTTAGCATATAGTGTAACAATGATTTCAGGGGTAGATTCCTTAATGCCCCTTACCCATTCAGCCCATTCCCCCTTCCACAACCCCTCCAGTAACCCTCAGTTTGTTCTCCATATTTATGAGTCTCTTCTGTTTTGTCCCCTTCCTTGTTTTTATATTATTTTTGTTTCCCTTCCATTATGTTCATGTGTTTTGTCTCTTAAAGTCCTCATATGAGTGAAGTCATATGATTTTTGTCTTTCTCTAACTGACTCATTCACTTGGCACAATACCCTCCAGTTCCATCCACGTAGTTGCAAATGGCAAGATTTCATTCTTTTTGATTGCCAAGTAATACTCCATTGTATATATATACCACATCTTTGTCCATTTATCCATCAGTGGACATTTGGGATCTTTCTATACTTTGGCTGTTGTTGATAGTGATGCTATAAACATTGGGGTGTATGTGTCCCTTCGAAAGAGCACAACTGTATCCTGTGGATAAATGCCTAGTAGTGCAATTGCTGGGTCGTAGGGTAGTTCTATTTTTAGTTTTTTGAGGAACTTCCATACTGTTTTCCAGAGTGGCTGCACCAGCTTGCATTCTCACACAATATTTCTTTAATAGAGGATGTAGGTCTTTCACAAATTCTGGAAAATTTCATCCTTGTCTTCCCATTATGTTAAAATATTGCTTCTTCCTATTCCCCTTATCATATTATTCTTTGACAGTGAAGAACCTATCTGTTCATATATGAATATCTGTTATATCCTACATGTATCTTTTCTATTTTTTAATTCAAGTATACTTAACATACAGTGTTATATTAGTTCCAGGTGTAAAATATAATGATTTGATAATTCTATGCATTACTCATTGCTCATCATGATAAGTGTACTCTTAATCTTCTTTACCTATTTCACCCATCCCCTACCTACCTCCGCTCTGGTAGCCATCACTTTGTTCTCCATATTTAAAAGTCTTGTTTTATGTGTGTGTGTGTGTGTGTGTGTGTGTTTTGTCTCTATTTTTCTTTGTTCGTTTGTTGTGTTTCTTAAATTCCACATACAAGTGAAATAATATGGTATTTGTCATTCTCTAACTTATTTCACTCAGGATTATGCCCTCTAGATCCATTCATGTTGTTGCAAATGGCAAGATTTCATTCTTTTTTTTTCTTTTTTGCTGAATAATATTCCATTGTATAACACCTCATTTATCTGGTCATTTATGGATGGGATATTGGGTTGCTTCCATTTCTTGGCTGCTGAAAATAATGATGCACTAAACATAGGAGCACATATATCTTTTTGAATAAAAAGCTTTTGTACAGCCAAGGAAACCATCAACAAAACAAAACGACAACCAATTGAATGGGAAAAGATATTTGCAAATGATATATCAATAAGGGGTTAGTATGCAAAATATATAAAGAACTTATACAACTCAACACACAAATAATCTAGTTAAAAATGGCAGAAGACATGAATAGACATTTTTCTAAAAACATATAGATGGCCAACAGACACCTGAAGAGATGCTCAATATCACTGATCATCAGGGAAATGCAAACCAAAACCACAATGAGATATCACCCCACACCTGTCAGAATGATCCGGAGCAAAAACACAAGAAACAAGTGTTAGCAAGAATGGGGAGAAAAAGGAACCCTCATGCACTGTTGGTGGGAATGAAAGCTGGTGCAGCTACTGTGGAATACAGTATAGAGATTTATCAAGAAAAAATACAAATATCTTAATCTGTTTCTTGTCTCCTATTTCTATCTCTTTTTGTCTCTTAGTACTAAATTCTGAGTAATTTCCTCAGATCTACTTTCTCAGTCTAACTTTCTCTTCATCTGTGCCTAATTTATTTTCAACATTCTATGACATTTCTAAAATTTGTATTTGGTCCTCTTTCAAATTTATCTGACTTTTTTCATAGCAACTTGATATGGTTTTAGAAAGTCATTATTTAAATATTTAATCATTTAAGCATACTTACTTTACAGTAGTTTTTCAGATTGCTCCCTTATTTCAGATTATTGTATTCTAATCATTTTATGTGTTGTTCCTGCAGATTCTTACTCATGGTAGATTGCTTATGTACTCAACTGTTTTAAATTGTAAGTTTACTTATTATTGGATTATAATCAGTTAGGTATTGTCACAGTAATGCTTCATAATAAACTATTTTCATATTCAGTCCAAAGCAGACTTAATGATAATTATTAAGCATTTATTTTTGCTCACACATCTGTGGGTCTTCTGAGGGTTGGCTAATCTGGGCTGGACTCTTACTAGTTATGACTTTGAGGTATAGCTTGGGTGCTAATATACTTCAGGCTGTAACTGCAGATTAGACTCAGGTCAGTTCTATACATATTATTTTGAAGCCAAAGCTGAAGTGGCAAGGGATGGTTTCCTCATGGCGACATAAGAAGGGCAATAGGGCAGCGGGGCGCCTGGGTGGCTCAGTCGGTTAAGCGTCCGACTTCGGCTCAGGCCATGATCTCATGGTCCGTGAGTTCAAACCCCGCATTGGGCTCCATGCTGACAGCTCAGAGCCTGGAGCCTGCTTCAGATTCTGCGTCTCCCTCTCTCTCTGACCCTCCCCTGTTCATGCTCTGTCTCTCTCTGTCTCAAAAATAAATAAACATTAAAAAAAATTAAAAAAAAAAAGAAGGGCAATAGGGCAATCTGAGCTTATCAAATACATTTCAAGTCTTAGCTTGATTCATGTATATCAATAATCCATTGGCCAAAGCAAGCCATATGGTCAAATTCAGCATCAATGAGGTGAAGAATTACATTCCATTTCTTATGGGAGGGACTGCAGAATCACACTTCAATGGGGGGAAATACAGGGAGGGAGAAAGAAGTGAAAACAGTAACACAACTTATAACATTGAAACCCTCTTTTTCTGTGAGAAATCTATGTGGCTTGCATTCTGGGAACTTTCCTTCAGAGTAATTGTGCATTTGCTTTTTTCAAGGGTTCCAGAAAACCAATTTATATGTCAGTTTCTAAGTTTAGTTTTAAGAAAATGCTGACAGTGTAAATTCAAATCCCACAACAAGATGAAGTTAAGCACTGGCTTTGGAATTTTCATGTCCCTGACTTCCTACATGAGCTGAAATAGGAAAAGAAAATCTTTACCATCTTCCTGTGCCACTGGGTGAATTATTTTCCTCATTTCATTAGAATATAACCCTTCATGAATCCTGAATATATGAGGGGTTTTTAGTCTAACTCTCTACTTGACACAACACCAGACTTTCATTTCATGTTCCCTTTTTGGGTAAAATTCAAGAGCCAAGGTTCATAAGAACAACACCTTCCATCCTTAAATTTAGGCAAACTCAACATAAACTCACTTGCTGATCATCTCAAGTCAAGTTTCTTTGTGGTTTCTTACATTTATCTATTTCTCTTTCTTTACTGAAAACTCATTTTCACAATGAGGTAAATATTGTATCCACCATTTCTTGATGTTTGTCATAGAAAGGTTTTCATTGAATTCAAATTACCACTGATTAGGAGGAGCCAAAATGGTGGAAGAGCATGGAAGTTCTCTTTGCGTCTCACATCCAGATTAACACTAAATCATCCTGAACACCTAGAAAACTGATTGAAGATTAACACAACAATCTGCACAACCTGAACAACAGACTCAGCAGATACATGGGGCAGAGAGGTGAAATGGGGAACAGATAAGCCTTGGAGGGCAGGGAGCTGTTTTTGTTTGTGGAGAGAGGATGGAGATGTGGGGGGGAGAGTACAGGAAAAGCACCCCCCGCAAAAGCAGCTGGAGAGAAAGTGGAAAAGTGGTAACAGCCACAGGGACTGAACTAAAAAGGAAAAAAGAAGAAAGGAGAGGGTTTAAATTCCATTAAAACTCTATAAACAGGGGGAGTGCAGAGTCTGAAACTTCTCAGCTTGATACCTGGTGGTGCTCTGGTAGGAAGGGCAATTCCCTAGGAGGAGAGTGAGGTCTAGGAGGTCTTCAGGCCACACGAGGAGAGGCAGTTCCCCTGCTGGAAGGACATTTGGTAGAGGCTATGCAGCCACCCACAGGCAAAGGTCCCAGCAGACCCCAGAGAACAACCACATTCAGTGGTGCTGGAACAAGGTTGTTAAGGGTAAAACCTGGTGCCAGATGTGTATTGTGATTTTCCATAATCCCTGAAATGCTGCTGCTACACGATAGTGTGAACTTCTTCTGGGGTGGGGTGACACCCTGCTACAGTCTCTGGGCATCAGCAGCAGTATGGTCCAGTGAACGTTCCTGAATTCAGCAAGGACCTGGCCATTGCTTGGTGAGACCCTCCCCTAGAAGGTCTGAGTGGGTCAGAGCCACAGTCCCTCAGAACTGAGGGGTTGGGAAACAGCTACATCTGAGATAAAACTCAGGAGGGAGGTACCGCCAGGCAAACCGATGGCTTTGTCACAGACAGTGTAAAAGCAGGGAGTGGATGGAAGCCGGAGACAAAGGATGGGTGCGGGATTGCTGACTGGGGAGAGCAGAGTTCCTATACTAGAGACTGGATAGCTGGGTGATGCCATTTTCACTACTCCCACGCACGCACATACACACCTACAAGCGCCACACCAATCAATCTCAGTGAGCTAAGCAGTGCCATCTAGTGAAGAATGGAGCTGTTACACTAAGTTCCGACCAACTGGGCCAACCTCGCTCTTCAGAAACACCACAGGTCTCTCTGCCTGCTTAGTTTAATGACTATAAGGGCCTCAGAGTTTGACTTCTACAGGAAAACTATGCAATTTCAATCGTATTTCAATCTGTTTGCTGGTCCATCTATTCGATTTTCTTTTTTTTTTTTGTTCCTTTTCTTTTTCTTGAATACAGAAAGAGAAAAAGATTATTTTTATTTTCAATTGTTATTAAAATATTTTTCTTTAATATTTTTCTACTTTATATTTTACTTTTTTGTAAATTTTTCAAATTCTATTTTACTTCCATCAATTCATTTTATTCTATTTCATTGTATTCATTTTTTCAAATTTTCAAATGTTTTCCTTATATTCTTTTTTTCCTTTTCTCCCCTCATCCTTTTTTCTCTAATCTATCAAGCTCCTTTCAACAACCAGACCAAAACACACCCAGGATCTAGCATCATTTATTTGATTTTTGAGTGTGTGTGCTTTTAATTTTTTAATTTTAATTTTTTTACCTTATTAATTCATTTTCTTCCTTGAAAATGACAAAATGAAAGAAGTTACCCCAAAAGAAAGAGAAGAAATGACAGCCAGGGACTTAATCAACACAGATATAAACAAGATGTCTGAACCAGAATTTAGAACCACAATAAAAATAATACTAGCTGGGGTTGAAAATATTTTAGAATCCTTTTCTGCAGAGATAAAAGAAATAAAAACAAGTCAGGTGAAATAAAAAATGTTGTAGCTAAGCTACAATCTAGAATGGATGCCCTGGCGGCAAGAACGGATGAGGCAGAGCAGTGAATCAGGGATATAGAGGACAAACTTCTGGAGAATAATGAAGCAGAAAAAAGAGTGAGAATAAGGCAAAAGAGAACGATTTAAGAATCAGAGAAATCAGAGACTCACTAAAAAGGAACATCAGAATCATAGGAGTCCCACAAGATGAAGAGAGAGAAAAAGGGGTAGAAGGGTTACATAAGCAAATCATAGCAGAAAACTCTCCTAACCTGGGGAAAGACACAGACATCAAAATCCAGGAAGCACAGAGGACTCCCATTAGATGCAACAAAAACCGACCATCAACAAGGCATATCACAGTCAAATTCACAAAATACTAAGGCAAGGAAAGAATCATGAAAGCAGCAAGGGAAAAAAAGTCCTTAACCTACAAAGGAAGACAGATCAAGTTCACATCAGACATATCCACAAAAACTTGGCAGGCCAGAAAGGAGTGGCAGGATATATTCAATGTGCTGAATCAGAAAAACAGACAGCCAGGAATTCTTTATCCAGCAAGGTTGTCATTCAAAAATGAAGGAGAGATAAAAAGATTCCCAGACAAATAAAAATTAAAGGAGTTTGTGACCACTAAACTAGCCCTGCAAGAAATTTTAAGGGGGACTCTCTGAGGGGAGAAAAGACATACACACACACACACACACACACACACACACACACACACACACAGACCAAAAGCAACAAAGACTAGAAAGGACCAGAGAACACCACCAGAAACTCCAAATGCACAAGCAACATAATGGCAATAAACTCATACCTTTCAGTACTCACTCTAAATGTCAATGGACGAAATGCTCCAAGCAAAAGACATAGGGTAACAGAATGGATAAGAAAACAAGATCCATCTATATGCTGTTTTCAAGAGCAACAACAATACAACACAACACAATACATACCAACAATACATCTATATTCTGTTTATCCACTTTAGACCTAAAGACACCTTCAGATTGAAACAGAGGGGATGGAGAACCATCTATCATGCTAATGGCAGACAAAAGCCAAAGTAGCCATACTTATATCAGACAATCTAGATTTTAAAATAAAGACTGTAACAGGAGATGAAGAAGGGCATTATATCATAATTAAGGGGTCTCTCCACCAAGAAGACCTAATAATTATAAACATTTATGCTCCAAATGTGGCATGGCCCAAATATATAAATCAATTAATCACAAACATAAAGAAACTCATTGATAATAATACCATAATAGTAGGGGACATAAACACCCCACTTACAACAATGGACACACCATCTAAACAGAAAATCAACAAGGAAACAATGGCTTTTAATGACACACTGGACCCAATGGACTTCACAGATATATTCAGAACATTTCATCCTAAAGCAGCGGAATATGTACTCTTCTCCAGTGCACATGGAACATTCTCCAGAAAAGAACACATACTGGCACATAAACCAGCCTTCAACAAATACAAAAAGATCAAGATCATACCGTGCGTATTTTCAGACCACAACACTATGAAACTCGAAATCAACCACAAGAAAAAATGTGGAAAGAGGACAAATACTTGGAGACTAAAGAACATCCTACCAAAGAATGAATAGGCTAACCAAGAAGTTAAAGAGGAAATTAAAAAGTACATGGATGCCAATGAAAATGATAACATCCCAAATCCTCTGGGATGCAGCAAAGGCAGTTATAAGTTGGAGGTACATAGCAATCCAAGACTTCCTAAAGAAGGAAGAAAGGTCTCAGATACACAGCCTCAAAGAGCTGGAAAAAGAATAGCAAACAAACACAAAACCAGCAGAAGACAGGAAATAATAAAGATTAGAGCAGAAATTAATGCTATCAAAACAAACAAACAAACAAACAACAAAACCCCACAGTAGAACATATCAATGACACCAGGAGCTGGTTCTTTGAAAGAATTAACAAAATTGATAAACCACTAGCCAGTTTGATCAAAAAGAAAAAGGAAAGGACCCAAATAAATAAAATCAAGAATGAAAAAGGAGAGAACACAACCAACACAGCAGAAATACAAATAATAATAAGAGATTATTATGAGCAATTACACACCAATAAAATGGGCAATCTGGAAGAAATGGACAAATTCCTGGAAAAATATAAACTACCAAAACTGAAACAGGAAGAAATAGAAAATTTGAACAGACCCATAAGCAGTAAAGAAATCTAATTAGTAATAAAAAAAACTCCCAAAAAACAAGAGTTCAGGGCCGGATGGCTTTCTAGGGGAATTCTACCAAACATTTAAGGAACAGTTAACACCTATTCTCTTGAAGCTGTTTCAAAAAACAGAAATGGAACGAAAACTTCCAAACTCTTTCTAGGAAGCCAGCATTACCTTGATTCCAAAACCAGAGACCCCACTAAAAAGGAGAATTATAGACCAATTTCCCTGATGAACATGGATGCAAAAATCCTCAACAAGATATTAGCCAATTGGATCCAACAATACATTAAAAAAATTATTCACCATGACCAACTGGGAGGCAGGGCTGGTTCAATATCCGTAATCAGTGTGATTAATCACATCAATAAAATAAAGGACAAAAACCACATGATCCTCTCAGTAGAAGCAGAGAAAACATTTGGGAAAATACAGCATCCTTTCTTGATAACAACCCTCAAGAAAGTAGGTATAGAAGGATCATACCTTGAGATCATATAAGCTATTTATGAAAGAGCCACTAATATCCTCAATGGAGAAAAGCTCAGAACTTTCCCCCTAAGGTCAGGAACAAGATAGGGATGTTCACTTGCCACTGTTATTCAACGTAGTATTGGAAGTCTTAGCCTCTGCAATCAGACAACACAAAGGAATAATAGGTATCCAAATCGGCCAGGAGAAGGTCAAACTTTCACTCTTCACAGATGACATGATACTCTATATGGAAAACCCAAAAGATTCCACCAAAAAACTGCTACAACTGATCCATGAATTCAGCAAAGTGGCAGGATATAAAATCAATGCACAGAGATTGGTGCATTCCTATATACCAATAATGAAGCAACAGAAAGAGAAATCAAGGAATTGATCCCATTTACAATTGCACCAAAAACCATAAAATACCTAGGAATAAATCTAACCAAAAGGTGAAAAATCTATACACTGAAAACTACAGAAAGCTTATGAAAGAAATTGAAGATACAAAAAAATGGAAAAATATTCCATGTTTCTGTATAGGAAGAACACATATTGTTAAAATGTCAATACTACCCAAAGCAATCTACTTATTCAATGCAATACCTATCAAAATAACACTAACATCCTTCACAGAGCTAGAATAAACAAATCTAAAATTTATATGCAACCAGAAAAGACCCCGAATAGCCAAAGCAAACTTGAAAAAGAAAACCAAAGCAGGAGGCATTACAATCCCGGACTTCAAGCTATACTACAAAGCTGCAATCATCAAGACAGTATGGTACTGGCACAAGAACAGACACTCAGATCAATGGAACAGAATAGAGAACCCAGAAATGGACCCACAAACATATGGCCAACTAATCTTTGACAAAGCAGGAAAGAATATCCAATGGAATAAAGACAGTCTCTTCAGCAAGTGGTGCTGGGAAAACTGGACAGAGACATGCAGCAAAAGGAACCTGGATCACTTTCTTATACCATATACAAAAATAAACTCAAAATGGATGAAAGACCTAATCTGAGACAGGAAGCCATCAAAATCCTTGAGGAGAAAGCAGACAAAAACCTCTTTGATCTTGGCCGCAGCAGCTTCTTACTCAACACGTCTCTGGAGGCAAGGGAAACAAAAGCAAAAATGAACTATTGGGACCTCATCAAAATAACCTCTGCACAGCGAAGGAAACAATCAGCAAAACTAAAAGGCAACTGACAGAATGGGAAAAGATATTTGCAAATGACATATCAGATAAAGGGGTAGTACCCAAAATCTATAAAGAACTTATCAAACTGAACAACCCCAAAAACAAACAATCCAGTGAATAAATGGGCAAAAGTCATGAATAGACACTTCTCCAAAGAAGACATCCAGATGGCCAACAGGCACATGAAAAAATGCTGAACATCACTCATCATCAGGGAAATGCAAATCAAAACCACAATGAGATACCACTTCACACCTGTCAGAATGGCTAACATTAACAACACAGGCAACAATAGATGTTGGCGAGGATGTGGAGAAAGAGGATCTCTTTTGCACTGCTGGAGGGAATGCAAACTGGTATAGCCACTCTGGAAAACAGTATAGAGGTTCCTCAAAAATTAAAAACAGAACTACCCTACGACCCAGCAATTGCACTACTAGGTAGTTATCCAAGGGATACAGGTGTGCTGTTTCAAAGGGGCACATGCACCCCCCCCCCCATGTTTATAGTAGCACTATCAACAATAGCCAAAGTATGGAAAGATCCCAAATGTCCATCGATGGATGAATGGATAAAGAAGATGTGGTATATATACAACGTAGTATTACTTGGCAATCAAAAAGAATGAAATCTTGCCATTTTCAACTACATGGATGGAACTAGAGACTATTATGCTAAGCAAAATTAGAGAAAGACAAATATCATATGACTTCACTCATATGAGGACTTTAAGACACTAAACAGATGAACATAAGGGAAGTGAAGCAAAAATAATATAAAAACAGGGAAGCGGACAAAACATAAGAGACTCTTAAATATGGAAAATAGAGGGTCACTGGAGAGGTTGTGGGAGGATGGATGGGCTAAGTGGGTAAGAGGCATTAAGGAATCTATTCCTGAAATCATTGCTTCACTATATGTTAACTTGGATATAAATTTAAAAAAGAAATTAAAAAATGTAAACAAAACAAATTGCCACTGATTATAAGCCACACTTATTTTTCTTGCCACCATGGGGACAGGGTAGTAATAATAACACTGTCAATTAAACTATAACACAAAGTTATCTTATCACTTGGAAAATTTTTTATATTTAGATCTTTTTAGATACAGAATTTTATCATCACTCACGTGCATCCATAAAAAGGGGAAAAAAAGAAAAATAAGTGAAATAAAATCAGTCAAAATAGTCTTAAAACTGCTTCACATTCAGAGTTTGGTGCTTCTAAACTACCTTTTGACTCAGAAGCACTGATGTTTGTATTTTTCCCCACGACATTATTTTCTTTTATTAGGAGAGCTGGTAATGTGCCAGTTTTTAGAAAGTACTTTATTATTACTTGTGTTTTGTACTCAAAGTTGCTGTTGTCCATTGTGCAAAGTTTGATGCTAATGTCTTCTTGATATTACCATAATGTGTTAAAGTAAGGTTTTCTGATGACAACAAGGACTCATTTTACTTCTCCAAATGTTCTTAAATCACTTGCTAATTAAAATGTTAAGAGGATACAGTTATCTAGTCCTGTCATCAGGAATATCCACCAAGTTTGTACATGCAGGGGCAATGAGAATACCATGATTTTCAGATGTCAATGTGAAATGTGAAAAATATGCCTCTTAGAATTAATAAAATATGGTAATATGTGTTTTTGCTATAACTAGAAGTCAATACCATTTTTTAATTAAACCAAAATAATCCAAAAAAATGAGTGCTTCCCAAGAAAATATATACAGATGTATACAAACAACAAATGTAAAGTTATATACATATGGTAGTTATAGCTGACATTTGTTTGGTACTTAATGTTGACAGACACCACACTAAGCATTTTAAATACATTACTTCACTACATCCTTACACAGTCCTACTTAACATACAACTCTATTTAAGTCTTCATTTAATCCTCACACAATCAAAATCTGAATCCACTACCACTTGAGTATGTAATGAAAATATACTATACGTATATCCCTAACTGATCTAAGCATTATCACCTGTTACTCAGCTGAGTAGAGATCCAAATGAGTGGGTAGAAACAGATTCAACTTCCCAGTATCAGTATCTCAGTCTCTTTCTTTCCTAGCAAAGGGCCTTGCACTTTGATGGTACTCAACCAATATCAAAGGTACAATGAATGTCAGCAAGATACAATAACAAATTGCTATAATTTGTTGAGTGTGTAGTATATACAAGGTACTGTACTAGGTGCTTTAAATAAACATGCTCTCCCTTGATCCTTAGCAAACAGCTTGCAAGGTAGGCATTTTAAAGAAAGCAAACTGAGCTTCAAAGAAGCTAAGTAACATGTTCAAATTTACACATCAGTAAGTGAGAGAACTATATTTGCATCAGAGTCAAGAACATTTTGACCACCACCTTCCAATAGCCTCAAACAGGCTATACAATCATATGCCCTGGAGGTGCATTTAAGATTACCTGGGACTCCTGCATTTTCTAGGTTAGGATATAAGTAAGGATCTGAGTTCTCAGGAATCTCTGAGAATGTTCCAGGGACAAATGAGGATGACTCTTGCTGAGTCACCACTACAGTGTTCATGTACCTCTTGGGTATTCAAATGGTTTGGCAGAATTTCCATTTCTCTTGTTAAACCTCTGACTCAATCTTCTTACCATAACCTAACTGTAATTGAATTAGCTCTTAATAAAATGACATACATTTTGAATCTGTCTTCATTGTAGCTTCAGAAATTATCCCTTGCCAATTTTTCTGGGTCAAATAATAGTTTTTGTCAGGTGATTAGTGAGAAATTCTGATGTCATTTATTTTACCCTGTATGTACCTCCCAGAACATGGAGAACTGGGGTATAAATGACTATGCTATAGAAACATATATTAGCCTAGATTTATAAAGTTGTACTAACAAATTTTTAAGATGCAGTTAAAATCATTCCACATCCATGAAAGCTCTGATTTCCTTGTTACTCTCCTTCCTTCAAACTGCCATAGCAACTTACTGATAGTTCAGTATTTAACATAGACTTTCTTTTTTTTTCACAGTGTACTTTCTATTAAAATTATTTATTTGCCCCTCCCCTCCCCAAATCATGAGACCCTTGTGTCCCTCTTACGTACTCATTTCTTTGGGTCCCTTATGGCATCATTCTTTGTATATGGAGTTTGCTCAACAAATATTTGTTGCAGTGATCCAAATGTTCAATATTGAACACTAACTCTTATTCCAGTTTTCATTTTTATCAAGACCTGATTATTACAGTTAGCTTTTTGAAATAATAGCCTGAGAACATTCCATTCTTTCAGTTTCTAATTTTTTTTAAAACAATACACACTCTATAAAAACAAATCCCAGAGCTTAGCATCTTTCCAAGTATACCAATAGTTGCTTTGCCTTTTTTGGTTGCATTGAACTCAATCAATCAACCTAACTCTTCACAAAACCTAGTGGTGAGAGGCAAGTAGAGTCTGGTGAATTCTGGAGATTATTGACTTAAAAATGCTCTAACTTTCCCATGATGAGCTTTCACTTGCTCACTGTGATTCCTGGAAATTTCTTACCTTATCAGCCCTTGGCACCGTGTGCTATGTAGTAGGCACTCAATTAACATTTAATGAATTGAGTTGAATTACTCTTAGTTCCTAGATTCATTTACCAGAATCCAAAGTGTGTCTTAGAAAACTTTATGATAATGGGTTTATCACTGAGCAAATAGCCAGAGAAGGCTTCTAATTCATAACTAATCCCAGGCTGAATGTAGGGTCTGAGAAATCTTATTTAAAACCACAAATTAAACCATATTGCCATGGTTCTATTCTGCTAAAACCTAAATCCAAATTTTCCTATATAAAATTTCTTCTTTTTAAAAAAAATGTTTATTTATTTATTTTGAGAGAGAGAGAGAGAGCATGAGTCGGGGAGAAGGACAAAGAAAGAGGGAGAGAGAATCTTAAGCAGTCTCCATGCTCAGCACAGAAACTGATCTGGGGCTTGATCCCATGACTGTGGAGACCATGACCTGAGCTGAAATCAAGATTTGGACACTTAACCAACTGAGCCATCCAGGTGCCCCGTGAAATTCCTTCTAAATCTTAATGACATTCAAACATTTTAAAAATTAAAAAAGTAATAATTAACCAACTGAAAATACTCTTGGTATGTATTTGGTATCTGAATAATTACTGAAATGGATTTTTCAAAAAACCTCAACCAATATATTTGGGAATGATTATGGCCAAGTGGCTTGGGTAGATTTGACTGTTAGTTACCAAAGTATCTTTGCAAGTGGTCTAGATGCCCCTACTGAGAACTGAAGTAGCAATGTACATCTGAAGAATGCAGTTACCTCTGATTCAATTTTTTTTTCACTGGCATTCTCTGCGAGGCTCTTACCTGGCTGCTGACTTCACATACCTGTGCAGTTGTCATGGGCAATATTAGACTTGTCTATGCAGACCAAGGGCTAAAATGAAAACCAAATCAGTGGAAGTTACACAGATACAGTTTTTGGTTTAATATTTCACAAAATATTTAATTATTATAAATTATATAATTATCAAAAATTTACTTATGCTCATGGGCTTATTTCTAATAGTAAATATAGAACTTTGAGCATGAAGGGGGAAAAAGTTTTAAAAAGTCACTCATAGTCCTGTAAACTGGAAAGAATCACTGTTATTTTAGGGACTATCTTATAAGTACTATTTTAAGAAAATAATTTTCTCTCTTTAGAACAATCCTAAAATGTATTGCGTTATATGGGAAGTTGGGGTATCCCATCTTTGGAGGTGTGTGAGCAGCAGCTGACCTCTCTGTCTAGGCTTTAGGTGGAGAGTTGGACACATAAGCCCTTCTAGGGCTTTGGATCCTTGGGGACTTATGCCATGACTGTGAGGGTCTTCTGATTCATACATATACACATGTTTTTCACACTCACCAGTTTTATTACTACTTTCATATGGATGGTCTCACCTTTAACAGATTTTTTTTAGTTTTATTAACGTAAAATTGACAAATAAAACTGTATGATACTTAAAGCATACATTGAGATGATTTGATATTCATATACACTGTGAAAGAATTCTTCCCATCTAGCTAATTAACATATTCAACACCTCACACATATATATATTTTTTGGTGAGGTCCATATTTATTTTTATTTTATCTTTCGATGAATGTTACAAGTATTGCTGGCATTAAAATTGGCCCTCATCCTGGGAAATTTAGGACATAGAAAACTACAAAATCTTTAGGATTCCCTCCTTCCTTCCTGCAGATTTAAGGAAAGAACTAGATTTTTTTCTTCCTTGTATAGTACTCATCAACATAGGAGCTCTCCCATATTGAGCCCTGAAATAAACAAGCCTTTCCTATGCTATAACCCACACAACATCCCTTTGACTAGGCACTGCTTTATTCTGATTTTACAGATGAAGAACCAAGATTTAGGGAAATAAGGTAACTTACTTGCCTCATCCCAGAGAGCAAACAAAAACAAAAAAAAAGCCCTGTCCTTCCCACAATTGTGCAGACTCCACCTGTGGCTCTGAAAGAAAAAGGCTGCAGTGGTGCTAGGTTGCGCATGTGAACATGCAGATCCACATGTCAGGTGTTCTGAGAGTCTGCAGTGGAAGGGCCAGCCCCCCCACCATGCTGGCCCAGGCCCGTTCAGTCCCGCAGGGTTCTCGAGACCCGGGACAGCGCCTGGGCTCTTCAGAAACTGGGCAGGAGCCACATTCCCAGCCTTCTCCTCGCCCAGGCTCTTCAGTCCATCTTCCCAGAAACATCCCGTTATGAGAGTGACCTCCGGTGGTCTCCAGTTCTTCCCAAAGGTAAATAAATATACTCCTGGCCCCTCAAAGTCACAGAGCTTTCCAGGCTGGGCACCCTCGTGCCTGACATTTCTGAGCTGTGAGTCGGCCGCATTTTCCAGCTCACATCACGGCGGAGAGCAGACAGACCTGGGAATGGTTATCGGCCAAGAGCTGCAGGCGAACAGCTAATCCAGTCCTGGAAGGGGGCACTGGTAGTTAAGCCCTTTAATGGCCTCAGTCCTATGATAATTAGTCCTGGCCTGGAGCTAGCCAACAGCGAGCCCCTCTAACCTGAAACGGAGCCTCATCCACTGCTCAACGCTAATCCCTTGCACAATGAAAGCCGAACTAATTCACTGGGTAAACACCCTCTCCAGTTACTTACAAGCTGTCTTATTTCAGCCCCAAACCAAATAGAGAGGCGGCCAGTGACTGCAGAGGAAAAAAAAAAATATTAAGAACTCATTTTGCCTGAAACCCCCCCTGGGATGCTTGCCTATCACAGTATTTTGTTATGGCAATCTGTGCTGACTAATATAGATGGAAATAATTTCATTTTAGGAAAATTATTCTATACTTTAAACCTGATTTTCCATTTACTTATAAACTTGCTTCACAAACATTCAAGACAGGTCTCCTGGATGCCAGGCGCTGTTCTAGGCATTAGGCATACAGAGTGGAAGAAAAGACAGATATGCTTCTACTCTCTGAATTCTATGGCAGAACAAAGGGTGCTGGGTCTGCAAAGAATGCAAAGGCTGTGATATGCACATTTATGGGCCAGGCAACAGTTTTCCTGCAGACACAGAGTTGCCTGAATTAACCAGCTAACTACATTTTAGAAACATAAAGCATTAGCACAGCCCTATTTTAAGCCCAGTAGAGGGAGATTAAGAAAAACAGAGAAAAGTGTTCCTGAACATGAATGCTACTAATTGCATTTTCTCAGTCCCAAAAAACTTTGCCTTTAAGAGACAGAAGCAGCAACATCCTAAACTTTCAGTAGAGGGTGACATTATTATAGAAAAGAAGATTCTTTGTCCAAGAAGCCAAGATGAAAGCCACATCTCAGTTTCTAAAGCAGAACATAAGAATTTTTTTCCTTTGAAAAGTGAGAAGATTCAAAATATCTGTATTTCTGTTCTTGAGGCAAGCAGAGAGTTCTTAAATGCTGACTGTGCTTACTCTGTTTTAATCTGCAAAATTCTTAGAAGCATTGCTCTGGAATCTCAGATTTTTATCTTTCATGAATTTAGCAAAAGGGAAAGAAGTGTTTTGGTAACCACCATTAGCACACAAGAGTCATTATCTTTCAAAAACAAGCCATTTGCACAAAAAGAATCAATTCTTTCCAAAGATGTTTTCCACGGTGGCTTTCACAGATTTTTGGGATTAAACTGCAATTGCTAAGCTCCTTTTGGACCTGCTCTGGATCTGATATTGGGTTTCTTCAGAGTATGAAAAAAAAATGCATCATCTCCTGGACATAGATGTGGTCTCCAAAGGATAGTCATGCATCAATCAATGCTTACAAAGCTTCACTGGCATCAGACAGCTATCTATATCTTAGATGTAGATTGTCAAGAGGCAAATGAGATAGACCCCTGCCCTCCAAAGGTTTTTAAGCTAACGCTTGAGACAGGCAGGCAGACAAACATGGGTGGGTGTCACTGGCATAGCATTAGCAGTGAATTGATACATAGTCATCACAGAATACAGAGAATCATGGAACAGACATAGGTTTTTAAGTTAGGTTGAACTTGGTTTGGATTCTAGCTACTTCCTAACTTTGTGAGATGATGCAAATTATTTAACCTAAGCCTCAGTTCTCTCATGTGTGAGATGGAAGAGCACTGTCCAAAGACATAGGATACTTATAAGGATTAATTGATAAACTCTAACTAGTGTGTCTAGCATAATGCCTGGAACTTTCTGGAAGCCCAGTAAATGTTTGCTCTGTCTCTTTCAAATAAGTGTCAATATTATTTGTACGAACTGATTATTTTATCTGAACTATATGTGATTACCTTCAACTGTTCAGAAATCCAAGTTTATTCTGAGCTACAGTGTGGGCCACTGAATTATTTCTTCTAGGGCTCCCAAGAACTTGGTATTACATTCAGTCTTTGCTTGATTTTTCAGAAAGTTGTGCTTCAGAATGTGGGCCTAGCATGAATCCAGTAGAGATGGAAGGTGCCTTGCTCCAAGCCAGAGAGATGCTAAATGAAGAGGTGGCAGGTCTCCTTTGTGAAGAGAGGGTGGATCCTGGAGTCAGGAATCAGGAGGTCTGTAATAGCCTCCACCAATCAGTCCTCTGACCCGAGGTGGGCATCTGATAGGTAGAGGTGACCCTGAGTCCATGGAACAGGGGTGGAAGAGAATAGGAATCCCACCGATAGAGTTAGAGACTGCAATGATGCTCAATGACAGTAGGGACTCAGGTGCTAGAGGGCCAGGTAGGAAGTACAGGTACCACCAAAGGGGTGTCAGGTCCATTAACAGTAGGGAATGGGAAGAGAAGACAGGCCAATGGCCTGCATCTGCTTCCAGCCAGCTCTCAACATGCTACCAGTGATTCCCTTTGAGAGCCTATGGCTCTCGCCATTGCATTTGTGGCTGGGCCACACCCACCTGATGCTAGGACGTCCACTGCCACCTACATTCATTCGGTGCCTCGTGACTTTGGTTTCCAGTTTACCTAATCTGCCTTTGTTCTGAGACTTCTTTCGCTTTCCAATTTTAGTTTCTGACTTGGGTTGTCTGCTTTGAAGTTGTACTCTGCTTAAACTCTTCCCTCAGTACAGGAGGCTGGGGTCTTGAGCCTTGGGGGCCTGGGCTGGGCAGGGATTACATGGTTTTTGCTGTGGACATGGAGCCAATGGTAATCTGAGAGACTGTGTCTGGGGTGAAATTGAAATGAAAACAAGGCACATAATCCACCATGGAAAGGGGCTAAGCTAGAGGGGAGGGAGCAAGCAGAGGGTATTTTCATGGTAGCCCTCAACCCTGAGAGAGCAAGAGCTGTGATAGGCACAGAGCTTGGACACACCCATAAACCCATAATCTCTGACTAGTAAACTGTACCAGGATGGATTTTAACAAGACAGAATCACCACCATTCCACTTTAGGCCCGTCAACTAAGCTGTGGCAACATGCATTCTTGGGACTGATTCTGGGGTTGCAATGTTTTTCCAGTAGCTGTAGCTAGACTCTATCAGTCAGATAGAGCTGATGCTATGGATGGACTCAGCCCTCTATCAAGATTTACACCCTCTTAATTTCCAAGAGCAGGCATTCTGAGAGCTCGTATTCTTGGGCAGCAACCACTGAGACTCTCCGTGTTCAATGGGATTACGTGGTTCCATTTTCAAGGCCCACTATTTGCAACTTTGCACATTTGAACACACGAACACCTTGAGAATTTGTCAAAGAAGTGCCATGTCAGGATGCAAGGAGCTGTCTTTCTGTTAATGTGCTTCTACCTTCGTGTCACAATGCTCAAATTGTGTGGGGACCACTTTCATGAGAAAGCAATTGAGTATATAGTCAATAATATTGTAATAACATCATATGGTAACAGATTGTGGTTACATTTATTGTGGGGAGCAGTGAATAATGTATGGAATTGTTGAATCAATATGTTGTATACTTGAAACTAATATAATATGGTATATTAACTATACTTCAATAAAAAATAAATAATTATAGATAAGGAGAAAAAAAAAACAAAAACAGACTCATAAAGAAAGTAAGCTGCTGGTTGCCAGAGGGAGGAGTATGAAAGGATGGATGAAACAGGTGAAGGGGATTAAAAGGTATAATACTCCAGATTTGAAATAAAGAAGTCATAGGGATGTAACATACAGCACAAGTAATATAATCAGTAATATTGTAATAATTCTATGTCACCATATTCTATGGTGACAGGTGGTAACTAGATGTATAGTGGTGACCCTTTTCTAACGTGTATAAAAATCAAGTCACTATGTTGTATACCTGAAACTAACACAATATTGTGTGTTAATTATTCTTCAACAAAAATAAATCAATAAAAGCTGAAAAAAGAAAGCAGTTGAAAGAGGTGCTAGAGGCTTTCCCAAATCAGTGATACACTGCACCCTCAACTGTGAATTAGAATACATCATTGTCAAGTCACAGAGGAAGAATAATCATGGGGTCTATACTGCTGAATCTTTATTGAATGTTTTCATGGTAGAAAGAGAACATTGGGGTCACACCAGTTAGATCTTCGCAGTAACCAGTGAAACCTGAAAAACATAGTCACCAATAAAAACAGGATGGTTGTCCTCACCTTCAGAATCTGTATGCCTCATGATTTGAAAGCACAGATGAGCAAGCAAGTTAAGATGACAGTTCTATATCTTGACCACACTGGTCTGATAGCACCCTAGATTCCACTGGAGTGTAAGGGAGATACGCCAGAGTTAAGAGGAGGGTCTGGGGGTTCCTGAACATACTCCCTCTGTACCTCTCCACAGCTTGGTCCCTAACTTCTGCTGATTCCCAACTTTAAACACATGACTTCTAACCTCCCGGAGTCTCAGCTTCCTCCTCTGTGAAGAGATGGAGCTTAATGTGACTGACTGGTGTTTTAGAGTTTTGCTGTAAGATAATGGATGGAAAGGAGTCTTGTAAAGTACCACACACATGCAAGGTATTATATTTAAGTAAGTGCTTAATAACTAATTTTACATGAAGATAACAATGTTATTTGATACTTAAGTTTTCTCAGCATTTTCCAGATTTCTGTGTTAGACAAGTTAATCCTCAATTCTATGTTATCTACTTTGTCAGCCAATAGAGAATCTTGGTCTCCTCAGGAAATTTAGTGAACAATGAAACAGATATAAAGGCACAATTTGGATATTTCAAGTTCAAAGACTTGTCTAAAGTATTAACTTCTTATAGAGAGCTTAAGTCAGGTGTAATCATACAAAATCTCAGATGTGGTGGAGACTTTTTTTTTTCATTCATCCCTATAATATAGGGATGATGGGCTTGGGGAAAAATGACTTCTATTATTATTGACAGAAATGCAAAATTATGTTATTACATGTAATGCTATTTCTCTGAGCATTTTTCATGCGCATGCTTATATCTTACCATTTATCAGTTTTTGAGTCCATTAAGTAGTTTTTACGTAATAGTCTTCTGAGAGGATGCTAAGCCAGATACTCATCACATCAGAACTGACTCCCTTCCAAGGAGCCCAAAGAGAGCAGCCCCTTACTTAATACCATTCTGAATGGTACAAAACACTACAAACTAAATACTAGAGGATCTGTGGGCAGCAAGGGCCCTTAATTAACAGGACTTTACAGGCACAGCTGGCTGGAAGTGGCTGCAGCTAAAAAAGGCCCAGATTATCAGTCACTGTCCTATCTCAGGAGATCAAACCCCACGAGCAAAACCTGATTCTCCATTAGAAGTAAGTCACCAGGCTGGAATGCACCAGGTCCTGGAGACCTCTTAAGCACATCACGATGGAGAAGGCAGGTATAAAGAGTCCTTCAGGAAGTAATATAAAAACATTTGACAAGAGTATAGTATTAGGGGAGCCCAAAGGTTGGTAGCAGGTCTTCCATATAGGAGCAACATCAGGGAGTTCCAAGCGGTGCCATTGGGAAGGTGTGACATTCATGTTCTGATGCCAGACAACTCCCACCCAAAAGACTGAGCATGACTGGACTGGAGTATGAGGTAGGCATTGGGAAGAAAGCTCAGACAAAGACCAGGCACCATGGAATAGATTAGTGCCTTCGAGTACCAGGTGAGAATTCAGACACACAAAACAAGATGAGAGCTACATTCCTGGAACCTGGATTTCAGGACAGGATGTAAACAGTATCAAGTCCCATGAGGCTATGAAATC
This sequence comes from Lynx canadensis, assembly GCF_007474595.2. Classification (NCBI taxonomy): domain Eukaryota; kingdom Metazoa; phylum Chordata; class Mammalia; order Carnivora; family Felidae; genus Lynx; species Lynx canadensis. Next base: position 33,183,480 of record NC_044311.2, read on the forward strand.
TAGGAAACTGCTGAAGCCTGATAGGTAAAGAGAAAAAACCAGGCTTCAGCCTTAGGGGGGAACAGGTGAAAGATAGCTGGGAGGATAATTTGCCTAAAGGTAGATTCTCAAGCATCACTTGGTTCCAGAGAAATGGTCACACAGCATAAGCCTGGGCTAGTGTAGCAGGGCAGGCCCTACAGTGGCTGGATGGTCAGTGCCAGGATAACAAAGTGAGATAAGGCTGGACAAGTTAAATTAGACTTGTCACAGAGAGGGCAAGGTAGGGTCCCCATGGTCTGAGTTGGTATCAAGAAGGACAGGTTTTGTTTCTGTCATGGAGCTCTAGCCTTACCCATGGTGGACCTTCCTCCAGGGACCTCAGTCCTGGGGTAGCCAAAGATGCTCTATATCTCCTGGAAGAGATGATTCTCATTCAGACAGGAGTCTTTGGTTTCCAGATTGCATGGTTCTAGGCTTGTTGCGCAGGGCTAGGATCTCCGTCTTGTGGCCAATGGCTCATTGTTACCTAATATCCATGCTTACCTTCTAACTTACCAGCAAACTCTGATTTTGTTGGGGATGATGGTATGCCTGGCTAAAAACCAAACCAAACCCATTTCCAAGTCCCTTAATGAATAGGCATAGCCGTATGATGTTCTGTTGAGTGAAGTATAAGGAAAAGTTAATAGGGGAAGACTCCCTGCACACTGGAAGCTGCTGAGTAGTGTGCTCTTGGGCAAGAGCCTCAAAAGGAGGTTGATCTTCTGGGCATATGCCTTTCTACATGCCCTTATTTACCTATTAACCTTTTCCTTCAGTCTCCTCCTTTTCCCTTTACTCCTTCTTCTTCCTTCGTCTTGCTTCCTGCCTATAACTCTGATGTGACTGCCAGACCTACAGTGATAATTTTGCAACCATGAGGCATGAGGCAACCCCAAGGAAGGAAATCATGCTCTAAGGATTTCAGAGAACTAGCAACAACAGTCCTAGATGCCAACCTCCAGGTTTCACATGAGAGACTCACTTTTTATCCAAGTCACTATAGTTGGGCATCAGTACTTTGTTGCTGGCTCTAATCCTGATTAGTGCACATCTCTTCCAGCTGGACCACTTATGGTAGGGGTAGGATGGAGGAAGAGTCTCTTTAGGAGATCTGTTGCCTTTAGTCACCACAGATGAGTAATAAGATTTTTTTTAATTTAAAGATTTTTTAATGTTTATTTATTTATTTTTATTTTTAACTTGTTTTATTTTTTATTTTTTTAAAATTGACATCCAAATTAGTTAGCATATAGTGCAACAATGATTTCAGGAGTAGATTCCTTAGTGCCCCTTACCCATTTAGCCCATCCCTTCTCCCACAAGCCCTCCCATAACCCTCAGTTAGAGATGACTTCCTTAACTCAGTTGTCCTCTTCAGCTAGGGGACTGGGAGGAGGTGGGAATTTGGGAGAAAACAGTGTCTGGAGGACCGCACAACCAGCATAGAATAAGCAGAAGCAGACACTGCTCAGGCAGGTCCATCCAGAATTCAACACTGCCCTGCTGCCCTCCTCTTGGCCTGCCCCGAGAAGTCTGCTGATTCAGGGACCCCTGGATCTGCTGACCCCAGCTCTCAGCAAGCCTGATGAACTTTCCCACTCTGAAGAGATTCTGACAAAGTGTTTTCTCCAAGACTCCAAAGTCCGTGTCACATAATCAGTCTCTTATTTATGTATTGAGAGAAAAAAATAGTGACTGATTTCTTTAAAATAAGAACTGGTTTGGAGAGTGTGAGCTTTTGGGAGCCTGATTTTTTTAAGTTTATTTATTTACTTTTGAGAGAGAGAGAGAGCACATGCAAATTGGAGAGGGGCAGAGAGAAAAGGAGAAAGAGAACCCAAGTTAGTCTTCACACTATCAGTGCAGAGCCCAATATGGGGCTCAAACTCAAGAACCATGAGATCATGACCTGAGGTGAAGTCAGTTGCTTAACCAACTGAGCCACCCAGGCACCCTGAAAGCCTCATTTTTGTTGTTGTTTGTTTTGTTTTTGAGAGAGAGAGAGAGAGAGAGAGAGAGAGAGGATGAACACATGGGAGGGCCAGAAGGAAAGGGAAAGAGAGATAATCTTAAGCAGCCTCCACAGCTAGCAGGTTCCATCTCAGAACTGTGAGATCATGACCTGAGCCGAAATCAAGAATCAGTTCCTTAACCTGCTGAGCCACCCAGGCATCCCAAGAGCCTGGTATTCTAGATTGTGTCCCAAGATCTGGGTCTTCTCAACTTTTGGAAATTTAGTTCTCTTGCCCTCAATCTAGTCCTGCCAGTTCTCCAGCAGGAAAAGCCCTGCTTTTGTGGGACTGAGGGGTGACGGGGGAAACAGAGTAGAGATGCTAAAAGTTAAAAGCCTTTCTCAAATTTTCTACAAGATCTAGGTCATGTTACTGCAGATACTTGAAGAACACATTCCTTTTCCCCTTACTCCTGAATTAACATAATTAATTGTGTATAACACATATTTGCTATAAACACTATTTTTCTATTAGTACAGGCAGGCTATTAGGCATCACCCTTAAGCAGCACAGCAAACTCCTTCCACTACTCCCACTTTCTTCCTCCTCTTCCCCACCTGGATTTCCCAAGCTCTGCGTCTGCTGAAGGCCCATTAAAGAAATCATTTCCCACCCTGCCCCCACCATCACTGCACACCTGGTAATAAATAATATGATCATTGCCTAACAGGCACTCAGAAGAGCCCTGTGATAAATAAAGAGACTTCTCATCTCTCCACTGGCTCTGCAGTGAGGGCTGGCAGAGGAGAGCTCCTATTAAAGAACTCGCATAGCCACAGGCAAATTCTCTCACGCATCTCCTTGTGGAGACCTTTTCTTAAAAGCTGAGATTGCTCTGATGGTTCAAGGTGCTATTGAGCTCTAACTCCAGTTGCAGCATCTGAGGCGATGCTTGTGTCTGATAAGGTTGCTGGAGAATAATGTGAAGGAGAGCAGCCTGGTAATGGGTTGCAGTAAGGGTGGGATGAGGCATCTTTGCCCAGAGCCTGGAGACAGAAGTGCTGCTCCTGCAGGAAGGCCTCCCCCTGCCCCACCCCCAAATTCTTTTCCATTTTTATTGCATTAAAAAACCACTCTCTAAACATGCACTTCAGAAATCATTTTTTTTTTCCTAGCTCCAAGCTAGTAATACTCCTCACAACTGATTTTGTATCATGAGAGGTTTTGAGAATAATTCTGCTTTTCTCATTCACTTTTTTTTTCTGTTCTGAATTGAGAAAACCAAAGAGGGAATAACTGCATTTTGTGCCTTCCTTTTTTCCAGCTGCGTGGTTGTTCCTTAGAATATTCTACCTTATCTTATTCTTTGGCTTTCAAAATCTCTTACAAAAATAAGAAAACTCACAGCCATTCTTTCATGGTATTTTCTTTTTTTTCTTTTCATTTTCCTGTTGGTGATCTGTTGTCTTTAGGATCTCTCTCTCTTTCTCTATTAGGATTTAATGAAAGTGAACTTCCAGAGTTAACTACATTTAGAAGCTCAGTCCATTTCATCAATCTCAATTTAAAAGACAAGATATGTGAATTCAGTCCAAAGACAAGTGTTCTTAAAGCAACCTGAAGACACCAGGGAATAGGGATATGGGAGAGATTTTATTAGTTTGCTTTGCTCAGTGTGGCCAGCAGTCTATATTTCCTGCCTGGTTAAAGCAGAACCAGAACAGGTACAAAGGAATGGCTTAGGGGCTGTAACAACACACTTGTAATTCCCCCATTCTTTTCCCTTTCACTTTTGGACTCCAGGAGATAGAACACAGGTAAGGCTTAAGAGCTCTGACTGTGAATCAGAGACCTAATTCCTTGCAAGTGTGTGTGTATGCATGCTTCTGTGTGTGGGTTTGAGGGGCTACTGAAGTGGGGAGCAGCATCAGTAGACCCAGGCTGTTTTTCACTCACACCCTTTTTCTTATCCATTGTTTGAAGCCATTTCTATGAGTGAATCAGTTAACAAGAATACTTGCTCAGACCCAGAAGACATATAAGGATTGCTTGCTGACCTCAAAGAACATAAGCTTGGGTAAAAATTAGCACAGGCAGATCAATAACGGATTAATAACACAAGAGTATAAGAGTCAAGTTCTGGGCCATGTGGCATAGATACCAAATGCTGGTGGAACCCATAGTAGTGAGGGCTCAGGGCCATCACTGAGACCAAAGTGGAATTTATGTGGGCCTTAAAGGATTAAAAGACCTCTTCTTGACCCTGGGCTTTCAGAGAGAAGCTATTTAACAGAAGTCCTCCATTATGGACAGTCTCCATGACTATGGACAGCCTGGAGCCTGCTGCATGGGAAGGTGAACATACATGTTTCTATGACTCCAGCTTCCAGGTCTCATTTTGAATCTCCATGAATACTTGCTCAGAATATAGGGCATTGGATCTGGCACTCCTTCAGTACTGATGGTTTCTGACCCACTCCCCATTAGCAGGAGTATCATCAGACCTGCTGTATACACTTAAGGTTCCAACATGGGTGATGAGGAAGCACAGGAAATTAGATGAGACCTAGAAGCCAATGCCAGTTCTCCTTGTCTGTAAATCACCAGCGTCAACCTATGATTAACCCTTTCCTGTTCCCAAACTTCTACTTTCTCATCTATTCTGAAAATTTGATGAGACAGATCATAGGGTCCTTTTGGGCTGCAGCCCTCAGGATGCTGATGGCCAGGTCCAGAAGGCCAGCCATGCTTATGTGCCTTGCAACAGTGTATGGTGTGGACAGTTGGCAATTGCAAACATTCCCTCCTGAGTTGTACAAAGATCTGGCAGGATTTTTAAACCCACATTTCTGGTGCAACCAGTAGGTAATAGCCAAGCAGGCATCTAGGATTAGAGGTTTCTAGTCACAGAAAAGAACAAAGGGGATCCTAAGGGAGAGCTTTTGGCATTATCACAATAAGTGCTGTCCTGTCATAGATAGCCTCACTTAAGGGGAAAATATGGGGATAGAGTCTGAGAATAGAATCCCTATGATTTAAACTCAGGATGGGGCACGTGGGTAGCCAGTCTGGTGGGCATCTGACTTTGGCCCAGGTCATGATCTCACAGCTCATGAGTTTGATCCCCGCATTGGGCTCTGTGCTGACAGCTGGGAGCCTGGAGCCTGCTTCAGATCCTGTGTCTCCATCTCTCTCTGCCCCTTCCCACTTGGGCTCCCTGTCTCTTCTCTGTCTCTGTCTCTCTCAAAACTAAACATTAAAAAAATTTAAACTCAGGAGTCTGGGGCAGCACATAAGAAATCCTAGGTGAATTAGGAAAAGAACAATCTACAGCTTTAACTCATTTCAGAAAAATTAGCCCCTCGTGTGGTAGACCTGGGGCATAGACCCGCTACGTAATTTGTGGGGCCCTGTGTAAAATGAAGATGTGGAGTCCTTTGTTCAAAAATCATTAAGAACATCAATTGGTAATAGCAGAACATTAAACCAAGCATGAGGCGCTCATGGGGGGCCCCGTGCTACTGTAGAGGTTGCACCCCCATGGGGTTGGCTCTGCTGGGGACTTCTCATGGAGAAGGTGAAAGTCCTGGCTATTGGTCTAGCAGAAAGAAGAAGGTCCAGACAGGCCACTTTGCTTACTTTGTGCAATGAGCTCAGCACAATATCCAATTGACTGAGTTTCACACACAGGGTGAGTATAAGACTGAAATTTTCTAGGTGATTCTAATCTCAAGCATTCTCTAGTATTACTGTCCACTGTCTATGTTTCACTATCTTTTTGTTGTTATTTTCTTACTTAGAAATCACAGACATTAAACATACAAAATATGTTCACTAATTTTTGTTCCCTTTATTTCAATACAAAAACTATTTATTAGATTGCTATTCTGGGGGCGCCTGGGTGGCTCAGTCGGTTAAGCGTCCGACTTCGGCTCAGGTCACGATCTCACGGTCCGTGAGTTCGAGCCCCGCGTCGGGCTCTGGGCTGATGGCTCAGAGCCTGGAGCCTGTTTCCGATTCTGTGTCTCCCTCTCTCTCTGCCCCTCCCCCATTCATGCTCTGTCTCTGTCTCAAAAATAAATAAAAACGTTAAAAAAAAAATTTTAGATTGCTATTCTGTGTTATACTAGAAGATGCAAGGGGGTGCTGAGGATATTCCCCTGATCTTCAAGGAATGATGATGCTCATCCATTCATCAAAGTGGGCCCAGAAGTACCTCTCCTTTGGGATACTTTGTCACTCATCAAGAGATGCAACTTTATGTATTTGGACAACAACATGGACTGCCTTAACAATAGTTTATAAACTGGACCTGTGACCTTTTAAGGCTTACTTTTCCCAGAATTTGGTAATTTAAACAGTGACCCAAATATGCTTAAAGTGTTTTAATTGAACTTTTTGCTGAGACAGAATTTTGAGTCAAGGCTGCAGGCAGGGGTGGAGAGCCAAGTACTTATATTGGCCACTTGTTCACATACATATGCCTTTCATCGCGGCTTTGGATCTTTGCATTTATGGTTACCTATATAATTCACAAGACTAATTCTATGGTACAATAGTATTCACAAAATGAGGAATTAATGAGGGACTTAAAATTTATTTCTCTAAAATATTAAGGGTTGAATGTGAGTCAAACTTTGGACTAATTCAGACTGGTAATCTCATAATTAGTCTTACGCAGAAATCTTTCCTTGAATTTCTCCTTTTCTATCTATTTTTATGTCCTGATTTCCCATCTTACCATCTGGACTATATTTTCCCACTATTTTTTTTCTCTTATGTTTCATTTTTTAAAAAATTTTAAATTCATGTTAGTTAACATATAGTGTAGTATTGGTTTCAGGAGTAGAACCCAGCAATTCATCACTTACATATAATACCCAATGCTTTTATCCCAACAAGTGTCCTCCTTAATGCCCATTACCCATTTAGCCCATCTCCCCACCCACCTCCTCTCCAGCAACCCTCAGTTTGTTCTCTGTTTTTAAAAATTTTTTAATGTTTATTTATTTTTGAGAGAGAGAGACAGAGTGTGAGCAGGGGAGAGGCAAAGAGAGAGGGAGACACAGAATCGAAGCAGGTTCCAGGCTCTGAGCTGTCAGCACAGAGCCCAACGTGGGGCTCGAACCCACGAACTGTGAGATCATGACCTGAGCCGAAGACGGACACTTAACTGACTGAGCCACCCCGGCCACCCCTGTTCTCTGTAGTTAAGAGTCTCTTAAGGTTTGCCTCCCTCTCTCTTTTTATCTTGTTTTTCCTTCCCTTCCCTTATGTTCACCTGTTGTGTTTCTTAATTGCCCTATGAGTGAAATTATATGATATTTGTCTTTCTTTGACTGACTCATTTCGTTTACCATAATACCTTCTAGCTCTATCCACATTGTTGTAAATGGCAAGATTTCATTCTTTTTGATTGCTGAGTCATATTTCACTATATGAAATATAGATATACATATATAAATAAAATAAAAATAAAAGTCACATATGTGTGTATATACATGTATACATATGTATGTATATATGTAAGTATATGAAATACCCTATCAGTTGATGGACATATGGGCTTTTTCCATAATTTGGCTATTGTTGATAGTGCTGCTATCAACAATGGGGTGCATGTACCCCTTTGAATCAGCAGTTTTGTATCCTTTGGATAAATACCTAGTAGTGCAAATGCTGGGTTACAGGGTAGTTCTATGTTTAATTTCTTGAGGAACCTCCATACTATTTTCCAGAGTGGCTGCACCAGTTTGCATTCCCACCAACAGTGCAAAAGTGCTCCCCTTTCTCCATATCCTCATCAACATTTCTTGTTTCCTGAGTTGTTAATTTTAGCCATTCTGACAGGTGTGAGGTGGTATCTCAATGTGGTTTCCTTTTTTTTTTTTTTTTTTTTTTAGAGAAAGAGAATGTGTGTGTGCATCAGGGAGGGGCAGGAAGAGAGGGAATGAGAGAATTCTAAGCATGTTATGTACTATCAGCACAGAGCCAAACATAGGGCTTGATCTCACAAACCATGAGATCATGACCCGAGCCAAAATCAAGAATCAAAAGAGCCAAAATCAAAATCAGAGGTTCAACCAACTGAGCCACCCAGGCACCCCTCTCATTGTGGTTTTGATTTGTATTTCCCTGATGATGAGTGATGTTGAGCATCTTTTCATGTGTTTGTTAGCCATTTGGATATCTTCTTTGGAAAAAGTGTTTTTGTTCATGTCTTCTCATTTCTTCACTGGATTATTTGTTTTTTAGGTGTTGACTTTGATAAGTTCTTTACAGATTTTGGATATTAACCCTTTATCTGATACGTCATTTGCAAATATCATTCCCATTCTTTCAGTTGCTTTTAGTTTGTCTTTTAGTTGATGGTTTAACCTCACTGGTGCAGAAACTTTTCATCTTGATGAGGTCCTAATAGTTCATTTTTGCTTTTGTTTCCCTTGCCTCTGGAGACATGTCTAATAAGAAGTTCTGTGGCAGAGGTTAAAGAGGTTGCTGCCTGTTTTCTCCTGTAGGATTTTTATGGTTTCCTGTCTCACCTTTAGGTCTTTCATCCATTTTCAATTTATCTTTGTGTATGGTGTAAGAAAGTGGTCCAGGTTCATTCTGCATGTTGCTGTCCAGTTTTCCCAGCACCATTTGCTGAAGAGACTGTTCTTTTCCATTGGATATTCTTTCTTGCTTTGTTGAAGATGAGTTGTCCATACATTTATGGGTCCATTTCTGGGTTCTCTATTCTCTTCCAATAATCTATGTGTCTGTGTTTGTGCCAGTATCATGCTGTCTTCATGCTTACAGCTTTGCAATACAGCTTGAAGTCCAGAATTGTCTATTTTTTAACATTCCTAAGGAGTCGAAACTCTTTCAATATAATCCCTGAATTTACATCCTTTCCCATATTGGTAACAGGGACTCAGTTTTCACATGCACCAAAGGAAATATACAAGTCAGTATGTTTAAATTAATATACTTCATTGACATAGCTTGCATTTAGGTGGAAGGATTTGTAAAGAACATTTTACTTGTAAATACATTAAACTTTTGGGATCTTGAGTAGTTAATGCTAATCTTAAAAAATAAGATTTATGAATTACTATTTATCAAAGCACTTAAAGATCCATAGATCCTTAAGGCTAGGAAACCCAAAGAATTCCATAATGATCATCTCAGAAAGCCCCAACTCCATGGATTAAATAGACTCTGAGACCTCTCTTTTATGGCTCAAGGGTCTTCATATCAAAAGTTCAGCGTAAAAGCCATTGAAGAAAGAATAAGCAGCTGTTTTCCCCATGGAGACGTTTTCTATGTGTTCCTGAGAAACGTTTGAATACCAGTATCATCCTCTCTCCACGGAGCCCCTAAGGGAAGACGAATTCTCAGAGTTCTACATCTTCCATTCGAAGAACCATATCTCTTTTCAAAAGTGTGCATGTGCTAAAAGCTCTCACTGATTCTAGAGTTTAATGTTAGGTCCAAAATATCATTGTTAAAACAATGTTGAAGGTTAAGGAGATGGCCATCTCTGTTTTTTTTCTAGGAATTTTATGGTTTCATGTCTTAATATTCAAGTTTTTAATCCATTTTGAGTTGATTTTTGTATTCGTATAAGATAATGGTCCAATTTCATTCTTTGGCATGTAACTGTCAAGTTTTCCCAACACCATTTATTGAAGACTCTCCTTTCCTCATTGCATATTCTTGCCTCCTTTGCATAAATATATATATATATGACAAAGGTTTATTTCTGGGCTCTCTATTATGTTCTACTAATCTGTGTGTCTGTTTTATGCCAATACCATATTGTTTTGATTACTATATCTTTGGAGTATAGTTTGAAATCAGGAAGTGTGATACTTCTGACTTTGTTATTTCTCAAAATGTTAAGGCTGGCTATTCAGTCTTTTGTACTTCCACACAAATTATAGAATTATTTGTTCTAGTTCTGTGGAAAATGTCACTGGAATTTTGATAAGGATTGAACTGAACCTGTATATTGTTTTGGGTAGTGTGAACATTTTAACAATGTTAAGTATTCTAATCTACAATCACAGAATATCTTTCTATTTATTTTTGTCTTAATTTTTTTATCTATGTCTTATAGTTTTCAGTATATAGGTCTTTCATTTTTTTGGTTAAATTTATTCCTGGGTATTTTATTCTTTTTGACAAAATTTTAAATGGGATTATTTCCTTGATTTCTCTTTCTGATAGTTCATTAATATATAGAAACACAACAGATTTTTGTACAGCAATTTTAAATCCTGAAACTTTACTGAATTCATTTATTAGTTTTCTAACAGTTTTTTTTTTCATGGAGTCTTCAGGATTTTATATATATAATATTATGTCATCTGCAAATAATGACAGTTTTACTTCCCCCTTTCCAATTCGTATTTTCATACCTAACTGCTGTGGCTAGGAATCCAATACTGCGTACAATAAAAATGAGGAGATAAGGAATCTTTGCCATGTTCCTGATTTTAGAGGAAAAGCTTTCAACTTTTCACTATTGCATATGATCTATGCTATGGGTTTGCCATATATGGCCTTTATTATGTTGAGTTATTTTCTATCTATCCTCACTTTGTTGAGAGTTTTTATCATAAATGGATGTTGAATTTTGTCAAATGCTTTTTCTGCACCTATTGTGTTGATCATATGATTTTTATTTTTCGTTCTGTTAATGTAGTATGTCACACTGATTGATTCACAGATATTAAGCCATCCTGCATCCTGAAATAAATCCAACTTATTCATGGTATATGATCCTTTTTTTTTAATTTTTTTTTCAACGTTTATTTATTTTTGGGACAGAGAGAGACAGAGCATGAACGGGGGAGGGGCAGAGAGAGAGAGGGAGACACAGAATCGGAAACAGGCTCCAGGCTCTGAGCCATCAGCCCAGAGCCTGACGCGGGGCTCGAACTCACAGACCGCGAGATCGTGACCTGGCTGAAGTCGGACGCTTAACTGACTGCGCCACCCAGGCGCCCCGATCCTTTTAATGTATTGTCGAATTTGGTATGCTAATAGTTTGTTGAGATTTTGTGCATCTGTGTTCATCAGAGATATTGACCTGTAGTTTACTCTTTTCTTATTTTTTTAATATTTATTATTTATTTTTGAGAGAGAGAGAGAGAGAGTGAGAGAGAAAGAGAGAGAAAGCAGGGGAGGGGCAGAGAGAGAGAGAGAGAGAGGGAGGGAGGGAGGGAGAGACAGGATCTGAAGCAGGCTCCAGGCTCTGAGCTGTTAGCACAGAGCCCAATACAGGGCTCGAACTCATGAACCATGAAATCATGACCTGAGCCAATGTTGGACACTCAACCCACCAAGCTACCCAGATGCCCATGTCATTTTCTTTTTAAAAAGCTTCTGAACAGTGAATGAAACTATCAACAAAATGAAAATGCAACCTACTGAATGGTAGAAGGCATTTTCAAATCATATATCCAATAAGGGGTTAATATACAAAATATAGAAAGAACGCATACAACTTAATAACACAAAATAATCCAATTCAAAAAAAGGCAGTGGATCCAAATAGACATTTTTTTTCCCAAATAAAACATAGAGATGGCCATCAGGCACATGAAAAGATGCTCAGCATCACTAACCATCAGGGAAATGCCAATCAAAACCACAAGGAGATGTCACCTCACACTAATCAGAATGGCTAATATAAAAAAGACAAGAAATAACAAGTGTTGGTAAGGATGTGGACAAGATGGAACGCTTGTACACTGTTGGTGGGAATGCAAATTGGTGCAGCCACTATGGAAAACAGTATGGAGTTTCCATAAAAAAATTAAAAATAGAACTACCATATGATCCAGCAATTCCACTACTGGGTATCTGCCCAAGAATATGAAAACACTAATTTGAAAAGATTTATGTACCCTTATGTTCACTGCAGCATTATTTACAAAAGCCAAGATACGAAAACAACCTAATTGTTCATCGATATATATGCATGTATATGTATGACATCTTTATCCATATATATATATTGATATCCATATATATATTGATATGTATATTGATATATATACATATACACATATACATATACATACACACATACACAATGGAATATTATTCAGCCATAAAAAAGAATATTTTGCCATTTGTGACAACACGGACAGACCTTGAGGGAATTATGCTAAGTGAAATAAGTTGGAGGAAGACAAATACCACATGATTTCATTTATATGTGGAATCTGAAAAACACAAAACAAACAACAAACCAAAATCCAAACTCATCAATACAGAGAACAAACTGGTGGTGGCCAGAGGAAAGGGAGGTTGGGGGAGAGAGACAAAATAGGTGAATAGGATTAAGAAGTACAAACTCCCAGTTATGAAATATATAATTCATGGGTATGTAATGTACAGCATGGAGAATCAATAAATTGTATTAAATCTGTAAGGTGACAGATGGTAAGTAGACTTATTGTGATGGCCATTTCATAATGTATAAAAATGTTACTTGAAACTAGTATAATATTATATGTTGATTATACCTCAATAAAATTTTTGAAAAGAGTGTAGTGTTAGAAAAGTCTCTCATGTCTTTAAAAAAAAAGCAAGCAAGAAAAAATAATTCTCAGTTTTCTAGAGTTCTAAAACTTAATTTTTATATTAAAATTTTAAGCTGAGGATTTACAAATCAGCTATTAACTTTTAAGAGTTTCATTATAGTTTAAAAAAATCATAATTACTTGAGGTAGGGGAGAGGGGGTGTCTACTTTATTCCTAACGGAAACTATACATATAGATGAAGTGTCTATGTAAAAAACGGGAGCTGCGATTATATTAATACTGTCTAACTGATATTCAATAACTCACCCTTCTATTTCCTATTGTCCATATTTAAATACTTCAAAAAGAATTCTAATCAACTGGAAATTAATAGGAGAGGAAAGACTGGGGCCGGCAGGAGAAGGTTCTAATCCCACTATCGCTTAATATTTCAAAGTCTCTTTTATTTTCTTAATAAAAGGGCGAGAGAAAGAGAGGGAGAGAGAGAAAAGGGAATTAATCCAGTGCTCTGAACTGTCCTCTCATCTTAATGCTTTAAATAAATTCTAAGAGAATATTACACATGAGAAGGCTATTTCTGGCCAATGGTCAGGCTTTAGCTTTGCTTCTCAACTTTTTTCCATCTTTCCTTCTTCCTTCCCTTTATTCGACCTGTCTTCTCTCCCCCTCTCTTCTTCATTCCCAAAATCTTCAAAACCCAGTGATGAGAGCTATATTTAAAATCCAACTTCCTCTGCCATAATCTGGCTACATATCTCTGCCTGCTCTACTTTCTTTCCCACTCCATCACCTGGGGACCCTGCTCCCTTCAACATGCCATGTGCACTCCTGTCTCTGTTTCTGCACTTGTTTTTCCCTCCTTTCCTCCACCTCTACTTTTTCCTACCCCCTCCCAGTTCTACTTATTTTCAAGCCCCACTTTCTCTATGAAACTATATGTAGCTTCTTAAAAACTGTAATAATGAAACATTATAATTGTGAATATTTATTGAACGATTCCACTGTGCTAAGCAATTTACTTACATTATATCATTTAATCCTCTTGGTTATCCCTAAGAGACTATCCCAACTTCTAGGTAAGGTCTGGGATTAGGAAAAAGTTAACTCAGTTGTCAAAGGTCAAGGACTCTTGAGTGGGAAAGCAAAAGGTAGGGTTCATCTGCTTCCTCTCTTGTTCCTCAACTGCAAATGCACTTAAAGTTAAAACCTTTATGGTTAAATAATTTAAAGTTCTTTAATTATTTCATGACAACATCTATTTTCCTAAGCAAATTGATAAACTTTGCAAAGAGAACAACCATGTCTTATATTTTTATCTCACCAGAATCTCATATGGGATAAGTGCACAATAGATTCTCAGTCCCTACTTAATGATAAAGCTCTGGATTTTCCCTATGAATTTGACTGTTTTCTGTATGCACTCAGTTACCATGTAAACTCAATTTACATCTTCTAGGGATTATCCTAGATCTTCCTCAAAATTGAACTAAATGAGTCAATGCTGACACACTAAGAAGTTGCTACCTAATATATATTATCAATCAACTTATTAATCCATTCATATATTTAACAAACATTGAGCACTTTTATGTGCCAGACACTGTTATAGGCACTGAGAGAGCATCAAAGAAAACATACTAAAACGAACAAACAAACAAAAAAAACCTGTGCCTTTATTGTGTTGCCCATACTCTAGTTGGGGGATGCAGATAAACAAGGTAAATAGGTAAAATATATGTTAGATGGCAATGCACTATACAGAAAAAAAAAAGCAGAAGAGAATATAGGGAGTTGGTAGAAGAGGGGATAGTGTTACACTTTTAAATATGATGATCAGGGAAAACTCACTAAGCACAGACTGGGAGGAGGCGAAGGAATGTGGACATCTAGGTCAAGAGTAGTCCAGACAAAAGGAAAATCAAGTATAAAGGTGGGAATGTGCCTGAAATGTTAAAAAAACAGCAAGGAGGTCAATGTAGCTCATTTACCTCTAAATCATAGAAGGGAAATTATATCTTCTAAGTACGTATGCGTATATTATATATGAACAATGGTAAAAGTTTAACTTAGACCCATATAGGCAGGCAGATCCCCAAAGTCCATACATGTATTTTGAGCAGAAAGATAGGAAAGGGGTAGACATGTGTTACTACAAAAAACAATACTAGAATAGCTAGTCAGTGTTTTAGCTCAGGTTCCTAGAAAACAAAGTCTGAGGGCCAGGATTAACAGCTGAGCCTTTATCTGGGAGATAAAATCCCAGGACAAAGAGAACACAAAGGGAAGTGAGGCAAGGAGGAACAGAAGCAGGACAAGTTGATGCATGACTTCTCTGGTCATTGCCTCATATGAGGCCTGGAAGAGACAAGCAGGTAACCTTGTAGGGACATCTGCAAGGCAGAAGCTGTGGCTGGCCCAGTCCATGGGAAGGAAATGAAACGAAAGTTTATTGGTGGGCTCCCTGCCATCACATGTTTCCCATTGGTCAAATTTCATCCTGAAGGTAAATAACCATCACTACTCACCACCACCCATCCTCCCACACCTGGGACTTCCAGGTTATGAAACCAGGCTCCCTTGTTCAGTTTCCATGTCTGTGGTGTCACAACTCATTAAAGTCTAGATGAGATAGGAGACAAGAGACCAGATCTGTACTTGGTTAGCCTGGCTGCACAGCAGCTGCCAAAGGGGAGGGCTCAGCATCCCCAAGCAAACTGGTTGGCTGAGGCAGTGGGAAATGTGGAGGCTAGGTGAGGTTGGTAGGCAAGAGGCAGAGCAATGACTAAGGGTCTGGAGGTGGAAATGCTGAGGGGAGAGAGGAGGCATAGAAGATCTGTCTGATGTAATCAGTAAACAGCAATATTTATTAAGAGCACATGCTTACACAACCTTCTAAACAAATGAGACAGAAGCCCTATTTCCTCTAAGTTTGGGATAAATTGTGTAGATTAATGAACACAGAACATGACATATTTTCTGTGATAAGGGCAGGAGTGAAAGATGCACTGGAGAAGAACCACCAAAACTGTAACTAAGAAAGTATAATAGAGCATGATACAGACTGGGTACTTACAGGAACACCAATTAGCTAAATGACATTACCCTAACCAGGTCAATTTTGACTACAAGCATGTCTCACAAAAGTTAAAGCTAGTGGGAGAGTTTGGGAGACCAGGTCAGAGGATTCAAAAACAATCAGGCCAATTTAATGGTTCTTAAATATGACTGAATCTCCTACTTTTTAAAACGTGAAAATAGAGCAAGTTGACGGATTTTAATCATGGCTGAAAAAAATCACTGTGTAAATATTATAGATACCTAAAATACTGGATAAACTTACTCTGCTATATATTTTTTTCAATTTTCAAAGCATTTAGTTATCAGAGAGACATAGTCATAGAAGAAACTCCAAAAATTTAATTTAGCAAAATGTAATATCTTTTATAAAGCAAAAAAAATCTAGAAGGAACAGAAACATAAAAATATATAACCAGATATATTACTAAGGAAGAACCGTATGAAACATATTTTTGGTGTGTATCATGAGAAACCTCTTTAGAAAGATTGAATTTAGAATTGCCTACATTGTCTCCAGGCTTGTTTGGTTTTGTTTGTTTATTGGGGAGAGGGAGGGTTGGTATTTTCTTGGTTTTTTGTTTGTTTGTTTGTTTGTTTAAATTGTTTTTGCCATTCTTTGTGCCTCTGGACCCCTGGCTATATTTCTTTGGCCTTGCTTTCGTCTACCTTCTCGTTGAAAAATAGTTTTGTAAAAATTCAGTCAATGAAGTTGGTCTGTTGAATTTTAATTTGTCATCATAGAAAGATCATGCATTTTGTAAGCCAACTATCTTATTCAAGAGGTTGCTCACAGGATTGGCAGCTACACAGGGCCTGGAGAGTGTCAGGCAACCATTCATTTTACACCTGGGTAAACCAGAGTCTAAAGAGCAGAATTTCTCACAACAGAAAGAAATGCCTCCTAACTTCTATGAGTATGCATTTTTAAATATCTACTTTCATTTCTACACACAGATAGGAAGCAGTTGAAACAAATACCTTTTATATTACTTATTTACCATTGCATAACAAATTACTTTAAAGTTTAGTAGCTTAAAACAATAAACATTTTCGCTTACAATTTCTCTTGGTCAGGAATTCAAGAGCATCTTAGGTGGGTGTTCCTGGCTCCAGGTATCTCATCTTTCAGTCAGGATGTTCGCTGGGGCTGCACTTTTGAAAGCTTCACTGGAACTAGAAGATTTGCTTCCAGTATAACTCACTGACATGGCCACTGGCAGGAGGCCTTGGTTTCTTGTACATCGGCCTCTACATAGGGCTGTCATAACTCATGACATGGAAGTCGGCTTCTGCCAGAACAAGTAATCTGAGAGGTGAAAGCCAACCTGGATTACAATTAAAGAGATGGAAGTGCCATCACTTATATGCATTATACAAGTCAGTCCTACCAAATGTGGCAGTGTTCTACACAGGAGTGTGAATGCCAGGAGGTGGGGATTATTTAAGGGGTTACCCTGAAGGTTCCCACAATTCTTTTGAATCAAAACCAGGCATTCCTTACTACGTGGCAATGAGAAAAAATGAAATATGGCCTTTTGTAGAAAAGTGGATGGAACTGGAGAGTGTAATGCTAAGTGAAATAAGCCATACAGAGAAAGATACCATATGGTTTCACTCTTATGTGGATCCTGAGAAACTTAACAGGAACCCATGGGGGAGGGGAAGGGAAAAAAAAAAAAAGAGGTTAGAGTGGGAGAGAGCCAAAGCATAAGAGACTGTTAAAAACTGAGAACAAACTGAGGGTTGATGGGGGGTGGGAGGGAGGGGAGGGTGGGTGATGGGTATTGAGGAGGGCACCTTTTGGGATGAGCACTGGGTGTTGTATGGAAACCAATTTGTCAATAAATTTCATATACATAAAAATAAATAAATAAATAAATAAATAAATAAATAAATAAATAAATAAAACGAAAAAAAAAAAAAACAAACCAGGCATTCCTTAACTTTGCTTGGAAATATATTCTGGTGCTTCATAACTATCATTATCAAAAAATCCTACCTATCTTCTCTCTAATCAGTTATGCAGCCTTTTAGCTTTTCAAACTGCTTTTCCATTTACCATCATACTTGATTCCTATAACAGTCCTTGAATGTAAAAATTTTTTAAAAATTTGCTTGAGAAACAAAAAAGGCACACAAGGATTAAGTAATTTTCTTAAGGCCACCCAATGGCAGAGATGAGGGTTCAAATTCTTTTCACTGAGGCTCATGCCATTTGACTATATCACCCTTTGTCCCCTCTCTTGGTCATCTTTCTCCCTCCTGATCATTACCCACCGTTCAGAAATTACTTTAGCTCATGGTTCAAATTATTCCTTTCTATCTCATCTGATAAGATCCTAGATGACTTCACTGTCTTAGTAGATGAATCCAGTAATGATGCTGGACTCTCAATTCCTTGATCTTCACATCTCCAATGTCCTTCTCCCTTCCACCCTAGTCATCTACATCCATAATCACTGCACTCTGTCATACTGTTTTACCTCCAAACTCACTAATGCAAGTATCTGACTTTCTGACCACAATCTCCTCTCCTTTGATCATTGTTTGTGATGGTTAATTCTATGTATCAATTTGGTGAGATTATGGTGCCCAGCTGTTTGGTCAAGCAGTCTAGATGTTGCTGTGAAAATATTTTTTGGATGTCATTAATATTTAAATAAGTAGACATTGAGTAAAGTAGATTATCCTCCATAATATGGGTGGTCTCATCCAATCAGTGAAAGGTCTTAAGAGCAAAGATTGAGGTATCCTGAGAGAAGGTAAGATAAAAGAAAGAAAAAAGGAAAGAAGGAAAAGAAAGAAGGAAAAAGAAAGAAAGAAAGCACAAGAAAAGAAAAGAAAAGAAAAGAAAAGAAAAGAAAAGAAAAAAGGAGAAAACATATGGCTCCTGCCCTTAAAGAACTATCTGATTAATAGGAAAGACAGACCAAAGCAACACAATCTTTGTGGTAGACTGTTAAAGGAGTATACAGCTACAAGCAGGATTAGGTCATTTCCATGGATAGTGAGGTAGCTGGGAGTAGTTAAGAAAGCTTAAGAAAGATAAGCTAACATCTTGCAAGTGGGTGCCTCTACTCTACAATGAGTCCTCTCTTATTGTGAGCACAACACTAAGTGGAGAGTCAAGGGAATTTTTTCCGCAAACTATCACTGATAAACTATGCAACTTTGATTTACTCACTTCACCACTTGGACCCTTAGTTGTCTCAGCCAGAACAAGAACATTGGACTAGATGACCTTTGACATTACTCTGTTTTTCATGATTGAAGACTCCAAGTTTAAAATCTCTGCTATTTACTCTGACAGGACTCCTCAGTGATGCCAAGTAGCTTACAATTATGGCTGTGGAGGACCAGAAAAAAAAAAAAAAACACCCACCATGTTTATTTAAGCTACTTTGGTTGTGGCATTCGTGTGCTGTACCTATTCAAATTAACATTTTCATGATAATGCTTGCATTTGAATTAAGCTACTGACATAAAATAAATCAAGTAAGTATTCTTTTCTACATTCCATTATTATTGGAAATCCCATTTTATAGATGAAAAAACTAAGAGTCACAGAGAATGAAAAGGCTTGCATAAGTGAACTTGATAAGTGAAAATAGGTTCAGATAAAAATTGTGCTTTCTGAGTACCTGATTCCACAGCCAGGGTTCAGGCTGGGATGCAGGTCTTTATCACCTGGAGAACAGAATGCTGTAATTTTCCTTTCTTGTGAATTTCTTTGAAATCATCTCAGTGCAACAATGCTTGCAGAACTTTGCTTTGACACATTCTCTGAGGGACTGAGCAAGTCTTTCTCACTGATGGCACTGGTTCTACTGGAAAAACAGAGTCTGAAATTGGTTATTTCATTCTGTAACAGGTTGATAACTAGTTTAACCCTTTCTTTTCCCCTTCAATGGGGAGAAAACATTCTGTCTTCTGGTTTCTCCTTTTGAATCACATTTTATATAAAAACTGAAGAGTAAATTGAAAATTTTTGCTTTTTAAAGTATTTCCTAAATCTTCAGCGCCAGAAGTGGAACATTTGGGCTTTGTTTTTCTTCTGTTGAAGATAGAAAAATCAAACAATATCTGAAGTCTAATTTGGGTCTTAGAGAACAGTTTCCCCACTCATAGCATTTGCCTGGACCCTAATGCCAAACTAAGACTAAAACAAAAATTGTTTTTCACTGCTTCTTGGTCCATTCTTGGTGTGTCTTTTTTTTTGGCTCAGGAATTGTTCTGGGCCCTTCTCCCACCATCTCCTTTGAGTCTTCTCTACATTCAGCAACTCAAGTCTCTGTCTTCTCATATGGATTTCAAATTGTGGGATAAATTCCTGTGGATTGGTGAATACATTTTGCTTTGTTTTTATTTCTCACAGTGAAGCTGCTTTATATTTCTTTTTTTCTTTTTTTTTTTTTTTAATTTTTTTTTTCAATGTTTATTTATTTTTGGGACAGAGAGAGACAGAGCATGAACGGGGGAGGGGCAGAGAGAGAGGGAGACACAGAATCGGAAACAGGCTCCAGGCTCCGAGCCATCAGCCCAGAGCCTGACGCGGGGCTCGAACCCACGGACCGCGAGATCGTGACCTGGCTGAAGTCGGACGCTTAACCGACTGCGCCACCCAGGCGCCCCGATATATTTCTGATTAAATAGATAGTACATCTTCATTATGAAAAGACAGAGCAATATACAAAAGTATGAGGAAGTAGGTGAAAAACATCACACAAAATCCCAACTATGGAGGTATCCATTATTAACAAATTTTTAGTGACTTTCTCTTAATACATATATTTATGCATTTACATACAAATATATAATTTTATTGGCATATAATTTTTCACAATATTCTCTTATAATTGTTACTATATCTGTGGTGTTGGTTGTGATCTCTCCTCTTTCATTTGTGATTTTATCCATTTGAGTCCTCTCTCTTTTTGATAAGGCTGGCTAGGAGTTCATCAATTTTGTTTATTCTTTCAAAGAATCAGCATTTAGCTTCATTGATCTGTTCTACTATTTTTTGTTTGTTTCTATATTGTTTATTTCTGTTCTAATATTTATTATTTCCCTTATTCTGACTTTAGGCTTTATTTTCTGCTTCTTTTATAGCTCCTTTATGTGTAAGGTTAGGTTTTGTATTTGAGAACTTTCTTGCTTCTTGAGATAGGCCTGGATTACAATGTACTTTGCTCTTAGGACTGTCTTTACTGAATCCCAAAGGGTATAGACTGTCATGCTTTCACTTTCATTTGCTTCCATGGATTTTTTAAATTTCTTCTTTAATTTCCTGGTTAACCTATTCATTCATTAACCTCCATGTATTTTCCAAATTTTTTCTTGTGGTTGATTTTGAGTTTCATAGTTGTGGCCTGAAAATACGCATGGTATGATCTCAATCTTTCTGTACATGTTGAGGGCTGATTTGTGACCCACTATGTGATCTGTTCTGGAGAATGTTCCATGTGCACTCGTGAAGAATGTGTATTCTGCTGCTTTAGGATGAAATGTTCTGAATCTGTTAAGTCCATCTGGTCCAGGGTGTCTTTCAAAGCCATTGTTTTCTTGTTGATTTTCTGCTTAGATGATCTATTGATTGTTGTATGTGGGGTATTAAGGTCCCCTACTGTTATGGTATTATTATCAGTGAGTTTATGTTTGTTATTAATTGATTTATATATTTGGGTGCTTTCAAGTTGGGGGCATATGTATTTAAAATTGTTAGATCTTCTTGAAGGATAGACCTCTTAATTATGTTATAATGCTCTTCAGCTCTTGTTACAGTCTTTATTTTAAAATCTAGTTTGTCTGATATAAGTATGGCTACTCCAGCTTTCTTTTGACATCCATTACCATGATAAATGGTTCTATATCCCCTCACTTTCAATCTGCAGGTGTCTTTAGGTCTAAAATGAATCTCTTGTAGGCAGCATATAGATGGATCTTCTTTTTTTTTTTGTATCTATTCTCATACCCTATGTCTTTTGATTGGAGCATTTAGTCCATTTACATTTATAGTGATTAATGAGAAATATGAATTTACTGCCTTCGTGTTACCTGTAGAACTGGATAATCTGGAAGAAATGGACAAACTCCTAGAAACTTCACAACAGTACCAAAACTGAAACAGGAAGACATAGAAAATTTGAACAGACCCATAACCAGCAAAGGAATTGAATCAGCTATCAAAAATCTCCCCACAAACAAGAGTACTGGGCCAGATAGCTTCCCAGGGGAATTCTACCAAACATGTAAAGAAGAGTCAATATCTATTCTCAAACTGTTCCAAAAAATAGAAATAGAAAGAAAGCTTCCAAACTTATTCTGTGAGCCAGCATTACCTTGATTCCAAAACCAGATAAACATCCCACTAAAAAGGAGAATTACAGACCAATATCCCTAATGAAACTGGATGCAAAAATTCTCAACAAGATACTAACAAAGTGAATTAAACAGTACATTAAAAGAATTATTCACCATGTTCAAGTGGGATTATTCCTGGGCTGCAGGGCTGGTTCAATATTTGCAAATGAATCAGTGTGATACACCACATTAACAATGGATAAGAACCATATGATCCTGTCAATTGATACAAAAAAAAAAAAAGCATTTGACAAAATACAGCATCCTTTCTTCAAAAAAGCCTCAAGAAAGTAGGGATAGGAAGAACATACCTCAACATCATAGAGGACATATATGAAAGACCTATAGTTAATATCAACTTCAATGGGGAAAAACTGAGAGCTTGCCCTCTAAGGTCAGGCATACAATAGGGATGTCCACTCTCACCACTGTTGTTCAACATAGTACTGGAAATCCTAGCCTCAGCAATCAGACAAAAAGAAAGAAAGAAAGAAAGAAAAGAAAGAAAGAAAGAAAGAAAGAGAAAAAGAAAGAAAAGAAAGATAAGAAAGAAAAAGAAATAAGAAAAATAAATAAATAAATAAATAAAAGGTATATAAACTGGCAAGGAAAAAGTCAAACTTTCAGTCTTTGCAGATGACATGACACTCTATGTGGAAAACCTGAAAGACTCCACCAAAAAACGTCTAGAACTGATACATGGATTTAGCAAAGTCACAGGAATTTCTATATGCCAATAATGTAGCAATATAAAGAGAAATCAAGGAATTCATCCCACTTACAGTTGCACCAAAAACCGTAAGATACTTAGGAATAAACCTAACCAAAGAGGTAAAAGATCTGTATGCTGAAAACTATAGAAAGCTTATGAAAGAAAATTAAGAAGACACAAAGAATTCAAAAACACTCCATGCTCATGGATTGGAAGAACAAATATTGTTAAAATGTTTAAACTACCCAAAGCAATCTACACATTCAAAGCAATCTGTATCAAAATAACACCAGGATTCTTAACAGAGCTAGAACAAAGAATTCTAAAATTTGTGTGGAACCAGTAAAGACCACAAATACCCAAATTAATGTTGAAAAAAAAGCCATAGGAATCACAATTCTGGACTTCAAACTGTATTATGAAGCTGTAATCATCAAGACAGTATGGTATTATCACAAAACCAGACACATAGATCAATGGAACAGAAGAGAGAACCCAGAAATGAACCCACAAACGTATGGCCAGCTCCTCTTTGACAAAGCAGGAAAGAACAGCCAATGGAAAAAGACAGTCTCTTCAGCAAATGGTGTTGGTAAAACTGGACAGCAACATGCAGAAGAATGAAACTGGACCACTTTTTTACACCATACACAAAAATAAATTCAAAATGGATGAAAGATCTAAATGTGAGACAGAAAACCATCAAAATCCTAGGGGAGATAACGGGCAAAAACTTCTTTGAGCTCGGCCACAGCAACTTCTTATTAGACATGTCTCCACAGGCAAGGGAAACAAAAATAAACATGAGCTATTAGGACCTCATCAAGATAAAAAGCTTCTGCATAGTGAAGGAAACAATCAACAAAACTAAAGGGTAACCAATGGAATGGGAGAAGATATTTGCAAATGACATATCAGATAAAGGGCTAGTATCTAAAATCTATAAAGAATTTATCAAACTCAACACCCAAAAAACAAATAACCCAGTGAAGAAATGGACAGAAGACATGAATAGACACTTCCCCAAAGAAGACATCCAGATGGCTAACAGATACATGAAAAGATGCTCAACATCACTCATCATTAGAGAAATACAAATCAAAATTACAATGAGATACCACCTCATACCTGTCAGAATGGTTAAAATTAACAACTCAGGAAACAAAAGATGTTGGTGAGGAAATGGAGAAAGCGGAACACTTTTGCACTGCTGGTGGGAATGCAAACTGGTATAGCCACTCTGGAGAACAGTATGGAGATTCCTCAAAAAATTACACATAGAACTCCCCTATGACCCAGCAATTGCACTACTAGGTATTTATCCAAATACAAAAATTTGTATTTATCCAATACAAAAATGCTTATTTGAAGGGGGAACATGCATCCCAACACTTATAGCAGCACTATCAACAACAGCCAAATTATGGAAAGAGCCCAAATGTACATCAACTGATGAATGGATAAAGAAGATGTGGTATATATACACAATGGAACATTACTCAGTGATCAAAAAGAATGAAGTCTTGTGGTGCCTGGGTGGCTCAGTCAGTTAAGCATCCAACTTCAGCTCAGGTCATGATCTCATGGTTCATGGGTCTGAGCCCTGCATCAGGCTCTGTGCTGACAGCTTGCAGCCTGGAGCCTGCTTCAGATTCTGTGTGTCCCTCTTTCTCTCTGCCCCTCCCCCACTCGAACTCTGTCTCTCTCAAAAATAAACATTAAAAAATTTTTTACAAAAAAGAATGAAATCTCTCTCAAAAATAAACATTAAAAAATTTTTTACAAAAAAGAATGAAATCTTGCCCGTTGCAACAATGTGGATAGAACTAGAGTGTATTATGCTAAGCAAAATAAGTCAGTCAGAAAAAAGACAAATACATAATTTCACTCATATGCGCAATTTAAGAAACACAACAGATGAACATGGGGGAAAGGAAGGAAAAATAAGATAAAAAGAGAGAGGGAGGCAAACTATAAGAGACTCTTAAATAGAGATAATAAACTGAGAGTTGCTAGAGGGGGTGTTGGGTGGGTAATTGGGCTAAATGGGTGATGGGAATTAAGGTGGGCACTTGTAGAGATGAGCACTGGGTGTTATATGTAAGTGCTGAATCACTGGGTTCTACTCCTGAAACTAGTACTATACTGTATGTTAACTAACTTGAATTTAAATAAATAAAATTTTAAAAAGAAATATATAATTTTAATAAATTGGGTATCCTATGGTCTATTTTTTGTCATGACCACATCTTATGTAATCTTTCACTTTTGTATTAACTCCACTCTTCAATCTCTCTCTATCCTCCCACATAACCAATGGAACAACTGCATATGCATTTTTTTAGAACTTTCTGTATACATATAAAATACGTATATAATCAAATTCAGACAAAAACATATTAGAGTTTCTTAGGTCATTATTAAAATTATTGCTTTTTTGCTTTTCTCTATTTACTGTTTATCTACTAACATAGTTTGTGTAAATATATGTAAATATTTAAGCATTACTGATTTATATTATATTTTGGCCATAATTTAAAAAATTCTTTATACAATAAAATGTTTAGTTTTTTTTTTTTTTTAATTTTTTTTTTTCAACATTTATTTATTTTTGGGACAGAGAGAGACAGAGCATGAACGGGGGAGGGGCAGAGAGAGAGGGAGACACAGAATCGGAAGCAGGCTCCAGGCTCTGAGCCATCAGCCCAGAGCCCGACGCGGGGCTCGAACTCACGGACCGCGAGATCGTGACCTGGCTGAAGTCGGACGCTTAACCGACTGCGCCACCCAGGCGCCCCTAAAATGTTTAGTTTTTAAATAATTTCTGTGTTTACTGTCTTGGTTAAAATGGTAGCTCAAACCAAGGGTATACATGTAATTTCCTATATTATAGGATTTTTTAATTTTATTTTTTACATTTGTTTTTTACCCATTTGATGTTTTTATATTATATAAAGAAGTCCAACTTTACTTTTTTTCTTAAATGGATTGCCAGTTGTGACAGCACTGTTTATTAAAGACCATCCTTTTTCTACTAGACTAGAATGCAACTGTTTTTATATATTTAATTCTCTCACATATCAAGATCTATTTCTGGGCTCTTAATTATCTCTCAATGATTTGTTTGCTTTAAAAATACATTTATCAATATGGGACAACTCTCATAATATTAGCCATTTTCATATATTTATTCTTCCATAAAAATGTTAATATGATCTCTATACCACCCCACTTTAAAAACAAAAATAAATAGTTAAATTAATATTGTGGGGTGATAGTAAGTCTTCTCATCTAGGAACGTCTCAGTCCAATCAGATTTTTGTTCTTATTAAGATTTGACATTTCCCTGGTATGCAGGTGGGGTACACTCAGAATGCTCAAATTTGGGCAAATATTTTCTTTTCACCCTGATAGGTAAATTACCATGTTAAATTAGAATTAAAACAAATCACCATGTAAATTAGAATCCCTGGATTGCAGTCATTCTCATAACCTACAGATATTCTCTGTCTTCCAGTCTGATTCTTTCAGATTCTTTGTCCATTGTAAGAAATTTGCTCTGTTTAGAAATTTATAAGATTTTCTCATTATCCTTGAAGTTCAGGACTTTTCCCAGAATGTTCCTGATTATATCTATCCTTCCTCATCAATTCGGTCTGAAACTTGGATTTCTAGATTCAGTCTGTGGCTTATGGGCAACCTTTTCCTATTATTTACTTAACTATTACTTCTCTATGTGTTCTTTTTTCTCTTTCTGGAACTCATTGTTTTCATGGTAGGGCTTCTGGTTCTGTACTCTAAGCCCTTATCTTTTCCCTTTCTGCATGTTTGCTCTGTATGAGATATTCCCGCTACTTTATCTTCTAGACTACTGATTTGGTTATCTGTATGACCACACTCTCAACTCAGTTCATATTACTACTTTTAATTAATATCTTACTCCTAGAAATTCATTTCACTGTTGTAATCAAACCTCTTTAATTGCTGTATATTTGGGGAACAGGTGTCCTGTGACTCACGCAACAGTACTATTTAACTAGGACTTCCAGTTTTTTATTTTTGGCTTGTCTTTGACCCCTCTATTTACTGAGTCTTCCTAAATGTATTGTTAGCTTTCTTTATCTACTCTTTGGAACTCAGATACAGCTGGTGATCATAAGTCACAGCGATCTCAAGACTAATAGACTAGCAGAATAGCACAAAGCAAGTGGTCAGTCCCTGGCTGAAGTACCAGAATGAGAACTTTCTTCTCTCTGATCAACTCAGCTCAAAGATTTGAGTTTCTCATCTTCAGGGATCCCTCAGCCACCTTTGCCAGGGAGATGGGTAGGTCCTTCCAGAAAGTGGGTGCTGCCCTTCCTTGAGAGGATATACAAATTTCTAAGGGTTAGAGTTCTTGTCTGATTCTCAACTCATGACTCCTTCATCATTAATTCTCAGACCCTTATTAAGCATAGAACATAAAAAGACCACTTTTGTTACACTTTTTGTGTAACTTTTGTTACGCAGGCAATTAGCCTGGTAGTTAGAACCTGAACCTGATTCACATCGGCCAGAATTCATGTATCTGCTGGCCCTGATTCCCAAAGGAGGATACTGGTGGACAAATGGAGTTAGGAAGAGGGGCCAGCCAAAACGATCTACAGATATAACCTTCAAAAATTACCTCTCAGTTTCATGCATAACCCGCAAACACACCAGGCCATTCCTCTATGCTCAGCTTGTCCCAGTGGGGATATCACATTCCCAGACCAGGAGGCCTTAACTTCTCAAAACTCATCTATTCTGGAGAGGTGAATTGGACAAAAAAGTTATCTTTCTAGATATCACTATTCATTATTATTAATCACTACCCTGATAGTGATGACAAATTGGTTTAATCATGTTTGTCAACTCCAATTCACTCATCTGCCAACAAATATTTACTCAGCACAAAGAAGGCTCCAGGTACTATCCTAGGTACTAAATATACACCAGTGAATCCTGATTCTTTTGGAAACTCCTCTGAGCTTTTGAAACAGAGTCTGATCTGAGAAATAGAGTGCTGCAGTTAATTCATGGCATCTGGCATGGACAGAAGACTTGAACATGTCAACATATGTGTTAGGTATTTGCTATCTTTGCTTTTGAATAGCCCTCATTTTACTTCTGGATTTGAGTAGAATATATCTGTTTTACTTTGAGACTTTCTTTTTTGTGACTTGCTGAAATTTTTCTGATTCAGGGATATCTAACAAATTTTGTGCTAAATTTGGATCTACAAACCTAGCCTCCTTCATATTGGTTGCTATATGTCTCATCTTTTCACTCCTACAACTACAAAATACTTCCCTAGAGGGTTTTAGCCCCTTTTCCTCAAGCACAACTTGGCAGAAACCATAAGGGACAGTATATTACAGCTCTTTGGCAACATCAGTTGCCATAAATGTCATTTTAAAGTTAAAAAGGAGTAATTTCCTTTTCTTAAAGGAGAAAGCCACTCCTCTCCCATTAAGTATTTTTGAGGCATTATGCTATTGAACTGGATAGTGAATATCTTGTTAAATATTATACCCTAGGCACTTCACTGTCTCACCTAAGTGCAAGCCCAGTCTAAATGCCACTTCTTTGTAAGTGTTCTTTTCTCTCTGGCTGTATTAAAGATTCTCTCTTCTTAGGAATTCTGCAGTTTCTCCATAATGTGCCTAAACATAGATTTATTTTTATTAATTCTGAATATCATAATTCTTGTGTCTCATCAATGCAGGAAAATTCTCATCTATTATCTCTTGAATATTGTGCTTCTCCATTAGCTTGGTTCTCTCCTTCTGGGACTCTGATTTAACACATGTTACCTCACCTCTTTGCTTCTCTGCACTGTATTCTGAATAATTTTTCAGATTCAACCTCCAATTCATCTTTATCCAACTTTGTCTAATTGGCTTTGTAAGGCATTCATTATTTTTTAACCTCAATTGTTATGTTTCTATTTCTGGAGGTTCTATTTGGTTCTCTTTAAAACCTCACTCTTTCTTGGTATTTTCTCTGATAGGCACAAGTTAAATTTCCTCTTTCATTTCTTCAAATATTTAGGCATGTTGACTTTCTATATTTTGTGCCTAATAATTAGGAAATCTGGTCTTTGTGGTCTTGATTCTGATATTTTCAGATTGAGGGAGGAACCTCTCACTCACTTTGCTTGTTTTTTTCCTAAGAGTTTTATTTTTAATTGTTTGCATTTATTTGATTTTATGTGGGGAATTATTTGAGGTTTGGGTTTAAGGTGAGTTCTTCAACAGAATGTCTTAAAGCACTACCAACCAGAGAGTACTTTCAATTAAATGCTTAGTTTGGATTTTTGGCTCACACATGTAATGTACATTTTGGCCCATGAAAGGGTCAGTTTATGGTCAAGAAGACCTCATTTTCTCTTCATTTGGAACTAAGGAAAGTTTCTTTCCATCTCCATTGGTAGGGCAAGTTACCCCTACACCAAAATTTCTTTTCCCTGAGTGCCATTCTTTGGGAGACACAGATTTAGGCAGAGAGCTCTGATCTGACTTCCCACCTTGTGCTGATCTTAAGTTTTGTCTGTGTTTCCAGATCAGCCCTTGAAAATTGAAGCTCTCATTTGTTTTAAATAAGCAGATATCCCAGGCAGCCATGGGCTCTTTGCCTAATTACCTTTCTGGATTACTCTCTTATTATTATTTTTAGCCCTAAGTATTTTCCTTCCATTTTTCCATCTTAGCTACAGATTAAGCCAATATGTATTTAAACATTTTATCCAGTGTTTTCAGGTATTTTGAATGAGAGGGGTTTCTGAATATTTTAGCTTTCTATATTGCCAGAAACAGATGTGTCCATCATGTTTATATCTTCAGTTATTGTTCAGATTTCACATCTGTATACAATTGATGCACTTATTCACTTTTAGGATAGTCAAGTGTCTCAGATGACAGCCCTTTAAAGGAATCCACTTTCTTCCTGCCCCTGTCCACACCCTTCTTTTCACTGCCCACCAATGAAATCTGTTAACTAGTGAATCTAAACAGAACATAGAGGTGTAAATGCTTCTAAAATACCTTATGCTATGGATGAAAAAATGAATGCATCTTTGTAATCCTTTTTCTTTTATAGCTCTTCTTCTAGGCTAATAGTGGTAAAGGAACAGATCACCCCTCTCTGAATAAATCAGAATAGCCAAAAATGGAATCTTAACACTTAAAAAATCATTATCATTTCAGCACACAACATATATTTATTCAGTAGATAGTGGCTAAGTACCTACTGGGCATTTTAGATACTGTACTAAGTACCAAGAATAATAGCAAATGAAAACTATCCAACCCCAAGATGACACTGAATATGTTTAGTGCGAAACACTAACAGACATACAAACAAAATCAGTCCACATGGGGTCCTGTCCTGCTGTACTTCTACCAAGTTCAGCTCCTGAGTGTTCTTCCCTGTATTTCTCTCTTGTCCCTTCCCCAATAAGCAACCTTGATAGTGAAAACTCTGGGAGGAACCTTAACTCTCCCCACAGCCAAAAGATTAAATAAAATACACACAATGGCCAACAAAACCCAGAAAATCCCCCAGTTTTTCCCTTTTGAAGAGAAACCACTTTCTCCTAAAGAAAGAGGAATTTTAACTTATATTCATTAAAAATGGCTGCCTGACAGTTTGTATTTTTGAGAAAGTTCGTCTGTTTAATATAATGCACTGTCCAATTTAAAAGAAGTGGTCCCTTATTAGAGATATGATTTATTCTTAGATAAATCATTGATTTATGGCTCACTGGGGTATATATTTAATACTGTCAAAAAATGAAAGGACACCCCAAACTATCTGCAGTGCCACAGCTACTCGTTCTGAAAAGGATCTGAGGCAGCTGAGACCCCTGGGTGTTAAATGTAATCTTTGCCTGGGATAAAAGCACGGAGAATTGCTGATCTTTATAAAAAGATCTGTCTCTACCCACTGCCTTCCTCCTCTCTCTTCTACCACAGTGCAGTTCATCGTCAGAAAGCTCAGAATTGAAAATTAAGGGGAAAAATGGGTTATGTTTGTGTCATTTAAAAAAACCTGCAGCCAGACAGGACTCCTTTTTAATGCTTGCCAGAGGAAAGTTCATCACTAAAACAAATAGAGCTTCTTGATGGTAATAGATAAATTTGACTAGAGAAATAATGGAAAACCTATAGAAAAAACAGGAAATATGTTTCCCCAATCTTACTGTTATCATCAATTGAATGAAATGTAGTATTGGCTGCCAAAAGTAACTACATAAAAAACTCATGTAGCACCAATTCCCAATTCTTAGAGTCAGAACTTATGCCTTTATTTTCACTCCAAGATTTCATCTGCTTCTATCTGTATGGATTCTATGCTGACGACTTTTATATCTACAGCTTCTACCCTAACCTCTCAACTTCACAGCACACCCCCATTTTAAGACCTCTTAATACTTTCCACTTGGATACTCAGCTGTCACACCAAATTCAGTGGGACCAAAACACAGCCTTATCCCTTTCCTTCATTTTTTTTCTAAATGAATTTCCTTCCAACTTTACCATTTTTCTCAAGGAACTCATCTGGTCTCCCAGTTGAGAAAATTTGAAGACATCTTTCATTTTAGTCTTCTCCCTCAGCCTCTATGACTGAGTTGCCACAAAATCACACCATTCCTTTTCTGAAATGTTCCTGGGATGTACCCTTACTCTCCACTCCCACTGTTGGCAGCCTAGCCAAGCTTGTACCACCTCAGGCCTCCATTGAAAAGGCTTCTTTGTGGTGCTCTCTGGCTCTACCCAGTCCTTTCACTCTGCCTTTTAGCTCATCCTTCTGACTTTAAGTCCAAGAACCACCTAAAGAGTGTCTGCCTTCTTGCTCCAAAATTATATCCTGTTTTCTCCAACATCACACTCATTTCCATCCCTCCCTTTTTGCCCATTTTGCTTTCCTTCCTGGGAATATCAGCCCTCCCCTTCCCCAATATCTGCCTACCCATATCCAGCTCATTCTTCAAATCCACATATATAAATTTTAAAATAAGTATCATGTTTTTTAAAATGCAAGAATTAATTAATTGTCAGGATGATCTAATCCAGTTACACCCCTTCCCCAACCCTTCTCCAGACCCAAACCTGTATATCTAAATATTGTAAAAGCATCATGTCTCCCTCAGAGGTTAAGCAGAGTTCTATTTTAATGAAGTTCTATCTTCCTTTAAAGATGATCCAATTGTTTCTATTACAAACTTTCTCTCTGTTATCATACTGATGCCAGATATAACATAATGATCCTATTTTACAATGTATAATGATCACATTTTTTCATAGACCCTGCAACACAAGACAAGAAAAGGACTGGTTTCCATCTTCTAGGCTCTGGAAGAAAATCACAGACACTAAAATCTGCAGAATATGGGGCCCTGTCACTTTGAGTGTTCTTTGGTCTTCCTATATTTTCTCTCCTCATGAATTTGGAGCATCATCATCTGGTTTTATGGGGCCTTGACATGATATCTACTTTTTGATATGATGGAGAATATATTCTGAGTCACTTAGAGACAAAGTAATTTGCTTTCCCCAAAAGACATTTCCTTAATTCCATCTTAAATCCCTTTCACGGACAACTGGCATGAACATACCCTACCATAGATATGAAGTAAATTCTGCTTTGGAGAAGCTTCAGGGGTTCCTGGACTTTTGCTAAAGTCTCTGCTGCGCAGTCCTGGAATTTCAATAGTATTCTCTGTTGAGAAACTAAAAGAAGTCGTCTAAACCCAAAAAGGCTAATTTTTTATGTCACCTGCTGAAAATCATGGAAAAAACAGTCTTAAAAACTGTAATAACTTCCCATACTTGTTACAGTGACTTATACAAACTGGAAAAAAATAAAGAGATGCTACATTTATTTGAACTCAGCACTTGTAGTTTCATTTCAAACAAAAATTAACTCTAATAAATACATTTGGAATAAACTGGCTTAATAAACAAATTTATGATTATAAGTATTATAATTTTATTAACATTGCAAGTTTTAAGCATATAAAACTTGTAATATATACTATTCATAAACAAGTAATCTGACCTTAATGCTATGAAAGAATGTAGTAATTGTTGTTAATTATCTTACATTTTCAATTGAAACAAATAATTTTCACTCTTTTGGCTTTTAGCTATAGAAGTTCTGGAAAATGTTTCTCTCCAAAGTAAAGGCATCTTGGATTGGGGACTTCAGCTCTTCACTGTGTAGGTTAATCATCACGGATAGATGGGGAGGTGGTTGGAGTAAACATCATGCATAAGCATCATTAGTCAAAGTCAGAATCAAGGTTTGAGCAAGCTGATTTTGCTATGTCCCATCCTCCCAACATGCCACAAAACCTATGCTCTTCACCACTATCTTCCACAAGAAATGCAACTCTACAGGGGAGCCTGGGTGGCTCAGTTGGTTAAGTGTCCAACTTTGGCTCAGGTCATGATCTCACAGTTCATGGGTTCGAGCCCCAAATCAGGTTCTGTGCTGATAGCTCAGAGCCTGGAGCCTGCTTCAGATTCTGTGTCTCCCTCTCTCTCTGCCCCTCTGCTCCTCGTGCACTCTCTCTCTCTCTCTCTCTCTCTCTCTCTCTCTCTCTCACACACACACACACACACACACACACAAATAATAAACATTAAAAAAAAGAAATGTAACTCTACAAACATATTGTGCTTTCAATAATTTTAATGAAAATTCCCAGAATATGATTGCATAGTACATGGCATTTAACTGTAAAAACAAAAATGCCCTTCACTTATGTCTCTGCTGGGGGAAGCATTAGGGAGGGAAGAACTTTATACTCTCTTCTTTATTATCCCCCAACATCTCAGGGTCTGGCCCTGGTTGTCCCTGTCTCCTTCCTCCTGGATCTCTCTATTCCTATGTCATTAATTCATATCCCCTTATCATGCAGAACCATGTAACCTTGTCCCAGCTCCTCTACCCCTGAACTTGTATCCTCCATTGTTGAGGGCATTTAACTTACAAAGGGCTCAGCTATTACCAGGAAACACCCTATCCCATGTTGCATGGAGATTAGAAATAATTTTATTTTTTAATGGTTTTTATTTATTTTTGAGAGAGTGCAGGTGGGGGAAGAGCAGTGAGAGGGGACAGAGTATCCAGAGTGGGCTCTGTGCTGACAGCAGTGAGCCAAAGCGGAACTCAAACTCACCAACTGAGAGATCAAGACCTGAGCTGAAGTCAGATGCTCAAGTGACTGAGCCAACCAGGTGCTCCAGATATAATTTTACATATTGTTTTTTCTCCTTATAAGCTTTCCTTTATCATACTTGTCATATGCTACAAGTGGACAAGGAGGCAGTTTAGAAAGTTTCAGCTTTCCACAGGTGACCATACCTATGCAGGTAGCATTGTCATTGCCTTTTCTGACTGGATCACCTGCTGGGCAGGAAGCAGACAATAGTGGGTGGGGAAAAAAGCCTGTGTTAAAGGAAAGGATGGAAATAGATGGCAGAGTAAGAGAAAAAGGACTGCATTCAATCTTTTAAAATACTTAAAAGTGGCAGATAAAAGGAAAAGGCACTGATCTCATGATGGTACTGATAGGAAATGTAGAAAGGCCATGACATTAGAGGTGGGTAGCAAGGTGGCATGACTTGGAGAGAACAGGTTGTCCTTCACTGAGACCAGCAGGAGGCTGGGCTGGCTGGCAGCCCTCAGAGAGGCAGGAAAGGAAGCCCTGCAGAACCCCCATACTGCACCTGTGTGCCTGGTGTGGGGAGTTCTAGAACCAGGAAGCCCTAGGTAGCCTTTTTTTTTTTTACCATAGCCCCAGGTCATTCTTTTACCATAGCTTTCTTACATTTGTTTTAGAAGCAGCTTTTAGATGAGAGGTCAAAAGACAAAAAAAAATCAGGAAACTAAAAGAGGTAGAGATTTCACAACATCTAGCCATCTGTGCTGCTGAGTTGGTTATTTTTAGCTGGCTTTTAGAGATGGGCAACCCAGTTAAAGTCTTATTAATTACAGTTCAACTGGTGTAAGACCCTATGCTGATGCTGTACAGGAGACAAGGATAAATAATTCATTTTCAGGAATTATCTCATAACTGCTACAATTATTCTCACCTATTCTGTCTGATGTATGACCTTTCTTTTATCTTTATTTTAACCACAACACATTACTTATGGGGATTTCTAAGGAATCTAATGCTTTCTTTAAAAAGAACATTTAGGTAGGCAGATTAATTAAAATTAAATAAATGCATAATAAACATATATGAAGAGAACCAAGACATGGTCCTTGCCTTAGGGAACTTGCACTGGATTGAGAGACATAGGTGTACTCAAAGTAGACTGGCAAGGCAAATAAAAGTTCCATGGAATACTGAAGGCAGGCTGTATTGAAGAGGGAGCATTTAAGAAAGGAATGGAAGTTGATAAGAAGGAGCAGAAGAACATACCAGGCAGAGGGGACAACATGTGTAAAGCTCCTGAGCTGGACAAGAGTTTGGCTAGTTTGAGGAGTGCAGACAGGTGCTACTGGAGCAGGAGGAGGGGAGGGGCAGAAGGTGAAGCTGCCAAGGCAACAACTGGGGGGAACTGCTACAATAACTAGTGGGTGGGTATGGTGCTCACTCACAGGAGACAGGAATGCTAGACCACATTCTGCACCTCAACCACAGCTGCACCCGCGCCTCCTTCTGGTACACTGTGCCAGCCTCCTCTGTTATTGTAGAGATTTTTGTGGAATCAGTTACTGGTTAAGTGGCTACTGTTCAAATACACTGACACTTGCTAGCTACTGATCAAATACATTGGCCAGCTGATTAGTTTGGCCTTGATGGCAATCAACTCCAATGGCAAGTTTCTTACAAACTCATCCATTCCTTCACTTATATATCCACTCAAAACATATTAAACTGAGTCATTATCATATCCTTAGTCATGTCATTTGCATTTATAACTGGTTTCTTTGTGGTTGTGGTTGTTATTGTTATATAGCCATCTATCTATATATACAAGGTATTATTATTCACAGTTGGTCAAATCTAAGAACATTTTCACTAAAAGCTACAAGCAAGAGCTTGGTAAAGAATAAACTCTCCATTCATAAAATAGTTTCAGTAAGACAATCTGGGGATTTTATCATGATCTAATTGGTAACAACTTTCTAGGAATTTAACCTATCAAGTATGAAAAGGTGTTTATTTAAGAAAAATGACAACATTATAAGATATTCCATATCCTGGATTATGAAAAAAAACACGTTGTATTAAAAAGACAATGTTGAGGTAGAATAAGAGGAGGAAAAGAGAAATTCTAGTTTTAAAAATGTAAGAAATCACCTAGAAGCAATAGGAAAATAGGAAAGTGAAACACAAATTCATTTTCAATGAAATTAGAGAACTGACATCTCTAAATATGATATAGGGGAAAATAAGGCTAAAACTGGGAAAGAGAAATGCAGATGTAGAAAAATGCCAAGAGAACATTCTGATGGTTGCAGGCTTCAGACAAAACTGCCACAGGCCATTTCTCCAAAGTAGACAGCATACCCTGTATCGCAAGCCCTTGCTGAGAACATGAGAGTGGGTGTGCAGAGTGGTATCAGGGTTTTCCTGAGTCAGGTGCAGCCCCAAGGTCTCAGAAAGCAGGGAAAGGAGGGTCCAAGTAAGCTATATTTGCAAGACATAAATTGTTGATGATGTGAGTTGAAGGAGAAAAACTCAATGAGCAGCCCAGCAGTACCAGTCTCAGCTGGCTGAGAGGAGTTACAGGCAAAGAACTCTCAACTTAACCTTCCCCACAGGGTAATTCTTACATGCCTAGAAAATATCCCAAGAACTCCCCTTAAGCATATCTCTGACAAATAGCTAATACAGAAGAGTCTTCATAATTAAGATGAGTGATAATATCAAAGAGAACTTGAATAGGACCTAAGTAGAAATGGTAGAAAGAGGAAGGGGGCTAAAGAAAAGAATAAAACAATAGCAAAGAAAAATAACTCAATAAAACTTTGTCACAGAATAGGATGAAAATGGTGTCTGGAACGTTGGCCAAAATTAAAATCTCAAAGAGGTTAGATGCTCTATACAACAATAGCACAAGATGAAGATGCAAAGTCTCAAGGATGAAACTGAATGTGAATGTTAGAACTCAGGAAGAAAGAGAAATTAAAACAAAACAAAACAAAACAAGAGCTGACTAGAGAAGAAGGGCTATAGAGACCATGGTTCCGGAAGCTCCACTCAACAGAGCTGAGTAAGGCAGGAAGGGAGGGAGAAGTCATTACTTTGGTATTAAAAAAAATCTGAAATTAGAATCAATTCTTCAGAGTAACATTAATATACAATTATGTGTTTATTTCAAAAATCTTATGCTAAGCAAAAATCTTCTCTACTGAAAGATTATACTGTATTTGAATTTCAAATCAAACAAAGGAACATCCATTTAAAAAGTGTTCTTCTATACTTTCATATTCCCCAAAAGGTAAAATAATATGACAGTCAGCAAGAAAAACATTGATTCTAAGAAAGTTATCCTAGCGCAAAGATTTCCAAAACAAATGAGATATAAATGTGATAATACTGAAACTGATGCAGGTAATTCTAATCAAGAAACTTTCTTTGTATGAAATAAAAACAACTGAAAAGACAAACCATAAATGCTTTCTTGGAAACAACAACTGTAGCTTTTTGATTGATTAAAAACAACTACAGTCAGTACATACAGGAGCACTGGCTCAGCTGCGGCAGAGCATGGGAAAGAAGTATACCGCAGGAATCAGCCAAGAGGGTAAAGAGAAGGCAGATAAAAGCCAGGAAGTGTGAACTAGCTTAAGAGTACAGAGTCTCTAGGAACTGTAAATATGAGTGGAGATCATGCTTGCCCCACAAGACCTCCACTGGGTCTCATAAGAAATGATGAGGAATAGGGCAGGAGAGAGGCAAGAAATTAGAGAACTGAAATCTCCAATCATGACATAGGGGGAAATAAGGCCAAAGCTGGGAAGTCAAATGCGGATGTAGAAAAATGCCAAGAGAACATTCCGATGGTTGCAGGCCTCAGACAAAACTGCCACAAGCCATTTCTCCACCAGGTGTTATAAATGTTGTGAGAAAAAAGGTTCCTGAAGTACAATTCTTTTAGGAAACACTAGTTTAAAAGTAGGTATAAGTTTTCTTTACTGCAGGTTTTCTAAGCCTTTATTTGATATGCCAGTGGGCTTTGTGAATCTTTTTTTTTTCCATTTTATTTATTTTTTAAATTTACTTCCAAGTTAGTTAGCATGTATGCAACAATGCTTTCAGGAGTAGATTCCTTAATGCCCCTTACCCATTTAGCCCATCTTCTCCCCAACAACCCCTCCAGTAACCCTCTGTTTGTTCTCCATATTTAAGAGTCTCTTATGTTTTGTCCCCCTCGTTTTTATATTATTTTTCTTCCCTTCCCTTATGTTCATCTGTTTGTATCTTAAAGTCTTCATATGAGTGAAGTCATATAATATTTATCTTTCTCTGACTAATTTCACTTAGCATACATAATACACTCCAGTTCCATCCACATGGTTGCAAATGGTAAGATTTCATTCTTTTTGATTGCTGAGTAATACTCCATTGTATATATATACCACATCTTCTTTATCCATTCGTCCATTGGATTTTTGGGCTCTTTCCATACATTGGCTATTGTTGATAGTGTTGCTATAAACATTGGGGTGCATGTGCCCCTTCGAAACAGCATACCTGTATCCCTTGGATAAATACCTTGTAGTGCAAATGCTGGGTCATAGGGTAGATATTCCGTGGAAACAAGTTCTTTATCAGATATGTGTCTTACAAATGTTTTTTCCCAGGCTATGGCTTCTCTTTTCATTCTCTAAACAGTGTCTTGAAAAGAGGAAGTTTTGAAATTTAATGAAGTCCAGTTTATCATGTTTAATCTTTTGTGGGTCATGCTTTTGCAGCTGCCTCTAAGAAATCTTTGCCTAATTCCAGTTCACTAAGCTTTTCTGCTGTTTTCTTCTAGAAGTCTTATGGATTCTGATTTTACATTTAATTCTTTTATTCATTACATGATCATTTTTATAAGTGGTGTGGTCAATGTGATCAACAATGTGTTCATTTTTTTGCATGTTGATGTTTTTTTTCTAGCACCATTTATTAAAAAGACTGTCTTGTTTCCACTGAATTGTCTTTGCACCTCTTTCAGATGTTAAATTGTTTCTAAGCATAGAAAAAAGGAGAACTTCCAATTTCCAAATTCCAGGGTTATGCTATCAGAACACTGATAGCAATACCAACAAATACAGCCCCCATAACGTCGCACAGACCAATTCTACTCAATATTGATGTAAAAATCCTATGTAAGATTCTTCATAAGGGGGGGTTATTTTAGAAATTCAAAGACAGCTCAATGTTAGTATATCTAAAAATATAATGCACTATACTAGCTGATGGGAAGAGAAAAATTATCACCAGAAAGAAATTATTCCAACTGACTTTAACAGATCATAATGCATCTGTTCATTCCTTTTGAAATATACCATAATTATATAAAGAACTGTAAAAAATTTAAAAATTTTGAACTAATAATATTTGGGTGAGTACTGTTAGAAAGGTTAACCTCAGACTACTGTGTCTAGTGTAGTATAAGAAAAATGAGTAATTAATTATATTAGTGTTTTTAAGAACACATATTTTGATGTAGAAGAAAGGAAGTATGGATATAAGATCAATGAAATTAAGTAAAAATCTTATAGTCCTGACTTTGAATTAAAAATATCAGTATTAACTCATGATATATTTTATCTTAAAAAAATTTCCTATCTTTGTCCACTAAAAAGACCTAGAAATAATAACCAAGCCAGAAGCAATAAGAATCCATAACACTCCAATCTTGGTCTCTAAATACTTCAGGGCTTCTTGGAGAAATGACAGATTCATATACCAGGCAGAAAATGTAAAAGATGAACCTAAAACAACTTGTAATACTGAAAATAATGAAGTTATCAAACATTACAAAAGTTTTATCTAAAGGATACCATAGCCAACTTGAATAAGCCCCCACTAAACAAATATGAGAAAATGCATGCATTAGTAAGGATACAAGTGCAATGAATTTGGAATACATATTTGTGTTCATAACAATGATTAGTTCATAATGATACTAAAAGAAGCATTGGTCATCATTGCAGCATGCTTGGAAATCACTTCCTATTTTTAAAACTAGTCACCAAAGGGAAAGAATCAAGCACCTTTGCTGTCCTTCCTTCATGAGCTATACCTCAGGGAACCCCAGAAGTTGTTGAGAGGAGGCTTCACTTTAGATGGTTGTATTCTAGCTAATGAAGTAATAAGTAGAAATAGAGTATCACCCTTTGGAATAAGTTATGAATAAACCATACAACATGTACCTCCTATTAGAATACCCAACACCACCTATGAAGTAGTCTTTCAAAATAATTCATAGTATTATTTAATCACAATAATAATATTTAACATTAAAATTTAATAATTTTTTAGGTATGATAATGGTGTTGTGGTTATATTTATAAAAAAAGAAAGTCTATAATTTAATCAGGACATCTTTACAGATGAAATGATATGATATCTGGGATTTGCCTCAAAATAATATGAGGGGATGAAGAAAATTAGGCAGGGTCTAAATGAAATGACATTTTCCATGAGTTGTAATTACTGAAGTCAGGTGATGGGTATGTAGGGCTTAAACTATTCTGTTTTTGTATATATTTGAAATAATTGGATAAAAAATTTAACCACATACTGCAAAAAAAAAAAAACAACTATATGAGCATTGATAGCTGCTGAGAAATAATTTGATAAAACTCATTATCCATTATTTACAAAATGATTTGATACAACAGAAGTAGATGAATTCTTCATCAACATTATTAGAAACATACGTTTACAAATTTACAGGTAGTCATTCTTAATTTTATGAATATTCTTAATGAATAAGTATATAAACACATCTCATTAAAGGAACATGACAAGAAAGTCCTTTATCACTAATATTATTTAATATTGTTCTGGAAGTATTAGTAAGTATAATTAAATAAGTGAAAAAAACCATTTAAATATACAAAAATAATCTCCAGTAACACAATTACAAATAATAAGAAAATTAAGTGAGAGAGCTGGGCAGAAAGTTAACATCCAGAAATCAAAAACTACACCCATTTAGAAAATCCTGAGGCAAAAGTGCCCCATTGTATAATTACATTCATTCATTCATTCATGACAGAGAGAGAGAGAGAGAGAGAGAGAGAGAGCGAGCACAAAAGCCCAGGTGAGAGTCAAAGGGGGAGAGAGAGGAAAGAATTTTAAGTAGGCTCAATCCCACAACCCTGGAGCCATGACCTGAGCCAAAACCAACTGAGCTACCCAAGTGCCCCTATAAATTACATTTAAAAAGAAAAAATACCTAGGAATAAAAGGGGAAAATTTGCAGATCAAAACAACAAAAAATTACATGCTACTGAGGAACAGAAACAAACCTAACAAGACCTTCGTTAGAAAGACTGAAATATTATAAAATCACTTAGCCCAAAGGTAATCTTGAATGCAATGAAAAACATTAAATAGAAAATAAAAATGCCAATACAATTTTTCTAGAAGTAGATAAATTGCCTTTAAAGTTCATATGAAAGAATAATAAATCCTCCTAAAAATCTGAAGCAATGTTACACATCTAGCACAACTAGGTATTAAAATATATTATAATTATAATAATTAAAACACACTGCTGCATCTAAAAAAAGAGACTCAAATACACACAGAAGTTTATTACTTAATAAACATAACATTCCTAACTATTAAGAGAAAAATGGCTTATTCAATAAATGGTATTAGAACATTAGGGAGGCCCTATGAGAAATTTAGTTTACATTTCTACTTCACACTTTTTACCAAAATTAGTTCCAGAGGAATGAAATCTTAAGCATATGAATGAAACTATAAAAATATACAATGAAAATATCAAATTTGGTAACTGAAACCCAAAATTTGGAAGAAATCAAAATATCCTTTAGTAAGTAAATGGATAAATAAATGAAGGTTATTCAGTGCTAAAAGAAACAATCAAGCCACAAAAAGACATGGAGGAAGTTTAAGTGCATATTACTAAATGAAAGAAGCCAATTTGAAAAGGCTATATACTCTATGATTCCAACTACATGACACTCTAGAAAACGCAAAACTGTGGAGACAATAAAAGAATCAGTGGTTGCCAGGAGTATGGGGAGAGAGAGGGATGAAAAGGTGGAGCACAGGGGATTTTAAGGGCAGTGAAACTATTCTCTATAATACCATAGTGGTGGATACATGACATTATGCATTCGACAAACTCATAGACTATACAACACCAAGAGTGAACTGTAAACTGTGAACTTTGCTTGGTAATAATATATCAATATTGGTTCACTGATTGTAATAAATGTAGCACTCTGGTATGGAATGTTGATGGTGGGAGAGGCAAAATGTGTGTGTGTGAAGGGGTAAATAGGAACCCTATACTTTCTGCTCAGTTTTGTGTGAACCTAAAACTTCTCCAAAAAATTAAACTCTATTAAAAAAAAAAGTTAGGTGATGACAATATGAAGAGATAATCAGGAAGATGGCAGAACAGCATGGGACTGTTTTTGTGTCTCTCATCCATGAAATACAACCAGATCAACACTAAACCAACTTGCACACCTAGAAAATTGATTTGAGGATTAACACAACAATCTGCACAACCTGAACCACAGAACGTGGCAGGTATGCAGATCAGAGAGGTGAACTTGGGGAGAGAGAAGCTGTGGAGATCAAGGAGCTGTTTTTGCTGTGGAGAGAGTATGCAGATGGGGAGAAAGTATGGGAAAAGCACACCCCCCCAAAAGCAGGTGGAGAGAAAGTGGAAAAAGCCAAAGGACTGAAATAAAAAGGGAGAAAGGAGAAAGGAGAGGTTTTAAATTCCATTAAGAGGCTATAAACAGGGGAGTGCAGCGTCTGAAACTCCACATCTCGATACCTGGCGGTCGGTGCTCTGGTGGGAAGGGTGAATTCCTAGGAGCAGAGTGAGGTCCAGAGGGTTCTTGGGCCATGAGGAGAGGCAGTTCCCCTGCTGGAAAGACATTTGGTAGAGGCTGTGTGGTCAACCCACAGGCAAAGGTCCCAGCAGACCCCAGAGAAAAACTGCATTCACTGGTGCTGGAACAAGGTTGTTAAGGGTAAAACCTGGTGCCCGATGTGTATTGTGATTTTCCATAATCCCTGAAACACTGTAGCTACATGATCACGTGAACTTTTTCTGGGGTGTGGTGACACCCAGCCACAGTCTCTGGGCATCTGCAGCAGCACGGTCCCACAAACAATCCTGGGTGCAGCCAGCAGCTTGTCATTGCTCCGTGAGAACCTCACCTAGAAGCTCTGAGTGGGTCAGAGCCACAGTCCCTCAGAACTGAGGGGTTGGGAAACACAGCCACATCTGAGATAAAACTCAGCAGGGAGGTGCTGCCAGGCAAACTGATGGCTTCGTCACAGACAGTGTAAAAGCAGGGAGTGGATTGAAGCTGGAGACAAAGGACGAGTCTGGGATTGCTGATAGGGGGGAAAAGAGTTCCTATGCTAGAGACTGGGTAGCTGGGTTATGCCATTTTCACTCCTCCCGTGCATGCACATACACACCTACAAGCGCCACAACAATCCACCCCAGTAAGCTAAGCAGGGCCATCTAGTGGAGAACGGTGCAGATACACTAAGCCCCACCCAACCGGGGCAACCTTGCTTTTCAGGAACAATACAACTCTCACCCCCTGCTTACTTTACGGACTATAAAGGGGTTCACAGTTTGACTTCTAGCAGAAAATGATGTAATTTCAATCATACATCAGTCTGTTCACTGGTCCATCTACTGAATTTTCTTTTTTTTTCTATTTCTTTTTTTTCCTTCAATACAGAAGGAAAAAAATTATTTTTATTTTCAATTTTTATTAAAAATATTTTTAATTTTTTTCTACTATACTTTTTATTTTGGGAAAATTTTCAAATTCTATTTTAGTCCCATCAATTCATTTTATTCTATTTCACTGTATTCAGTTTTTCAAAATTTCAAACGTTTTCCTTTTTTTCTTTTTTTTCCTCCGCCTGCCCCTTTTTTCTCTAATCTATCAAGCTCCTTTCAACAAGATAAAAACACACCTAGGATCTAGCATCATTTGATTTTTGAGTTTTTGTTTTTAACTTTTGTTTTTAATTTTTTAATTTATTTTTTTTTTACCTTATTAACTCCCTTTCTTCCTTCAAAATGACAAAACAAAGGAATTCACCCCAAAAGAAAGAACAGGAAAAACCAACAGCCAGGGACTTAATCAACACAGATACAAGCAAGATGTCTGAACCAGAATTTAGAATCATGATAATTAGATTACTAGCTGGGGTTGAAAATAGATTACAATCCCTTTTTGTGGAGATATAAAAGCTAAACAGGATGAAATAAAAAATAATATAACTAAGCTATAATCTCGAATAGATACCATGGCGGAAAGGATAGATGAGGCAGAGCAGTGAGTCAGTGATATAGAGGATAAACTTATGGACAATAATAAAGCAGAAAAAAAGAGGAAGACTAAAGCAAAAGAGCACAATTTAAGAATTAGAGAAATCAGAGGCTCACTAAAAAGGAACAACATCAGAATCATAGATGAAGAGAGAGGAAAAGGGGTACAAGGGTTATGTGGGCAAATTAAAATGGAAAACTTCCCTACACTGGGGACAGACAAAGACATCAAAATCCAGGAAGCACAGAGGACTCCCATTAGATTCAACAAAAAACAACCATCAACAAGGCATATCATAGTCAAATTCACAAAATACTAAGGCAAGGAAAGAATCATGAAAGCAGCAAGGGAAAAAAAGTCCTTAACCTACTAATGAAGACAGATCAGGTTCACAGCAGACATATCCACAAAAACTTGGCAGGCCAGAAAGGAGTGGCAGGATATATTCAATGTGCTGAATCAGAAAAATATGCAGCCCAGAATTCTTTATC
Source organism: Lynx canadensis (assembly GCF_007474595.2). Lineage (NCBI taxonomy): Eukaryota > Metazoa > Chordata > Mammalia > Carnivora > Felidae > Lynx > Lynx canadensis. Next base: position 33,228,197 of record NC_044311.2, read on the forward strand.
CAGCAAGGCTGTCATTCCAAACAGAAGGAGAGATAAAAAGTTTCCCAGAGAAACAAATATTAAAGGAACTCATGACCTCTAAATAAGCCCTGCAAGAAATGTTAAGGGGGAACTCTCTGAGGGGAGAAAAGACAAACAAACAAACAAACAAATAAACAAACAAACAAAGACCAAAAGCAACAAAGACTAGAAAGGACCAGAGAACACCACAAGAAACTCCAAATCCACAAGCAACATAATGGCAATAAACTCATATCTTTCAGTACTGACTCTAAATGTCAATGGACTAGGTTGAGGAGAAAAAATGGAGGTGTAAGAGGATGCTTGGCTCACCACATCCTGCTGATCATTTAAATTCCACCCACATCTGCCTAAATAACCCAGAAAACCACCAGAAGACTAGCAGAACATACTCTCTGGAGCCAAGCATAGACAAGAGGCCCACAGAAGAGGGTAGGAAGGGCAGAGAGGTGGTGCACACTACACGGACTGGAGGGAGGGAGCCGGGGCAGTAGAGAGGCAGCCCGCCTGGCAAGGCAGAGCCCCTGAGTCTGGCTTGCAAAAGCAGAGGGGCTGGACTGCATGAGTTCTGACAGCCAGCGGGACTTAACAAACATCTGGAATGTTATAAGTCAACAGCTCTGCTAGGAGAACAGGAGGGGAAGAGGACACCAGGAGGGAGAGATGTTGAGCCCTGGAAGATAACCCTGGAAGAGTTCAGCTCAGCGGTGGGGAACAAAGGCACTGGCCAGTGCCATCTCCCTCCCCCATCCCCCAGCTGAAATCCCAAAGGTAACCAGTTCCTGTCACAAAACTTGTTTGCACCTCACAAACACCCAACACTGTGCTTCTGTGGATCCATCCCTCCGACGGGTCTGCCCCCCTCCTGGTGCTGCAGGGCCCCTCCCGCAGGTGACTACCAATGGCAAAGCGAGCTAAGCCTGTCCCTCCCACCCCTGTGCACCTTGCGGATCCACCCCGGCTAATACGCCAGATCCCATCAAAGCACCACCATAAGCCTGGAAGTGTGCAAGTAGCCAGGACAGAGGCCACACCACTCCACAGTGAGTTCTGCCCGTGGGAGAGGGGAAGATAAGGTACACACCAGTTGGACTGTGGCCCCAGAAGTGGGCTGGGGACAGACATCAGGTCTGACTGCGGCCCAGCCCACCAACACAAGTTACTCCAGATGGCACAGAGGAAGTGCTCCAGAGTTCCACACCACTACAGGGACTATCCAAATTGACGAAATGGAAGAATTCTCAAAAGAAACTCCAGGAAGTAGCAACAGCTAATGAATTGATCAAACACAATTTAAGCAATATAACAAAACAAGAATTTAGAATAATAGTCATAAAATTAATCGCTGGGCGTGAAAAAAATATAGAGGACAGCAGAGAATCTATTGCTACAAAGATCAAGGGACTAAGAAATAGTCATGAGGAGCTAAAAAGATGCTATAAATGAGGTGCAAAATAAAATGGAAGTGACCACAGCTCGGATTGAAGAGGCAGAGGAGAGAATAGGTGAATTAGAAGATAAAATTATGGAAAAAGAGGAAGCTGAGAAAAAGAGACATAAAAAAAAAAATCCAGGAGTATGAGGGGAGAATTAGAGAACTAAGTGATGCAATTAAGCACAACAATATCTGTATAATAGTAATTTCAGAAGAGGAAGAGAAAGAGAAAGGGGCTGAAGGTGTACTTGAACAAATCATAGCTGTGAACTTCCCTGATCTGGGGAAGGAAAAAGGCATTGAAATCCAAGAAACACAGAGAACTCCCTTCAGACATAACTTGAATCAACCTTTGGTGCGACATATCATAGTGAAACTGGCAAAATACAAGGATAAAGACAAAATTCTGAAAGCAGCTAGGGATAAACACGCTCTAACTTATAAAGGGAGACCCATAAGACTAGTGATGGATCTATCTACTGAACCTTGGTAGGCCAGAAAGGAATGGCAGGAAATCTTCAATGTGAAGAACAGAAAAAATATGCAGCCGAGAATCCTTTATCCAGCAAGTCTGTCATTTAGAATAGAAGGAGAGATAAAGGTCTTCCCAATCAAACAAAAACTGAAGGAATTCATCACCATTAAACCAGCCCTACAAGAGATCCTAAGTGGGATTCTGTGAGTGAAATGTTGCAAGGACCACAAAATACCAGAGATATCACTACAAGCATAAAACATACAGACATCACAGTGACTCTAAACCCATATCTTTCTATAATAACACTGAATGTAAATGGACTAAATGCTCCAACCAAAAGACATAGGGTATCAGAATGGATAAAAAAACAAGACCCATCTATTTGCTGTCTATAAGAGATTCATTTTAGACCTGAGGACACCTTCAGATTGAAAGTGAGGGGATGGAGAACTATCTATCATGCTACTGGAAGTCAAAAGAAAGCTGGAGTAGCCATACTTATATCAGACCAATTAGACTTTAAATTAAAGGCTGTAACAAGAGATGAAGAAGGGCATTATATAATAATTACAGGGTCAATCCATCAGGAAGAGCTAACAATTATAAATGTCTATGCACTGAATACAGGAGACCCCAAATATATAAAACAATTAATCACAAACATAAGTAACCTTATTGATAAGAATGTGGTAATTGTAGGGGACTTTAATACCCCACTTACAACAATGGATAGATCATCTAGACACAGGATCCTTAAAGAAACAAGGGCCCTGAATGATACATTGGATCAGATGGACTTGACAGATATATTTAGAATTCTGCATCCCAAAGCAACAGAATATACTTTCTTCTCCAACATTCTCCAAGATAGATCACTTACTGGGTCACAAAACAGCCCTTCATAAGTATACAAGAATTGATATCATACCATGTACACTTTGAGACCACAATGCTATGAAACTTGAAATCAACCACAGGAAAAAGTCTGGAAAACTTCCAAAAGCATGGAGGTTAAGGAACACCCTACTAAAGAATGAATGGGTCAACCAGGCAATTAGAGAAGAAATTAAAAAATATATGGAAACAAATGAAAATGAAAATACAACAATCCAAATGCTTTGGGATACAGTGAAGGCAGCCCTGAGAGAAAATACATTGCAATCCAGGCCTATCTCAAGAAACAAGAAAAATCCCAAATACAAAATCTAACAGCACGCATAAAGGAATTAGAAGCAGAACAGCAAACCCAGCAGAAGAAGAGAAATAATAAAGATCAGAGCAGAAATAAACAATATAGAATCTAAAAAAAAAACTATAGAGCAGATCAATGAAACCAAGAGTTGGTTTTTTGAAAAACTAAACAAAACTGATAAACCTCTAGCAAGGCTTCTCAAAAAGAAAAGGGAGATGACCCAAATAGATAAAATCATGAATGAAAATGGAATTATTACAACCAATCCCTCAGAGATACAAGCAATTATCAGGGAATACTATGAAAAATTATATGCCAACAAACTAGACAACCTGGAAGAAATGGACAAATTCCTAAGCACCCACACACTTCCAAAACTCAAACAGGAAGAAATAGAAAACTTGAACAGACCCATAACCAGTGAAGAAATTGAATCAGTTATTAATAATCTCCCAAAAAATAAGAGTCCAGGACCAGATGGGATCCCTGGGGGATTCTACCAGACATTTAAAGCAGAGATAATACTTATCCTTCTCAAGCTGTTCCAAAAAATAGAAAAGGAAGGAAAACTTCCAGACTCATTCTATGAAGCCAGCATACTTTGATTCTTAAACCAGACAGAGACCCAGCAAAAAAAAAGAGAACTACAGGCCAATATCCCTGATGAATATGGATGCAAAAATTCTCAATAAGATACTAGCAAATCAAATTCAATAGCATATTAAAAGAATTATACACCATGATCAAGTGGGATTCATTCCTGGGATGCAGGGCTGGTTCAACATTCGCAAATCAATCAGTGTGATACATCACATTAATAAAAGAAAAGATAAGAACCATATGATCCTGTCTATCGATGCAGAAAAAGCATTTGACAAAATTCAGCATCTTTGTTAATAAGACCACCTGAGAAAGTTGGGATAGAAGGAACATACTTAAACATCATAAAAGCCATTTATGAAAAGCCCACAGCTAATATCATCCTCAATGCGGAAAAAATGAGAGCTTTCCCCCTGAGATCAGGAACATGACAGGGATGTCCACTCTCACCGCTGTTGTTTAACATAGTGTTGGAAGTGCTAGCATCAGTAATCAGACAACAAAACAAAATCAAAGGCATGAAAATTGGCAATGATGAAGTCAAGCTTTCATTTTTTGCAGATGATATGATACTATACATGGAAAACCCGATAGATTCCACCAAAAATCTGCTAGAAATGATACATGAATTAAGCAAAGTCGCAGGATACAAAATCAATGTACACAAATCAGTTGCATTCTTATACACTAATAATGAAACAACAGAAAGACAAATAAAGAAACTTATCCCATTCACAACAGCACGAAGAAGCAAAAAATACCTAGGAATAAACCTAACCAAAGATGTACAAGATCTGTATGCTAAAAACTATAGAAAGCTTATGAAGGAAATTGAAGAAGATATAAAGAAATGGAAAAACATTCCATGCTCATGGACTGGAAGAATAAATATTGTTAAAATGTCAATACTACCCAAAGCAATCTACACATTCAATGCAATCCCAATCAAAATTGCACCAGCATTCTTCTTGAAATTAGAACAAGCAATCCTAAAATTTGTATGGAACCACAAAAGACCCCGAATAGCCAAAGTAATTCTGAAGAAGAAGACTAAAGCAGGAGACATCACAATCCCAGACTTTAGCCTCTACTACAAACCTGTAATCATCAAGACATCATGGTGTTGGCACAAAACAGACACATAGACCAATGGAATAGAATAGAAACCCCAGAATTAGACCCACAAAAGTATGGCCAACTACTCTTTGACAAAGCAGGAAAGAATATCCAATGGAAAAAAGACAGTCTCTTTGACAAACGGTGCTGGGAGAACTGGACAGCAACATGCAGAAGAATGAAACTAGACCACTTTCTTAAACCATTAACAAAAATAAACTCAAAATGGATAAAGGACCTGAATGTGAGACAGGAAACCATCAAAACCCTAGAGGACAAAGCAGGAAGAAACCTCTCTGATCTCAGCCGCAGCAATTTCTTACTTGACACATCCCCAAAGGCAAGGGAATTAAAAGCAAAAATGAACTACTGGGACCTTATGAAGATAAAAAGCTTCTGCACAGCAAAGGAAACAACCAACAAAACTAAAAGGCAACCAACGGAATGGGAAAAGATATTTGCAAATGACATATCGGACAAAGGGCTAGTATCCAAAATCTATAAAGAGCACACCAAACTCCACACCTGAAAAACAAATAATCCGGTGAAGAAATGGGAAGAAAACATGAATAGACACTTCTCTAAAGAAGACATCCAGATGGCCAACAGGCACATGAAAAGATGTTCAATGTCGCTCCTCATCAGGGAAATACAAATTAAAACCATACTCAGGTTACACCTCACGCCAGTGAGAGTGGCTAAAATGAACAAATCAGGAGACTATAAATGCTGGCAAGGATGTGGAGAATCGGCAACCCTCTTACACTGTTGGTGGGAATGCAAACTGATGCAGCCACTCTGGAAAACAGTGTGGAGGTTCCTCAAAAAATGAAAAATAGATCTACCCTATGACCCAGCAATAGCACTGCTAGGAATTTACCCAAGGGATACAGGAGCACTGATACATAGGGGCACTTGTACCCCAATGTTTATAGCAGCACTTTCAACAATAGCCAAATTATGGAAAGAGCCTAAATGTCCATCAACTGATGAATGGATAAAGAAATTGTGGTTTATATACACAATGGAATACTATGTGGCAATGAGAAAGAATGAAATATGGCCTTTTGTAGCAACGTGGATGGAACTGGAGAGTGTTATGCTAAGTGAAATAAGTCATACAGAGAAAGACAGATGCCATATGGTTTCACTCTTATTGGATCCTGAGAAACTTAACAGAAGACCATGGGGGAGGGGAAGGAAAAAGAAAAAAGAGGTTAGAAAGGGAGGGAGCCAAAACATAAGAGACTCTTAAAAACTGAGAACAAACTGAGGGTTGATGGGGGGTGGGATGGAGGAGAGGGTGGCAGATGGGTATTGAGGAGGGCACCTGTTGGAATGAGCACTGGGTATTGTATGGAAGCCAATTTGACAATAAATTTCATATTTAAATAAATAAATAAATAAATAAATAAATAAATAAATAGATAAATGTATGTCAATGGACTAAATGCTCCAATCAAAAGATACAGGGTAACAGAATGGATAAGAAAACAAGATCCACCTCTATGTTTTTTACAAGAGACCCACTTTAGACCTAAAGACACCTTCAGATTGAAAGAAAGGGGATGCAGAACCATCTACCATGCTAATGGTTGACAAAAGCCAGAGAGCCATACTTATATCAGACAATCTAGATTTTAAAATAAAGACTGTAATAAGAGATGCAGAAGGGCATTATACCATAATTAAGGGGTCTATCCACCAAGAAGACCTAATATTTATAAACATTTATGCTCCAAATGTGGCATGGCTCAAATATATAAATCAATTAATCACAAACATAAAGAAACTCATTGATAATAATACCATGACAGTAGAGGACTTCAACACCCCACTTACAACAATGGACAGATCATCTAAACAGAAAATCAACAAGGAAACAATGGCTTTGAATGACACACTGGACCTAATGGACTTAACACATATATTCAGAACATTTTATCCTAAAGCAGCAGAATATATATTCTTCTCCAGTGCACATAGAATTTTCTCCAGAATAGAACACATACTGGGACATAAACCAGCCTTCAACAAATACAAAAAGATCGGGATCATACCGTGCATATTTTCAGACCACAGCACTATCAAACTCAAAACAACCACAAGAAAAAATGTGGAAAGATAACAAATACTTGGAGACTAAAGAACATTCTACTAAAAGAATGAATGTGCTAACCAAGAAGTTAAAGAGGAAATTAGAAAGTATATAGAAGCCAATGAAAATTATAACACCACAGCCCAAACCTCTGGGACACAGCAAAGGCAGTGATAAGAGGGAAGTATATAGCAATACAGGCCTTCCTAAAGAAGGAAGAAAGGTCTCAGATACACAACCTAATCTTATACCCTCAAAGAGCTGGAAAAAGAACAGCAAATAAAACCCCAAACCAGCAGAAGACAGGAAATAATAAAGATTAGAGCAGAAATCAATGCTATTGAAACAAACAGACAAATAAAACCCACAGAACAATCAATGAAACCAGGAGCTGGTTCTTTGAAAGAATTAATAAAATTGACAAATCCCTAGCCAGTGTGATCAAAAAGAAAAAGGAAAGGACCCAAATAAATAAAATCAAGAATGAAAGAGGAGAGAACACAACCAATACAACAGAAATACAAACAATAATAAGAGATTATCATGAGCAATTATACACCAATAAAATGGGCAATCTGGAAGAAATGGACAAATTCCTAGAAACATATACACTACCAAAATTGAAACAGGAAGAAATAGAAAAGTTGAACAGACCCATAACCATTAAAGAAATCTAATTAGTAATTTAAAAATCTCCCAAAAAACAAGAGTTTGGGCCAGATGGCTTTCTAGGGGAATTCTACCAAACATTTAAGGAACAGTCAACACCTACTCTCTTGAAGCTGTTCCAAAAAATAGAAATGGAAGGAAAACTTCCAAACTCTTTCTATAAAGCCAGAATTACCATTACCTTGATTCCAAAACCAGAGACCCCACTAAAAAGGAGAATTATAGACCAATTTCCCTGATGAACATTGATGCAAAAATTCTCAACAAGATATTAGCCAACTGGATCCAACAATACATTAAAAAAATTATTCACCACGACCTAGCAGGATTTATACCTGGGAGGCAGGGCTGGTTCAATATCCGCAAAACAATCAATGTGATTCATCACATCAATAAAAGAAAGGACAAGAACCATATGATCCTCTCAATAGATAGAGAAGACATTTGGCAAAATATGGCTTCCTTTCTTGCTAACAACCCTCAAAAAGTATGGATAGAAGGATCACACCTCTCAAGATCATAAAAGTCATATATGAAAGACCCAACACTAATATTATCCTCAATGGAGAAAAACTCAGAACTTTCCCCCTAAGGTCAGGAACAATACAGGGATGTCCACTCTCACCACTGTTATTCAACATAGTATTGGAAGTATTTTCTCAGCAATCAGACAACACAAAGAAATAAAAGGCATCCAAATCGGCCAGGAGAAGGTCAAACTTTCACTCTTCACAGATGACATGATACTCTATATGGAAAACCCAAAAGATTCCACCAAAAAACTACTAGAACTGATCCATGAATTCAGCAAAGTGGCAGGATATAAAATCAATGCACAGAAATTGAATGCATTCCTGTACACCAGCAATGAAGCAACAGAAAGAGAAATCAAGGAATCAATCCCATTTATAATTGCACCAAAACCCATTTAATACCTAGGAATAAACATAACCAAAAAGGTGAAAAATCTATACACTGAAAACTATACAAAGCTCATGAAAGAAATTGAAGAAGACACACACAAAAAAGGAAAAATATTCCATGCTTCTGGATTGGAAGAACAAATATTATTAAAATGTCAATACTACCCAAAGCAATCTACTTATTCAATAAAATACCTATCAAAATAACACTAACATTCTTTACAGAGCTAGAACAAACAATCCTAAAATTTGTATGGAACCACAAAAGACCCTGAATAGCCAAAGCAATCTTGAAAACTGAAGCTGGAGGCATCACAATCCCAGACTTCAAGCTGTATTACAAAGCTGTAATCATCAAGACAGTATGGTATTGGCACAAAAACAGACACTCAGATCAATGGATCAGAAATGAGAACCCAGAAATAGACCCACAAATGTATGGCCAACTAATCTTTGACAAAGCAGGAAAAAATATCCAATGGAATAAAGATAGTCTCTTCAGCAAGTGGTACTGGGAATACTGGACAGAGACATGGAGAAGAATGAACCTGGACCACTTTCTTACACCATACACAAAAATAAACTCAAAAAGGATGAAACATCTAAATGTGAGACAGGAAGCTATCAAAATCCTCAAGGAGAAGCAGGCAAAAACCTTTGACCTTGGTCGCAGCAACTACTTACTCATCATGTCCAGAGGCAAGGAAACATAAGCAAAAATGAACTATTGGGACACATGAAAGTAAAAAGCTTCTGCACAGCGAAGGAAACATTCAGCAAAACTACAAGGCAACCAACGGAATGGGAGAAGATATTTGCAAACGACATATCAGATAAAGGGTTAGTATCAAAATCTATAAAGAACTTATCAAACTCAACAACCCAAAAAACAAATAATCCAGTAAGAAATGGGCAAAACACATGAATAGACACTTCTGGAAAGAAGACATCCAGATGGCCAACCAACACATGAAAAAATGCTCAGCATCACTCATCATCAGGGAAATACAAACTAAAACCACAATGAAATACTACCTCATGCCTGTCAGAATGGCTAATATTAACAACTGAGGCAACAAGAGATGTTGGCGAGGATGCAGAGAAAGATCTATTTTGCACTGCTGGTGAGAATGCAAGCTGGTACAGCCACTCTGGAAAACAGTATGGAGGTTCCTCAAAAAACTAAAAATAGAACTACCCTATGACCCAGCAATTGCGCTACTAGGTATTTACCCAAGAGATACAGGTATGCTGTTCCAAAGGGGCACATGTACCCCCATGTTTATAGCAGCACTATCAACAATAGCCAGTGTATGGAAAGAACCCAAATGTCCATCAATGGATTAATGGATAAAGAAGAAGAGGTGTATATATATATATATATATATATATATATATATACACACACACACACACACACACACACACACACACACACAATGGAGTATTAATCGGCAATCAAAAAGAATGAAATCTTTCCATTTTCAACTACATGGATGGAACTAGAGAGTATTACGCTAAGCAAAATTAGTCAGAGAAAGACAAATATCATATGACTTCACTCATATGAGGACTTTAAGACACTAAACAGAGGAACATAAGGGAAGTGAAGCAAAAATAATATAAAAACAGGGAGGGGGACAAAATATAAGAGACTCTTAAATATGGAGAACAGAGGGTTACTGGAGGGGTTGTGGGAAGGGGGATGGGCTAAATGTGTAAGGGGCATTAAGGAATCTATTCCTGAAACCACTGTTGCACTATATGCTAACTAGGATATAAATTTAAAAAAATAAATTAAATTTTAAAAAAAGCATCTCAAAAAAAAAAAAAAACCAGAGAGAGAGAGATAACAGGGTGATAAGATAGGGTGTGCTGATACAGTGTGTGGGCTTTTGAGACAGCCTGAAGTGTTGCTACACAAACCTTGAGTCAGGAACTCTCAGCCAGATAACAGAAGACTTGAGTGTCTGGAACATGATGAGAGAAGTGGAAAAAGTGTGGAAAATGAAACAGGGAAGGTAGCAGATGGCAGATTATATGGAGCCTTATGGGACAGGATAAAAGTACTAATTTTAAGAGTCACTTTGAAGATGGAGAGTTAGGGGAGGGGAAAGACTGGATGGATGTTTGATTTTTCCAGTAGCCTTTCCTTCTACATCCTTTCCAAGTACAGGTTCTGGAAAATCCCAGACTGTTTCCAACATGGTTTATTGTTTTGTCTTAAAAACATTTTTTTTTTCAACTGCAACTCTCCTTCTTCCATTTCAGGAATCTTAGACCCTTTGTTCAAAATCTCACTTTGGTTATCTTCCTACAGTGTCTTCTCCCTGAAGCTGACTTTAAAGAGAAGGTGAAGAAGGTAAGGATTATTAGTGCCATTCTTCTGAATATAACTCATCTTCGCATATTTCTTTTTTTTTTAATTTTTTTATGTTTATTTTTTAGAGAGAGAAATACAGAGTGTGAGCAGGGGAGGGGCACAGAGAGAGGAAGACACGGAATCCAAAACAGGCTCCAGGCTCTGAGCTGTCAGCACAGAGCCTGATGCGAGGCTTGAATTCACAAACTGTGAGATCATGACCTGAGCCAAAGTCAGATGCTTAACCGACTGAGCCACCCAGGCACCCCATCTTCACACATTTCTTGAGATTTCCTGACAGATTTCCTGATTTGCCTTCACTACTTTATTTTGAATTGAAATAAGAACTTTGGTGTTTATCAACTACCTTTATGCTTAGTTAAAAAGTTTTATCTAGTTGTTTTTAAAAATTATACGTGTTCAATGAGAAAATCTGCAAAACACAAAAAATGTGTAAATAAAGAAGTAAAAATAATTTGTAAATATCATGAATCAGATATAAGGAATTTTCCATTCTTTTTCTTAGCTTATTAGATAGGTTGCTTTCTCACAACATGCTAGGGTTTTTATTTTATAAAATTAAGATTATATTTAATACACTACTTCATAGGATGCTTTTCACTTAAAATATCTTCAATATCATACATTCTGAGGTAATTTATCAGAGTCTCTGAGTGAACAGTGTTATAACCTTTGTTTTACCTAAGAAACTGATATTCTGAAAATGTGGAGTTTCCTGAGGGTTCAGAGAAGACTACAATTGCAATCTTGGCATGCTAACTGTGAGTCTAGGACTCCAACCATTATACCACAGATGACACAGTACCTTCATCACAGAAACCCATATTTATTGGTGATTCTCTACCTTTTTAATATGTAAATCCCACCATGTCATTCCTTTGCCCCTAACTGTCCAATGGCTATCTATTTCATTCAAAGTGAAAGCTAAAATGTCACTTTGGCCCCAGAGACTTTGTAATTCATCTCTCACATCTCCTTCATCCCTAATTTACCAAGCTATAACTTCCTTGCTATTCCCCAACATACCAGGCATGCTGCCAGTGGAGGGTTTTACACTTGCTTTTTCCTTTACCCAGAATTCATTTCCTCCAGATATCCACATGGCTATCTCCTTCACTTTCTTTACTTCTCTGCCCAGATGTCACTATCAGTGAAGCCTACCCTGACCACCCCATATAGTGGACTTTTGCCTGAAACCACCTGGTACTCCCCGCCCCTATTTCCCTGCTTTGATTTCCCCTTAGTAGGTATGACCACATGACATGCTACCTAGTTACTTGTTTCTTTCTAATTTCTCTTCCCCTCCCACCCTATCCCCAAAGTCCCTATGGCAGGAACTCATTTTATTTTATTTACTGAGTGTGTTCCAGACATTCAATATCTTTTTGTTGTTGTTATAGAAGTGGGTATAAGCTAGACGACCTGCTCAATGATTTATATACATTCTCTCTCTCCCCTCTAAGTCCCTCTGTTAGACATGTTATTTCCAAATTCAAACACACATTGATAAATGTCATGATAACAAATTTTATTATTAAAGAGTGATGTCAAATTTAATATTTAAGAATAGAAAACTAAAGATCACCATCAACTCTGAGGGTCCAAAAAAATCATATTGACTTTTTGTCTGCCTGGTTCACCATGAAACATCTGCAATGATGATTATTCTAGAACTGTACATATATACATTATTTTACCAAATAAGTTAAAAAGAAACTCAACGTCCTAGTTCAAGCACTCATTGGTTATGATAAAAGCATGACGATTTAATTGGGTTCCAGTGACCCAATCAACAAAGAACTCATCATTATTTTCAAAGAAGTTATGTGAGGGGTGCTTATGTTTAAGTGTTAGTTAAGAAGCCAGGGAATACGAGCTTTCAGAACTTTAGGAATAGATAGGGAGAACGGAGCTTCTATACCAACTGAACAAAAATTTTACTTTAGATAACTCTAAGTTGTCTAAGGAGAATTTACTAGACACCTCCTCTCTGCATGGCCCACACTTGTTTCCTGAACTCTTAAAACAGATGATTTAGTGGGGAGAGAAGGTGTGTGCCTAAGCTGGCGTATGAGATTAGGTAAGAAACAAAATGCATTATCCTCCTTCCATCACAGCCTTAATGTCTGGCTCCAGTTTGACTTGGGCTTCTGGCTGCAGGCTGAATGAAGTCTCTGACTTGAAAAGGATTAAGTGCAAATAGCACTGTCCTGCTTCTCTCCTAATCTGCTTTAGGACAATAAGGGTGATAGAAGAGGGTGTCTCAGTTGTGCAGATGGCTTAATTTAAATAGCAGTTCATGAAGACTGACTTGAGCCAACAACAGGACTTCTTCAGTTTTCTCCTATCCTGTGACTACGGCTGCCCTTATTACAGTCTCCAAGACATGATATGTGCTCACCATCCAGGTGAATTTACACAAAATTGATTAACACTTCACTTGCATGTTATTGAACTTGATGTATGAGTTTTAAATCATACAGCTCATGGCACTTAGTCAACAAAACACTAAAATGTCTCTTTTTTATAATGATTTGGATGATGTGGCTGAAGTTTCCTAAATTATTGAGACTATAAAACAATTTATTAAATTTAGTGAAAAATTTTCCATATTAAATAAGATTACTCTTTTTCTATGCAAAACCTTCTTATGAAAGGTTAAATGACTTTCTCATCATTCTTTCATTGTCTAAGATAAATGGTCGTGGTTTGTCAGCCAGATGATATTTAACTCAGCACTCTACCAAAACTAAAAGCAGCCTATGAGAAGAGGAAGAGAGGAAAAGGGGTTGAACAAAATAAATGGCACATTCATGTTTATATGTGTGTGTTTAGACTCCCAGCCAGACTGCAAGTGATCACAAAATGATTGTTTTTTTTCCACCCTTTTCAGGCTCAGTGTCCAGTATGATGACATTAAACAATGAACTATTGGAGAGGCACAATCTGGAACAGAAATATTGACCTTCAGAAAAATTGTGAAGAGCCCTTGCCTATCGTTGTTTCCTCCACTCTAACCTTTCTAATACCCCTTTATCCTTGTAAACACTTTAATTTTTCAAGGGTCCAGGATCTCTTTCTTAAGAGAAAAAGAAAATGCTCATGGTACCTACCATATCCAGGTACAATGCAAGTCACTAGATTTCCATAAGAACAGGGAAGATTGATCTTGCTAGAAGAGATACACTACATAAGATGTATTATATACATAAGATGTATTATATATAGAATATAGATGTATGCTTAAAAAGCTATTGAAATACAGAGAAGTTATTAGTATGGTTCTGACAGGTTCATTTTTATTAAAAATTATTTAAAGCATCTAAAAAGAGTAGTGATTAAGCCAATGTTTAGGATCAGATTAGAGAAGATACTAAATGGCAGCTGAAGGAATAGAAGATTACACAAAGAGCAAAGGAAAGACATTCAAAGTTTTGTCAACAACAAATGAAAACCAACATTTCAAAGGAACAATGAAATATCAGAAATAAAAATGCTACTTAGGAAGTTACTGTTGTCAAAACTGGCATGAAAATAAATACAAAATCTGAATAGACCTGTTTCTATTAAAAAAATTAATTTTACAATAAAAAACTTTTGTATACTCTTCTGCTTCCGAACATAATAGATTAATTGATACAGACAGAACATCTCTCCTGCAGCAAAAAAAAAAAAACTAGACAAAAAAAAGTTATTTTGGGCTTTGTACAACAAGTAGTACAGAATTTTGATCCCTGAAACAAAAGACACAATTTGATCCCCATGATCCCCCTGGAGGCATTTTCTACACTATGATGCAGGGAGGGGGAACAAAGCAGAGCATAGTGATCACTCTGAGTTGCAAAGTCAAAGATTGGAGTTGACAAAGGCTGAGGCAGGTGGAATATGTGTGGCAGAGTATTGGAAAGCAAAGTAATACAGAAAAAAGAACTCCAGAAATCACCATAATGGGTCGTTTGAATGTTGCTTAATACTAAGCTGTCACACATAGAATGAAACTCTACAAAGCTGAGTGAAAAACTACCAGGGAGTTATAAGCTGAACAATTCCCAGAGCCCACTTAGGGCTGAGATTTGTTCAAGTTCTGACCAATTAAAGTGAAGAAACTTTGTTGAATACGTAAGGCATTAGGACTCCAGAAAGATCACACCTTGTCAGTAGGGCTAAACTAGTCCCAGAGTGAAGGCTATTCTATAACTACTCCCAATATGCTTTAACATATCTCAAAAAAATCAAACTCAAAAATCACAAGTAAATCAACCACCTGCTTAAACAAAAATCAATCCTCTTTAAGGAAAGACAACAAAATCCAGAAAACAAAATAATATTCCTCATGTCCAGCATCTAATAAATGCCAGATGTGTGAGAAGAAGGAAAACATCACCCAAAAGAGGGAGAAAAAATTCAATGAGCAGACTGTGAAATAACATTGGAAAATACTTTACTACAGTTATTTTAAATACAAATGTTATAAATATGATCCAAGAATTTAAAGGGGAAAAACATAATAAGGGGAGAAATGAAAGATGTTAAAAAGTGTCAAATGGGACTTTGGGAACTGAAAAACACAGTATCTGAAATGTAAAATGAAACACATACAATTAGTAGCTGATTAGATAATAAAAAAATAAGAGACCAGTGAACTTGAAGATAAAGAAATAGAAACCACCCAAATTGAAGCAGGGAGATAGAAGAGTTAAACAAACAAAAAAAAAAGTGAATCGAGACTCTGTGACCTGTGGAACAGCTTAAAAATTTCAACATATACTCTTTCCTGCTTTGTCGAAGATGAGTTGGCCATACATTTGTGGGTCCATTTCTGGTTTTCTATTCTGTTCCATTGATCTATATGTCTGTTTTTGTGCCAGTACCATACTGTCTTGATGAGTACAGCTCTGTAATAGAGTTTAAAGTCTGGAATTGTGATGCCTTCAGCTTTGTTTTTCACCATCACGTTGGCTATTTGAGGTCTTTTGTGTTCCATACAAATTTTAGGATTGTTCTAGCTCTGTGAAGAATGCTGGTGTTATTTTGATAGGGATTACATTAAATGTGTAGACTGCTTTGGGTAGTACTGACATTTTAACAATATTTGTTCTTCTAATCCATGAGCATGGAATGTTTTTCCATTTCTTCGTGTCTTCAATTTCTTTCATAAGCTTTCTATGTACACTGAAAACTTTCAGTGTACAGATCTTTTACCTCTTTGGTTCAGTTTATTCCCAGGTATATAGGTTTTTGGTGAATTTTAAATGGTATTGATCCCTTGATTTCTCTTTCTGCTGCTTCATTATTGGTGTATAGAGATGCAACCGATCCCTGTACATTGATTTTATATTCTGCAACTTTGCTGAAATTCCATATAAGTTCCAGCAGTTTTTGAGTAGAGTCTTTCAGGTTTTCCACATAGTGTATCATGTCATCTCTGAAGAGTGAAAGTTTGACTTCTTTGCCAATTTGTATGCTTTTTGTTTTTCTTTTTGTTGTCTGATTGCTAAGGCGAGGACTTCCAGTACCATGTTAAACAACAGTGGTGAGAGTGGACATCTCTCTCATCTCTCATGTTCCTGACCTTACGAGGAAAGCTCTCAGTGAGGATGATATTAGCTGTGGGCCTTTCATATACGGCCTTTCATAGGATGGTGAGGTATGTTCCTTCTTTCCCTACTTTCTTGAGGGTTTTTATGAAGAAAGATACTGCATTTTGTCAAATGCTTTTTCTGCATCTAATGAAAGGATCATATGGTTATTACCCTTTCTTTTATTAATGTGGTGTACCACACTGATTGGTTTGCAAATATTGAACGAGACAGTCTCTTCAGCAAATGGTGCTGGGAAAACTGGACAGTGACATGCAGACCACATTATTACACTATACACAAAAATAAACTCAAAATGGGTAAAAGACCTAAATGTAAGACAGGAAACCATCAAAAGAGTACAGGAGAAAACAGACAGAAACTTCTATGACATTGGCGGTAGCAACTTCTTAACACATCTACAAAGGCAAGGGCAATAAAAACAAAAAATGAACTTTGGGACCTCATCAAGATAAAAACCTTCTGCACAGTGAATGAAACAATCAACAAAACTATAAGGCAACTGACAGAATGGGAGATGATATTTGCAAATGACATATTGGACAAAGGGTAAGTATCCAAAATCTATGAAGAACTCACCAAACTCCACACCAAAAAAACAAGTAATCCAGTGAAGAAATGGGCAGAAGACATGAATAGACACTTTTCCAAAGACATCCAGATGGCT
This sequence comes from Lynx canadensis, assembly GCF_007474595.2. Taxonomy (NCBI): domain Eukaryota; kingdom Metazoa; phylum Chordata; class Mammalia; order Carnivora; family Felidae; genus Lynx; species Lynx canadensis. Next base: position 33,245,379 of record NC_044311.2, read on the forward strand.
AACAGATACATGAAAGGATTCTCAACATCACTCATCATCAGGGAACTACAAATCAAAACCATAGTGAGATACCACCTCACACCAGTCAGAATGGCTAAAATTAATAACTCAGGAAACAATAGATGTTGACGAGGATGTGGAGAAAGGGGAACACTTTTGCAATTCTGGTGGAACGCAGACAGGTACAGTCACTCTGGAGAATAGTATGGAATTTCCTCAAAAAATTAAAAATAGAACTACTCTATGACCCAGCAATTGCACTACTATTTATCCAAAGGATACACAGCTGCTGATTTAAAGGGGTACATGCACCCCAAAGTTTATAGCAGCACTATCAATATCAACAATAGCCAAAGTATAGAAAGAGTCCAATGTCCATTGACTGATGAATGGACAAAGAAGATGTGGTATATATACACAATGGAATATTACTTGACAATCAAAAAGAATGAAACCTTGCCATTTGCAAAAACGTGGAGGAACTAGAGTATATTATGTTAAATGAAATAAGTCAAGCAGAGAAAGACACATATCATATGATTTCATTCATATGTGGAACTTAAGAAACACAACAGATGAACATAGGAGAAGGGAAGCAAAAGTAAGATAAAAACAGAGAGGGAGGCAAACCATGAGAGACTCATAAACACAGAGAACAAACTGAGAGTTTCTGGAGGGTATTGGGTGGAGAGATGGGTTAAATGGGTCATGGGCATTAAGGAGAGCACCTTTTGGGACGAGCACTGGGGGTTATATGTAAGTGATGAATTATTGGGTTCTACTTCTGAAACCGATACTACACTGTATGTTAACTTGAATTTAAACAAATAAATTTTTTAAAAAGTTTAACATATATGTAATTGGAATTCCAGTAAAGTGAGGAGTCAGATATATCATGCGAACGTTGATAAGAAAACTGGAGTGGTGGGGCGCCTGGGTGGCGCAGTCGGTTAAGGGTCCGACTTCAGCCAGGTCACGATCTCGCGGTCCGTGAGTTCGAGCCCCGCGTCAGGCTCTGGGCTGATGGCTCGGAGCCTGGAGCCTGTTTCCGATTCTGTGTCTCCCTCTCTCTCTGCCCCTCCCCCGTTCATGCTCTGTGTCTCTCTGTCCCAAAAATAAATAAACGTTGAAAAAAAAAAATTAAAAAAAAAACAAAAAAAAAAGAAAACTGGAGTGGCTATATTAATATTTAACAAAGACAAAGAATGTTACAGGGATAAAAAGGATCATTTCATAGTGATGTCAATTCATGAAGAGGCTGTAATAATCCTCTTGTTATGTACCTGATAACAAAGCTTCAGAATACAAGAAACAAATGCTGACAGAACTGAGAGGAACATAGATAAATCCACAATTATAGCTGAAGTTTTCAACAATATTCTTTCAATAATTAGTAGAATAAAAATCTTTAAGGATATAGAGGACTTAAATAGCATTATCAAAAAAATTGACCTAATTGAAATTTATAGGTCATTCCATGCACCAACATCAGAATACACATTCTTTTATTTATTTATTTATTTATTTATTTATTTATTTAGAAAAGAAATTAATCTTATTTATTTTTGAGAGAGAGAGAGAGAAACAGAGCACGAGCAGGGGAGGGGCAGAGAGAGAGGGAGACACAGAATTTGAAGTTGGCTCCAGGCTCTGAGCTGTCAGCACAGAGCTGAAGGCAGGTCTCAAACCCACAAACTGTGAGATCATGACCTGAGCCAAAGTTGGAGGCTTAACCAACTGAGCCACCCAGGCGCCCCAGAATACACATTCTTTTAAAGAACACATGGAAAATTCACCACAATAGCCATGTTGGGACATAAAATAAGCCTCAAATATTTTACAGGATTGAAATCAAACATAAGAGGTTTTCTGACAAAAATGTAATCAAGTTAGAAATCGTTAAGAAAATTAATACTTGTAATATCCCCCAAAATTTGAAAAATAAATAACTAACTTCTAAATAGTCCGTGGGTCAAAAAAGAGATCACAAGGGGAATTTTAAAGTATTTAGAATTGGATAATATAAAAATAATAAATGCAAATGATGCTTAAAAAGAACATTATTCTTTTGATAAAATATAAAAGGGCAAATATTCCAGCACCAGCTGGAATACTGTAATAGAACTATAATACTAACCACTTGGAGTTAGTGACAGACTCCATAGTTTAAGAGTATGGCCCACAATAAGACTATTCTTACTTCAGATTCCAGCCACACTTCATGAGTCTTCAGACTACCCACACTTGCTACCAATTGTACGTATCCAAGAGATTCCCATGAATTACCTCAGATTTGATAATTCACTAGAATGACTCACTGTACTCTGGAAAGTGCTATGCATACATATGATTATAATTTTATCACAAAGGCTACAAATCAGGACCAATCAAATGAAGAGACACAGAAAGCAAGGTCTGGTAGGGTCCAGAAATGCAGAACTTCCACACCTTCTCCCCATGGAATCGGTGTGCATCATCTTCCTAGTACATTAATGTTTTCACCAATCAGAATGCTCCACTGAGCTCTGCCATGCAGAATTTTTACTGGGTTTTTGTTATGCGGGCATTATTGATTGCATATTGCATATAGTTGAACTCAATCTTTAGCCTCCCTTCCCTCCTTGGAGGCTGGATTAATTCAGATCCCCAAACCTCCAATCACATGGCTGGTATCTCTGAAATGGCCATCCTCCATCCTGAAGCCATCTAGGGGTCCACAATGAGTCATCTCATTAGCATAAAGTAAGGTATGATCAAGGGACTCATGAATAACAAAAATACTCCTATTACTTGGGCAGTTCCAAGGATTTAGAGTCTCTCTCCCAGAAAACAGGGACAAGAATCAGATAAATTCTATATTATACATAGTAAATAACAGAGAAAAATCAAGTAAGAAACTAAACTCTTTGAGAGATTGATAAAAATATATTTAGCTAGACTGATCAAGAATAAAGAGAAAATACAAATTATCAATAGCAGAAAAGAAAGCTAGAACACAAAGATATATTTTACAGTGCTTAAAGAATAATAAAAGAATATTTTGAACAAATGTGTGCTCATAAATTTGACAAAAAATTACCACTGATATAAGAAACAAAAAAATAAAACAGCACTCAGTTAAAGAAATTGAACTCATAATTGAAAAAATTTCCATACAGAAAATTGTCTGTGATAGCTTTATGGTAGATTCTAAATTATATACTTAAGCAAGAAATGATACCAACTCTCCACAAATACTTTCAAAAAACAAAGGAGTAAGGAACATTTCTAATACATTTTATGACGCCAGAATTATCATACAAGGCAAAGAGATTTATTCACACTGTCATTGAGCAAGAGGTCTTAACCAGTGCAATAAGGAAAAAAAAAAAGCCTTACAGGTTGGAAAGATAGTAACACATTCTTAATGCATTAATGACATGATTTTCATTTTAAGGAATCTATTTAAAAAAAAAAAGCTAGGGAAACTAATATGTAAATTTATCAAGGTCATGAGACTCATGGTCAATATATATTTAAAAAATGGGGCCACATGGGTGGCTCAGTCAGTTAAACAACTGACTTTGGCTCAGGTCATGATCTTATGGTTCTGAGTTTGAGCCCCACATTGGGCTCTGTACTGACAGCTCGGAGCCTGGAGCTTGCTTCAGATTCATTCTCTTTCTCTCTCTCTCTCTCTCTCTCTCTCTCTCTCTCTCTCTCTGCCCCTCCCCTACTCACTGTGTCTCTCTCTCTCAAAAAAAGTAAGTAAACATTTAAAAAAATTAGTAAAAAATGAATTAGGTTTTTATATTCTAGAAAAGAAAGAATGTTAAATTAAAAACAGTATCATTTGTATAGCATAAAATATAAAATATTTAAGAATAAATATATTAAAATATTTATGTACATATATACTAAAAACTAAAATATGTTTCTGACCAAAATTAGAATTAAATAAATGGGGAGATACAATACTCTCATGGATTAGAAGATTTAGATTATTCAGATGGCACTTCTCCCCAGTGTGCTCTATAGATTCAATGCAATCTCAGATCAAAATACTAGCCTATTTTAAAATTTGGCAGAAAATTATTAACTGGTTTTAAAATTGATACAGATATAAAATGGTTGTACGATATCCAAAACAAACCTGAAAGTGAAGAACAGTGTTAAGGATTTAGAATACCTGATTTCAAGAGTTACAGTGAAGCCATAATAGTGAAGACACTGTGGTTTTGGCGTAAGCACAGTCGTATAAATCAATGGAATAGAACAGAGTCCAAAATATATGTTCAGTTGATTTTTGACAAAGTTGCCAAGCTAATTCAGTATAAGAACAGTCTTTTAAACAAATGGTTCTGGGGCTTTAGGGGAAGAAGGTGGACTAGAAGGATCCTAAGTTCATCTCCTTCCACATACACAACTAGAGAACAGTCACATCAGTGTAAATAATCCAGAAAACAACTTGAGGACAGGAAGAACGAAGCCCACAACTAAATGTGGAAAAGGTACCACACTGAGGAGGGTAGGAAGGTCAGAGACATGGTGGGGAGCTGAGCAGACCCATGGAACTGTCCATGGGAGAGAGAGAGATGCTGTAAGGCAGGGAGGGGAAAGATACTATCACACCAGGAAGCCTGCACGGGGAAGACAAATCCCCCTAAATCTGGCTTTGAAAACAAGAGGGACCAAATTTCATGAGATCTTAAAACCAGTGGGACTTAAAACCTAGAACTTAAAAATCAGCAAACTTAGCTCTGGGAGAGCAAAGAAGATAAGAGGAAACTGCCTTAGAGAAGCAGAACAATAAAAACCCCATGGAGATACAGCACAAAAGCAGCTATTTGAAAAATGCCTGGGACATAGGGGTAGGAGAGATATTTACTAATCTCAAAGCTTGTGCTGGAGAGGCAGAGATCATTGAGAACCTCTCCAGGGACAAAGGAGCTGGAAGGCACCATTTCCGTGCCCTTCCCCCCAGCATAAGCCAGCAGCAGTCTCAACACTCCCTACCTAACTTGGTAATATCATGGGTTCTGCCCCACCCTTGCACCGTGGCAAATCTGCCTGCCCTGTCCAACCTGGCCTGCCTCAGTCCCTGCACAGCAGGTACCCTCATATAGAGAACCTGCATAACCTTGCTAACACCATGCATCCCACCTCTGTGCAATTTGCAGATCTGCCCCCTCCAAGTGCCCTACAGTTTGGTACTACTGCATCTCTGGTAAACACCTAATCTTAATCAACTCATCCTGGGGACATCTCCAGACTGGCCCACTGACACTACAGGGACCGAATACTGCCCACAACAGGAAAAGAGAGCCATTGCAGGTTACTGGACTGAAGGAAAAAGTGGGTCAGCCATAATAGCAGGGCACATGCATCACATATAGAAGACACTCCTGAAGCACCAGGTTTAGGTGAACAGGAGACACTACACACAGGGCACCACATTAACTCTTCTTCATAAGACCACTACTTTCAAGAGCAGGAGACATAGCTGACTTCCCTAACATGCAGAAATAGACACAGAGAGTTAGACAAAATGAAGAGACAGAGGAATATGTCCCAAATGATAGACTAGGAAGGACAATACCACAGCCAGAAGCCTAAGCAAAATGGAGACAAGTAATATGCTGATAGAGAACTTAAAGTAATAATCATAAAGATACTCACTGGATTTGAGGAAAGAGTGGAAGACCTCAATAAGACCCTTAACAAAGAGATGGAAAATATAAAAAAGAACTAGAGATTAAGAACTCAAAACATGAAATTAAAAATACACTAGATGGAATAAACAGAATAGAGGAAGCAGAAGAACAAATCAGTGACCTGCAGGACACAGGTAATGGAAAGTAATCAAGCTGAACAGGTGAGGAAAAAAAATGAAAAGAGATTTAGGGAACTCAGCAACACCACCAAGCACAATAACATTCACACTATAAGGATCCCAGAAAGAGAAGACAGATAAATGGAGCAGAAAAGTTACTTGAAGTAATAACAGCTGAAAACTTTCCAAATCTGGGGAAGAAAACAGAAGTCCAGATCCAAGACACACACACAGAGACCCCAATAAAATCAACCCAAGGAGGTTCACACCAAGACACATAATTAAAGTGACTGGGGGCACCTGGGTGGCTCAGTCAGTTGAATGTCCGACTTCAGCTCAGGTCATGATCTCACAGTTTGTGCATTCAAGCCCCACATCAGGCTCACTGCTGTCAGCACAGAGCCTGCTTCAGATCCTCTGCCCCTCTTTCTCTGTCCCTCCTCTGTTTGTGTGCTCTCAAAAATAAATAAAACATTAAAAAATAATAAAATGACAAAAAGTAGTGATAAAGAAAGAATTTTAAAAACAGCAAGAGAAAATAAAACCATTACATACACAAGAAACCCGATAAGGCTATCAGCTGTTTTTTTCAGCAGAAATTTTGCAGACCAGAAGGTCATGGTATGATGTATTCAAAGTGCTGAAAGGGAAAATCTGCAGCCAAGAATACTCTATCCAGCAAGGCTATCATTCAGAATAAAAGGAGATAGAGTTTCACACACAAATAAAAGTTAAAGGAATTCATGACCACTAAATCAGCCTTCTAAGAAATATTAAAGATTCTCTGAGTAGAAAGGAAAGAACATAAATAGGAGTAAGAAAAGTAGGAACCACAAAAGTAGTAAAAATAAGTATATCTGTAAAAATCAGTGTCAGGACTCAGAAAATAAAAGAATGTAAAGTGTAACACCATGTAAATAAAAAGTGGGAGGGGGGAGGGGGTTTTGAATGCTCAAACTTAAGCAACCATCAACATAATACAGACTGTTATATGTAGAAGATGTTGTATACAAACCAAACAGTAGCCAGAAATCAAAACCCAGTATTAGATATGCAAAAAATAAAGAGAAAGGAATCCAAGTATATCATTAAAGAAAGCCAAGTAATTTTGAGAGAAGAGACCAAGAGAAGAAATGAACAAAGAACTATAAAAATAAACAAGGGGCATCTGGGTGGCTGAGTTGGTTAAGCATCCAACTTCAGCTCAGGTCCTGATCTTGCAGTTCATGAGTTCGAGTCCTGTGTCAGGCTCTGTGAGGACAGCTCGGAGCCTGGAGCCTGCTTCAGATTCTGTGTTTCCCTCTCTCTCTGCCCCTTCTCCACTCACACGTGCTCTCTCGCTCTCTCTCTCTCTCTCAAAAATAAAAAAGCATTTTTTAAATTTAAAAAAGCATAAAATAAGTAACAAAATAGCAATAAATACATATCTGTCAATAATTACTTTGAACATAAATGGAATAAATGCTCCATTCAAAAGACATCCAGTGACAGAGGGGAGCTTGGAAGTAGTAGGAGAATGCTGAGCTCACCTCAACCCACATTTTCAACAACATATCATCCACATCTAAATCAACAAGCCAGAAAGGTTGATGGAGGGTGGGAGGGAGGGGAAAGTGGGTGATGGGCATTGAGGAGGGTACCTGTTGAGATGAGCACTGGGTGTTGTATGGAAACCAATTTGAAAATAAATTTCATATTAAAAAAATAAGAGAAAAAGTAAAAAGAAAAAATAAAATTAAAAAAAAGCTTAAAAAAACAAACAAAAAAACCCCAACAATAACAAAAAAACCCACAAAGAACAGTTCCCACAACTACAGACAAGAAGCTGCATCTGAAAAGTTAGGAAGGTCAGAAAGATGAAGGGAGGCTGCCCTCGGGAAGGAGGGAAGGAGCTGCCCACACAGAGAGGGCCCACAAAAAGGCCCTTGTACCAGGGAGCTCACATGGGAAAGGCTAATCCCCATAATGTTTAACTTTAAAAACCAGAGGGGCTGAATTCTGTGAGTTTATAAAACCAGTGGTACTTGCAGTCTGAATCTTTAAAAGTCTACTGACTCAGCATTGGGCAAGTCAGGAAGGTGAGTGATAGCTGGATCACTGCTCTTAATGAGACAGCAGCCTGTGCAGAAAGGCAACATAAAAACAGCAGTATACACAACACCAGGGGCAAACAGAAGAAAGATCTGTTTATACTGATTTTGGAACATATTGGGGGGACTTCTCCAAACATGAGGGAGCTGGCAGATGTCATTTTCCTGCCCTGCTCTCTCAACATAAACACAGAGTCACCTGCGAGAAGTGGGGCTACACAGAGACTTGTAGCTTTGGTTCAGTGCTTAGGGCAAATTTTATTAAAACTGACCATGTTCCCCGACCAGCCAGGTACACAGCAGCTTCAGCATGTCACACACATCCACCCTGATGCTCCCAGCCATGCATTTTCAGCCAGTGAAGTGCAACGCACCTAGCTGCATGTCCCCAGATACCTTCATGCAACATGCCATCATGCTCCATGCCCAACTGCATACCCTCAGCCACCAGGTGCACAGCTACCACCATGAAATGGGCTGAGCCACCCACCCCCATCCACACCCAGTCATCACTGGGTGCTGTTCCAAGCCTAATGCCCCAGCATCCCTAGCATGCAACCCTAAGCTCCCACGGGCATTGCAGGATTGGGCATAGAACTAGTGGCCAGCACAGATTTTGCTAATATTGCTACTGCACTTCCAGGTTCCCCAGTGGGCACATTACCTCAGAGTTGGCCTTCTTGGTTCCCACTAACACCAGAGAGAGCAAGCACACTCAACAATATGCAGAGTCAATATAGATGACTGCAATTAAAGGAAAAGGGACTCAGACACAACAGCAGGGCATAAGCAACAAACACAGGATACTCTCCTGAAGGGCTAGATTCTGGTGATCAGTAGACACCGCACTGCAGGGCACTCCAGGACCTCCTCCTCACAACTTTCAAGAGCAAAGAAACAGCTGACTTTCTTAACACACAAAAACAGACGCAGAGAGGCAGACAAAATGAGGAGATAGAGAAATTGATTCCAAATGAAACAACAGGACAAGGCCACAGCCAGAGATCTAACCGAAAAAGATATAAGTAACATGCCTGACAGAGAATTTAAAGCAATGATCATAAGGATATTCACTGGACTTGAGAAAAGCATTGAAGACATGAGTGAGACCCTTGACACAGAAATAACAGCAGAGATAAAGGTCTTAATAAATGAAATGAAAAACAAGCTTCATGGAATGAACAGCAGGCTGGAAGAAGCAGAGGAATGAATTAGTGACCTAGAAGACAGAGTAATGGAAAGTAATCAAGCCGAAGAAAAGAAAAAGAAAAGAATTATGCCAAACGAGAAAAGACTCAGTGAACTTAGTGACTCCACCAAACATAGTAACATTCCTATTATAGGAGTCCCAGAAGAAGGGAGAGAAAAGGAGGCAGAGAATTTATCTGAAGAAATAGCTGAAAACACCCCTAATCTGGAGAAGCAAATAGATATCCAGATCCAAGAAGCACAGAGAACCCCCAAAAAAATCAACAAAAGAAGACATCTACCAAAACATATTATAAATAAATTAGCAAAATATAGTGATAAAGAAAAGAATTTTTAATGCAGCATGACAAAAAGCCAGTCACTTAAAAGGGAAACCCATAAGGCTAGTGAGAGATTTTTCAACAGAAATTTTGCAAGCCAGAAAGGATTGGCATGATATATTCAAAGTGATGAATGGGAAAAATATGCAGCCAAGAATACTCTATCGAGCAAGTACATCATTCAGAAGAGAAGGTGAGTAAAGAGTGTCCCAGACAAACAAAAACTAAAGGAGTTCATGACTGCTAATCCAGCTCTGAAAGAAATATTAAAAGGGAATCTTTGAGTGGAATGAAGAGACCAAACATGACAGGAGAGAGGTAGGAAACACAAAAGCAGGAAAAATGAATATTTATGTTAAAATAAGTCAAGGAACTCACAAAAAAGGATATGAAATATAATAATGTACCTAAATGTGGGGAGGAGAGTAGAGGAGAGGAGAGGGTTCAAACTTTAATGACCACCAATTTAATATAGACTGCTATATGCAGAAGAAGTTATACACAAACCTAATGGTAGCCATATAACAGAAACTACTAATAAATATGCAAAGAATAAACAGAAAAAGAAATCCAAATATATCACTAAAGAAAAGCAACAAAACATGAAACAAAGAAACATAAGAACGGTTCAGAAAAAATCTTCAGACAACCACAACACAAGTAACAAAATGTCAATAAATACATATCTATCAATAATCACTTTGAATGTAAGTGGACTAAATACCCCAATCAAAAGATATAGGGTGATGACTAGACATTTTTCCAAAGAATACATCCAGATGGCTAACAGACACATGAAAAGATATTCAACATCACTCATCATTGGGGAAATGCAAATCAAAACTATGATGAGATACCATCTCATACCTGTCAGAATGGCTAAAATTAACAACAGAAGAAACAATTAGCAAGGATGCCAATCCTCTTACACTGTTGGTGGGAACCCAAACTAGTGCAGCCACTCTGGAAAGCAGTATTGAGGTTTTTCAAAAAGTTAAGAATAGAGGGCACCTGTGTGGCTCAATAGTTACACATCTGACTTTGGCTAGGGTCATGATCTCACAGTTGATGAGTTCAAATCCTACCTTGAGTGAGCCCTAGCCCCACTTCAGGTAAAAAACATGAGCCCCAGGTGAGCCCCACTTGTCTCTCTCTTCCCCCTCCCTCTCTCTCCCACTCTCTGCCCCTCACAGGATTCTCTCTCTCTCTCTCTCTCTCTCTCTCTCTCTCTGTCCCTTGCTAACTTGCACCCTCTCTCTCTCCCTAAAAAAAAAAAAAAGATCAAGTTCAAATAAATGTGTTAATATTTTTTTTAAAAAAAAGTTAAAAATAGAACTCCCCTAAATGCAACAATTGCACTACTACGTGTTTATCCAAAGGATACAAAAATGCAGATTTAGATGGGCATATGCACCCTGATGTTTATAGCAGTATTATCAACAAAAGCCAAACTATGGAAAGAGCCCAAGTGTCCATCAACTGATAAATGGATAAAGAAGATGTGGTATATATATATATACAATGGAATATTACTCAGACATCAAAAAGAAAGAAATCTTGCCCTTTGCAATGATGTGAATCGAGCTATAGTGTATTATGCTAAGCAAAATAAGTCAGGCAGAGAAAGACAAATGCATATTATTTCAATCATATGTGAAATTTTAAGGAAAAAAACCAGATGAACATATGGCGGGAGGGGAAGAGAGAGGGAAACAAACCGTAAGAGATTTTTAATGACAGATAAAACTGAGGATTGATGGAGGGAGGAAAGGAGAGGAGGGCTAGATGGGTGTTGGGTATTAAGGAGGACACCTGTTATGATGAGCACTGGGTATTGTATGTAAGTGTTGATCACTGATTTCTACTCCTGAAACCAATATTGTACTGTATGTTAACTCACTAGAATTCAAATAAAAATTTGAAAAGAAAAAAAAAAAGACGTAAGGGTGACATGATGGACAAAAAACAAGACACATCTACATGCTGACTACAAGAGACTCATTTCAGACCTAAAGTCATATGCAGATTGAAACTGAAAGAATGGAGAAACATCTACTGTGCAAATAGATGTCAAGGGCAAGCTGGAGTAGCAGTACTTATATTTGAAAAAGTAGACTTTAAAACATAGACTATAACAAGAAAAAGGAGGAAACTATATAAAGGGGACAATCCAACAAGAAGATACAACAATTATAAATATTTATACACCCACCATGGAAGACCCAAATACACACAACAGTTAATAACAAACATTAAGGAAGTGACCAATAATACAATAATAGTATAGGACTGTAACACCCCACTTCCCAAATCACACAATAGCCCACAAAACAAACTTCAACAAATTCAAGAAGATCAAAATAATACCATGCATATTTTCTGACCACAATGCTATGAAACTAAATATCAACCACAAGAAAAAAATCTGGAAATACCACAAACACATGGAGGTTAAATAACATTACTGAACAATCAATGGGTAAACCAGAAATAAAAGAGGAAATTAAAAAGTACATGGAAACAAAAGAAAATGAAAACACAACAGTCCAAAACCTGTAGCAAAAGTGGTTCTAAGAGGGAAGTTATAGCAATACATGCCTACCTCAAGAAGCAAGAAATATCTCAAATAAACAAACTTGCACCTAAAGGAGTTGGAAAAAGAACAACAAACAAGACAACAAGACTGAAGGAAGGAAATAATAAAGATTAGAGCAGGAATAAATGATATAGAAACTGAAAAAGACAATAGAACAGATCAATAAAACCAGAAGCTACTTTTTTTTTTATTTTGGGGGAAAATCAATAAAATTGATAAACCTCTAATAAGACATACCAAGAAAAAAAAGAGAAAATATTAAAATAAATAAAATCACAAGTGAGACAGGATAAATAACAACCAACACCACACTAATAAAATCAATCCAAAGAGAATATCATGAAAGTATACATGTCAACAAACTGCATAATCTAGAAGAAATGGATAAATTCCCAGAAACATATAAACTACCAAAACTGAAACAGAAAGAAACAGAAAATTTGAACAAAACAGACTGATAACCAGCAAAGAAATTGAGTTTGTAATAAAAACTCCAACAGGGGTGCCTGGGTAGCTCAGTTGGTTAAGCGTCCAGCCCTTGGTTCAGCTCAGGTTATGATCTCATAGTTTGTGAGTTCAAACTCTGCATCAGGCTCCACATTGACAGTGTGGAGCCTGCTCAGATTCTCTCCCCCACTGTCTCTCTGCCCTTCCCCCACCTGCTCTCTCTGTCTCTCAAAATAAATAAATAAACTTCAAAAAAAATTTTTAAAAAACACTTCACAGGTGAATGACTTCACAGGTGAATTTTACCAAAAATTTACAGAAGAATTAATACCTACTCTTCTTAAACTATTGCAAAAATTAGAAAAGTAAGGAAAACTTCCAAATTCATTCTATGAGGTTAGCATTACTGTGATACCAAAATCAGATAATGACATCAACAAAAAAAGAACTATTGGTCAATATCCCTGATGAACTTAGATGCAAAAATTCTCAAGAAAATATTAGCAAACTGAATTTAACAATATGTTAAAAAAATATCATTTACCAAGATCAAGTGGGATTTATTCCTAGGATGCAAGGGTGGTTCAATATTTGCAAATTAATCAATGTGATACATCATACCAGTAAAAGAAAGGATAAGAACCATATGATCATATCAATAGATGAAAAAAAAAAGCATTTGACAAAGTACAACATCCATTCATGATAAAAAGCCTCAACAAAGTAGTTTTATATATTATATATATATAATATATAATAAAGGCTATATATGAAAATAAAGGCCATATATGAAAAACCCACATGTGAACATCTTTCTTAATGGGGAAAAACTGAGAACTTCTCCCCTAAGGACAGGAACAGGACAAGGATATCCACTCTCATCACTTTCACTCAACATATTACTTGAAGTCCTGGCCACAGAAATCAGACAATAAAAAGAAATAAAAGGCATCCAAACTGGTAAGGAAGAAGTAAAAATTTCACTATTTGTAGATGACATGATACTACATAGAAAACCTAAAAGACTCCACCAAAAATTGCTGTAATTAATAAATTCAGTAAAGCCACAGGATACAAAATCAATGTACATAAATCTATGGCATTTCTATATACATATAATGAAGCAGCCGAAAGAGAAGTTAAGAAACAATCCCATTTATAATTGCACCAAAAATAATAAGACACTTAGGAATAAACCTAAACAAAGAGGTGAAAGATCTGTACTCTGAAAACTATGAAACACTGATGAAAGAAACTGAAGATGACACATAGCAATGGAAAGATATTCCATGTTCATGGTTAGAAGAATTAATATTATTAAAATGCCTAAACTACCCAAAACAACCTAACATACAATAAAATCCTTATCAAAATGCCAACAGCATTTTTCATGGCAACAATTCTAAAATTTGTATGGAATCACAAAAGACCCCAAACAGCCAAAGCAATCTTGACAAAGAAAAGCAAAGATGGAGGCATCATAATTCCAGACTTCAGGTTTTATTACAAAGCTGTAGTTATCAAAACAGTATGGCACTGGCACAAAAAAAAGACGTATAGTTCGATGGAACACAGCAGAAAGCCCAGAAATGAACCCACAATTATATGGTCAATTAATCTTTGACAAAGCAGGAAAGAATATTCAACAGGAAAAAATACAGTCTTTTCAACAAATGGTGTTGGGCAAACTAGAGAGTATCATACAAAAGAATGAAACTGGACCACTTTCTTACAGCATACAGAAAAATAAACTCAAAATGGGTTAAAGACTTAAATGTGAGACAAGAAACCATAAAGATCCTAGAAGAGAACACATGAGATAACTTTTCTGACATCAGTCACAGCAACTTTTTTCTACATATGTCTCCTGAGGCAAGGGAAACAAAAGCAAAAATGAATTATTGGGACTGTATCAAAATAGAAGACTTCTGCACAACAAAGGAAATAATCAATAAAACCAAAAGGCAACCCACTGAATGGGAGAAAATATTTCCAAATCATATATCTGATAAAGGGTTCGTATCTAAAATATATAAAGAGGTTGCAGAACTCAACATCCTCAAAATAAATAATCCAATTAAAAAATGGGCAGAAGACATGAAAAGACATTTCTCCAAAGAAGACATCCAGATGGCCAATAGACCATCTGAATGGTCTTTTCTTGAGAAAAGGTGCTCAACATCACTCATTATCAGAGAAATGCAAATCAAAACCACACTAAGATATCTCCTCACATCTGTTAGAATGTTTAAAATCAACAACGCAAGTAACCATAGGTGCTGATGAGGATGTGGAGAACAAGGAACCCTCTTCTACTGTCATTGAGAATGCAGAATGGTGCAGCTTGTGTGGAAGACAGTATGGAGGTTCCTCAAAAAATAAAAATAGATGGGGCGCCCGGGTGGCTCAGTCAGTTGAGCATCCAACTTCCACTCAGGTCATGATCTCGTGGTCTGTGAGTTCGAGCGTCGCGTCGGGCTCTGTGCTGACAATTCAGAGCCTGGAGCCTCCTTCAGATTCTGTGTCTCCCTCTCTCTCTGCCCCTCCCCCACTCATGCTCTGTCTCTCTCTCTCTCTCTCTCTCTCTCTCCCTCTCTCTGTCAAAAATAAATAAACATTAAAAAAAATTTAAAAAATAGAATTACCACATAATCCAGTAATTGCACTCCTGGGTATTTACCCAAAGAATACGAAAACACTAATTTGAAAAGATATATGCACCTCTATATTTATTGAAGCATTATTTACACTAGCCAAGGTGTGGAAGCAGCCCAGGTGTCCATCAAGAGATGAAAGCATAAAGAAGATGTGGTATATATATGCAATGGAATATTACTCATCCATGAAAGGAATGAAATACTGCCATTTACAAGACATGGATGGATCTAAAGAGAAAAAAGCTAAGTGAAATAAATCAGTAAGAGAAAGACAAATACCATATGATTTCACTCATACGTGGCATATAAAAAACAAAACAAATGAACGGGAAAAATAAAGTGACAAACCAAAAATAGACTCTTAATTACAGTGAGCAAATAAAATGGGAGGTACGTTTAGGAATGGGTTAAACAGATGAAGAGGATTAAGAGTACACTTACTTTGATGAGCACTGAATAATGTATAAAATGGATGAATCACTATTTTGTACACCTGAAAGTAATGTAACTCTGTATGTTAACTACACTGGAATTAAACATTTTAAATAAATAAATAAATAAATAACAAAATAAAATCATAGAGTTGGCAGTTTTGAAAGACAAGTTAAAAAAAATGCGTCTGCATCAATTGGATAGCTACACGAAAAAAATTAACCTCAAACTTACTTCACACCATAAACAATTAACTTGGAATGGATCACAGACTTAAATGCAAAATTATAAATATGAAACTTATGGAAGAAAACATAGGGGAAAATATTCATTGCCTTGAGGTAGACAAATGGGACTGAAAATGCTGCAACTTTAAAAGAAAATATTAATAAATAGGACTTCATCAAAATTTAAGAGTTCTGCCCTTTGAAAGATATCATTAAAATAATGAAAATGCAAGTCATAGATTGGCTAGTGGCCAGCATCACTTAATACCAAAAACTAACAAAATATTTGCATATCATAGCTAATAAAGCATCTGTATCCCGGATATATAAAGAACTCTAATAACTCAAGAATGAAAAAACCCAATAAAAAGGGTACAACTTTTACAAAAACATTTCACAGAGGAAGATATACAAATAATCTTTAAGAATGTAAAAAGGTTCAACCTCATTGGTCAGCAGGGAAAGACAAAGTAAAACCACAATGGAGTATCAGCACACACCCACTAGAATAGCAAAAATTAAAAGGAATGATAGCACCAAATGTTAGCAAAGACAGAAAATAACCAGAATGTTCACACATTGATGGTAGGAGTTTAAAATGGCCCATTTTGGAAAAAAGCCTATTTCTTATAAAGTTAATAAAAACATACGTTATTGTTAGAGTAAGCAACTAGTTAGGCTTTAATAGAATGCCTGGAGGCCAGCAAATGGGGAGTCAAGGCCCATTATCGGGACAGGCAGCAACCTGTCCTGGCAGCATTCCACAAACAAGGCCACAGGAAGCCAGATCAAACCAGACAGATCAAGACAAAGAAGACCTGAGACCCTCACCAAGTAGAGGAGAAAAGGTGGGAAACACTGCTCCAAAAAATCCCCTCCCCAAATAATACATCTTCCACCCTCTTGTTAACAACTGTCCATAAAGATAGAGACCTAAGCCCTGTGGTGAACAGCTCTCCCTTGAGCTTCTTTGGTCTCACATTTAAGAGTGTACTATCTCTCTTTAAAAAACTCCTCACATGCACTGTTCAACCACTGTCTGGTCTGCCCTTGAATTCTTTCTGGGGACTAAGAACCTTTAGCAACTCCTTTGGGATAGGCTGGGTCAAGAGCCCAGGGTCTCCCCAGTTCACCTTGGTAACATTATGACCTAGAATTTCCACTCCTGGATTTGTACCTATAATAAACAAATGTATATGTGTACAAGAACACTTGTACAAATATGTTCACAACAGCTTTATTCATGATAGTAAAAGACTGGAAACTATTTAAATAACTATCAACAGATAGTAGAAAACAAATTATGGTATATTCATTCAATGTAGTATCTTTCAGCAATTACAAGGAATAAGCCACCGATACATACAGTGTGAATAAATCTCACCAACATTATGCTGAATGAAAGATTCCAGACATAGAAAAAAGTATATACTGAATGATTCCATTTATATAAAATTCTAGAACCACTGAAGCTAATTTAAGATGAAAAATATCACAAATGTGCTTATCCCTTTAGGGTTGGGGTTGACTGGGAAGAGTAGAGGGAACTTTAGATGAGGTGATATAAATGTTCTATATCTTAGTTGGGAGTAGGTTATATGGGTCACAACTCAATGAATTATAAACTTACAATTTATTCATTTAACTGTCTATAAATTCTATTCCAACTCTTCCCCCTCAAACCCCCCAAGGAAAAAAACCCCACTAGAAACAAGTATTAAACCCCAGTTAGGAAGTTGTTCTTCTCAACAGTATGTATTGCCAATTCTGAAACCAAGCAAATTAGTGAATTTACCGAGGATAATGGAATATAGGAAGAAGGAAGACTAGAACATAACCTGTGGTACTGGAATGGAATTAAAGATACCAATTAAGTTTTTAAAAAATATAAAGAAATAAAGATGGGGCACCTGAGTGGCTCAGTTGGTTAAGCATCTGACTTCAGCTCAGGTCATGATCTCATGGCTTCTGAGTTTGAGCCCCACATCGGACAATGTGTTGACAGCTCAGAGCCCAGAGCCTGCTTCCGGTTCTGTCTCCTCCTCTCTCTGCCCCTCCCCCATCTCAAAAGAAAATAAATAAACATTAGAAATAAAGATATATACATATATATATATACATACACACACACACACACACACACACACACATATTTTCTAGCCCTTACCTCTGAAGAGATCTAAAAGCTTCAATACTTTAGAAGCAATAAACACACCTAGCACACAGATCTTGGTTTCTAAATGCCATTCTCTATAATAAGGAACCAAATGTTCTGAAGAAATAGTTAATTTCAACACCAGGGCATGAAAAACATAAGACAAGCCTGAAACACTTTATTGAATCAAAGGATAATACTCAAAAAATCACTGGGACATATCAAAAGGATACAGGAGCCATTTTAAGAGTTCTTACTGGCCAAATCTTGGAAAATTTGTCAAAATAAATATTGGTAGTAATGGGTTATAGCTTACTGAATAGAATAAGAATCCATAAATCACAGTGATATAAATAAATTCACACATAAAAAATCAATAAAGGAGAGAAGATAGAACTCTTCTTCAGTAGAATCACAGCTAATGATTGTATAATGAATAATGAGTTGCAAAATCACCTATAGATAGCAAAAGTAATGGCTGAAAGTTTGATGAGGACAAAATACTTACATAATTTCCAAATATCTCCCCATATTATTTTCAAAAGGGAAATGGTAATTTTAAGTAGAGAAACCTGGGAGACACAACCTGAATAGTATAGTTAAGTATAGTATAACATCACTAATATTGGGACAAATTGAAAGCATGTGCTTTCTAATATGATGTACTGAGAAGGACACAGCACTATTTTTGTAGTATTCTTGCCAAAAATGCACAACCTGAATGTGATCATGAGGAAAAATCAGACACATCCAAACTGAGGGATACTCCACAAAAATAACTGACTATACCCTTCAAAAAAAATCAGTCAAGAAAGCAAAGGAAATTTGAGGAACTGTCCCACATAAAAAGGTATGACAGGGGCACCTGAGTGGCTCAGTCAGTTAAGCGTCTGACTTTAGCTCAGGTCATGATCTCGTGGTCCGTGACTTTGAGCACCACGTCGGGCTCTGCTAACAACTCGGACCCTAGAGCCTGCTTCAGATTCTGTGTCTCCCTCTCTCTCTGCCCCTCCCCTGCTCATGTTCTGTCTCTCTCTCTCACTCAAAAATTAATAAACATTTTTTAAAAATTTTAAAATGCATGACAAATACCTAGACCAGAGAAAGTCTCTTATGGGACATTTTTGGACAGACATTTTTGGACAATTGATTAAACTAATATGGACAATGGATTATATAATAGTGTTACATCTGTTAGATTTCCTGATTTTACTAACTATACTGTAGTTATGTAAAAGAATTTTCTTATTCCAAGTAAATACACACTCAAATTTTTAGATGTAAAAGGCAGGCGAGGGGAGGGGAACCACACCATACCAATGGTGAAGTATCATTATTTTGTTATTATAATTGATAAAATACCCGATGTGATTTCAGAACAAAGTTACATCACCCTGTTGCCTTTAGAGAGTACTGACGTTTCAAAAGCCATAGGTTGATAAATGTGGGGTATCAAATTTAACATTAATTTGTACAAATTCTTGAGATAAGAACAACGTTAGAGATAAACCTGAATTTACATTCTTTTTTTTTTTTAATTTTTTTTTTTAACGTTTATTTTTTTATTTTTGAGACAGAGAGAGACAGAGCATGAACGGGGGAGGGGCAGAGAGAGAGGGAGACACAGAATCGGAAGCAGGCTCCAGGCTCTGAGCCATCAGCCCAGAGCCCGACGTGGGGCTCGAACTCACGGACCGCGAGATCGTGACCTGAGCTGAAGCCGGACGCTCAACCGACTGAGCCACCCAGGCGCCCCCTGAATTTACATTCTAATTTCTCTAAACATTGATCCTGGCCTAGTTCAAAATTGTCTAATCTATGAGAATTAGTCTTGAAACCAGCCAACAGTGAGAGGCTAGTTGAACTACAAAGAAAAGAAAAGAAAAGAAAAGAAAAGAAAAGAAAAGAAAAGAAAAGAAAAGAAAAGAAAAGCTTTGTAACACTGAGGCCTCCCCACATCAGGTCCCTGACAAGAGAAAAGAGATGAATTAAAATATTCCCTTTAATAGCTTATGTGCACTTTCCACAACCACCATCCGTCTCTACCCCCATCCGCCTGCTCAACATACAGGTTCCTTTCTCTCCACCAACACTCCTTCCATTTGGGAATGTACTAAAGTCATTTCTCATATTTTTTTTGTTTTTAATCTGAGCATCTATTGAGTATTATTGTAAGCTTTTAAAGCCCACACGCCCTGGCAAGAGTTAACAAGAATTCCAGATATTATCAAATATATTTAAACATGATGCTTGAGTGGTCTTTGCAGCTGGTAGGTTATACATAAAATATGTTCAGCCAGTGATAGCGTCCTTATCTAAAGACAGAAGCTAGCAAAATTTCATCCTGTGTGCTCTGTCAGATTGTTCCGTTGGACAGATGGCAGAAGACTCCCGATGACAAGTGTGAGATGCTATCTGGGTGTCATGGCAGTGGTTTTCTCATTGCCCTGGACAGAGTTCCCTGGCTACTCTCTTCATTTGAAGCGTGCAAATGAGTAGATGTGGATTGCAGAATGTGTGTGATCAATAAACTCACATAATTAGAATCTTGCTGAAAGGCGTAATCTCTCCATGAAACAACCTCCATTAAGGCTTGGTCTCCCTAACTAGACAAGAGCTCACATTGTCTCACCTTCTTGTATATTTTCCCCAAGTGACAAGAGTAAAGTGACAACACAAATGACAAAATTTTAAGTGCTGTCCACCTTGTCCAGAATCAAGCTTTTAGTTCCTTGACTCACAGAGCAAGCCAGCCAGGAGCTCACTGGGGAAATTCAAATCCAACATCTTCCTCAGTATACTGTCTGCTTTTATCTTATCTCATCTCCTTGCTGCTAAAAGGCACTGCTACTCAGTGCACATGAACCCATACACCCACAATGCAGAAGTTACTCCCTTAATCCCTATACTTCTCGTGCAGGCCCTCTCTTTAAACCACAGGTCAAGGTTTGCACATGCCCTTCAAAGTCATCCCTATGTAAGCCTTCCCATTCATCCTAGCCATTGGCCCTTGAATAAATAAATAGTAAATGTATTCTCCCAAGGCACTGTTGCACTTACAGACTTGTATAATTACACACACACATACACACACACACACACACACACACACACACGAGTGGTAAAATACATGCAACATAAAATTTCCCATTTTAACCACTTTTAAGCATACTATTCAGCAACATTAAGTACATTTACACTCTTGTACAACAAATCTCCAAAACTCTTCATCTTGCAAAACTGAAACTCTTTACCCATTTAAAAAAAGTCCCTAGCCCCAGCTTCTGGCAGCCACTATTTTACTTTATGTCTCTATGAATTTGATTACTCTAGGTAACTCATATAAATAGAATCATACATTATTTGTCTTTTAGTGACTGCCTTTTACATTTAGTATAATGTCCTTAAGGTTCATCCATGTTGTAGCATATGTCAAAATTTCCTTCTTTTTAAATATGAATCATATTCCTTTATATATATAAAGGAATATGATATATAAATATATATTATATATATAATATATTATATATATAATATATATGATATACATAATAGATCTTAAATATATTAATATATTTATTAAGTTATACTATATCTTAATATCTACTGTTAATATATCTTACTATAATATGATCTTAATGATCTCTCTCCTCTGTCTCTCTATCCGAGCCTTATCTATCCCTCTATATTCTCTCTCCCTCTCTATCCAATGTCTCTCCATTAACTATCTATAATTTTATATCTAAATCATATTTCATCTAAATCTATCTTGAATCATATTCATATATATATGTATATATATATGCACACACACACATTACGTTTATCTGCTCATCTTTTGGTGAACACTTGGTTGCTTCCACCTTTTTAGCTATTGTGAATAATGCTGCCATGTACCTAGGTATACAAATATATCTTTGAGACTCTATCCACAATTCTTTTGGGGTAGAATTCCAAAATTGAATTGTTGGGTTTTGTGGACATTCTGTTTTTAATTTTTTGAGGAACCACCATATTGTTTTCCACAGTGGCTGCACCAGTTTGCATTCCTGCCAACAGGGCACAAGAGTTCCAATTTCTCCACATCCTCACCAACACTTGTTATTTCCTATGTTGCTGTTTCCTATGTAACAACATTTAGGGCAGTGAAAATACTCAGTACAATACCATGATGGTGGATACATTTCTAAAGCCACAGAATACATAATCCCAAGAGTGAACCATAATGTAAACTATGGACTTTGGGTGATAATTCCAGGTCAACATAAGGTCATCATCAACCTAAATTCAGCACAACAAATGTACCACTTTGGTAATGAATATTAATAATGGAGGATATTATGAATGTATGGGAAAAGGGAGTATACGGGAAATATCTGTAATGTCCCCTCAATTTTGTTGTGAACTTAAAACTGCTATAAAAAATAAAGTCTTAATATAAAAAAATAGAACAAAAAATAAAATAACATCAAACTTTGAGATGCAAACACAAACTTACATAGCTACAATAATCAAGACAAAGTGATATTACTGGTATAAACATAGAAATATAGATCAATGAAATTAGGAGTCCAAAAATAAACACTTATATTGATAGTCAGTTGATTTTGAACAAGGCTGCTAAGATAATTCAATGGGGAAAAAATAGTCTTTCAACAAATGTTAGCAGTACAACTGGATCTCTGATACAAAAGAGTACATTTAATCCCCTACCTCACACCATATGCAAAAATTAATTCAAAAATGGATCAAAGGCCTAAATATAAGAGTTAAAACTACAAAACTCTTAAAACAGAAATAAAATGCCTTGACCTTGGATTAAGCCATGGTTTCTTGGATGTAACACCAAAAGCAGAAGTAACCAAAGAAAAATATAGATGAATTGGACCTCATTAAAATTAAGAATGTTTGTACTTCAAAGGACATTAAAAAAAAAGACACCCTGCAGAATGGGGGAAAGTTTTTGCAACCATTTATCAAAGACTTGTATCCAGAATATACAGAGAATTCTTATAACACAACAATAAAAAGACAATCTCATTTTTAAAATAGGCAAAGGATCTAGGGAGTATAATGTTAAGTGAAATAAATCAGTCAGAAAAAGACAAATATCATATGATTTTACTCAAATGTGGAATTTAAGAAATAACTCAAAGAAAAAAAAAAGAGACAAACCAAAAAACAGACTCTGAACTATAGATAACAAACTGCTGGTTCCCAGAGGGGAGGTGGGAGGGACAGTGATGGGTGTAATAGGTGATGGGGATTAAGAGTGCACTTATCATGATGAACACTGAGTAATTTATAGAATTGTTGAATCATACTGTACACCTGAAACTAATATAACATTGTATGTTAATTATATTGGAAGCATAATTAATTTTTTTTATTTGAGAGAGAGACAGAGAGAGAGAAAGGGAGGGAGGGAAGGAGGGGGGTGAGGGAGGGAGGGAGAGGGAATCTCAAGCAGGCTCCATGCTCAGTGCAGAGCGTGATGTGGGGCTCAATCCCACAACCCTGGGATCACAATCTGAGCCAAAATCCAAAGCCAGATGCTCAATCAACTGAGCCACTCAAGTGCCCCTGAAATTAAAATGTTTAAAAACAGGCAAGGGATTTCAATAGAATTTCTCCAAAGAAGATACACTAAAGGTCAATAAGTACATATAAAAATGTTTAGCATCATTAATCACTGAAGAAATGGAAATCAAAATCACAAATTTACTAGGGTCACATAACAAAAAATATGAGTACTAACAATTGTTAGAATTAAGTATAAGTGTACCAAAGAGATGTAGAACTTAAGGGTATAAAGGACTTTGCTTTTAAGATAAGCTCTAGACTTCTTTGGTACAGTTTTCTTCCAGGCTCATTGCAAGCTGGTGTTCACCATAAGAAGCAAGTGGGCCTTTGGGGTGCCTGTTCTGTTATTGTCCATTTATAGACTTGAAGGCATCTTTGTGACACTGTCATTAGTTAGATTCACAGTTTTGTTGATCTTTCCTGAGGCTCTGTGAGAAAAATTAGTTATGGGCTGATATGGCCATATTGTTCCTAATTATAGACTCCTGCACTGAATCAGTACATAATGTTCCCATGAGACTCTGAGGAGATCAAGACAGTCACCTGATGCAGCAGATCATTTCCAGTGGAATAAAACAGGTCTGTGCACTGCACCCCATCACCACCTTATTTTTAACTTTTATCTTTATGACTTGAGACTACAGTTGCCTCCACTACATGCAAATCTCGCTTATCTACCCTCCACCAAACACTCCACCACAGGAAGCAAATTGGCAAAAGCCTATGTGCAGATGATATTATTTTATTTATCATTACCATGAACAGAAAAGTCCTCTGTAGATTGTTGCCCTTGCTTTCTAACTACTACCAGGAAAAATAGAAGATCAATTAGTCTAAAATTTGAATCATTGATTTTGATAAATATTTGTCATCCTTTATCTGGTCTATAACTAAAATGCATAAGCAAAAAAAAAAAAAAAAAAAGCTATCAGGGATTGGTCCCAAGCCTAATGGTTTAATTCAACATTTTTGTAAATGATTTTATAAACTGTCAGAGCAAACATTTTGTTACTAGCTTATCTTGGATAGTTGACCTGTAAGTACATTGTTAACATTAGAGGTGCTTTACTGTCTGAGCCTGCATTCATCAACATGCACTTACAGACATTCACAAGCCAAACTGGTGTGGCCATGTCACTTGCCCACCCAAATATTGTCTCTGATCCCAAGCTGCCTTCTGTGTAAAGCCTTGTCTCCACTCATGGGTATTTCATGTGGAGGAGAATTCATTTTCTTTTCAACTGAGGTTTGAGGAGAGTTTCCTCCACAGTCATGATCAAATATCAAAACTCTTGTTCAGCTGACCTTTAAAATATGGAACCCTGTATTTAGCTGGCCACACAGAATATCTGCAGGTCAGTTATTTGTCAGGGAGGATACTCCTGAACCCACTCCTGCTCACTACTTAACAGAAGCTCACTTGGGCTTACCAGAAGCTCATGCATAGAAGTATTCTCATCAAACTATTCATTGCCATTTTTGCAGTAATCCTACACTGGAAACACACTGGGAGGTTAACTGGTGAATGAGGCATGTTACATTTACTGTAAGAGTATTACTGAGGATGCTATCCGGACCAAGAGGAGAATGTTTCAATCTCTAAAGAGGAAACATTTGTGTCTTTCTTAAGCAACTGGTTTAATTTTACCTCAAGGACACTCTAAACCTGCAATTGATTCTATTTCCTTCTTCATACTGGCCATAAGGAAACTGTGAGGCAGGTTTATGGCATACTCTAGTAACCAATACTTACAATGCATGAATTCATTCTTCTTACGTCTTATTGTTCTACCCTTATTTTTCCTTGCTGCTATTTTCTCACTAGCCAGTATTTGTTTTTCATTTTGGCGTGTATTTCTGTAAGCTGTTTCAAATACATCCTGCAAAGAGGATGGATATAAATAAATACATTTCTATAATAATGCTGTGTGAAGGATAGTTCTACAAAGCAGTAGGATAAAAATCTTATCAGAAAAAGGGACTTCTGTAGAATCTCTGTGGGTAGAAATTCCATTCTCACATAATTAAAAAGTCATAATAGGGATATGTTACAGCCCACCTGACCAGGAAACTGAGATAGAAATGTTAATTGAGATTGTGGAAGCTGCGAAATTAGGCCAGGTAGTAATAATGGAAGACTTTAATTACTCAATCATAGATTGGAAAAATGCCTCACTGGGACAAGAGTTGGAAGTGAGATTTTTAGATAAGAGAAATTACCCCTTCTCAGCAAAGGTACAGAAGGAGCCTGTGCAGCAGAAATATACCAGGCTAGGCTCTGACAAGGAATGAATGGAAACTCATCTGCAAAGTGATACAAAATTATTAACAGTGACCACCACACAATTTAGTTCTACAGCCTTGTAGGCAAATTTAAATCCACTACAAATCTACTTATTATTTGAAAACATCCTATGAAAAAATGAAAGTTAGAATTTTAAGATTCAACAATAAACAAGAAAGAAATCAAGAGAATATTTTCCAAATAACTTATCGGGGATCCAGGAAAACATGCAAGAGGTTATAATAACCCTTTCTAGCTAGTTGACAGAGTTAGAAATGTAACTGCTGGGCATGGGGGAAGGGAGATTTTTTTTTCATAAAGCAAGAAAAGAACCAAGGAAAGAAAACATAAACCCACAAAATATGGCAGGTTTGGAATAACTTCAAAATTAGATAAATGTTTTAAAACGTGATACATCTTATAGAGGCTTCCAAAAGGATTAGGAAGAGATTCTTTGAATCTATCAAGGGAAGGAAGATAGTTTGAGAAACAATGGAATCTCTTTACAATAATGGCACCAAAGGGGTGCCTGGGTGGCTCAGTCGGTTGAGCATCTGACTTTGGCTCAGGTCATGACCTCACAGTCTGTGAGTTCGAGCCCCACATCAGGCTCTGCGCTGACAGCTCAGAGCCTGGATCTTGCTTCGGATTCTGTGTCCCCCTCCCTCTCTGTCCCTCCCCCGCTCATGCTCTGTCTCTCTCTCTCTGTCAAAAATAAATAAACATTAAAATAAATCTTAAATAATGGCACCAAAGCTGAAAAAAAAGGAGGAAGAGAGAGCAAAAAGCTGGATAAAATCTGTCTCGATTTTGAGAGAGATCACCTCTTCTAAATTACCTCTTGAAACCCAGGTAATATTGAATACTGCTGCAGATAGGAATCACAAAGGAGAATAATCAGCTAAAGCACCAAAACAATTTGTAGATCATGTGGGGGTAAAATCTTCAAAAAAGAAATCATGCAATATTTAGCTATAATGTATACCTGTAGTGCCACGGAAGATGGTCTCCATCCTAAACATATTAAGGCCCATTTCAATTCTGAAAGGCAGGGAACTATAATTAAACACAGACTTGTTGGATACATCTTTTTGTTTTTGTTTTTAAGAAAACCCACTAAAAGGGAAAAGAATATGACTTATGAATGGACAAATTAATATAATGCTATTTTTTAGCATCAGATATGTATGTTAGTAATAGATATATTAAAAATGGTTAACCAAAAATATGTTTTCAAATGAATGAAGATTGGGGGATATGGGCTATAGGGAGACTATTTTAGGCAGAAGTGTGAAAATACAGTGTGTCGGGGGTAGGTTCTGGGCCTAGTGGTTTAATATAACATTTCTCTAAGTGATTTGAAAGACGGAGCAAACAGCAAAATCTCTGATAACTCTGATTATTAAGGAGACACACTAATGAAGAAAGATTCTACAAGCATTTTAAATAGAATATATGAATAGAGGAAAAATGGTAGATGAGCAACACCTGTGCACATAAATAAGTCAAATTTTCCGAACAAAGCAATAGCTCCAACTTAAGAACTATTCCAAATAAAGTAACACTCTTCCCAACTTCGCACCTGATTTCTTTCCTTCAAATTCGCCTGCCCACTGAGGCAGTTCACAAGGAGTGGAAACTGCCTTTCCCAGGTGGATGTCTCAGGGCTGCAGGAGCCGAAGGGATGACCCTATTTAGGGCAGTGTCCTTCCACAGAAGCACAGCACAGTGTGCAGCTATGCAGTGTTGGACGTTTACACATCACATTCACATCCAGTACTCCACTGCCTCCTGAAACCAGCCTGCAGGCAGTTGTTCACTTCCTTTACAGATTAGGAAGCCGAGGGAAGTGAACACAATGTGAGCTGTCTCCACCAGCTGATGTGTCTGCATCGCTGGTCCATGCCTCTGCCAGACACCCTCCTCCTGAATGTTAGGATAAAGAGACACTTTGGAAACTTACAAATAAAAAGGAATGCAGATCACACAGCAGGTAATAAACCCAGAAGATTCCCTCCTGAGTAAGTAGCACTCAAGGGAAATGGGAATAAAGGCAAAGGTGTGTTTGGCAAACTGGGAGAAGAGGGGACAGAGTTGGTGGGCCTCGGCAAGGCCCATCTTTCTAGGCTGTAAATCTCATGTGAAGCTGCTCTTGCTAAATGAGTCCCAAACTGAAGTTGGTGCTCTGGCCCTAGATGCCTCATTTCTTTCAGAAGCCCAAGAGCTAGCCCTTGAGGTCTAGACTGCTTTGCTGTGACTGACTGCTGCCATCCAGCCCCAGGGTCTCCTGACCCATGACGGAGCTGCTCTAGCCCTTCTAATTCTAGAGAATCCCCAGCCCTCCCTCCAGATACCAAGCAGCACTGGTCTGCAGAGCTTTGGCCTCTTGCTACTCTTAATCCATTCTGTGGGTTCTCTTGGCTCCTGATCCCCACCCTGGGCACTGTCTCTGGCCTTTGTGCTGCCTTGCTCCCTCATGGGCAGAGAAGAGGCAGCCATGGAAAGACCTCATTTCAACAGACTGTAGGAAAAGTGGGATTTACAACATTTCACTAGCCTGAAGTGGAAGCTACAAATCAATCCAGAGTCTGTAATGCTCCTGATTGCATCTCTTCAGGAGAAGTTTTACAAGTGAAGTGGTTTGCAGGGGGTCTCCTGGATGCACATACCTGGGACCAATCGTAGAGTCGTTTGAAGAAGCAGGACTGTGAAGGACTCTGACCTCAGGCTGAAGTAGGTATGGCATACACTAAAACCTTTATTCTGGGTCTGCCTTTTCCCGCTACCTGTGAAGAAACCCTTAAATATCTTGGTTGTCAAATAGTTTTGTTCAGTTCCCTATACAAGAGACAACGGTTGCCCAAGAAGGAGCCTGTAGGAATAGTAAACGAAGTAAATTAGCATTTTATGCTGCCGAATGATAAGGAGGTAGCTGAAGGAGTTTTCACACGAAACATCTATGAGACCCTAAAATAATAACACATAGTTGTATACTAACTTCATCTGCAAAGAAGAGCTGAAAGGAAAGGGTTTTTTTTTCTTGAGTTGAATAAGTAATTCGTCAAATGACGGTAAACAAGAGATATCGGTTTAGTGGGACATGTACCTAATGCCTAGGTAAAAGGGACCTAATTTTAAGAGTGTTGTGAAGGGACCACACTGTTGTGATCTGATCCAATCTCTCCTAGGGCAGTACAGTAAAGTGTGTGAGAACATGAACTCTGGAGCCAGGTGGCCTGGGTTCAAATCCCAGTCTGACATTTACTAGCGATGTGACCGGGGGAAAGATATTAATGTCTCTGACCTTGGTTTTCTCATCTATATGAAGGGGATAACATTAGGTCCCAGTCTTACAGAGTTGAGTAAATAATTTTGAAAGCATGTAGAATAGACAAATGAAGAAACTTACTAGCTTTTGAGGCAACTAGACCTCTTTCTCTGCCTTACATTCAGCTGAAATTCATCTCCTTATAAAAGTCCACATATTGGCCTAGATGGGCAATGTAAAATACTTTCCACATGATAATCCTTTACATATTAAAAGACATATATAGAATTTCTGTCTTTAAAAAGTTGCCCTATGTCAATTATACTTCAACAATACATACATAAATACACACATAATACTTCACACTGGCCAGATACACGTCTTCAAATTATCATATGTGGCAAACTCAATGTGTTTGCTAACGCAGCAGCCAAACTCTAACTGCTTCATAGTTTCTTCTTCACTGCCTCCCTCTACAGAGCTAGAACACCAAATATTCACTTTCCCGCCCCTCTTGCATCTAGAACTAGACAAGTGGCCAAGTTCTGGCCAAGGAGACATTGAGAAAATTTACTGTGACACTTGATTTTTTGATGAGAGATATACTGATCTACACTGTCCACTTTCTCCTTTCTTCCTACTTCTAACTCAGGTGTGATACCTGAAGCCATGATGATCTTCTCACGACCACGAAGCTCTAGGCCTGAAGATGCTAAAGACAGGGAACAGACATATGCAGAGGGCTTGGGCCTTGATGGCAGTGTTAAGGTGCTGAATAATTGTCCATCCCTGAACTTCTTGATGTGTGAGAAAGATAATCTCTTTTTTGCAAAGCCACTGTTCGTCCAAAAGCATCCTAATTAATACATTTTACAATTTCATTTGCCAAGGTTTTTGTCCTCCTGCTTATATACTTCTTTGCATATAGGTTACTTTAATATCATTTTTAAGGGATGGCTCCAATTTTCTATTCATATGTCATTTTTGATAATTTTCTAAAATGCAAAGTTGGTTCTATGATACCATATGTAAATTTTGGAAAGTTCTAGGACATAAAAGTTAGTCATAGCTGGAAATATAAAAAATATGTTGCCTTGAGGAAAATAGCAAGACCTTAAATATTCTATAAAAACATACCAGTGATGGATTAATGATCTCAATTTTTTAATTAGAAAAGTACAAGAAAATATAGAAGGATATTTATTGAGAAGACTTTTATATGTATAAAGGAAATTCCAGAAGTAAAAAGGAAAAGGTAAAGATTTGACCACATAAAAATTAAAAGTTCCTCTATGTAAAATGGTAAAATATAAGCAGCAAAGGAGAAAACAATACATGAAATGCATGCAGCAGACCAAGGATTGCTGTTGACAACACGTTTTAAAATTCCTACAAGTCAATAAGAAAATAATGTATTAAAGGGGCGCCTGGGTGGCTCAGTCAGTTAAGCATCCAACTCTTGATCTCAGCTGAGGTCATGATTTGTGAGATTGAGACCCACATTGTGCTTTGCACTGACAGCCTGGAGCCTGCTTGGGATTTTCTCTCCCCCTCTCTCTCTCTGTTCCCTCACCCCACTGACACAATCTCTCTCTCTGTTTCTCTCTCTCTCTCTCTCTCTCTCTCTCTCTCTCTGTCTCTCTCAAAAGAAGTAAACACATGTTTTTTAAAAAGAAAAGAATCTAATAAAAATGATTATTTGAATAGGCACTTAAACTAAGATGCACATATGGCAAATAAGCAAATGAAAACATGCTTGGGATCATTAGTCATTAGGGAAATGAAGATTCAAACCAGAGAGAGAGAATGCTTCATACCTATCAAAATCTCTATAATTAGAAAGACTGATCATATCAAGTGCTGGCAATGATGTGGAACTATTGGAATTCTCATACACCACTGTTGGAAATGTAAAATGATATAACCATTTTGGACAAGAGTTTGGAAGTGCCTTAAAAGTTTAAACATGTACTGACCACATGACCCATCATTTTTCCTCTAGGTAATTTACTCAAGAGAAATGAAAGCACATGTCCATACAGAGATTTATACACGAACATTCATAGCCGCTTTACATGTAATATCCCCACAATGGTAAATATCCAATGTCCTTCAATGGGTGAATGGACAAAATGTGGTATATCCATACAATGGAATACTACTCAGCACTAAAAAGGAAAGAACTATTGATACATGCAACAACATGGATAATCTCAAAATAGTCTAAGTGAAAAAGCCAGACCAAAAAAAAGGGGGGGTACATAGCATATTTTTATACTTCTGTAAAATTCTAGAAAACACAAACTAATCCACAATAACAGGAAGCAGAGTACTTTTTGTCTATGGCTGGAGGTGGAGGAAGGGAGTGGAGTGAGAAGAAATTTTGGGGAGTGATGAATATGTTCATTATCTTAAGTGTGGTGATAATTTCCTAGGTGTATGCACATACGTCAAAACTCATCAAATTATACACTTTAAATATGTGCAGTTTACTGTATGTCAGTTATACCTCAATAAAGCTGAAAAAAAGTAAAAAGAGAGAGAGAGAGAGATGACACCTAGATGTAATGCATGATCCTAAATTGGATCTCACACAAGAAAACAAAATTGGTATAAAGGACATTCTTAGAACTAGTAAAACTGTAAATTAGATCATAGTAGTATGATTTAGATAATAGTATTATAACAATGTTAAATTTTCTTAATTTGGCAATTGTAGCTATCTTAGAGAATATACATGTCCTTAGAAAAGGCACACTGGAGGATTTAGGAAGAAAAGGGTGTGATGATTGCAACTTACTTTGAAATAGTTCAGAAAAAGTAATTAATAGCATAATAATAGTATGTGTGCCTAACATATATGGAAAGAGAGAATTTGGCAAAGTGTTCAGGTTTGATAGGCCTTTGTACTATCCTTATACCATAAGCTCTTTGTACCTTTATACTTTTTCTGTATGTTTGAAATTATTTCAAAGTTAAAAGGTGAAAAATGACATGTTTGCACAAATATTTATGAAAAGGATATTGCACCACTTGTTTTTATGAGCAAATGTTCATATGACCTAAGTGGGCATCTTTAAGGGAAGTCTTAAATAAATTATGTACACCCATAGTAAGAAATACCTTGAAGCCTTTGAAAAGTATACAACATATCTCATTCTTCCCTGACATGAAAAGCTCTTCAAGACAGTTAAGTGAAAAAGCTATGTAATAACATGCTAAGTATGATCCACATATATGAAAAAAGAAAGAAAAAATATTCAATATGATTATATATAATAATTTCTAGATAATTATTTGAAAGGATATACATGGAAATCTTTTTTTAAGTTTATTCATTTATTTTGAGAGACAGAGAAGGGATGAGCATGGGAGGGGCAGAGAGAAAGGGAGAGAAGAGAGAATCCCAAGCAGGCTTCACGCTGTCAGCACGAGCCAGACATGGGCTCAAACCCACAAACCGTGACATCATGACCTGAGTTAAAATCAAGAGTTGGATGCTTAACTGACTGAGCCACCCAGCTGCCTCTATATGGAAATCTTAATGGTAGTTTTTTTCTCTAGGAAAGGATGTTATATTAGGGGTGGAAGTGAAGGATTTGGCAAAATACAACTTTTATACACTGCTGTACTTTGAATTTTTTTATGTTTATTTATTTATTTTGAGAAAGAGTGCACACAAGGAGGTGAAGGGCAGGGAGAGAGGGAGAGAAAGGGAGGGAGAGTAAGGGAGGGAGAGAGAGAGAGAATCTTAAGCAGGCTCCACATCCAGAGTGGAGCCTGACATGGGGCTTGATCCTACAACTCTGGAATCATGACCTGAGCTGAAATCAAGAGTCAGTCACTTAACTGACTGAGCCACCCAGGCACCCTGGAATTATTTTTCAATTAGTATGCATATATATACTTAGCAAAAAGGATTTTTCTTTGTTATATGTGAACATTGCACTAGCAACCCTAAGTGATACATGTTGTTCAAAATTTGTTGGGGAGTGGCACAAAAACAGACACACAGACCAATGGAATAGAATAGAAACCCCAGAACTAGACCCACAAACGTATGGCCAACTCATCTTTGACAAAGCAGGAAAGAACATCCAATGGAAAAAAGACAGTCTCTTTAACAAATGGTGCTGGGAGAACTGGACAGCAACATGCAGAAGGTTGAAACTAGACCACTTTCTCACACCATTTACAAAAATAAACTCAAAATGGATAAAGGACCTAAATGTGAGACAGGAAACCATCAAAACCTTAGAGGAGAAAGCAGGAAAAGACCTCTCTGACCTCAGCCGTAGCAATCTCTTACTCAACACATCCCCAAAGGCAAGGGAATTAAAAGCAAAAGTGAATTACTGGGACCTTATGAAGATAAAAAGCTTCTGCACAGCAAAGGAAACAACCAACAAAACTAAAAGGCAACCAACGGAATGGGAAAAGATATTTGCAAATGACATATCGGACAAAGGGCTAGTATCTAAAATCTATAAAGAGCTCACCAAACTCCACACCCGAAAAACAAATAACCCAGTGAAGAAATGGGCAGAAAACATGAATAGACACTTCTCTAAAGAAGACATCCAGATGGCCAACAGGCACATGAAAAGATGTTCAGCGTCGCTCCTTATCAGGGAAATACAAATCAAAACCACACTCAGGTATCACCTCACGCCAGTCAGAGTGGCCAAAATGAACAAATCAGGAGACTATAGATGCTGGAGAGGATGTGGAGAAACGGGAACCCTCTTGCACTGTTGGTGGGAATGCAAATTGGTGCAGCCGCTCTGGAAAGCAGTGTGGAGGTTCCTCAAAAAATTAAAAATAGACCTACCCTATGACCCAGCAATAGCACTGCTAGGAATCTACCCAAGGGATACAGGAGTACTGATGCATAGGGGCACTTGTACCCCAATGTTCATAGCAGCACTCTCAACAATAGCCAAATTATGGAAAGAGCCTAAATGTCCATCAACTGATGAATGGATAAAGAAATTGTGGTTTATATACACAATGGAAGACTACGTGGCAATGAGAAAAAATGAAATATGGCCTTTTGTAGCAACGTGGATGGAACTGGAGAGTGTGATGCTAAGTGAAACAAGCCATACAGAGAAAGACAGATACCATATGGTTTCACTCTTATGTGGATCCTGAGAAACTTAACAGGAAACCATGGGGGAGGGGAAGGAAAAAAAAAAAAAAAAAAAGGACGTTAGAGTGGGAGAGAGCCAAAGCATAAGAGACTGTTAAAAACTGAGAACAAACTGAGGGTTGATGGGGGGTGGGAGGGAGGGGAGGGTGGGTGATGGGTATTGAGGAGGGCACCTTTTGGGATGAGCACTGGGTGTTGTATGGAAACCAATTTGTCAATAAATTTCATATATAAAAAAAAAATTTGTTGGGGAGGAAGGTCCATTCTGAGCTTTGTTCTCTGATGCTTTTTGATAGGGTTCTGCTCCTATTTCTATTCTATTTCTATTTCTGCTCCTATTTTGGATCCTTTTACTATTGTTATACCTATCTCCCAGGATATAAGCCCATCAAAGGCTCTAGGAGAAGCCTCAGGAACCCTTTTCACTACTTGTCCCTATCTTCCTTACTGCATCTGTGGAGAATGTTTGGGAGTGCCTCAGTTTTGGATCCTACAGGTTCCATCTCATTCCCTAAGACTATGCTCCTGAGAGAAAGAAATGTCACTGTCAGATTCAAATGAAAATGTCTTTTTTTTTGCATGAAATATGTGGAAGCAACTATACACATTTTATGGCCAAAGACTGCCTTTTTTATGTGAGGTGTTTTTAAATGCCTCACAAGGGTGCACAAAAAATGTGTTTCTTTTATTCATCATCTCTTCGTGTTTCCTGAGATGAATTCACACCGTAACAATGCTGATTAATTACAGATATGAAGCATTCAAATGTGTCTCCATTATACTTCTAGGAACCCTTGGAATGAGGCGCAGGCATTCGGGACAGTGGAGGGCACTGGGAACTGTAGGACTGACTGCCTTCTCTTCTTGTAAGCAGACAGTGGGGCTGGCTACTAAGTCTACCTCAAAAACTTCCAGTTTCCAAATTTCCCACTTGCCTGATACAAATGAATACATTTCCCTAAAGGGCTCCATTGCCTATTTCACTCTCTATAGTCTGGAGAATGCATAATAATAACATTAGTCTTCATCTCACTTAAGTGTGTAGCAGTCAAATTACAGTAATTCCTATAAATAACTCAAGAATATTTTAAGTATCTACAACATTCAGTTGCTACCAGTAAGAGAAGCAGGAGAAAGAAGGAAGACAAAGGAAATTAAAATGACTTTTTCTTTTTGATTTTACAAAGTTAGAGTAAGACCAGTTGCAAGAACCAGAGAAATCATGTAATCAAGCACTCTAAGGGATACACAATTCTACCTCTTTCTCCCTCCTCCCCATCTCTCTCCCTCTCCCTCCCTCCTTCCTCCCTGCCTTCCCCTACCTCAGAAAGTAATCTCATCCTTTCGTCACATATTATTGAAATCCCAGTTCTTTAAAAAACTCTCATTTTTGCCCAGACTGAGAGCATGTCATTTGGAAGTGATGTGCAAGGCAAGAGATAACCAGGTAGAACTCAGCGATTCGCCACAGAAAATGGTTCCATGTTTGGCCATAATGCTATCAGAGTCTGTCCCTCAATAGCTCTTTACTGCTCTGAGCTCAGAATCTGCTGATTCAAGACTTTGCCCGCATGGGGAGGTGTGAGGGTGGGAGAGAAAGGGAAGCCTAGCAGTGCAGGAGGAGTTAGGAAGAAATATTAATAGTCCTTCCAGAACACATAAGAAGTCAGAGGATTTTTTTAATAGAAATACCGCCCCCTCCCCTTCACTTCCTCCCTCCTTCTACCTCATTCCGTGTCTTCATTTCATGCTATGGTTGTGTTGATTGGGAGGGAAGAATCTTCTCAGCTAGCTGCTTAGTACCAAGCAGATGCACTTCAGTTGAAAATGGTTAGCGGTTAGGGGTTAGCCAAATACAGTCAGCAGACATGATAAAGGTAAGTACGGATGTTTGGGTGGTGCGGTAATAGGAATTCAAAAAATCAAAGACTTCAAATCACCCAAAAGCACATTGGTACATACATATATTTCCATTTGTATAGGTTCCAGAGAGAATCAACACACACCCCAAATGGGCTGACAGAATAGAAACATCAGGGAATAAGTTAGATATGTTTCCATTTCTTTAATAACTTTTCTTCCAGTTTCATTACTTTGGTGCCCATTCGGAGGGGAATGGTAAGCTTTCATTGTCTTTGAACCAAAAGGATTTTTAAAGGGTTGTATTTCCATTCGTCAATGATCCTCTTGTTTTAATGGTGCCTCCTAAGCTTTCCTTTTATTTGAATCCAAAAGTATTTTAAATTTATAGAATAAATAAGTTGTCATTTTTCAAACATGCTTTGTTCTAGAAACTTCCCTTTGTGTTTGAATCATGGACTTTTAGACTTTTGGACAGATTTAAGTCTTCATTTATTAATAATGCTCTCCAAAGTATAGTGACAGGTACTACATTCACAAATTGTATTTCTGTTTCATATGTTTTAAAGTGTCCCATCTCACACTGGGAATCAAGACTCCTCACATACTTATCTGTGATGATGTCACCAATCAAAAGATGGCATTAAGGAAATGGGAAAGGAGCTCTGTGGACCCAAGTGAATATAAAGGCATACACCATTAATGTTTATATTTTTATTCATTACTTTGGAAATTAGTCGATCTTAGCTATTTAGTTATGCAAATGCCTTATCTAATATGTTGGGAGAGTGAGAAAGAGAAGGGAAACGAGTCTGGTCTGTTATTGCCCCACATCTAATCAGCCTGATCTTAATGCTGAGTGGCTTTTTCATCTGGTTCTTATCTTCACTTCCTATCCAGCCTCGCCAACACTTAGAAGATTCCAGTACTCTTTCTTTTTTCTTATAGCCTCACACCTAATGCCAAGCTTCACCTATGATGAAACTCCCTCAACACATGCATATACACTCCATGTCTATGATAAATTATATGGATATAGGAAACAGAATCATGTATGTGAATGACAAAAACTTAAAGCAATTTTATCATCTTTATACTTTAACTCCTGAAAATATTCATGTATTTTGAGGGTGAGGAAGAAATGATTATTGGAAATAAGGTGCTTAAATTTATGTGTGAATGGCATAGAATTTGTATTTCTTACTTGGGTTGCTGCTCTCAGTAATTTTCACAAAATCTGACAAAATATGGGTGACCTTACTGAAAACTAACAAATTTAAAAATAATACCAAAAATAAGAGCCTAGTATATGAGTACTTGGTATGACTTTCTCCCCTATATTAAGCAATTTTCAAAATTACTGGATCCTAATAACTTTAGTATCAAAACATTTACTTCAACTACTTTAATAAAATAAAGAGGTCTATAATACTTTACATACTTCCCTGCTTTTCTAAAATAAAGAGTAGTGAATATAACAATTTCTAGAATATTCAAAATTACTATTAGTATTAATTATTGCAGTAATTATTTCTAAAAAACTAAAAAAAAAAGAAAAAGAAAAAAGTGGGTACATTCAAAATTTCTCATGTATTAAGGCCAGAACAAACACAATAGTTTGGATATAAACTCGTAGAACAAGTTATACAAGCCACATTTTGAAGACATACTGAGAGCAGGAACTAGAAATCTTCAACCAGGTTAAGTCTAGTTGTGTTCAAGCCAAGATTATCTTGTAACAATGGACAACTCTTTCTCTATCTCATTTATAACAATAACCACCTATTCCTGTGCTAAGGCCACCTTTTTCATAAGTAGCTAATGAATGAGATATAATCAGCCCCATGTGCTAGGAACTCTTAAATGACTTGAACACTCTACCACCAGTCTTCAATGGACTCCTCAAAATACTTTCACCACCAATATCATCATCACCATCATCATGGTTGACATTTCTTCCAGATACTTAAATTATTTCATTCAATATTCACAACATGAATAGCAGATCAGTAGTAGTATTTTGCAGATCAGGGAACTGGGGTTTAGAGGGGTTTTTTAATGTCCACCAGGTCATAGGACTGGGAAATTATGTAAGTGGGAAAGCCCAGAGCTATTATCATTAAGCTACAGTACTCCTAGTCCTATGGATCTCTACATAGAAATTCTTGCCCTCATGAGGGCTAATATTCCCTGAGGTAGTCGCTGACACCAGCATTATGTCCACTTCCACATTCAACTCCATGACCTTTCAAATCCCTAATGTTCCAGTTTCACATCAACCTTCTGTATCTCTGTGCACTTATGCACCCCACCAACATGGACACATTTCTTGCCACTGTTCCATATCTCAGTTACTAAGTTAGCATCATCTTTTTTTAATGTTTATTTTTGAGAGAGTGCAAGCATGAGTGGGGGAGGAGCAGAGAGAGAGGGAAAGGAGAATCCCAAGAAGGTTGCATGGTCAGCATGGAGCTCAACACAGGTCTAGATCTGATGACCATGAGATCATGATCTGGGCCAAAATCAAGAGTCAGAGGCTTAACCGACTGAGCCACCCAGGCACCCCAAATTAGCACCTTTGACCACAGCTTTCTCACCTATCCTATTTCCCCATTCCACCAAACCTCTCTCCTTCTTCTCCTTTCTATGGTCTTCTAAAATCTCCACTCATTTGACTCAACATCAGCTCCGCTAATCTGACTTGACCAACTTCATGAACCACTTTCTGGCAACATTTACCCTTCACTCTTAGGTCAGCTATTTTACCGTAGCCACCGGCCACCCCAGATTAACATATTCACTTTCCATATGAAACCATGGTTCTCTCTTCCGGCTCTACATGATGCTGTTGGATACAAAGTCCACTTATATTTTCATGAGTGTAAAATGAAACCAAAAAACGCTAGCCATTCTCTCCAAATATGTGATGGTTGGCAAAAATTTTGTTCATCTCTCTGTTTTCTTCTACTTCATAAAATTAACATTCTAAGCCCTTCTTGCTTTCCTGAGCTCACATTTCAGGACTCTATCACAGGAGCATAAAGGACCTCAAATCCAACTTTGAGGATATCCAAGTTGCACCAATTCACCCATTGTTTTCATCCTTCAACATTTACACTTCTCTACATTTGTTTTCTTATCTTTCCTTAATCGCTAAAAGAAAGAGAAGGTCTCTTTAGTATCATTTGAACTGTCAAACCTGTACTCTGCAGCCCATATTCCATCCCTCTCAGGAAACTTGTTCCCAAACTACCTTTACTCATTATTTCCCTTCACTCATTATTTCCAGACTCTCTTTGCAGGCTCCTTCCTTCAAAGACCACATGTCTCCACCATGTTGGAGAACTCTGCTTTACCTGGCTCTGCTCTCTTCTAAAGACCTCCCTCCTTCTCTCTGTTCTTTCAGTGGCACAGTTTTTTGAATGAATGATTCTCTACAATTTTCACCAATTCTCACCAATCTCCAGAAATGGATTATTTCTTTCTAATGACTCTAATAAGAGTTCTTCCTCAAATTCAGTGGCCTTTCCCCATCATCATTTTTCGTGATCTTTCTGAAACAGTGTATTTTGTCTTCCACCTTATTTTGCTTACAATCTCCTCCCCTAGCTTTCCATTATGCTGCATTATTTAATTTGTTCTCCTTCTATTTCTTTAGACAGTCCTTATTTCCTTTACTGTTCTTCTTTCTCTTCATACTCACTAATTCCCCTATTCACCTGTCTTTAATGATTATAGTCTTTTCCTTCGGTAATTAACTCTTACTGTTTCAGCTCTGCTAACAAAATAAACCCTCCTCCCATTTCAGCAGTGCACCTGACCCTACCCCCATTTCTTCCATTATCTGTAGGACATCCCCTTAGAAATGCTCTACCAACTTAAACCTACACATCCAAGTATTGTTTCTCACAATAGTACATGCATATAACTACACACCCATGTCATATAGCCACCATTACTCATCACCACTTCCTCTTGTCATCAAATATTGTTGACTCTACCTTTAAAAAATGTCTCTCACATCAACCCCTCCTCCCTATCCCCAGCATGTTATGATTTTTGTAACACTGTCATACCTGTGTTCCCTTGCCTCTGTCCTCTCTGATTTATCCAATATTCCTGCCCAGCTCAATGTTTCCTTTATGAAACAGTTTATTTTACTGAATTAATTCATTTTATTTTAGAAATTAAAAAATAAATATACAAAAAACAGTAAATACCATTTATTAGCTAATCATCAGACATAACCACTGTTCATGTTTTGATCATTATCCTTCTAACGTTTTTAATACATATCTTTTTAACTTTTTACAAAATGGCATCATATGCTGTGTTTGAAACTTAAATGTGTATCATGAATATTTTCAGTGTCAGCAAGAACGTTTCTTCATCATCACGTAATTTTAATGGCAAAAAAGCATTTCCTCATGTGAATGGGATATATTTATTCTCTTCTGCTGAACATTCTATTTGTTTTCAAGAGCTTAAATTTTATAAACAATACTATGATAAGCACCCTTAAAGTTAAATCTTTATGCACATTTACACTTTTATTAAGTACAATTGCTGAGTCAAAGGGTATGAGTATTTTTAAGGCTTTTGACATAAACAGCAAAATTGCCCTTCAAAAAGGTTATAACAATTTGGAATTCCACTAGCACTTTATGAAAAATGCCTATTTTCCTGTACCTTATGCACACTGGGAAACGTTTTTAAAAATCTATGCCAACCTGGTTAGTGAAATGGTAAATTGAAGTTGAATCTCTTTTCATATACTTGTTAGCCATTTGCAGTCAAACCAACTTTAAAAAAAAAAAAAAAAAGGAGAGAGAGCCCTCTGTGCTTATTGCATTTCCCATGCAAAGGAGAAAAGGAGAATAGAAAGCTTGGAAGCTAAGTTGGAGCTACAGTCTTCATGGCAGAGAGTATCAGGACCCTCTAATCCCCCTCGTCTCTTAATTCAGAAATATTTAAATCCCTTCCATTAGATCGCTCTCTCTCTTTCTCTCCCCCCCCCCATCTCTCTCTCCTTGGTAACTCAACAAAATATTAATAATATCTAATGTTATGAGGTGAAATGCGGAGAGACAGCACGTGTGTACTGTTTCTTCATTCCTTCTATTAGCTTCAAAGTGCCCTTTAAAATGGGCCATTTCAATAAGAGTTATACAGCTGTCAGCTCACCGTCTCCTAGAGCTTTTGCACAAGAGAGGGATCTCCAGCTATATGCTCATTATAGAATTCCACTCCAACTAAACAACTTGGATACACTATAAAGTTCACTGAGTGGGAGATAGCTGGTATGGAAATGTCTTTGCCTTTGATCCTGACAAAACGTGTTTGTTGGAAACTTGGGATCTGTCAGCAAGGGACATAGATTTAAATGAAGGTGAGGTGAAGTGGAAAGATAGGTCTCAGAAAATGCAGAGAATAATGATCAGTGAGAAGACATGAGGGAGGCCTGAAAACACTGGAAGGAATAGTCATTATTATTGTCCAAACTATCAACTTCACCCATTATACAGCATAACACACTACATATAATAAACTTTGGATGGGGTTTCTTATAAAATCGAAGGCTTA
Source organism: Lynx canadensis (assembly GCF_007474595.2). Taxonomy (NCBI): domain Eukaryota; kingdom Metazoa; phylum Chordata; class Mammalia; order Carnivora; family Felidae; genus Lynx; species Lynx canadensis. The sequence continues at coordinate 33,287,054 of NC_044311.2, forward strand.
AATTCTACCTTCTCCCTCAGTGTTCAGTTAGGGCAAAGTTTCTAATCCTCTCTCCTAGGGGTTGCCAAAAATGATCTGGGATTTGAAATCCGACAGCACAATGCCAGAACTCTGGAAGGAAAGGTGAAATAATTTTTTTTTTCTCTGAAATCTGGGATATTGACTGACTTCTTTAATTTGTAATTTCAGTTAAACTAAAAGGGAAAATGAGATGTCTAAATTCTCTAAAATGTCTAGGTATGCTTCCATTTGGTAACCCTTGGCTTTTCAATTCTAGAACCTTGAGCCCAGAAGAAAAGTCACAGGACCCGATCTTCTCATTCTATATATAAAGTGACCTAAGTCCCATAAGGATGCTTCAGGCTCCCCTTGCAACCATGTGGAAGAGTAAACACTAGAATCCCAGCTCTCAAATCTGTGTCCAGTGCTCTTCAGGACACAACCAGTTTCTGGGTATAACATTCCAGGGAAGCTTCTTTTCTTCATGCGTGTCAGGATGGAAAGATAAATAAAATAAACTCCATTGAGGGGCGCCTGGGTGGCTCAGTTGGTTGAGCATCCGACTTCAGCTCAGGTCATGATCTCATGGGTCGTGGGTTCTAGCCCTGTGTCGGGCTCTGTGCTGATAGCTCAGAGCCTGGAGCCTGCTTCATATTCTCTGTCTCCCTCTCTCTCTGCCCCTAACCCACTTGCATTCTGTCTCTGTCTCTCTCAAAAATAAATAAACATTAAAAATTTTTTAAATAAAAAATAAACCCCACTGAGTCAGGGGCAGATACTCCTGTAAGAGGCTTCAGCTTTCTGCATTCTCCCCTCCACCAGATTCTCTCCAAGCTCATTCCTTTCATCGTTCCCTTCAGAGGACTCGACCTGAATCTGTTCAGTGTGTAAATTCAAAATGTGAAGCTGAAGTGACTTTTTTCATTAAAGAATATTATTTGATTATCTTCAAACTTTACTTGTAAAGCCTAAATTTTCTCTAGCAATTTTTAGCTTGTGTGATTAATCTTTAATGATAATTTGACAGTTTAACTGACATAGTTCTAAAGAAGCTGTAATTAATTTTAATACACAGCTCATTTTTTCCCTAATTTCACATTTACATTTATCTCATTATATATGTTGAATTAAAGATATTAACATTTCACTTGAACAAAACATATATTTTAAGTCTCACCTGGCTGGAATAAAGTAGGAAATTTTGACAGCATAAAATTACATTTTTTTTTCAAATTTTCTGAAAATAAAATTTGTATAAACCCTCATCTTCTGAGTACATTTATTACATTCAACACCAAGAAAAAAATCAGAAACTCAAAACCCTACAAAAATTCAACTTAGTCCTGAGACTAAGAACTAGGTCTTATGGTTTCAGCTCAATTCTCTTTCATCCCTGTCACACACTTCTGCATCTTTACTCTGATTTTACAGCAGCTACCCTAAAAATGATCACATATTGAAAAGCATGTCATTGAGGATATGAGCTTAGGGATGTGGGTCAAACAACAAAAGAACAAGAGAAATGTGAAACAGAAACTTTCAAGAGTAGAACCAGTAAATATTATCAAGAACTAAGGTCCAAGGGCAAGATACCTGAGAGAGCCGAAGTCATCATTGAAATGTCACCCTAAGATTCCAGGAAGTATGAGGGGGAGGGAGCCAAGATGGCGGAACAGCATGGAAGCTTTTTGTGTGTAGCATGTCCATGAAATACAGCCAGACCAACACTAAACCATCCTACACACCTAGAAAACTGATTGGAGGATTAACACAACAATCTGCACAACCTGAACCACAGGATTCAGCAGGTACGTGGTGCAGAGAGCTTAACTTGAGGAACGAGAGGCCGAGAAAGGTAGGGAACTGCTTTTGCGGGTGGAGAGAGGACGGAGACTGGGGAGGGGGAGAGAATATGGGAAAAGCACCCTTCCCCAAAAGTAGCTGGAGAGAAGGTAGAAAATTGGAAACAGCCACAGGAACTAAACTAAAAAGGGAGAAAGGAGAATGGAGGGGGTTTAAATTGCATTAAGACTGTAAACGAGGGGAGCGCAAAGGCTGCAACTCCACAGCTCAATACTTGGCAGTGCTCTGGTGGGAAGGGCAAATCCCCAGGAAGAGTGGGGTCTGGGAGGTTCTTGGGCCATACGAGAAAAAGCAGTTCCACTGCTGGAAGGATATTTGGTAGAGACTCTTGAAGCTACCTGGTCCCAGCAGACCCCAGAAGGTGGCCACATTCACTGGTGCTGGGGCAAGGTCATTACGGGTGAAGCCTGGTGCCAGATACGTGTTGTGATTTTCTATAATCCCTGAAACGCTTCTGCTACACTGTCTCGTGAACTTTTTTGGGGGCAGGCTGGCACCTGGCCACAGTCTCGGGGCACTGGCAACAGCAGGGTCCAGCAGGTGTTCCTGGGTGCAGCCAATATTCGGCCATTGCTCATTCAGCCATTGCTTGGTGAGACCCTCCTGCAGAGGGGCGGAACAGGTCAAAGCCTCAGTCCTTCAGAAGTAAGGGGCTGGGGAAAACCGCCATATCTGAGACAAAACTTGGGAGGGAGGTACTGCCTGGGGCCTGGTCATGGAGAGTGAAAAAGCAGGGAGTGGACGAGAGCTGAAGACAAAAGACAGGTGCACGATTACTGATCTGAGAAAACAGACTGGGTAGCTGGGTGGCGCCATTTTCACCACTCCAGCGCATGTGCATATGCACCTACAAGCTCCGCAACAATCCACCCCAGTAGGCTACCAGCGCCTTCTAGTAGAGAGCAGAGCTGTTACACTGAGCTTCACCCAACTGGACCAACTTCACTCTTCAAGAACACAAGTCTCACTGCCGGCTTAATTTATGGACTATAAAGAGCTACATAGACTGACTTCTAGGGGCAAATGAAGCAATTTCAGTCCTACTTCAATCTGTTAGCAGGTTCATCTATTCAATATTCTTTCTTTTTTCATTTTCTCTTTTATAATCCTTTTTCTTGAATACACAAAGAAAAAATTCATTTTTATTTTCAATTTTTATTAAAAATATCTTTAACTTTTATTACTACATTTTTTACTTTTGTGTAATTTTTTTCAAATTCTACTTTACTTCCATCATTTTATTTTAGTCCACTTCAGTGTATTCGCCTTTCCAAATTATCATTTTCCTTTTTTTTCCTTTTTCTTTTTTTCTCTTTTTCATTTCTTTTCTTTTTCTTCAATGTAGAAAGAGAAAAACTTCATTTTTACTTTCAATTTCTATTAAAATATTCTTATTTAATTTTCATTACTATATTTTTTGCTTTTATGTAAATTTTTTCAAATTCTATTTTACTTCCATCATTTTATTTTAGTCTACTACAGTGTATTCATTTTTTCAAATTTTCAAATGATTTTTTTAATCTTTTTTCTCCTTTTCATTTCTTTTCTTTTTTCTTAACTACAGAAAAAGAAAAAATTCTTATTTATTTTTAACCTTTATTAAAAATATTTTTCTTTAATTTTTTCTACTATATTCTTTACTTTTGTGTATATTTTTTCAAATTCTATTTTACCCCCGTCATCTCATTTTAGTCTACTTCAGTGTATTCATTTTTTCAAAATCTCAAACGATTTCCTTCCCCCCCTTTTTTTTCCCTCTAATCTGTCAAACCACTTTCAACACCCAGACCAAAACACACCTAGGATATAGCATCATCTATTCGATTTGTGTGTGTGTGTCTAATTTTTAATTTTAATTTTTTTAATTTCATTTTTCTACCTCATTAATTCATTTTCTCTCTTCAAAAAGACAAAATGAAGGAATTCACCCCAAAGGAAAGAGCACGAAGAAACAACAGTCATGGATTTAACCAACACAGATACAAGCAAGATGTCTGAACCAGAATTTAGAATCACAATAATAAGAATACTAGCTAGAATCGAAAATAGATTAGAATCCCTTTCTGCAGAGAAGAAGTAAAAAATAGCAGAATGAAATTAAAAATGCTATAACTGAGCTGCAATCACGAGTGGATGCAGCAGCAGCAAGGATGGATGAGGGAGAACAGAGAATCAGTGATATAGAGGACAAACTTATCGAGAATAATGAAACAGAAAAAAGAGGGAGATTAAGGCAAAAGAGCACGATTTAAGAATTAGAGAAATCAGTGACTCATAAAAAAGGAAAAACATCAGAATCATAGGGGTCCCAGAAGAAGAAGAGAAAGAAATAGGGGTAAAAGGGTTATGTGAGCAAATCATAGAGGAAAACTTTCCTAACCTGGGGAAAGACACAGACATCAAAATCTAGGAAGCACAGAGGACCCCCATTAGATTCAACAAAAACCGACCATCAACAAGGCATATTACAGTCAAATTCACAAAACACTCAGGCAAGGAGAGAATAATGAAAGCAGCCAGGGGAAAAAAAAGTCCCTAACATACAAAGGAAGACAGATCGGGTTTGCAGCAGACCTATCCTCAGACACTTGGCAGGCCAGAAAGGAGTGGCGGGATATATTCAGTGTGTGAAATCAGAAAAATATGCAGCCAAGAATTCTTAATCCAGCAAGACTGTCATTCAAAATAGAAGGAGAGATAAAAAGCTTCCCAGACAAACAAAAATTAAAGGCATTTGTGACCACTAAAACAGCCCTGCAAGAAATTTTAAGGGGGACTCTCTGAAGGGAGAAAAGATGAAAAAATATATATAAAAATAAATAAATACCAAAAGCAACAAAAGTTAGAAGGACCAGAGAATACCACCAGAAACTCTAACTCTACAAGCATCATAATGGCAATAAATTAATATCTTTCAGTACTCACTCTAAATGTCAATGGACTCAATGCTCCAATCAAAAGACATAGGGTAACAGAATGAGTAAGAAAATAAGATCCATCTATACGCTGTTTACAAGAGACCCACTTTAGACCTAAAGACACCTTCAGAATGAAAATAAGGGGATGGAGAACCATCTATCATGCTAATGGTCAACAAAAGAAAGCCAGAGTAGCCATATTTATATCAGACAATCTAGACTTTAAAATAAAGACTGTACCAAGAGACACAGAAGGGCATTATATCATAATCAAGGGGTCTAGCCACCAAGAGGACCTAACAATTGTAAACATTTATGCGCCAAATGTGGCAGCACCCAAATTTATAAATCAATTAATCACAAACATAAAGAAACTCATTGATAGTAATACCATAATAGTAGGAGACTTCAACACCCCCCTCACAACAATGGACAGATCATCTAATCAAAAAAATCAACAAGGTAACAATGTCTTTGAAAGACACACTGTACCAGATGGACTTAACAGATATATTCAGAACATTTCATCCTAAAGCAGAATATACATTCTTCTCCAGTACACATGGAACGTTCTCCAGAATAGACCATTTACTAGGACACAAATCAGCCCTAAGTAGGTACAAAAAGATCGAGATCATACCATGCATATTTTCAGACCACAACGCTATGAAACTCGAAATCAACCACAAGAAAAAATTTGGAAAGGTAACAAATACTTGGAGACTGAAGAACATCCTACTAAAGAATAAATAGGCTAACCAAGCAGTTAAAGAGGAAATTAAAAAGTATATGGAAGTCAATGAAAATGGTAACACCACAACCCAAAACCTCTGGGACGCAGCGAAGACGGTCATAAGAGGAAAGTATATAGCAATCCAGGCCTTCCTAAAGAAGGAAGAAAGATCTCAGATATGCAACCTAACCTTACCCCTTAAGAAGCTGGAAAAAGAACAGCAAATAAAACCCAAAACCAGCAGAAGACGGAAATAATAAGGATCAGAGCAGAAATTAATGCTATTGAAACCAAAAACACCAGAAGAGATCAATGAAACCAGAAGCTGGTTCTTTGAAAGAATTAACAAAATTGGTAAACCACTAGCCAGTTTGATCAAGAAGAAAAAGGAAAGAACCCAAATAAATATAATCAAGAATGAAAGAGGAGAGATCACAACCAACACAACAGAAATAAAAACAATAATAAGAGAATATTATGAGCAATTATATGCCAATAAAATGGGTAATCTGGAAGAAATGGATAAATTCCTAGCAATATATACACAACCAAAACTGAAACAGGAAGAAATAGAAAATTTGAACAGACCCATAACCAGTAAGGAAATTGAATTAGTAATCAAAAATCTGCCAAAGAACAAGAGTCCAGGGCCAGATGGCTTTCCAAGGGAAATTCTACCAAACATTTAAGGAAGAGTTAACACCTATTCTCTTGAAACTGTTCCAAAAAATAGAAATGGAAGGAAAACTTCCAAACTCTTTCTATGAAGCCAGCATTACCTTGATTCCAAAACCAGAGACCCCACTAAAAAAGAGAACTATAGACCAATTTCCCTGATGAATATGGATGCAAAAATCCTCAACAAGATATTAGCCAACCAGATTTAGCAATACATTAAAAAATTATTCACCACAACCAAGTGGGATTTATACCTGGGACACAGGGCTGGTTCAATATCTGCAAAACAATTAATGTGATTGATCACATGAATAAAATCAAAAACAAGAACTATATGATCCTCTCAATAGATTCAGAGAAAGCATATGACAAAATACAGCATCCTTTCTTGATAAAAACCCTCAAGAAAGTAGGGATAGAAGGAGCATACCTTGAGATGATAAAAACCATACATGAACGACCCAACGCTAATATGATCCTCAATGGGGAAAAACTGAGAGCTTTCCCCCTAAGGTCAGGAACAAGACAGGGATGTCCACTCTCACCACTGTTTTTCAACACAGTATTGGAAGTCTTAGCCTCTGCAATCAGACAACACAAAGAAATAAAAGGCATCCAAATCAGCCAGGAGGAGGTCAACCTTTCACTCTTCGCAGATGACATGAAACTCTACATGGAAAACCCAAAAGATTCCACCAAAAAACTACTAGAATTGATTCATGAATTCAGCAAACTGGCGGGATATAAAATCAATGCACAGAAATCGATTGCATTCCTATACACCAACAATGAAGTGACAGAAAGAGAAATCAAGGAATTGGTCCCATTTACAGTTGCACCAAAAACCATAAAATGCCTAGGAATAAATCTAACCAAGGAGGTGAAAAATCTATACACTGAAAACTACAGAAAGCTTATGAAAGAAATTGAAGAAGACACAAAAAAATGGAAAGAGATTCCATGCTCCTGGACAGGAAGAACAAATATTGTTAAAATGTTGATACTACCCAAAGCAATCTACATATTCAATGCAATCCCTATCAAAGTAACACCAGCATTCTTCACAGAGCTAGAACAAATAATCCTAAAATTTGTATGGAACCAGAAAAGACCCCAAATAGCCCAAGCAATCTTGAAAAAGAAAACCAAAGCAGGAAGCATCACAATCCCAGACTTCAAGGTATAATACAAAGCTGTAATCATCAAGACAGTATGGTACTGGCACAAGAACAGACACTCAGATCAATGGAACAGAATAGAGAACCCAGAAATGGACCTACAAATGTATGGCCAACTAATCTTTGACAAAGTAGGAAAGAATATCCAATGGAATACAGTCTCTCCAGCAAGTGGTGCTGGGAAAACTGGATAGCGACATGCAGAAGAATGAACCTGGACCACTTTCTTACACCATACACAAAAATAAACTCAAATAAACTCTTGCCCACAGCAACTTCTTACTCAACACGTCTCTGGAGGCAAGGGAAACAAAAGCAAAAATGAACTACTGGGACCTCATCAAAATAAAAACCTTCTGCACAGCGAAGGAAACAGGAAAACTAAAAGGCAACCGACAGAATGAGAGAAGATATTTGCAAATGACATATCAGATAAAGGGTTAGTATCCAAAATCTATAAAGAACTTATCAAACTCAACACCCAAAAAACAAATAACCCAGTGAAGAAATGGGTAAAAGACATGAATAGACACTTCTCCAAAGAAGCCATACAGATGGTCAACCAACACATGAAAAAATGCTCAACATCACTCATCATCAGGGAAATACAAATCCAAACTACCACGAAATACCACCTTACACCTGTCAGAATGGCTAACAGTAACAACTCAGGCAACAACAGATGTTGGCTAGGATGTGGAGAAAGAGGATCTCTTTTGCATTGTTGGTGGCAATGCATGCTGGTGCAGCCACTCTGGAAAACAGTATGGAGGTCCTCAAAAAACTAAAAGTAGAGCTATCCTATGACCCAGCAATTGCAGTACTAGATATTTATCCATGAGATACAGGTGTGCTGTTTCAAAGGGACACATGTACCATGTTTATAGCAGCACTATCAACAATAGCCAAAGTATGGGAAGAGCCCAAATGTCCATCAATGGATGAATGGATAAAGAAAATGTGATATATATATACAATGGAATATTACTCGGCAATCAAAAAGAATGGAATCTTGCCATTTGCAACTACGTGGATGGAACTGGAGGGTATTATGCTAAGTGAAATTAGTCAGAGAAAGACAAAAATCATATGACTTCATTCATATGAGGACTTTAAGGGACAAAACAGATGAACATAAGGGAAGGGAAACAAAAATAATATAAAAACAGGGAGGGGGACAAAACAGAATAGACTCATAAATATGGAGAACAAACTGAGGATTGCTGGAGGGGTTTTGGGAGGGTGGATGGGCTAAATGGGTGACATTAAGGAATCTACTCCTGAAATCACTGTTGCACTATATGCTAACTAATTTGGATGTAAATTAAAAAAAAAAAAGATTCCAGGAAGTATGAGAAAATCACTTCCTATTTATCCTGCAATCCCTCTTTTTCCCACTGCAGGAGGGGCCCTCCTAGAGTCTACCACTCCTGCCTTTTACAGCTGTTTTCTTCTGTATATATTTTTGGAAATGTGGTTTCATTTTCAGTATAATCCTCTGGGCTCTGCATCTTTCAGGAAATCTCCCACAGTTTCTAATGTTATCTTACTTTTTCTAGCATGGTGATTAGAAGAACTCCATAAACACATGATTTCAATACAAAAATGTGTTCTCAACAAGAATTTCCAAACACTGGAAACACTTGGTGAAACCATGAGAGGAAGTAACCTCAAGAAATAGAGGAAATGTTACCTAAGAAAGCATAATTAATAGAATTAGTAGAGCAGGACAGATTCACATCATTAATTTCCTCAAAAATAAGTGAAGAAAATATAATGTTTGTGAATATCTATATGTACACACACAATGCACATGAAATAATCAATTAGGGTCATAGGTATTGAAAATGGGATTGTTAAAGAAATTCAAAAGATGGTCTACAGAGAAAAATGTGGTCGGCAGAGCATGATTAATGAGATGGAAGCTTAAGTGGAGGAATCTTACTAGAACACAACAGTGAATAAAGATGTAAGAATATGACAACAAAACGAAAAGACAAAGCCAAAAGATCCAGAAGTCCCATCATCAGATTAAAAGAAATTCAGGAAAAGAAAATAAAGAGAATGTAGGAGAGTAAATACATGAATATATATATAAAATTTCCAAAAATTGAAAACAAAATAACATAAGCCCACCTGATGGAAGGTCTTAGTAAATGTCAAGTAGAATAAACACGCCTATACACACTTACTCATATCATGAAAAATTTCAGAATGCCACAGGAAAAGAGAAGATCCTAAAAGCTTTCTTGCAAAAATAAAACACATTATGCACAAAGCAACAAGAATACAAGAGCCAGCTGAGCACACTAGTTAAGAGCTGGAATGCATATATTTGAATCTTGCTTCTACCATTTGCAAACCACGTGACTTCAGATATGCTATTTATCCTCTTGGTTCTTCATTTTCCCCATTTGCAAAATAAGATAAGAATAATACCTCCCTCACAGGATGGTTAAAGGTATAAATATTTGGAAAGCACATAGAACAACATCTGACATACTACATATTCTATGTAACTGCTTGTTACATAAAATTGAAATCAGACTTTTCAGTAATACTGCGTGGAGGGAAATAATAAATCAGTATCTTCAAAGTTATGAAGAAAAATATTTTTGAATATAGAGTATTATACCCATCCAAACTATCATTCAAGTATGAAGGCAAAATAAATACATCTTCAGAAAGTTAAGACTCTCCAAATTTACCATCCACAGACTCTTTCTGATGGAAAGTTCTCCAGCAGGAAGGATGTATTCTAATAGTATAGGAGTTGGAACAGATCTCATATTTCAGGGGCTCCATCATACAGATAAGAAAGCCAGGACTCAAGGAAGTCAAACAACTTTATAATAGTCATGTAGTTATCAAAGATAAAAGCCAGGGTTATATCCAAATATCCTGACTATGGTCCAGTAATTTTTCTCACTTTTCTGTATTAGGAATTCATGGATAATTAGGTCTGGTCAGCTTTCAAGTTTGTTCCGTGACCACAAGATCCTAATGTTATAAGACTGTAAACATAAAAAAAAAAAATTAATTAAAAAAACATCTCCATATGGGTTTGAGACTTTTTAAAAAGTTGTGCCCAGTGATTTAGTGGACATTTAGTGAAGAAAACATTCATTATCAACCTCAGTGACATTAACATCTCCATTTTCCTATGTACTTGGGAGCATATATAGTACTTGCACAAACAATTCATGGAGTGATATGGCTTAATTTACCCATTGTTGCTCCTCCAAACCCTGGTAATTAGTCTTAGAGACACTTGAGTAGTTTTACTGTTGTTGTTGCTATTATTGTTTGGTTTTGCTACTTACAGAGAAGGTTTATTTACTACTTGAATTACTATAGGCAATTTACTTAAAATAGTTAGCCTCAGTTTTCTCATCTACAATTTGGGGATACCAATACCTACCTGCTTTGCAAGACTCCTGTGTAGATTTAATGATTTAACCTAATGCAACAAAGTGAAGAGAGGAATGCTTGCCCCAGGTGGGAATGAGCCAAACATCTATTCCTTCTTCATCCTCCGCCCCCATGCACAAAACAACTTCTTCCCCAAGAAAGGGATTTCTCTCCTCCCTTTCCTGATTCTTTCCTGTCCCCATCCTCTTTGCTTTTGGCTGCTGAAATGTGGGATTCTGTTTATATATATTAATGAAAATATTTTAGAGATTTTTTCTATTTGAGAGAGAGAGAGAGTGCGAGCAGGATGGGGGTGGGGTGCAGAGGGAGACAGAGAATCTTAAGCAGCCTCCACACTCAGCTTGGAGCCTGACGTGGGGATCCCATGACCCTGGGATCATGACCTGAGCCAAAATCAGGAGTCAGTGCTTAACCAACTGGGCCACCCAGATACCCTTTACTTAGAGATATTTAAGATCCCTAACCCCTTCTCTTAACTCATAGTTTTCAAAGTATCTAGGTGGCTTTTCAAGTATGAGACATGAGCTAAGAATCACGTGTACAGAGGGGTGCCTGTACACCTGAGGGTGGCTCAGTCAGTTAAGCATCGGACTCCTGATGTTGGCTCAGGTCATGATCCCAAAGTTTGTGAGATCAAGCCCCATGTCGGGCTCTGTGAAGACCACTCAGAATTTGGGATTCTCTGTCTCCCTCTCTGTCTGTCCCTCCCCTGTTTGTGCACACTTGTATGCTTTCTCTCTCAAAATAAATAAACAAAAAAAAAGAAAGAACCACATGTATAGAAATAAGTAAATTAAGACAGTGAGGTCTGTTTTAACTACATATTTTGAGTTCTAGATAAAAAGAAAAGTACTTAGTGACTGTAGTATGTTCTGGTCTCATAAATGGTTTCACTATTATTAAGAATAAAGAATTTCAACCCCCAACACAGACATGAGACCACTGTTCAGTATTTATATGAGAAATTCATGTGGGATACCTGTACTGCAGCATCCACACAGGACAGTCACTGGGAAGTTTCTGCCTGAGGGAGATCTTCTCTCGAGTGGCACAAACACACATTCTATTAATGAACACTCTTTGCTCTAGAACCAACAAGAAATCCTAGCTTGGATTTTGTTATGAAAGAGAATGTCTACTGGGTGTTGCTTCTGTGCCTACAAGAACATGGCATATTTTTGGAAAATCCTTCTAAAAATTCCACCTACACATTGTACAAGGATTTACTACTCTTAAAGCAAGCTCCGTTGGGCATCAAAAATGTAATTCATGTACAAAAATCACTTTGCTTGTCCTATTCTCTTTATTTACAAGAATCATTTGAAACAGAATCAGTTACATGTTGCAGAGTGCATATAAACCTGGGATACAAGTTCCTCTGATTTTGAGGACTTAGAAAACGAGAGGGAGAAAGAGAGGTTTTGTCCAATGGTGGATACATGCTGCCACTATGTTTAGGAACACAGAACTTGCCTCTGTTCTTTATGCTCTGAACTTGCTGGTCCTTTACTGCCCCCATTAAAATGCAGGAGACATGATAAAAAGAGGCTAACTGTGGCTACTTAAGACAGCATGGTGTCCATTTTAAGGATACATTTTCTTACATTTATAAGTGATATTACGTGTTTTCCCCTCTCTCTTTGCTTGAAAATCACTTCCAAATACCAAGGAGAAAAAATAAATAAGCAAACAAATTTCACATTTGTTTATACTTGAAGTAGTGTATATAGAGAGTGGAAAAGCAAGTGGGTAAGTAAAATAAATTACTGAGAGGAACAGAAACATAAATGTAATTATTTGCAAAAAGTATCTAGTGAGAAGAAAGCCAATTCAACCACAGAACCCCAGAAAGGCTCAGTTAAGCAACATGTACTTCAGAAGACAGAGTGGAAGTAACTGAAAACAGAGAGATTGTTTACACTATATAAGAAACAATTTGACTCTCCAAGTTCATATCACTTCACAGAAGCCGAGTCAAGCGATTAGTCCCCTATTCCCACAGTACTTGAAGTATATTCTTTGGAAAAATTAAACAAGGAAACTGTAGACTTGAATCAGCTAAAACAGAGGAGGTAGAAAGTGAGATGCCAAACTGAAAATGGAAAGGGAGGATTAAGTGAAAACTGAATAGAGAAACCTTCCTGGACATTTCACCCACCCAGTTTCAGAATGCTATTAGCCAGGCTCATACATGGAGGCAAAAGACTGAAAGACTCTTCTCTGTAGAAAGTAAACGACCCCAAGGCAAGTCCTCAACCATACACACAGATTTTTTCAAAAAAGTTTTTAGAATCTCAGTCTTAAATAGAAGTGGATATCGTGTTTTTATTGCTTGACAGGTTGTTATCTCTATACTACTCCCTCCACACCCCCAATCTCTCATGCTACTCTCTCTCTCTCTGCAATCTTATCCTCCCTTTCAAAAAATGAGCTAATGTCAGGAACAGACAGAGGCAGAGTGGTGACACCATTCAAAGGCAGGAGAGAGAACTGGTTCCAGCTTTCAGGCGGTGACTTCCTGTTGTGTATACAGCATGAAGGAAGCAAACAGCATTCACTTTGCATCTCTTGTGCCTGGTGTATAAAATCATTCCATATGTGTTTGCTCTCTAGGAGATTATGTATCATTTGGGGACAAAGCATGTACCCTAAGAGGTTGTTAGGTGTATGGTCCAGTGTCATTTGCCAACATACCCCTGTTATTAGCTTTGCTAATGTGGTATTATTCTCCTTCTTCCCAAACTTCCAACTGGGTTCCTGAGGGTGGCAGGGCAGCAGCATACAAAAGATGTCTGCTGCAGAATTCCAGAGGCTGCCTGGGCAAGTTAGACATGGGGCAGTTGAACTAGGCCTTAAGGAAGTCCAGAGTGGCAAGAAAAGAGGGTCACCTGATGCTGGAATGAAGAAGTCTGGCAAGTTATGCAGACCCAACTGGAAGCTACAGGAGAAACATCCTCTCTGTTGAATGGAGGTGTCTTCAGTGGACACTTGGTACCAATTCTAAGAGCCCTTACTCCTGTTTCTTGCCACAATGTACATCAGATGTATGTATTCTTTATCACAGTGCTACTGTGTCATTCTTGTGAGCATCCAAATAAAGAAATATACAGGGGGGCCTGGGTGGCTCAGTCAGTTAAGCATCCCTAAGCAGGAGCCTGCTTGGGATTTTTTTTCTCTCTCTCTCAAAATAAATAAAATAAAAATAAAATGAAAACTAAAAAAGAAATATACAGTATTCATATTCAAAAAAAGACTTTTAGCACTATTTGACTATTTAATTTAAAATACTGATAAACATTAGGGGTGCCTGGGTGGCTCAGTCGTTTAAGCATCCTACTTCAGCTCAGGTCATGATCTCACAGTTCACAAGTGCGAGCCCCAACTGAGGCTCTGTGCTGACAGCTCAGATCCTGGAGCCTGCTTTGGATTCTGTGTCTCCCTCTCTCTCTGCCCCTCCCCTACTCGTTCTCTCTCTCTGTCTCTCAAAAATAAATACACATTTAAAAAATTAAAATACTGATAAACATAAAAGTTAGATTTGAATGATAATCTTTTTTTACTCGCTTTTATATTGGCTTTTTCATAATACAAAATCAATGCTGGCTCATTGAAGAAGACTTAGGAGAAAATAATTTAGAGAATAAAATTAAAAACTATTCATTCTTTTTTCATAATCTTGAATCTATATTCCTAACCATTTTTTATCCCAATGTGTATGTATTATTTTACACAACAGAAACAATTATCTGAATAAAATTTATATCTTTTTTAGCCTGATACTTTATAATCAGAAATTTTATACATTTAAATATTTTTCATAAACATTTTTATTAGCTACATAATAGTCCATCTGATGATATAACCTAATTTAACTACTGCCATATTTTCAGACATTTTTTTTTAGATTTCCCAGTTATAAACAATGCTATTTTAAATATATTTGTTCACTGATCTTTCCCAGTGCTTTCTTATCTTTCCTTAGGAAGAGTTTCTGGAAATAAAATTGGTAGGCTAAATGGTAAAAACATTTTTGAGGTATTTGGTACATGTTATTAAATTGCTCTCCAAAAAGATTCTTCCAATTCATATTCTCACCAGCGATATAGGAGACTATCTCATTTCAATGCCACCCAGCTGACATTGGATTTTTCTCATTATAAAAAATAATTTAAAACTAAACTTAAAGTAAAATGGAGCAGTTTTCCCCAAGATCTTGGACCTTTTCAAATTTTTCAACATTGGTGAGAGGAAGATAGGGCTCTAAGGAAAGTCTGAGAAACAAAAAGATGCAGGCCCTTTCTCCCACTGTTCATATCTTCTCTGTTATCTGTGTATAGAACAGATACCTGGTGAGATAATTCGGAAGAAAGAAACAGAAACAAGAACTAAATCATGTTATTTCAGTATTCTCTTCAATATAAGAAAATTTTGTGCTAATGAAGGTGTTAGCTAACACTATGAAGCTCATCATTTTGCAATATATAAGTGTATCAAACCAACACATTGTATACCTTAAATGTATGCAATGTTATGTGTCAATTATCTCCCAAAAAAGCTGGAGGGTAAAGAAATTTGGGGGCTGTCAAGGCATTTTGAATTACTTGACATTCAAAATGAAATTATGATTTGAATTATTTCATTCAAAATGAAAATTAAAGTGTTAATTTCATTTTGAAATTAAGCAATAAATACATTTGCAAAGACCAAGATTCTCTGTGATAACTTTCCCAGAACTGTCCACTTGGGTTAATGGGGACCTTGCCAAAATTACAGGAACATTTTCTTCTGTGGAACTAGGGGCCAATAAAATAACAGCAGGTAACATTTACTGAAGTCTTCTTAGACACCAGACAGTTTAGTACAACGTCTCATTTAACCCACACAGCAACTCTATTAGCTAATGATTACTCCACTTTATAAATGAAGACATTTACATCAGGAGCTAACTTGCCCAAGACCACAGAGTGTGTGTGACTTGAGGGCCAATGCTTTTCACAATGGGCTGCCATCTCAGAGTCCTGGGTCCTCACCTCAGCAAAGAACCATAAGTCAAAAAGTGAGTTGAAAAGGCTTTGTGCTTCTGAGTTACATGCTAAAAAGGTTCAAATACACCTATAGCCTTAGTAGTTTGAAAATGTATCTACAAGTTAGAGACTTTTTTTTTTAAGATCACCACTATTTATTACCAGGATGTTTTTAAGTTTTTTCTTGAATATGTTTGACATACAGTGTAAATTTAAGGTGTACAATATGTTAACTTGGTATACATATATATTATAAAATGATTTCCATTATAGTGATATTTATTTAGCACCTCCATCACAATACATAATTATCCAATTACTTATTCTCTTAAGTGGTTGGAATAATTAGGTTCTAGTCTCTTAGGAAATTGGATTATAGCACAATATTGTTGTCTGTATTCATTATACTGTGCATTAGATCTCTATGGCTTGTTCACTACTCACTGCAAGTTTGTACCCTTAAACAACATCTATCTTATCTTCCCACTTCCCATCCCCTGGTAACACTATTTTACTCTGTTTTTACAAGTTTGGCTTTTTTAGATTCCTCATGCAAGTGATACCATATAGTACTTGTCTTTCTTTGACTTTTCTCACCTAGTATCATGTGTACAAGGTCCATTCATATTGTCACAAATGGCAGGGTGTCCTTTCTCCTGGCTGGAAAATATTCCATTGAGGGATGCCTGGGTGGCTCAGTTAAGCATCCGACTTCAGCTCAGGTCATGATCTCACAGTCTGTGAGTTCAAGCCCGCGTTGGGCTCTGTGCTGACAGCTTAGAGCCTGGAGCCTGCTTCAGATTCTGTGTCTCCTTCTCTCTCTGCCCCTCCCCTGCTCATGCTCTGTCTCTGTGTCAAAAATAAATAAAAAACATTAAATTTTTTTTAAAAAGAAAAAAAAAGAAAATATTCCATTGATATATTTACCACACCTTTAACCACTTACCCACTGATGGGCATTTTAGGTTGCTTCCATATCTTGGCTATTGTGAATAACGTTGCAATAAACCTAAGGATGCATCTATCTCTTTGAAATACTGTTTTCCTTTTCTCTGGGTATGCACCCAGTAGTGCAATTGCCGGGTCATATGGTTGATGTATTTAGAATTTTTGAGGAACCTCCATATTGTTTTCCTTAGTGGCTGGACCAATTTACATTCCTACCAACAATGTATAAGTGTTCCTTCTCACCACATCCTCACCAGTCCCCATTATCTCTTATCTTCTTGATGACAGGCTGTTCTGAAGAAAGAAGAGGAAGAAGAAGAAGAGGAAGAGGAAGAAGGAGGAGGAGGAGGAGGAGGAGGAGGAGGAGGAGAAGGAGGAGAATAGAAAAAGAAGAAGAGAAAGAAAGAAAGAAAGAAAGAAAGAAAGAAAGAAAGAAAGAAAGAAAGAAAGAGAAAGAAGGAGGCGGTGGTGGCAGCAGCCCAGGGTAATAAGAGATGCATAGTAAGGAATGGGTGAGTAGGAACATTGAGGCTGGGGGGGAGAAAAATTTGGGAGACTGACTGGTGGCAAATAAGGATTTCTTCCATGCTGCTTATACAGACAGAATCTGGATTGACAGGTGAAGTTGTAGGCAAGAAAATTTCAGCTCAATATATTTTAACTGGTTTCTAATTGCATTTTAAACTTTAAAGAATCATGCAATTAACAGTTATTATTAACAATAACTCCTCAACAATGAGGCAGGCTCTCTCCTGAGATAATAAAAATTAATATTTGATCATTCTTTTGAGAAAGATTTACCTACACACACTTGGGCTGCAAGGTCTTAAAGCGATGCCAGTCTTGGAAAGTAACAAACATCAATTAATTTCTGTCACTGCCCAGCTTCCACTGTTAGGTGCTAAACCACTGCAACCAATAACTGCTTTGCCTTACATTCTCCAAACAGTTGTCCCCATCCAAATGGGCATCAGCCCTGGTAAATGAGACGAAACTGTGCTCCAACTATACTCTCCCACATACCCCAGATATGTCTTGGGATTTACATTTTTCTTTTTGTATTACCAATTACTTTATACATGCAGAAAATTATTACAAACTCTCTTAGACCCTCTACCAACATTTGTCTAATCTTATTGTGATGTATTTTAAAAGAACACAAATTATAGATACAGGTAAAGCCTTCTGTAAACCTCTCCTTTTTCCCTCTTCCCAAGGTTAGACATGATCCTGAACTTGGTATTCACTATCCCCTTGCATATGTAACTACACATATACATCTGTCACTTTATATTCATAAACATGAATCTATCTGTATTATATTCTGAGTGCTGCTGTAACAAAATACAGGTATCTCCCGCTTTTTTACGTACTTTGCTTCTACAGCAAAAACAGTGTTCAGTGTTTGTTTTGCAAGGAGCCATTACAGAGGCAACATGAACCCCAAGCAGCCAGAGTGGTACCACCAAGCTCCTTTCTTAGGAACTACACTCAGCATCTCAGCATCAAGCTGATACAGCTTTGAACTGTGTCTGTGAGCATCTGTGTTTCATCTCCCTGTATTTTGTGTATCGGTCAGCAAGATGTATCCTAAGGATAAGAAAAGCTTAAGAGAGATTATTTGGGGGGGGTCTTCAAATGCTCAAAATGTTTTCTATTTCAATTAATGGTAGTCTTCACTTTATGCCATTTTGGCTTCCAAAAGGTTTCACAGGAATGCTCTAATATCTGATGGCTGAGGAAACCTGTGTATAAAGTTGGTGGCTTAAAATAACAGATTTTTTTCCCCTCACAGTTCTGGAGGCTTGAAGTCCAAAACCAAAGGTGTTGGCAGGGCCACACTCCCTCCAATCCCTTTACAAAAAGATCTTTCCTGGACTCTTCCAGCTTCTGGTAGTCCCAGGTGTTCCTTCGTGCCAGCGTATCTATTCTTTCTGGTGTCTCTATTTTTTTCTTATAAAAGACACCAGTCTTATTGGATTAGGGCTCACCCTAATGATCTTAACTAATTATATCTGCAAAAATCCCATTTACAAATAAAGTCATATTCTGAGTACTATAAGCTAGGATTTCAATAAATCTTTCTGGGAGACACAATTCAACTCATAACAATATCTACAAACTGATATGAGTATGTTGGGGTTTGGGAGTGAATGGTCAAGAAAGAATTCTTGAAGCATATTTGGTACAAAAAGGGTGGTTTTATTAAAGCACAGGGACAGGACCCATGGGCAGAAAGAGCCACACTGGGATTGTGAAGAGTGGCTGGTTATATACCTTCTAGTTGGGAGGGGGTTAAGAGCACAAATCTCTACGGAATTTAGAAGTAAGGTTTCCAGGACCTTGAGGGGCTAACTGTTGTTAGGAAAAGGTCATTTACTAGTGTCTAGTAAAACAGTAGTCATGAGACCCTTCAGATGTATATCAGTGGGCCATATGCTTGGAGGATGATTGCTAACATATATCTTGGGGAGTAGAGATAAAGTTTCCAAAGGAATTTTTTTTTTTTGAGTAACCAAAGTATATATATTTTTATATATATATGAAATTTATTGACAAATTGGTTTCCATACAACACCCAGTGCTCATCCCAAAAGGTGCCCTCCTCAATACCCATCACCCACCCTCCCCTCCCTCCCACCCCCCATCAAAAGGAGACTTACAGGATGCTGATGGTTGGGCTAATGTTAACCTAAAGCATTAACATTGAGGTAGTTGAGTTCCTAGAGGAAGGTGACTCTGCCTGTCTCAAGGACTTGTCAGTTGACTGCAAGTTGTAAGAAAACATATTTATTTATTTTTTGGCCTTTGTTCTCCATATCATAAACAGTACCTGGAATTGATTGTTTTAAAACTTACATCAATATCATTCTGTAACTGGTGTTTTGTTTGTTTGTTTTTTACTTACAATTCTGAGATTAACCTATCTCAGTACCTGCAACTATAGTTTGTTCATTTTAACAGAAGTATGGAATAGTACTCCATTTTTGTATGAACATACCACAATTAATTATCCATTCCCTTTTTATGGGCATTTTTGTTGCTTATGTTATTTCATGCTCACAAAAGGTTCTACAATGAACTTTTATATATATGTTGCTTGTGCACCTGTGTGAATGTTTGTGTAAGGTACCTAGTCTAAGGTCCAGGACTGGGGACTAGGTTTGTAGGATTTGGGCATCTTTGGTCTTTATTTATTTTTTTTATTAAAAAAAAATTTTTTTTAACGTTTATTTATTTTTGAGACAGGGAGAGACAGAGCATGAACAGGGGAGGGTCAGAGAGAGGGAGACACAGAATATGAAGCAGGCTCCAGGCTCTGAGCTGTCAGCACAGAGCCCGAAGCGGGGCTAGAACTCACGGACCGCGAGATCATGACCTGAGCCGAAGTCGGCCGCCCAACCGACTGAGCCACCCAGGCGCCCCTGGTCTTTATTTTTTAATTTTATTTTTATTCCTTTCATTTTTTATTATTGTTATTTTTAAAATTTACATCCAAGTAGTTAGCATATAGTGCAATAATGATTTCAGGAGTAGAACCCAGTGATTCAGCCCCTGCATATAACACTTAGTGCTCATCCCAACAAGTGTCCACCCACAACCCCTCCAGCAACCTTCAGTTTGTTCTCTATATTTAAGAGTCTCTTATGTTTTGTCCCCCTCCCTGTTTTTATATTATTTTTGCTTCCCTTCCCTTATGCTCATGTTTTGTATATTAAACTCCACATATAAGTGAAGTTAAATATTTGCTTCCTCTGACTTCGCTTAAGAGAATACATTCTAGTTCCGTCCACATTGTTGCAATATATACACACATATATATATATTGCAATATATATATTGTTGCTATATATATATATATATATATATATATATATATATATGTATATATATATACAGACACATACACACACCACATCTTCTTTATCCATTCATCCATCGATGAACATTTGGGCTCTTTCCATACTTTGGCTATTGTTGACAGCACTACTATAAACATTGGGATGCACATGCCTCCTCAAAACAGCACACCTGTATCCTTTGGATAAATACCTACTAGGCAATTGCTGGGTTGTAGACTAGTTCTATTTTTAATTTTTTGAGGAACCTCCATACTGTTTTCCAGAGTGACTATACCAGTTTGCATTCCCACCAGCAGTGCAAAAGTGTTCCTCTTTCTCTGCATCCTTGCCAACATCTGTTGTTGCCTGAGTTGTTAATTTTAGACATTCTGATAGGTATGAGGTGATATTCTCATTGTGATTTTGATTTGTATTTCCCTGAGGATGAGAGATGTTAAGCATCTGAGCATTTTTTCATGTGTCTAATAGCTATCTGGATGTCATCTTTGGAAAAGTGCCTATTCATGTCTTTTACCCATTTCTTCACTGGATTATTAGTTTTTTGGGTGTTGAGTTTGATAAGTTCTTTATAGGTTTTGGATACTAACCCTTTATCTGATATGTCATTTCCAAATGTCTTCTCCCATTCCATCATTTGCCTTTTAGTTTTGCTGATTGTTTCCTTTACTGTGCAGAAGCTTTTTACCTTGATGAGGTCCCAGTAGTTCATTTTGCTTTTGTTTCCCTTGCCTCTGGAGACGTGTTGAGTATGAAGTTGCTGCAGCCAAGATCAAAGAGGTTTTTGCCTGCTTTCTCCTCAAGGATTTTGATGGCTTCCTGTCTTACGTTTAGGTCTTTAATTATTTTTGAGTTTATCTTTGTGTATGGTATAAGAAAGTGGTCCAGTTTCATTCTTCTGCATGTCACTATCCAGTTTTCCCAACACCATTTGCTGAAGAAACTGTCTTTATTCCATTAAATATTCTTTCCTGCTTTGTCAAATTTAGTTGGCCATACATTTGTGGGTTCATTTCTGGGTTCGCTATTCTGTTCCTTTGATCTAAGTTTCTGTTTTTGTGCCAGTACCATAATGTCTTGATGATTACAGCTTTGTAATACAGCTTGAAGTATGGAATTGTGATGCCTCCAGCTTTGGTTTTCTTTTTCAGGATTGCTTTGGCTATTTGGGGTCTTTTCAGGTTCCACACAATTTTTAGGATTGTTCTAGCTCTATGAAGAATTCTGGTGTTATTTTGTTGGGGATTGAATTGAATATGTAGACTGCTTTGGGTACTACTGATATTTTAATATTTGTTCTTCCAATCCATGATACTGCAATGTTTTTTCCACTTTTTTGTGTGTCTTCAATTTCTTTCATAAGCTTTTATAGCTTTCAGTGTATAGATCCCTCACCTCTTTGGTTAAGCTTATTCCTAGATATTTTATGGGGTTGGTACAATTGTAAATGGGACTTTGTTTCATTCTTGGTGTATGAAATGCAACCTATTTCTGTGATTGATCTTGTATCCTTTGCTGAATTCATGGATCAGTCCTAGCAGTTTTTTGGTGGAATCTTTTGGGTTTTCCATATAGAGTATCATGTTGTCTGCAAAGAGTGAAAGTTTGACCTCCTCCTCATCCAATTTGGATGCTTTTTATTTCCTTGTGTTATCCGATTGCTGAGGCTAGGACTTCCAATACTATGTTGAATAACAGTGGTGAGAGTGGACATTCCTATCTTATTCTTGACGTTAGGAGGAAAGCTCTCAGTTTTTCCCCATTGACGATATTAGCGGTGAGTCTTTCATATATGGCTTTTATGATCTTGAAGTGTGTTCCTTCTATCCCTGCTTTCTTGAGAGTTTTTATCAAGAAAGGATGCTGTATTTTGTCAAATGCTTTCTCTGCATCTATTGAGAGGGTCATGTGGTTCTCATCCTTTCCTTTATTGATGTGATGTATCACATTGATTGCTTCGAGGATACTGAATCAGCCCTGCATCCCAGGTATAAATCCCACTTGGTCGTGGTGAATAATTCTTTTAATGTATTGTTGGATGCGGTTGGCTAATATCTTCTTGAGAATTTGTGCATCTATGTTCAACAGGGAAATTGGTCTATAGTTCTCCTTTTTAGTGGGGTCTTTGTGTGGTTTTGAATCAAGGTAATGCTGACTTCATAGAATGAGTTTGGAAGTTTTCTTTCCATTTCTATTTTTTGGAATAGCTTCAAGAGAATAGGTGTTAACTCTTCTTTAAATGTTTGGTAGAATTTCCCCGGAAAACCATCTGGCTCTGCACTCCTGTTTTTTGGGAGATTTTTTATTACTATTTTTTTTTTTTTTAACCAATTATGGGTCTGTTCAAATTTTCTATTTCTTCCTGTTTCAGTTTTGGTAGTTTATATGTTTCTAAGAATTTCTCCATTTCTTCCAGATTGCCCAATTTATTTCCATATAATTGCTCATAATATTATCTTATTATTGTTTGTATTTCTGCAGCGTTGGTTGTGATCATTCCTCTTTAATTCTTGATTTGTTTAGGTCCTTTCCTTTTCCTTTCTTTTTGGTCCAACAGGCAAGGGATTTATCAATCTTGTTAATTCTTTCAATGAACCAGATCCTGGTTTCATTGATCTGTTCTACTGTTTGTGTTTATTTTGATAGCATTGATTTCTGGTCTAATCTTTATCATTTCTTGTCTTCTGCTGGTTTACAGTTTTATTTGCTGTTATTTTTCCAGCTCTTTAAGGTATAAGGTTAGGTTATATATATGAGACCTTTCTTCCATCTTTAGCAAGGCCTGGATTGCTATATACTTCCCTCTTATGACCATCTTTGCTGCATCCCAGAGGTTTTGGGCTATGGTGTTAATATTTTCATTGGCTTGCATGTAACTGTTAATTTCTTCTTCAATTTCTTGTTTAATCCATTCATTCTTTACTAGAATGTTCTTTAATCTCCAAGTATTCGTGGTCTTACCAAATTTTTTCTTGTTAATTTTGACTTTCATCTCATTGTGATCTGAAAATATGCACAGTATGATCTCCATCTTTTTGTACTTGTTGAGGGCTGATTTGTGTCCCAGTATGTGCTCTTCTCTGGAGAATATTTTATGTGTACTTGTGAAGAATGTGCATTCTGCTGCTTTAGGATGAAATGTTCTGAATATATCTGTTAAGTTCATCCGGTCATTCAGTGTGTCATTCAAAGCCATTGTTGCCTTGTTGATTTTCTGCTTAGATGATCTGTCCATTGTTGTAAGTGGGGTGTTGAAGTCCCCTACTATTATGGTATTATTATCATGAGTTTCTTTATGTTTGTGATTAATTGATTTATATATTTGGGTGGTACCACTATGGAGGCATAAATGTTTACAATTGTTAGGTCTTCTTGGTGGATAGACCCCTTAGTTATGATAACGGCCTTCTTCATCTCTTGTTATAGTCTTTATTTTAAAATCTAGATTGTCTGATATAAGTATGGCTACTCTGGCTTTCTTTTGTGGACCATTAGCATGATAGATGGTTCTCCATCCCCTTACTTTCAATCTCAAGGCTCTTCAGTTCTAAAATGGGTCTCCTGTAAACAGCATAGAGATGGCTCTTGTTTTCTTATCCATTCTGTTACCCTATGTCTTTTGATTGGAGATTTAGTCCATTGACGTTTAGAGTGAGTATTGAAAGGTATGAATTTAGCCATTGTATTGCCTATAGAGTTGGAGTTTCTGGTAGTATTCTCTGGTCCTTCTTAGTCTTTGTTGCTTTTGGTCTTTTTTGTTTTGTTTCATCTTTTCTCCCTCAGAGAGTCCCCCTTTAAATTTCTTGCAGGGCTGGTTTAGTGGTCACAAACTCCTTAATTTTTGTTTGTCTGGGAAACTTTTTATCTCTCCTTCTATTTTGAATGACAGCCTTGCTGGATAAAGAATTTTTGGCTGCATATTTTTCCAATTTGGTACATTGAATATATCCTACCACTCCTTTGTGGCCTCCCAAGTTTCTGTCAATAGGTCTGATATAAATGTGATCCACCTTCCCTTATAGGTTAGGGACTTTTTTTCCCCTTGCTGCTTTCATAATTCTTTCCTTGTCTGTGTATTTTGTGCATATGACTATGATATGCCTTAGTGATGGTCGGTTTTTGGTGAACCTAATGGGAGTCTCTGTTTTTCTTGTATTTTGATGTGTGTCTTCCTCCAGGCTAGGAAAGTTTTCCATTATGATTTGCTCACATAAAACTTCTACCCGTTTTCCTTTCTTTCATTTTCTGGTACTCCTATGATTTGGATGTTATTTACTTTTAATAAGTCACTGAGTTCTCTAATTCTTATATTGTGGTCTTTTGCCTTAGCTTTCCTCTTTTTTTTTTTCTGCCTCATTACTGTCCATAATTTTGTCTCCTATATCACTGATTCACTGCTCTGTTTCATCCATCCTTACCGCTACAGCATCCATTCGAGATTGCATCTCATTTATAACATTTTTAATTTTGTCCTGACTAGCTTTTACTTCTTTTATCTCTGCAGAAAGGGATTCTCTGCTTTTTCCAACCCCAGCTTGTATTCTTATTATCGTGATTCTAAACTCTAGACATCTTGCTTATATCTGTGTTGATTAAGTCCCTGGCTGTCATTTCTTCCTGTTCTTTCTTTTGGGGTGAATTCCTTTGTTTTGTAATTTTAGAGGCAGAAAAGGAATGAAATAAAATAAGAAATGAAAATTAAAGAATTAAAAACAACACAAAAAATCAAATAAAGGAAGCTATATTCTAGGTGTGTTTTGGTCTGGTTGTTGAAAGAAGCTTGATAGAATAGAGAAAAAAGGGGAAAAAAGTAAGAAAACGTTTAAAAATTTGAAAAGTATATACAATAAAATAGAAAATGAAATGAAAGAAAGTAAAATAGAATAAAAAAATTTAAAAATTAAAAATACATTAAAATTTTTTTAACTCCACACCTGAAAAACAAATAACCCAGTGAAGAAATGGGCAGAAAACATGAATAGACACTTCTCTAAAGAAGACATCCGGATGGGGGCGCCTGGGTGGCGCAGTCGGTTAAGCGTCCGACTTCAGCCAGGTCACGATCTCGCGGTCCGTGAGTTCGAGTCCCGGGTCAGGCTCTGGGCTGATGGCTCAGAGCCTGGAGCCTGCTTCCGATTCTGTGTCTCCCTCTCTCTCTGCGCCTCCCCCGTTCATGCTCTGTCTCTCTCTGTCCCAAAAATAAATAAACGTTGAAAAAAAAAAATTAAAAAAAAAAAAAAAAGAAGACATCCGGATGGCCAACAGGCATATGAAAAGATGCTCAACGTCGCTCCTCATCAGGGAAATACAAATCAAAACCACACTCAGATATCACCTCACGTCACAGTGGCCAAAATGGACAAATCAGGAGACTATGGATGCTGGAGAGGATGTGGAGAAATGGGAATCCTCTTGCACTGTTGGTGGGAATGCAAATTGGTGCAGCCACTCTGGAAAACAGTGTGGAGGTTCCTCAAAAAATTAAAAATAGACCTACCCTATGACCCAGCAATAGCACTGCTAGGAATTTACCCAAGGGATACAGGAGTGCTGATGCATAGGGGCACTTGTACCCCAATGTTGATAGCAGCACTCTCAACAATAGCCAAATTATGGAAAGAGCCGAAATGTCCATCAACTGATGAATGGATAAAGAAATTGTGGTTTATATACACAATGGAGTACTACGTGGCAATGAGAAAGAATGAAATATGGCCCTTTGTAGCAACGTGGATGGAACTGGAGAGTGTGATGCTAAGTGAAATAAGCCATACAGAGAAAGACGGATACCATATGGTTTCACTCTTATGTGGATCCTGAGAAACTTAACAGAAACCCATGGGGGAGGGGAAGGAAAAAAAAAAAGAGGTTAGAGTAGAAGAGAGCCAAAGCATAAGAGACTCTTAAAAACTGAGAACAAACTGAGGGTTGATGGGGGGTGGGAGTGAGGGGAGGGTGGGTGATGGGTATTGAGGAGGGCACCTTTTGGGATGAGCACTGGGTGTTGTATGGAAACCAATTTGACAATAAACTTCCTATATTGAAAAAAATTTTTTAATGATTTTAAAAAACAGAAAATAAAAATATTTTTTTCTCTTTCTGTATCCAAGAATAAGAAAAAGAAAAAAAAGAAAGAAAGAAAAAGAATAGATGGACCAGTGAACAAACTGAAAGTCTAACTATGAAACACTTTATAGTCTGTACACTAAGCAGGCAGAGAGACTTGTGGTGGTCCTCTAGGACCTGGGCCTGGTTGGGGCAGTTGGACGGGTCTTGGTGTAATGGCTCCATTCTCCACTAGATGGCAGTGCGTAGTTCACTGGGGTAGATTGGTGTGGCACATTTATGTGTATATGTGCATGCACAGGAAAGGAGAAAGTGACCTCACTCAGCTTCCCAGTCTTTGGCACCAGAACTCTGTGCTCTCACCTACCTACAGTCAAGCACCCTTCCTTTGTCTCTGGCTTCCATCCACTCCCTACTTCTACACTGTCCATGTCCAAGCTGTCATCCTGCACGTGGCACCTCCCTTCTGAATTATATCTCATATAGGCTGTGTTTCTAAACCCCTGACTTCTGAGAGCCCTGCAGCTTGGACCCACTCCAACTCTCTGGGAGAGGGTCTCACAGGGCAATGGCCAGGTGCTGGGCTTCCCCCAGGGACATTCTTATAGTCATGCTGTTGCAGAGGTTCAGAGTTTGTGGCTAGGTGCCTGCTTGCCCCAGAAAAGTTCGTGCAATCATGCAGCAGCAGAGATTCAGAGGTCATATAGCAAAACACAATACATAGCAGGTGCCATGTTTCACCACACCCTGGAATCTTTGTTCCAATACCTGCAAACGTGGCTATTCTCTGGGGTCCATGGGACCTTCGCCTGTGGGGAAGCTGTACAGCCTCTACCAAATGCCCTCCTAGCAGAGGAACAGCTTCTCCCCATGTGGCCCACAGACCCCTCTAACCTCACTGCCTGCTCCCAGGGATTCACCCTTTCCACCAGATCCCCACCAGGTATTGAGGTGCAGAATTTCCAACTCTGCTCTCCCCTGTTTATAGAGTCCTAATGATATTGAAACCCTCTCATTTCTCCTTTCTCCCTTTCTTGTTCAGTAACTTATGGGTATTTCCACTCTTTCTCTTTCTCTCCAGCTACATTCAGGGGGAATGCTTTTCCCCTGTGTACTCTGGGTACCCTGGGTACTCTCCACCCTTTCTCTGTCTCTGTCCACAACAACAGCTCCCTACCCTCCATGACTTCTCTTTCCTCCAGTTCACCTCTCTGCACCATGTACCTGCTGAGTTCTGTAGCTCATGCAGATTGTTGTGTTAGTCATCAGATCAATTTTCTAGGTGTGCAAAATGGTATGGTTCTGATCTAGCTGCATTTCAGGGATGAGAAAAGCTAAGAACTTCCATGCTGCTTACTATCTTGGCCCCTCCCCTGTGCATCTATCTTCAGTCTTTGGAATGTATTGCCAAATTGCTCACCAAAATCAGTAATAACAAATTAAACACCCACCAGCTCTATCCTAGAATTCATACTTAACACCCTTGCGAATATTTGGTATGGTCTCTTTTAAATTTTTTGTCTATATGGTTGGTGTAAAATTGTTTATTGCTTTAATTTTCATTTTCCTGATTCCTAAATGGTTGAATAATGATGTATATCTAGTAGCCATTAAGCTTTCCTTTTCTGTGAATAGCCTATTTACATACTTAAGCTTGTTGGTTTTCTCTTGCTAATTTATTGGGATTTTAAATATATTTTGGATCCTAACTGATTATAATTTTACAACTCTCCCTCAATGTGTGACTTGTCTTTCTTCCTTACACTGACACTTTTAGAAAATTTTAGTGTAGTGAAATTTATAAATCTTTCTCTTTATGATTTGTGCATTTGATATGTGGATTCATAAGTATGATATTTTCCTGTATTTACTTTAACATTTCATTTTCAAGTAATTCAAATACAGAGATGTTATAAGTTACTTTTCACCTAGATTCACCAATTGTCAACATTTTGTCACATTTGCTTTATCATTCTCTCTCTCTATAATTCCTCTATTGAATGTTAATATAAGCAAATGTGTTGTATATTATATATTGCCATATGCAAGAGAAATATAATTGCATTGATAATTATATAAGCATAAACCACATATATCCAACAACTTTACTAAACTTTCAAGTCAAAAATTTTGCAAGTTTATAGATTTTGAATGCAGATAGTCATACTGCCTGCAAACAAAGACCCATTATACTGTGGAATACAAGCACATTTACATATTTAAGGGAAATTTGCCTAACTTTTCAAAATAAACCATATTTTTATGCTTTGAATTGCTTTGGAATTCTTGCTTTGATGTTTTAAGACTTCACTTGTTTTTACTGTCAGTAGCTTCAAAATGCCTATCAATGAACAAACATGCTCTGTTATGTTCCTCAATCCCACATTCTGCTTCTCTTCTGTCCTGTTTGTTACTTCTCCTTAAAAGTAAATTCTGCAAAAAGTTGTCTATATCACTATCTCCATTGGTTCTTTGCAAAGATTTTCTCGAACCCATTTCAATCAGGCTTTTATTTTACTTTATTTTTAAATATTTTATTTATATTGAGAGAGAAAGCAGGGAAGGGGCAGAGAGAGAGGGAGAGAGAGAATCTCAGTGGTGCTGAGCATAGAGCCTGATGCTGGGCTCGAGATCATGGCCATGAGATCATCACCCCAGACAAAATCAGGAGTCTGATGCTTAACTGACCGAGCTACCCAGGCACCCTAATAGGCTTTTATTTTATTACTCCACTGAAATTGCTCCTGTCAATGCCACCAGTAGTCTCTACCTGGCCAAATAAAGTTTAGGTCTCTACCTCTTAGCAGCATTTCACACTTTTGCCTCTTGGCTTCAGAGACACCACATCTCCTGTTTTTCCTCTCTTCTCACTGGCCCTTTTTTCTCCTTTGCTAGGTCCTTCCCCTTTACTCAAAATTATGGGATGTTGTGAGCTCAGTTCTCATCATTATCTATTCTCACATCCTGCAAAGGTAATTTCCTGACTTTAACAACCAGCTCTATGCCAATGACTCCCAAGTATATATCTCCAGTCCAACTGCTTCCTTAAACCCCAGACTTACAGATCCACCAGCCTATCTGATGGCTTTGCTAGGATGTCTTAATAGGCAACTCACATTTAAGATGCAGAAAATAAGCCCTTGACTTCTTAACAACCCCTCCCAAAAACATTCCCAATTTCAGGAAGTAATATTATTCCCTGATTGGATTTCTCCTTGATTCCACTCTTTTGTTCACAATCCACATAGAACTTTTCAGAAAATTCTGTCTGTTCTACTTTGAAACATATTTGTGACATGAATAAATGAAGAAAATTGATGCCCCAAGATACATAATGGTTTAATTTCAGGTCTCATAAATTCATGACATAAAGCGCACTCCTCTTTTAGGATATGGCTTTAAGGTAATTTCACACAAGGAACAATTAAAATATAGAAATTCCAAAATAATTAAGACATTTAATATAGTTACTGGTGTTTTTGAGTACCAAGTGACAGCATACCAAAGTTATACCATCACATGGCTACCTTTAATAAACAAAAGTATTGGTCATTTCTATATTTCCCAGCTTTGGTTTTGTAAGTATGACATTGTGATATCTGCCACAACTCAACTGACTATTGATTAGAAAGAAAACACTCAGAAATCAATTTGTTCCCTTCTAAACATATTTCTATTTGGAAATATGGTGGCAGGTGGGCACAGTATCTTTTTAGACAACCATTCTTCCCATAAGGGTGGCAAACTGAGTTAAAAGAAGAGCATCCGTTTCTTCTCAACTGTGTCTTTCTTATAGAAATAAGAACAAATGAGACAGACAAGGATAGATTTCTATTAGTACAGTATTCTACAAATGGTAGAAGTAGATAATACACAATTGGGAGTAACATTTAAAGACATTAAGTATCCAGTGTCAATCAGTGCTCTACCTATTTCTTTGTTCCTTCCCTTTCTTAACCAAGTGAAGCAAATCTTTGAATCTTTCTCTCACCAACTTATGGTTATTTTTCACTTGGGAAGCTTGTTTTTGGAATTGTCTTCAGAGTGATGGCTGTCTGCAGACTTGATCTCTCCCTTTTCAGCCACTGGAGTAATTTCCAAAAGGCTACTACTTTTTCTTCTTTTCAGAAATGTACTTCAGCCTTTCATACAATCCATTCCAAAAGGGAAAAAACCAAGGCACCTTTGTCTCATGAATTCTCACTTTTAGTTTTCAAATGAGAATTCGTTCCAAACATGCATAAGGGAAAGGGACAGGTGTACCAACAATGGCTTCTTCTAGTACCTCAAGCTTTTTGTTCCACATAGGAGAATGACCCACACAGTGAGTAGAGGGAGCCCCTGACTCAGCTAAAGGGGTCCCAGCAGGCTTTAAGGACAAAGTGTCCAAGCCAAACCCTGAAGGAAGAATGTGAGGCGGGAAAATGGGTGCAGGTGTCAGGACAGCAAGGTTTCAGGAAGAAGTGAAGAAGTGGGTAAAGTCATGGAAACAAGCAAGAATATAGTCTGTGCAGAGGAACAGCATGGACCATGCATTTAATTCAAATATTAATAAGGAATACTGAGCCTTGAAAGTAGGCAGAAATTGAAGACTGGAAAGCCTTGTTCAACATATTGGGGAGTGTATTTGTTTTTTAGGGCTACTGTATAAATGATCACTAACTAGGAACAACAAACTCATTTTCTCATAATTTGGAGAGCACAAGTTTGAAATCAGATTTAAGTCCTTCTGGAAGCTCTGAAAAAGAGTCCGTTCCTTGCCAGCCTCCTCATTTCTGGTGGCTGCAGTCAACCCTTCGTGCTTCTTGGCTTGCAGATGCATCACATTAATCTCTACCTTCATCTTCACATCAACTTTCTCTCTGTGTCTTCCTCCATTCTCTTCTTGTCTAAGGACACTCATTGTTGGATTCAGGACCCACCCAAATCCAGGATGATCTTATCTCAAGATCTTCAACTTAATTATATCCAGAAAGACCCTTTCTTCCAAATAAGGTCACATTCACAGGTTCCAGGTGGACATTTCTTTTGGGGGGGGGGTCACCATTCATCCCACTACAAGGAGCTCAGGCATTGACTTGTAGGTAATGGGGAGCCCCTCAGACTTGACACAAGAAAAGATGCAGATTTGTATTCTATTAAGCTGCTTTAGAAAGGGCTATAATAGTAAAGATGGAGACAGACAAATATTTAGGAGTTATGCTCACTAGGACTTGGTTGCTTAGATGTGAAGATGGAATAAGAGAATGATCTGTGATACTTTATACATTTCTGGCTTGGGAGAATTTGATGATTACAAAGAGACACTAGAAAAGAGAAGTGCTTGGGAAAATATTATCCTTTTTTTGTTTATTTTAATGGCCTCTTGCATATTCTAGTGGAGAGATCCAATAGGCTGGGCTAGAGATACCACCATGGGAGTCATCTTTGAATAAGTGAAGATAAAAGCTCACAAGTTTTCAACACTAGCCAGTCAAGGAGCTAAGGATATGAAGCACAAGTTAGCCCCAGGAAGAGGTTAGAAAACGCGGATCAAGTGTTATGAGAGACAGAATTCAAGTAGAGAGGCCAGGAATCAAGACCAGATGCTTAGACCTGTGGGTAGACTGGACATTAGAGAATGACTACAGGCATGTTAGCATCTGCCCCCAGCATCACCAGACAGGAGTTAGGCTAGCACAGCTACATCTACTCTCCATTTGCCTGTGGAGCAAAGTGCAGGTTGGATCTGAGCCCATGGTAAAGGGTTGTACAAAAGTCCCTAAGTTTAGACTACAGCATTATTTGTATAAACCTGTATACTAACATATAGATGTGAGCCAGGAGCCAGTAAAAGGAAGATAAGCCACCTTCAGACAGTAAGGGGCTGCTGTTTTAAGAAGAGAGGAAACTAGCTCTGGTTAAGTAGATACCTCTATGTCTTATAACTAGAGGATCTGGTAGGGATCATGCTTTTTTCTGATGTGTTCTCAAAAAATGTATGCTAAAATTCCTTGTGCATGGAGATAGATGAAATACCATACAAGCAGAGGTGTTTTTTTAAAAGGATTACAGAAATCACAGTGCAGATTTCCTGCCAAGATAGTCTACTAAGCTTATGTAAGAGAACCACCACCACAACTACAGACAGACGTATAAATTTTTTTTGTTAAAAATAACTTGAAAATACACAGCCAAGTTTGAAACAAAGAAATAAGTGGAAATTTCTACAAATCATAAATGAGACAAAAATTGGAGCCCATGCTCATATTTGGGTCTGGAATTTGGGCTTGCATGGGCAAGAGAGATTAGACCCACAGCCTCAGAAAAGAACTTTCCTGTCCTTGAACAAAGATGTTCTTCCCATGATCCCAGGATTTTGTCCTAAGGAAGAGGCCCCTAAGAAGAATGGCCCACAATAGCTCTCATTCATCACGTAATTTTTCACTCGTAACCAAAATCCAGCCGACCAATGAGGAAAACAACAGCATGCATGAAAAAGGACCAAGATAGCAAATCAAACAACTGGTGTAGGGGAAGCAGAAACTACTCAGAGAACAGTAGAGGGCTTTTAAAAATCCCAGTGAACTTCCTTAGAGAGACTTGAGAAGATGCTGCAGCTGCAAAATAAGTTTAGGCTGCTATGAGGAAGGAGCAACTAGGAAACAAGAAAGAAATCTTGGAAATTAAAAATATGGTTGTGAAAATTAAAAGTGCTTCAAGTAGTTGAAATAAAAAGAAATCTGCAAAGTAGAACAAAAGACAAAAACTGAAAGCACGAGGAAAAAGTTAAGAAAAATTATTTTTATAATTTATATTGTATAATATCTGACAAATAGGAAAATACATGTAACATATATGTAACTTATGATAATCACATGAACACCAGGGAGTCCAGCTCAAGCAGAGCATCACCAACCTGCTTACTCCTTCCCTGTTCCCACTGCCTGCCTTCTAACCAGAGTTAATTGCAATTACGAATTTTGTGTTATGACCTTGTTTTCAAAATTTTGTTTTTTGTGCATATGAATGTACCCTTAAACAATAGTTTTACTTGTTTTTAAACTTAATAAAAATGGCATCATACCAACAGGTTGGTAGGGAGGGATAAAAGGACATAAGGCTAGACTGAGAGGCAGGAAAGCACGGTGATAAAATGTAAGACTGCCATTTCACACCCTGACTCTGCCACTCCCAGGCTGATAAAGTTACTACACAAATTGCTTACTTCTTAGAGCCTCAGCTTCCTCATCTGCAAAACAGAGATAATAATATCACCTTCAGAGGGTTGTCATGACAACTGAATCAAGTAATACACATACAATGCTTAGAATGAGCTTGGCACAGAAAAACTGCTATGTAAATATTTACCACTTTCATTATTGTACTGTACTTTGTTTTCTGTGACTTTTTTCCCACTTTATTTTATGTTTAAAGATTTATCAATTTTGTTGCATATAGCTATAGTTCATTATTTTCTTCTACTGCCTAACATTTTATCACTGAAATATGCTATATTTTAACTTCTCATTCTCTTGTCAATCTACATTTGGGTTGTTTTACTTTTTTGCTAATAAAATCTGTAATGCTGTAAACATTCTTATACCTGTTTCCTGGTGCCTGGATGAAAAATCTCTCTAGAATATACATTCTTATGCCCATGAGTAGAACTGCTAGGCTATACATAGCACATGAAAACGTGCAACTTCACATAAGACCAAATCACCAAGTTGTTTTCTAAAATGATAAACACTTTGCAGGATATAAAAGTGTCCATTGAGTTACAGACTCCTGGTACGGTCAGACTTCCTAATTTTTTCTTTTTCAATAGAGTAAGATGATACTTCACTATCTTAATTTACATTGCCATACCTTTGAATGAGGTTGAATACTTTCAATATATTCATCCCTTATATCTCCTATTCTATAAAATCCTGCTAATATGATTTGCTCATTTGTCTATTAGGTTTTGGCTTACTAATCTTATTGATCTGTAAGAGTTCTTTATATATTCTCGAAAATGACACTTTGTCAATAGTTTGCTATGTGACTATCTTTTCCAAGTTTGGGGCTAATCTTTTCACTTTATTGATAATGTGTTTTGATGAACAGAGGCTCTCAAAGTTAAAATGATCAACTTTATCAATTTTTTAGTTAGCATTTTCTCTATTTTGAAGTAAAAACGTATCTCCCATATTTCTGATAAAAGTTTCAAAGTTTCACCATCATATTTAAGTCTAATCCACCAGAGACTTTAAAAAAATTACACTATATATATATGTGTGTGTGTGTATGCATATATATATAGTGTAATTTAGAAATCTCACTCTATTTACACACACACACACACACACACACACACATCCTTTATATTATATTTATGTCTCCTCTCTCCATTGATACTCTTAGGGCTGCTATAATAAATTAATCACTTGGTGGTTTTAAAATGACAGCAATCTACTGTTTTATATTTCTGGAAGCTAGAAATCAGGAATCAAGGTGTCCACAGGGTTGGTTCCTAGAGACTCTGAAGGACAAATCATCCTTTGCCTCTCTCCTAGTGTTTAGTGGTTACCCACAATCCTTAGTGTTTCTTGGCTTGTAGATGTATCACTCCAATCTCTGCCTCCATCTCACACTGTCCTTACCTCTTCTTTAAAGGACACCAGTATTGGATTTAGGGTCCCGAATGATTTACTCTCTAGATCCTTAATTACATCTGCAAAGGTTTTGGGTAGACATTAATTTTGAGGGGTACACTAGTCAACCTCCTCCAATGAGTCAGTATCAAGATCCGATATAATGCAGTATCTAGTTCTGGGCCCTTTCTTCTGTTCCATTCACCTGTTTTTCCATCCTTTAACCAAAACCACACTGTCTTAATTGCACATATTTTAATGCTTTTATACTAATTATTGATATCTAAAAAACAGGTCCTCCCCCTCCCCTTCTCCTCTCCTCTTTCCCTTCCTCCTCCTCCTTTTAGAGTATTTTGGCTACTCTCGGGGCTTTTATCATCTATATAAATTTTCACATTAGCTTGTCAAATTCCTTTAAAAGTCTTGTTGATATTTTAATTGAAATTATACTGAATCAATGGAAAATTGGGGAGAAACTGACATCGTTACATTATTAGGTACTCCAATCCACAAATATGATATATCATCTCTCCCTTGTGTTTCAGCTTTTAATATTTTTCAATAATATGTTTTCTCCTATATCTTTTTTCAGTGAGCTTTTTACTTTGGAATAATTTTAGATTCATAGAAGAGCAGCAAAAATAATACAAAAGATCTAGATTTACCCCTCACTTGGTTTCCCCTAATGTTAACATCTTACATCCATCTTTTGTTAGATTTATTCATGAGTAACTTATACATCGTGGTGCTGTTATAAATGGTGAAACATAATACACATGGTTTAGCAACCAAATAATAGGAGTCTCCAAAAATGAAAACAAGGGGGAAGAAATTATCAAATAATAAAATTTCTAAAAGCTCAAGAGGCAACTATCTTTAAATTCAAAGAGCCCACTCAGTCCTGAGCAAGATGAATGAGAAGTAGAATCTCACCTAGACCCTTCCTTGTGAAATTTCAGAACACCAAGAGAAAGCAAAGATCTTAAAAGCTGTGTAAAGTTGTTTACTTTAAAATGTGTTTTCCTGGATAGCAGCTTCTATATATAACTCAGTCTCTAAAAACACGATCTCCTTTTATGCCCCCATTGGTCCTGAAGTGTTCTCCTGTATGTCTTGCATATTTCCTAACTTTATTCCTAGGTGGCTTATACTTGTATTGTTATTTACATTATAAATTGACTTTTTCCTCATAATTTCTGGTTACCAGTGTTGTAAGAAAGCTAGTGATTTTTGTTTTCAATTAACCATACACTGTCACTTACTAAATTCATATTATTTCAATAATTTTTTAGTTGAATCTGAACACTACAGATTCAACTAAAAATCTAATAGATCTAACAGATTATCCTGTTAGCTAATTACATAATCAGCAAACAATGATAATTTTGTCTTTCTTAGGCCTCTTGTTGCTTTTTCTTTTCTTATTACTCTGGCTGGAAAATTCCAAAAAATGTAATAATAGCAATTATAGTGAGTACCCTTGTCCCTAATTTTTACCTGTAGCATTGCATGCTTAAAAAGTGCTTTGGGTTTCGGAAAGAGTCTCTATCATCTCATAGAAGAAATGGAGCAAGTGTAACATATCTTTGGCATTAATTGAATTTAACCAAAATATTTCAACTACGGAATCGCCTTTACATTGCTGGTATAAATCCTACTTAGTTAAGGAATGTTATAGATTCAATTATGTCCTCCCGAAATTCCTAAATTGACTCCTTAACCTCCATTGTGATTGTATTTGGAAATGGGGCCCTTGGGGAGCTAACTAGGTTTAGATGAGGTCCTGATGGTGGGACCCTCACAATGGGATTACTGCATCCTTATAAGAAGAAACACCAGAGAACTTGCTCTCCTTGTCTCCTTGCTATGTGAAGACACTGGAAGAAGGTGGTCATTTATAAGACAGGAAGAGAGTTCTCACCAAAAACAGATCATGCTGGCATTTGATCTTGAACTCTGAGCCTCCAAAACTGTGAGAAAAAGAAATTCTGTTCTTTAAGCCACCCAGTCTCTGAAATTTTGTTAAGGCAGCCCTGGCTAAGAAGTCCTCCTGCCTGTCCTTGAGCTGGGATATCAGTCTCTTTCCACCATCAGACTCTAACTAAAATATTGGTTCTTGGGTCAAATATAACAGCTTTTGGAACTTGGCTGTCCTTGTTTTCGGCCCTCAGACTCAGACTGGATCTACACCGTCAGCTCTCCTGAGTCAGCTTGCTAATTACAGTTTTTGGGACTTGTCAACCTCCATGACTGTATGAGCCAATCCCTTTTGGTAAATGTGTATGTGTGTGTATCCTATTGGTTCTCTTTCTCTGAAGAACCTTGGCTAATATGAGGTATACTGCCTTTTTAATACATTCCTGAATTTATTTGCCACTGGTTTATTTATACTCTGTTAACCATATTGTTCTGTACCATTTTTTTTTTTTTTTTACCATTAAGCCACTTTTACCATTAAGCTTTAACACTAGGTTCATGTCAACTTTGTAAAATTAATTGGAAATTTCATTCTTTTTTTGTATGCTTAGGGCAGTTTAAATAACAAAGAAAGTAGTATATGTTTCTTGCAAGTATGCTGAAATTTTCTCTAAAAATCACTTGAACATTTTGAAAATTGTTTTGAACAACTCTGTCACAATTTTTAAAATTATTATTTCTTCCATAGTTATTTTTCCACTCAGATTTTCATCTTTTTTTAATCAATTTTGGTCATTTTTTTATATTTCCACAGAAAATCATCCATTTTATCCAGAAGGTTTATTAGGATCATGTTGTACATGGTTTTTTCTTTAAAATTCTCTAGTCTCATCTTTTTACATGGTGATATTCTTTAACATTGTATATTTATATGAACTTTCTTTTCTCTCTACCACACTTACTATATGTTTGTGTATCTGGTTAAATTTGTATAACTGGTTGAGTTTATATAAACTAATATTTTCAGTAAAATTAATTTTGCCCTCTTTTTCTACCTTGGGGGGGCAATCTGAAGTGCAGTTGACATAAAATTTTATATTAGTTGCATATGTATAACATAGTGATTCAACAATTCTATACATTACTCAATGCTCACCACATTAAGTGTAGTCATCATCTGTCACAATACAGTGTTATAACAATATTATTTACTATATTCCCTATGCTATGCTTTCTACCTCTGTGAGTTTGTACCTCTTAATCACCTTCACCCATTTCACCTTTTCCCCTACACACCTCCCCTCTGACAACCACCAGTTTGTTCTCTGTAAAAGTCTATTTCTTTTTTTCTTGTTTGTTCTTTTGTTTTGTTTTTTACATTCCACATATAATAAGTGACATCACATGGCATTTTTTTTTCTGACTTATTTCACTTAGCATAATATCCTCTAGGTCCATCCATATTGTTACAAATAGCAAGAGTTCCTTCCTTTTTAAGACTAATATTCCATTTTATGTGTGTGTGTGTGTGTGTATACACACACATACATTATATGCACACACATACATACACACAGACACGCATATATATAAATACACATACACGGACACACACAATCTTCTTTATCCATTCATCTATGGTTGAACATTTGGGTTGTTTTCACATCTTGGCTACTGTAAATAGTGCTGCAATAAATGTAGTAGTGTATATATCTTTTTATTTTCACTTGGGTAAATACCTAGTAGTGGGATTACTTAATCATATGGTATTTCTATTTTTAATTTTTTTTTTCAAACGTTTATTTATTTTTGGGACAGAGAGAGACAGAGCATGAACGGGGGAGGGGCAGAGAGAGAGGGAGACACAGAATCGGAAACAGGCTCCAGGCTCCGAGCCATCAGCCCAGAGCCTGATGCGGGGCTCGAACTCACGGATCGCGAGATCGTGACCTGGCTGAAGTCGGACGCTTAACCGACTGCGCCACCCAGGCGCCCCTCTATTTTTAATTTTTGAGGAACCTCCACACTGTTTTCCACAGTGGTTGCACCAATTTACATCCCCACCAACAGTGCATGGCAGTTCCCTTTTCTCCACATCATTGCCAACACTTGTCATTTCTTGTCTTTTTGGGACTAGCCATCTGACTAATGTAAGGTGTTATCTTATTATGGTTTTGATTTGTATTTCTCTGATGATTAGTGATGCTAAGCATCTTTTCATGTGTCTCTTGGCCTTCTGTATGTCTTTTGGAAAAATGTCTATTCAGGTCCTCTGCCCATTTTTTAACTGGATTGTTTGCGGGGTTTTTGATGTTGAGTTGTAGTTCTTTATACATCTTGGATATTAACCAAGGCATTCATTTTTGCAAATATCTTCTATTAAGTTAGACTGCCTTTTTGTTTTATTGATGGTTTTCTTTGCTATGAAAAAGCTTTTTATTTTGGTATAGTCCCAACAGTTTATTTTTGTTTTTGTTTCTCTTGCCTCAGGAGATACATTCATACGTACATTGCCAAGGCCAATTTCTGAGAAATTACTGCCTATGTTTTCTTCTGGAAGTTTTATGGTTGCAGGTCTCACATTTATATCTTTAATCCATTTTGAGTTTATCTTTTTGTATGGTATAAAAAAGTGGTCCAGTTTCATTCTTTTCCATGTAGTTGTCCAGTTTTTCCAACACCATTTTCTATTTTTTTCTTTTTTTTCTATTCTTAATGGTTTACTTTTTAAATCTCTCACTGATTTTTGCCCTCATTTTTCTTCTCATTTTTTCCAGTTAAGCTTTCAGCCCTTTTTCTAATTTCTATAATTTAAAACTGATATTATTTTCAAACTTTCTCATGTTCTAAAGCATTTCTAGTTCTATTTAGGTCTGTGGATTTGCTATAAATTCAGATTTAGCCGATTTCCACAGATTTTAATTTATCATATTCTCTTGGTAGTTAATTACTCAACAGACTACACAGAACTAACATCAGAAAAGTTAGAAAAAGCTTCTGCACAGCAAAGGAAACAACTAACAAAACTAAAAGGCAACCAACGGAATGGGAAAAGATATTTGCAAATGACATATCGGACAAAGGGCTAGTATCCAAAATCTATAAAGAGCTCACCAAACTTCACACCCGAAAAACAAATAACCCAGTGAAGAAATGGGCAGAAAACATGAATAGACACTTCTCTAAAGAAGACATCCGGATGGCCAACAGGCACATGAAAAGATGCTCAACGTCGCTCCTCATCAGGGAAATACAAATCAAAACCACACTCAGATATCACCTCACGCCAGTCACAGTGGCCAAAATGAACAAATCAGGAGACTATAGATGCTGGAGAGGATGTGGAGAAACGGGAATCCTCTTACACTGTTGGTGGGAATGCAAATTGGTGCAGCCACTCTGGAAAACAGTGTGGAGGTTCCTCAAAAAATTAAAAATAGACCTACCCTATGACCCAGCAATAGCACTGCTAGGAATGTACCCAAGGGATACAGGAGTGCTGATGCATAGGGGCACTTGTACCCCAATGTTTATAGCAGCACCCTCAACAATAGCCAAATTATGGAAAGAGCCTAAATGTCCATCAACTGATGAATGGATAAAGAAATTGTGGTTTATATACACAATGGAGTACTACGTGGCAATGAGAAAGAATGAAATATGGCCCTTTGTAGCAACATGGATGGGACTGGAGAGTGTGATGCTAAGTGAAATAAGCCATACAGAGAAAGACAGATACCATATGGTTTCACTCTTACGTGGATCCTGAGAAACTTAACAGAAACCCATGGGGGAGGGGAAGGAAAAAAAAAAAGAGGTTAGAGTGGGAGGGAGCCAAAGCATAAGAGACTCTTAAAAACTGAGAACAAACTGAGGGTTGTTGGGGGGTGGGAGTGAGGGGAGGGTGGGTGATGGGTATTGAGGAGGACACCTTTTGGGATGAGCACTGGGTGTTGTATGGAAACCAATTTGACAAAAAATTTCATATATTAAAATAAATAAATAAATAAATAAATAAATAAATAAATAAAGTAGAAAACTCCTCACAAAAAAAAGAAAGAAAGAAAAGTTAGAAAGTGCTTGAAAAATTGTAATGGTTAAAATTAAAACATCATGGATACTTGTTTAGAAGAGGAATGGCAATGAGGAATAGGAGATGGGCAAGAAGAAAGGGAGAAAAATACAGAAATTTCTCTCTCAATTTATGCCAAATAAGTAACAGTTTTGGCTATACTCAAGATCTTGATTTTGAATCACTTTTTATTCCATAGAGACACTTCTTTTCAGGCTATCTAAGTGTCTGGTTTGATAATCTTCATGAATTGGTGTAAGAATCTTTTCCTGGGCACCAGGCTGTCTCAGTCAGTTGAGAGTCCGACTCTTGATTTCAGCTCAGGTCATGATCCCAGGGTTGTGGGATGGAGCCCTGTGTGTCAGGCTCTGTGCGGAGCATGGAGCCTTCTTAAGAATCTGTCTCTCTGGGGGCACCTGGGTGGCGCAGTCGGTTAGGCGTCCGACTTCAGCCAGGTCACGATCTCGCAGTCTGAGTTCGAGCCCCGTGTCGGGCTCTGGGCTGATGGCTCAGAGCCTGGAGCCTGTTTCCGATTCTGTGTCTCCCTCTCTCTCTGCCCCTCCCCCGTTCATGCTCTGTCTCTCTCTGTCCCAAAAATAAATAAACGTTGAAAAAAAAATTTTTTAAAAAAAAGAATCTGTCTCTCTGTCTCTGTCTCACTCTCTTTCTCTCTCCCTCTGGCTCTCTCCCCTGCTTGTGCTCTCTCACTCTCTAAAAAAAAAAAAGTTCTTTTTCTGTTGCCTCCTAATTTGAAGGGTATAGAAAATCGTTGGGACACAAATTCTGCCAAAATTTTTAGATACTGCTCAATCATTTTCTGGTATTTTAGTATTTCAGATGAAAAGCCTAGGGATTTTATTTTCCTTTTTAGGTATTTTCTTCTGGCCTTATATTTGAGGGTGGGTTTTCATTCTTGATTTTTTTTTAAGTTTATTTATTTTGAGAGGAAGGGACAGAGATAATCCCAAACAGGCTCCACGCTGTCAGCAAGGAAACCAAGGAGGGGCTCAATCTCACTAAATGTGAGATCATGACC
This sequence comes from Lynx canadensis, assembly GCF_007474595.2. NCBI lineage: Eukaryota > Metazoa > Chordata > Mammalia > Carnivora > Felidae > Lynx > Lynx canadensis. The sequence continues at coordinate 33,329,397 of NC_044311.2, forward strand.
TGACTCAAAATCAAGGGTCATACACTTAACCAATTGAGCCACCCAGGCACACTTTCATTTTTGAAAATTAAAAATTTCACCAGAACTTTTGGATTTCAACTATAAAAAAGACTTCAAATTATTCCTTTTTTATAAATATAATGCTCTCTATAATTTCATAATTTAAAATAAAGATTTTCTGGGGCTCCTAGGCAGCTCAGTCAGGTAAGCATCTGGCTCCTGATTCTGGCTCAGGTCTGATCTCACAGTATGTGAGTTCGAGCCCCACATCAGTCTCTCTGCTGTCAGCACAGAGCCCACTTCAGATTCTCTGTCACCCTCTCTCTCTCTGCCCCTCCCCCACTTGCACGCATGTTCTCTCTCTCTCAAAAATAAATTTTAACAAATAAAATGAAGTAAAGGTTTTCTTAATATTTACTCCTATATCTCAGTGCTAATCATTATCAAATTGTACTTCTGCCCTTGTCCCCTTTCTCTGTTGATTATAGGTCTTGTCATAACTTTAGTGACATTTTGTTTGCCCATTATCATAGGGAAGGAAGGTTTTTGTTTGTCCAGTATTTTGAGTTCAGATGGGCTCTGTCATGGCTCCAGAATGACTTGTTCCCGTTATTGTAGTCTCAGATATTATAAACATTTTTATTTTCTGCACTTTAATTATAACACTTGAAGAAACAAAAATAAATAAAATAAAAAGTAGCACTTGAACAATTGGCTATAAAAAGCATGATGACGGCTGCTTCTCCAGGAGTTTCTTTGCCATGTGGTGGGGAGTGGTCATCCAAAGACTCATAAAAGTTATTCTCTAGTGGCGTGACTGAAGTTCTCAGGAGAACTCTACTGGCTCTTGCAGAAATCAACTGGCACTGCTTACCATGCCGCCCATGCCAGCAGGTAGCTAGGGATGCATTCCATGGTCAGTAGCTTAGAAAATAGCCTCGTTAATTTGTGAAATATTTCATGATTACCCATGATGTAGAAGTTACTGGGCTAGATACTAGGGTAGAAGAGTGATTAAAAGAGACATGGTACCACCCTTTCAGTAGAAGAGACAGAAACAAACAAGTAATTATTCAACTCATTTTTCATAATATACATGTATTTTTAATTCTGGATCTTACAGGAAGGTTCTTGGATGAGGACATAAATTTGGTAATCATTAAGTTATAGGTAATCAGAGTTATGGGAGTGGATGCTATTAGTGGATAGTACTTTCATTTTCAAATGAAAAATAAGGGGGGGGGGCAGGGGGCTAGGACCAAGATTAAAGGAATATTAACTTTTATAACTCTGAAAGAGTCTTCTCTATAAATTGGAAGCTAAGAAGAACCAGTCAGAGAAGAGAAAACTTTTAAAATATATTTCAACTAAATAGAATGCCTGAGTTAGACACTGTTATTTGCTTTCTCAATGCCTATTCCCTGATTATTCCCTGCTAACAAAGCTCAACTTGGTTTGGGATAGCCATGTTCCCATTCTGAAGTGATATACTCACTTTCTCAATCTTCCTTGTTTGTGGGAGAAGCCATGTACCACAGTTCTGGCCAAAGACAATAAAGTCTCCTGTAAGTTTTTTGAAAAGCTTTTATATTCTGATTTTTTAAGAGAGGGAAGGGGGCTTTAGATGCTGCTTGTGTTGTTCTTTGTCCTTCTTTGCACTGAAGATAGACTAGTGCTCTCTGATCTACAGCAACCATCTTGCTACTATGAGGTAGGTAATATGCATGGAAATAAAAGTCAACTTGCTAAAACCAGGAAGGTTTGGTTATGTTCCCAGTGGGATTATTTAGTAGCACAATAAATGCTAACAGCCAATCACATCCAAATTTATTGTTAGATGAGTACATTAAAGTTATTTTTGTTCTAGCCACTATAATGAACTTTTCTATACTTGCAATTGAACACATTTCTAATTAACAAAATTTCTGTCTTAAACATAAACTTAAAATAGTTTCTCCACTATAAATATAATTGTAATTATTTTGGGAAATTAGAAAAAATAAAGTCTATGTAATTGTGAAATACTTTTTCTATGTATTTCCCAGTTAATTATAAAGAATGAAAGAATACCAGAGAACAAAACAAAAAACAATCCTCCTCTGTTTTCATCTGATTTTCTTTGATAATGAAAGGGAAAACTAATTTTTTTTTAGTTTTGCTTCAAAATATCCAAAACTTAGTCTCTTTTAACTAAATGTGCATTGTCCATAGACACTGGACCAAAGGGAGAGTTTTCTTTGTTTTCTGACAAGGGGAAGAAATGGAGAGGAAAGAACATCAAGTCCTACCTACCTAAAGATGGCAGAAATTGCATATACCTGACTAGAGACATAAACTTTTGGTAGGAACACAGTGGAAAGGCTATGATTTTCTAAGCAAACACATCAGGCCAAGGACATTTAAAGCCAAACTTTTTCATCTCTGATTCTCTCCCCCAAACTACTCTCTGCTCTGTACCCTAAGACTTGCGCTAAAAATAAATTATTTCAACTATTACTATTTAAGACTAAGGATCTTATTTGACACCTGTCTTCATTTAGAACCTTTTATTAAGTTGTTACTATTTCTTAGGCACCATGCTGACATTGAGGATACAATGTCAATTAAGATATGAGTAGTAATTTAAAAATCAGTGATAGAGGAAAAAATCAAGTAAAATAAACCTAAAAGTTAAATAGAACATAAATCCTGTTCCTAAGGACCCTAAATACACAAAAGAAATCAATAATTATGGTTTAATGTGACAAATTATATGACAGATGTCTGTGAGCACTACAACAGTGGTTCTAAAATTTTACCTCCCATTTGAATCACCTGGAGGTTTCTTTTTAACTTTACTTTTTATTTTTTAAAATTTACATCCAAATTATTTAGAATATAGTGAAGCAATGAATCACCTGGAAGGTTTTAAAAAGTTCCAATGCCCAAGCCACACTAATTAGTCTCTCTGAGGCTGAGATCTAATCATTAGTGTTCTTTACTTTTAACTCCTTAGATGATTCCAATAAGTTCCCAAGTTTGAGGACCAGTGCACTGGTGGCAATCCCAGCAAAATCAGGAACAAGATTAAGAGGTGTTCTAGAAGCATTATTTTAAATTAATATAAAATTTGTGTCCAATGCAATAAGACATCAATATTTAAAACTATTTAGAGCTGATATCACTGTCAACTATAAAAGCAAAAAGAACTGATAAACTATTAAAATTAGTATGATGGCTTATATAAGTAGTCAGATACAAGAATTACAGAAATTGGAACTCATATACTATTAGTAGGAATGTAAATGGTACACCTGGCTTTTCAAAACAGTCTGGCAGTTCCTTAAATGACTGAACATAGAGTTATCATATGATCCAACAATTCCACTTACAGACATATACCCCCCCAAAAGAAAACATATGTCTACACAATAAGTTATACATGAATTGTTCATAGTAAAAAATAGAAATAACCCAAATGCCCACTGATAAACTGATAAATAAAATGTGATATATCCATAAATAGAATATTATTTAGTAATAAAAGGAATGAAGTACTACTGATGCATGTTACAACATGAACTTTGAAAACATTATGCTAAGTAAAAGAAGCCAGTGACAAAAGATCATATATTGTTTGATTCTGTTTATATTAAATGTCCCAAACAGGCAAATCTAGAGACAGAGGGTAGATTAGTGATTGCCCAGGGCTGAGGACAATGTGATCATTGGAGGGTAATGGCTAAAAAATTTGGGGTTTCTTTTGGGTAATGAAAATCTTCTAAAATTCATTGTGATGATGAATGTAAAGCTCTATGAATACACTAAAAGCCACTGAATTATACACTGTAAATGGGTGAACTGTATGGCATATGAACTATGTCTCAATAAAGCTGTTGAAAAAAGAATACTTCAAATGCAACAGCTTTCTGGCATAATGTAGTAAGTAATTATAACTAATTAAAGCTATATTTTGCTTACAGTGGTTTTAACAAAAACTTTAACAAAAGTTTATATGGAATCTCAAAGCAAACAAACATGGTACTGCTTGGTTGAAACAGGGATGTGGATCCTAGAGTCCATCCTGCTTGTCCCTGCCCTGTTCCTTCCTCCAAGGGATTCCTAAAAACAATAGGGATCCAGGGAGTATGATTTAAAATCCACTGCTTTTAAATTTTTTTTAATATTTATTTATTTTTGAGAGACAGAGAGAGACAAAGCACAAGCAGGAGAGGGGCAGAGACAGAGGGAGACACAGAATCTGAAGCAGACTCCAGGCTCTGAACTGTCAGCACAGAGCCCAACGTGGGGCTCGAACCCATGAACCGTGAGATCATGGCCTGAGCCAAAGTCAGACACTTAACCCACTCAGCCACCCAGGTGCCCTAAAATCCACTGCTTTTTAAAATATAACAGGAATCCTTCTTATAGTAACAACAACAATGAAATAACTACAAAAAAAAAAAGAATCTGTTTAAGAACCATATAACAAAACTGAATAATTTTACTGACAGATAGAAAGGAAGGCCTGAATAACAAGCCTCTTATATTATGACACCATTTGTTTAAAAGAAACTAGATTTTGTTCTTAAATTCAAAGATTTGACACTTTTTTTTTTTTTAGCTTAACTAAGAAATTTTAAAAGAGACAGGGGTATACTACCTTCACAGACACAACTGCGGAAGCAATTTTGAGTAACTGGAAATACATAACAAAAACTTTCTCCTCCTCATCTTGGTTTAGCTCCTGGAAAGTCAGATCTGATATTTTTCCAAGTATACATTGGTACTATCACAGTCAACGTGGAATCTTTAGATATCAAGACCCAATGTAAGAATCTCACTTTTCTTCTATTTTTTTATCCCAAGATTCTTTTCCCAATAAAAAGGGAATAGGTTTAAGAGAAAGACAGATCTGAGACATCTTTGCCACTTTGTCACTTAGTTTCTTCATCTATAAAATGTGGACTATAACACCTCCCCCTAGAGTTATGATAAGCATTAAAAGCTCTGCATGTAATACATCTAGTACAGGATTTAGCACTTCGTAGGAGTCAGTAAAAATGTTAGATTATTTTTGCTATTATTAGTTATAATGTAGTTATAAAAATGAACCTATTAACTGAAAAGAATGATTACAACAGCCTTAAACATTCTGACTAGGAAGGTGTTGCCAATGTTTAATCAATGGAATACATGGACTAAAAGGATGATTCTCCTTAAGATGTGCTTCTCTATGACACATTTAACTTGTCTCTACACTAGTTTGTTTCAGATGCTTCTAAGGTTGGGATGGGAGTTCAGAGGGAAGGACTTCAAGATCAGGTAAGTTTGGGAAGTGCTTTATACAACTAAATCCACTTCTAACATTTTCAAGAACTGGGGTAGGTGATCAACTATTTCCTGGGACATGGGACATTCAGTGCTAAAGTGAGAAAGTCCTCAGCAAACCTGGACAGTCGGGCACCCCAATTCATGACATATGTTGTACATCTAAATATAGAGATTATAATCAAGCTAATACACTGTAAATAGAGTATGTTCTATTGTTCACCCTGACAAAGATACCTCAAAATGACATGGAAGGCCAGGTTCACATTTAGAAATTTTGGAGTATAGAGTGTTTACGCCAGAATATGTTTGGTGAAGAGAGGCAGTCCCTAGTCTCTGGTCCCCAGTCTATACCATTACCCTCCATTCTCATCCTACCAGGCCAAGAAGCCTATAGACACTCTGACCTATGTATCCATATCCCACTCATACCCTTCTCCCCTCCAAACAGATGGGCTTTGCTTCAGGCATACTGGTGGGAAAACTGCTCTCTGGAGGAAGGATTTGTAGCAGTTGCTGCAGATTCTAGTTCTAGAAGAAGGCTTGGGCCAACTGAGTGGTGCATTCTAGGGTTTCTGGTATCTGCAGCAGTGTCTAGAAAGAGGGGTGGGCTGTGGGTGGGCAAACATCCTTGATTTTGGGGATTTCTTCCCCCTCTGAAAGGGGACCCAGTGAAATAGCCATCTTAGGGCAATGCTGCACACTAAAGTTTTTCCTCTGGGAGATACCTAATTTACATTAGCACATTAAATGTTTTCAGAAGAAAAAATACAACACTGGTTTTCATTTTTGTTTTTGTTTTCAGCCTAACCTTCACACAGCCCAAAACCTGGATATGGGCACCAGGGTACAGATAGAGAAAGCTCCAGGAAGAAAACCTTTATTTCTGACTCAAAGAACAAAATTAAGGATTCCTAAAATTCAGAGAGAACAGGAGAAACTCCATTTTTTCTTTTCTAGGTTCTTTTGTGCCCCAGCCACCAACCTATCCTTAGTGGCAGCAGCAGTGGCATCAAGGGGAACAATGACTAGCAAAAATTCTGAGGTAACCTTACTCTCCAATTGGAATATTCCTAAAAGAGGAAAACTCCTAATACTTTTTTCCTCTCCCTATCATCATACCACTTGGCCTGAGATGTGGCACCATCAGTGGAAGTGGACACCTGAGCCAGATAATGAAGCCACAAATTTTTGAACAAAGGATCAAAAGAGGAGAGCCAGAAAGTAACAGGGAGATCATAAAGAGCTCAGAAAATTGATTCCTTAAACTCATTTATAAAATCCTAGGTTTGGGTGGCTCAGTTGGTTGAGCATCCAACTCTTGATTTCAGCTCAGGTCATGATCCCAATGTCATGAGATTGAGCCCCGCACCAGATTCCACACTGAGTGTGGAGCCCACCGAATGTTCTCTCTCTCCCTCTGCCCCTCTCCCTCATTTGTGTTTATAGATAAATAAAATCCTAGGTTAATCCATGAGTGATGCATGCATTGATTTGACCCTACACAGCATACTTAGACTTTGACAACTGAATTACAGATCACCACCCAGATACCAGACAGGCCACTGGGTAGCACACACAGAACAAATATGAAGAGCACAACAAAGCCTGTGTAATTTGAATGACACTAATTATACCCACAGAAGGTAGACCTGAAGCTGTAGCGTCAACTTAACAAGGTCAACTGCCTGCCACGACAAAAATATCGAATTCTCCATATGACGAAATCAGGATGCAGAATCTTGAAACATAATATTAAAATGTCCAGGATGCAGAGAAGAACTGGAAAAACTTTTAACTTACATGGAAAAAGAAAATCAAGACACCAATGCCAAGATGACATAGAGGTTGGGATTATCTGATCATGACCATTTACAAAATGGCACCAAGACTTCCACTTTTGGGAAGATAGAGTAAATGTACTTTTTCCTGTTCTCCTCACTAAGTACAGCCAAACACTCAGGACATTATACAAAATAATGGTGAGTAGACTCTGAAAGGTGGAAAGAGGGAAAAAAAAATAGGTATTTGGGGAACCTGAGGTGGTAATTTTCTTGGGCTTTTTCCTCATACATCCCACTCAGTATTAGAAAGGCCAACAACCTACAAATGTCAGTGAGCACAAACACAAAGCAACAACAACAAAAGGCTGCTGTCTCTAGCCAAGGACCAGGAGGACCCACAAAAAACCTGCACCTAACTTAATACTTAGAGATGAATGACAGAATCCTTTTCCCCCAAATCAGGAACAAGACAAAGATATCTGTTCTCACTGCAGCTATTCAACATGGAACACCTGGAGAGTGCAATAAAGAACAGGACAAGAAGAACTAAAACTCTCTATTTACAGATGACACAAATGTCTACATAGAAAGTCACCCAAAAATCTTAGATCTGTAAGTGTGAGTTCATAAAGGTTACAGGATACAAAAATCAATTGTATTTCCATATGCCAGCAATGAACATGTAGAAACCAAAATTTAAAATATAGTATCATTTATAACCACTCAAAATAAAAGAAAATCCTTAAATGCAAATGTAACAAAATATGTAAATGGCTTATACGTTGATGAAAGATTTAAATAAATGGCACGGCAAACCCTGTTGATAGACTGGAAGATTCAACATAGTAAGGATGTCAATTCTCCCCAAATGATATACAGTTTCAATGCAATTCCCATTAAATTATTAGCCAGATATTTTGTAGATATAGACAAGACTATTCTAAAATTCATATGGAAAACAAAAGGAACTAGATTAGTTAAAACAGTTTTGAAAAAGAAAAAGAAAGTGGGAAGAACCACTCTATCCAATTTCAAGACTTATTATAGAGTTACAGTAATCAAGATTGGGATTGGCAGAAGGAGAAACACATAGTTCAATGGAATCTTCTAAGTCTACGTGCTATAACCAAAGCTGGAGAAGGTCTCTAGGGGAATCTGAGACTAAAATAAATGATACCTTATCCTTCCCCAAATCCTTAGCAAACTGCACACTTGGGGCCCACGTTTCTTAATGTACCATATGCTCTACAATCACTAGGCTTTAAGAAATCTCCTGCCACTGACTTCTGTGTCCCTTAATTAAGAAAATGTTTATGAACAACTTTCTCACCCCTGCCTTTGTGTCCATCAGCTTGACCTGGCAAGGGACCAGGCCAAGAACAGAAGGTCTCAAGGAGGGTCTCTGCCTTGGCCTATGCCTTCTGAGCCTCCCTTCTAACTGGCAACAGACAATAGTGATTCCCCAAGTCTGTTGGGTCCAGGTGGTAGGTGAATGAAACAATACACACTGATGAAGAAAGTTGCTCAGCAAATAATGGTGGGAACTGTGTGTCATAGCACAGTGTGTATATGTGTGTGAGTGGTTAGCTATTTGTGTAAGTTTCCTGTTGCTGCTGTAGCAAATTATCATAAACTAGTGGCTTAAAACAACACAAATTTAAGGGCACCTGGGTGGCTCAGTTGATTAAACACCCAACTTCTGCTCAGGTCATGATCTCATGGTTCATGGGTTTGAGCCTCATGTCAGGCTCTGTGCTGACAGCTCTGAGCGTGGAGCCTGCTTCGATTCTGTGTCTCCCTCTCTTTCTGCCCCTCCCCCACTTGTGCTCTATTTCTCTCTCAAAAATAAACAAACATTAAAAAAAACCCACCAATTTATTATCTTATAGTTCTGGATGTCAGAAGTCTTAAATTAGTCTCACTAGGCTAAAACCAAAGTGTCAGATGGGCACCTGGCTGGCTCAGTTGGTACAGCATGAACTCTTAATCTTGAGGTCGTGAATTCAAGCCCCACACTGGGCGTGGAGTCTAGTTAGGGGGGGAAAAAAAAGAGGTGTCCAATCTCAAGACACCACCTGCCTTCGTAGGCTTGTGGTTCCTCCTACCCTCAAAGCCAGCATCACAGCGTCTTCATAACTCTTTCTGACTCTGACTGTCCTGTCTCTTTCACTTATAAGGACTCTTGTGATTATACAGGATCCATCCAAAGACAATCTCCCCATCCAGAGGTCAGTTGATTAGCAACTTTAATTCCACTTGCAACCTAATTCTTGCCAATCACAAGTTCTGGGCAGTAGGGTGTGAACTTACTTGAGGGACTATTATTCTGGCTACCACACTACTAATAAGATTATTTCAATAAATTTGCTTTATAGTTACATAATACTATTTTCAAGACCTCCCTAAAATCTGGGCATTTCTCTTGCCCTGGGAGCTTGCATTTCTTTTGGTTATCTCAACTACACCCCTCACAACTCTAAGGCAGTGGTTCTTAAAAAGTGTAGTATCCAAACTAGCATCAGCATCACCTAGGAACTTGTTATCAATGTCAAATCTCAGCCCCACCCCATAGCTACACATTCAGAAACTGGGCTTGGGGCCTTACAGTCTGTTTTAACAAGCTCTCCAGGTGATTCTGGTGTATGCACATGTTTGAGAACCATTGAGCTAGGAACTATTAAGCTTAGAGGCATCTTATACTGTATCTAAAATATAAATTCTAGGGTCTGGGTGGCTCAATTGGTTAAGCGCGCTGACTCTCATTCCAGCTCAGGTCATGATCTCCCAGTGGTGACATCGAGCCTGCTAGGAGCCACACTGGGCTCAGTATTGGGCATGGAGCCTGCTTAGGATACTCTCCCTCCTCTCCCTCTGCCCCTCCTGGACTTGTGCACACACTTATGTGCATACTCTCCCCCTCTCTCTCCCTCAAAAAAAATTTTTTTAATATAACTCTAAAATAGATTGCTTTCAAACCAGAAATATTTTTAATATCCACTGTATGAACAAATTCTGGTATTGTGGAAACTCTATTCTATTATTCAGGAAGAAATGGAACAAAACAAAGTACACACACCACAAAGAAAAATTCACCAAAATATTAACAGTTGTTTTTTTTTTTTTTTCTGGGCAGTAGAGTAACTGGTTTTTCCCACTGAACTTTTCTGTTTCCAAATATTTTATAATAAACATACATTATATTATAGCAGATAAGAAATGGATCACAACATGGAAGGAACAATTTGTAGTGCAACGAGTACCAACAAGAAACACATACTAAAATCCTCTGTAGCCATTTCAAGAGTCAGGCCAATCAATCAATAATAATAATTTGTCAGACTCTTTCTCTTTTAGTCCCTGCAGGCCAGCTCTTTATTTGATCACTGTGTCATAGCCATGGTCTTAATAGGTCAGTACAGAGCAGGACAAGCCATTTTAGGAGAGTAGAAACATCTGAGATCCTCAGGGGAAGGAGCTTCCCGATGCACCCAGTTTTAGATGTGGCCACCAAGTTACCCATATCAACACCCTTTCTCAGGACTCTGATAAGCTGCGGACCAACAAACGCCCCAGGGTCCCGCTCACAGTCTAGCAACATGCTGCACCCCCACCCCAGATTTTTTTTTTCCCAAAGCAGACAATGTGGTATTGTGATTAGATATAAACTGAAAGTGTATTTTCTGCCCTTCAGTAATTACACTGCCTTATGGTAGCATTATTCAGTGTGAAGCCTTATTATGCTGCAGAATGAAATTCTGTATAATTTTCTTCTCCTCCAATGCACAAATGGAAATCATATTTTGGTCTGAGTTGGGAAGAAAGGCTCAGTTATCACTTGTGAGCGTGGTGTTATTTTCCCCAGAATTAAAAAATCCATCTGGGTGTCCGACCTCGCTCACCCCGCTGCCTCTCCATTCAGCCTTTTGTATGCAGATGAACCTTATCAATTTCCACCGCCTCAAAAGCCCGCACCCAGCTTGGTGCCTCCCCCTGGTCCGCACGGCTTTAATGGAAATGCATGAGGCTTTTTTTTTTCTTTGATGTCTATGCAATATACGCATGTGGATAAAAACCTGTGCTTTTATTTAGGGGGAGGGGTAGGGGGTTTCAAATCAAAGTTAAAGTCTCTACCCTATCGCGCCTCGCTGGCGATTAGCGGAGGAGAGAAAGGAACAGCAAATCCAACACAGAAGCTGTGAAACTGGGGTTATTCAGATTATTGACTAACAAATAAAGGGGCATGGGATGTCACATTTGTATTCTAAGGGTTTTCATCCTGCCACAGGCCTCATCAACAACTTAGTGGAGTGCTACTAAATCCCCTGTGTTAACACGCGGGGCTCCGTGTGATTAATGCATTAATTGCAGCTCCCTCAGGCCTAGCGCTGGTTGTGTCAGTAATTCACTTAAGTCCAGTTGGCCCTTGAGTTATTCCACAGGCTAGTGTAAACAACTCGCGAATAAGACCACTCAGCCGTTTACCCACATCCGACTGCAGATTCGCCGGCTATTAGCAACTTCCAATGAAGGATTCATCCGCTGGTGACAAAGCCTGGCCCGGGAATTGTCTGAAACCTCCAGGGCTACTCGAGTACGTGAGAACAGGCTGGCTTTCTGCAGACAGGGAGACTCACGTGCCTCTTGGAAATGCGGCTTTGCCAAGCCAGGTCTACACAGTACAAAGTAAACAGTTGTTTCAAAAACACATGTCAGGAATATTTAGGCGTCAACCCTGCCTATTCACCCAGGAAAATCATTCACGAAGAAGGACAAACAAACCAAAGAGATTTTCTTTGACCCACCAACTCATTACATTTGTAAGGGACAGTGATTTTGTTAACAGAACTTTTGTGCTATGACCTAAAGATGCAATTCACGTGAACCTTGGGTATAGTATAGTGAGAGTGACATCACCTTTCCCAAACTAGCCGGAACTGGACTGTGTGAACATGAGTGAGCAGCTTAGCTATTGGACTCTGAAATAGAGATATTATTCCTTCTGTCTGCCTAACGAGATTACTGTAAGGATTTTAAAGTAATGATAAAAAAAAAACTTGTAAGTTTTTCAGAACTTACTAATTATGTAATGTTAAGTACTAATAATGTGAAAAATTTAAGCGCTTACTGATGAATATGCTCAAACACTATGCCTTTGGTTTGTAGCACTTTAAATTTCACTAAAAGTAGTCACACAGGAGAATTTATAGAGATGAATTTGAAGCTCACAGAATTAGCAAAACAAGGATTAACCCACTTTTTCAGATATTAATGATCAGGTGTAAGGAAGGAAGCAAGAACCTCAGGGTTAAACTATATACTCCCCACTGGCCCCATTCCAACTTCTGCCTGAACAGTAAAAACTTTTAACAACCAACAAGGAACTCCATTTCACCTTTAGGTGTTTCTAATTTGAACAAAGTTTTCCTCACGGGAGCTGACATCTGTCTCCTGGGAATCATCACTCATTCTTCCTAGCTCTGCTCCTTGGGATCCCAGAAAACAAATCTCTTTCTCCAACTCAGGGATGTTTGACCTCACAAATGAGAGAATCGTTAAATCCTGGAGAGGGTTCTGGATTTTAGACCCCAGCTCAGTGAACAATCAAAACAATTGTATTTCCCTCTTTTTTTCTTTTTAAAATGTAAATATAAACACATTTATAGGTAAAAAGAAGAAAGTTCGAACAGAATACAAAGTATAAAGTGACAAGTAAATATTCCCATCTACTCCACCCCACCAATATTCCACATCCACTGCCTGAATGTAACTTCCTATTAAGAGTTTCTTGAGTGGCCTTTTAGCAATTGGAATGCAATTTACAAATTTCCGAGGATACACAAAGTTGGAAAATATCATGCACATTTTTCTGCAATTTTTTTGAACAGTATCTTGGACCTCTGCCCATAAGAGTGCATGTAATATATCAAAGTTTTACTGGAAAAGTATTTGTCATAGAATTTTGCATCTAAATTCATATATGAGATTAGCCAACAGTTTTCTTGCACTGTTCTTGTAGGTTATGTTACTGGGTTTGCTAACTTTATAAAATGAGTAGCTTCTCTCAAAACTTTTTTTCTTTTGGGACAATTTGTATGATGTGAAAATTAGCTGTTCCTTGAAGGTTTGTAAAACTCATCCTTAAGATTCTCTGGACCTATTGCCCTTTTTAGAGGTAAATGTTTTATTTTTCTTCCAGTGTCTTCTCTGATTATTGTTCTATTTTCTGAGCAAATTTTCCAAATTTTCTATCCAAATTTAATATCCAAATCTTTGCTTATTAGGATGCCAAAATCCTCTGTGGCTCTGTAATGATTTTAATTATGCCTATTCTAATATCTTATTCTTTTTTTTTTTTTTTTTTTTTTTTTGGCTTCTAATTAGCCCAATTTCCTGCTATCAGTACATCCACTTGTTGAGTTTGGTGGCTCACTTTCATAGTTTCCGCTTTCCTCAGATGTTTAATGAATACTGGTTGGGTGCTCATGTTTGTATTTGTGATTCCCTTTAGCCTATAAGTGAAAGCCTGCTCCAAAGGTTGTAGCAGAGGCATGGAATGCATACTGGGCAGTGTGAGCCGGCAGCTGAATTCCTGAATATTGGAGCCTCTGTTGGAGCACCAACCTCCCAAGGCACTGTCCTCCTGAGCAAAAGTCTACCCTACCCATCTATGGCTTATTGCGTGCCTTGACAAGAGAAGTGTGAGGAGTTGAAGGCATTTCTACCGCCAGGGGAGGCTCTCACTCTGAACCCCAGCAGCCCCTCCTGTTCCGAGGATCTGGCCCCTGGAGGTCATGCCCCCCAGCAGTCCCACCCTCCTTTGCAGCAAAGCTCTTCTGCAGACATTTCCTCCTTTCTGTCTCATTTCATCTGCCTTTTTAGTCTCTAGGATTCCCTAGAGGATGGGATGCATCAGTGACATCTCTTATTTTCCACTCTGGTTGTGGGTTTTTCCTCCCAAGAACTATACCATTTTTCTACCATTTCTAAAGATTTGGGGTGAGGGAGATGAGTCCACAGTGTGTGCTCTGCCCTCTTGATCTAGTCTCTGATAATTAACCTTAAATTGTTTACTGAATGTTGGTCACGAAATGGGCATCTACCCTCGACAGTGTCCTTTATGCAATGGTAAAAGACGGGTCTTGATATTGATGCTGGATGAAGTGGGGTGGCGGGGGCGGGGAGAATAAATTCTTATGGTTGTCGAACATGCATTCTTAGGGAAAGTACTTGCCAGAATATTAGTGTTTAAAAAAAAAATGTGGACACCAGGTGATTGGTATTCATTTCCATTCCCAGGTGACTGTTCTAGGAGGAGCCTTGAAGGGCTGGCCTTTCCGGACTGTTCTAGGAAACAGCTGCACTTATTTGAATAAGAGAGAAGGAAGGGAAGACCCGTCCATTTACAGGTCAACAGCAGCCTCCCTATCTGATGCCTTGTGGCACTAATTCCTAATTGGGGCAGTGTTTGTCAACACTGACAGGACCCTAATACACTGTAATCGCTCCAGCCACAGCTCCGATAGAGATCTTAATCTCCACACTGTCCCCTTCACATGGCAGCAGGCCCACTGCCTCCCTCTCCCTCCCCATTCTTGGCTCTCTCTGTCTCAATCTCTTCCCTCCACCTCACCCCTTTCTGTACCATGTTTGTACTGTGTTGTCACCTCCCTTTGTCTCTCTTTCCTTCCTGAACTCTTCGTATGATCCTGGATCTCCCTCTCCATCCTTCTGTCTCTCTTGTTCCTTTGTCTCTCCCATAAACACCCATTAAATCTAAATCCTCAAGAGTCCCCAGAAAGTTTAGTCCACATTTATTTTTTTTAATGTTTATTTTTGAGAGAGAGAACATGCATATGCATGTGAGTCGGGGAGGGGCAGAGAGAGAGAGGGAGACAGAGAATCCCAAGCAGGCTGCTTGCTGTCATCACAGAGCCTGATGCGAGGCTCGAACCCGACGAACTGTGAGACCATGACCTGAACTGAAATTAAGAGTTGGATGCTTAATTGACTAAGTCACCCAGGTGCCCAGAGGCCACATTTAATTTTACTCTGTGGGTAGTTCATAATTCAATGTCCACAATCTCTGAGATCATTAAGAAAGTAAAATTATACCTTGACAAATTTTCACAAATAGAAGCAGAGAGTTAAGATAAAGGTTTGTGACAAATGGGAAGAGAGTGACTTTTTTTTCTTGGTGCCTCTATTTTGTTAATTTGGCAAAACAACTGTCTCACCTTAGATAGCGTCCTGGTTGGTAGTATCTGCAGCCCACTCTGAACCTAGAAGCCACACGTTCACAACAAAGCAAAGCACACAACAGACACCACTGAATCAGGATGAAGTCCTTCTGGTAAATACCTGTGCTGGCAGCCCACATGGGTAACGACCCACTTCCAGAAAGGTCTGGAGAGTCCTGGGTTAAAAGGAGTGGCCCAGTGGGCACTCCAGTTCGAGGTACTACAAGCAGATCCAAGCCAGGAGGTCAAGGACTCATTACATTTCATTAAATTTTCCATTTTGCCTTCAAAATAGCCTGTTGATATTTGAGTCACACTGTTGGGCCTGAGTCCAAAGCTCATCACGTCCTCTGGATTATTACTAGAAACATTCATCTTTCTCTGTCCTTCAAAGTCCTTCTTGGAAATGTTCGTTCAGAAGATTTGTTGTTCTCAACTTTAGAGTCTCACTTCAAATATTACACTTCTTCAGAGAGGAGAAATCCTGACTGCTCTAACCACAGTATTAGTAGCTCCCCACACACCAGTGACTCCCTATCCTTATCCCATTTGTTTTCTCCACAGCACTCAACAAACTGTACTTATCTGATTTATTTCTCTCCAGAAGCATAAGCTTCATGAAGGCAAGGACTGCCTCTTCCCTTCTCCACAATACCTCCATTACGTTGCCTGGCACATAGGAGGTCCTCAGTAACTATATGCTGAATGAAAGAACGGATAATGAAGAAATGAATGAAATGATGGAACAAAGAATGACGCTCTCCTTCCTGACAACAGTGATCACAATTCCATTGCTTTTGTTTTCTCTCCTCTCAAAAATTCTTAGTGGCCAAATCCAGACTTCTGAGTTTCTCCTTTGAAGCATCCTAAAATTTTGTCCCAATTTCTCCAGTCTTGTTGATGCATTTCTCAAAATTTCCCCTGACGAGCTCTCTATTCAGACTCATGCTCTCTGCTACATGCCATGCATATCCTCAGCTTTGCTAAAACCGTTCTCTCCTAGGACATCAGGATGCTGAGAGAAAGCCATGCGTCATCCTTCTCTGTGCCCCTAAACTCACAGCAGACTTTCCAAAACCTCTGTGGTTTGGCTATTATAACCACTGCTTGCTTGATTCTTTAGAGTTGACTCTCTACCTGTATGATAACAGACTTCAGACAAGAATGCCCTCTGCCCACATATGGGAACTACAGGTATCATGGAATTGAACTTACAACCTACTCAACCTTGGACCCAGTTCCCCTAAAAACCCCTCTGCATTAGAAACCCAGACTTAGGGGGTTTCTTAGAGCCAGAGAGTAGGAGAGGATGTCTTATACAAAGCTTCAGAGATGTCTGAAGTAAAAAAAAAAAAAAAAAAAATGTGTGGGGAGGAGGGAGCTGAAGGAAGGAGGGAGGGGTTATAATCACTGAAAAAGAAGAAAAAAGACAAAGAGTCTAAAAGTGGAGGAGACATAAGCAGATCCCAAAGCCTGGGTCTAGTGATGGGACTCGGTGACCCAAGGAGACAAGCAAAAGGAAACTGAGGGCTGAGGCAGTAGGCAGGAAGAGTGGGCAGGAGGGCCAGGGGAAAGCTGGGCAGGTGCAGAGGCCAGCCTGGGCTGGGTCACACTCCTCCTCTTCGCTGCCTTCCCCGGCTTTGTCCTCCTCTGTCGTTCTCTAGCCTCCCCTCCTCCTGCATCCCCTCTCCTTTTCTCCCTTCTCCTCCTCTTGCTCCCACTTCTTGTGTCACCCCTCCAAGGCCCCCTTTTCTTGCACACACGAAACCTTCCTCCCCCTCTTGTGTCCTCTCTCAGACAATTCCTCTCCTCAGGGATGTGAAACTCTGTCTCCAGATGTTGTAGGAAACAGGGCTGAAGGCACATCGTCAAATCACTCCAGACTCCCACCTACTTTGAATGGCCAGAGTGGATGCTCTGCTTCTGAGGTATCCCCACCAGGCCCCCAACAAAGTCAGTCCTGAAAGTCCAGCCCTCCCTCAAGCGTCTGCTCTCACACACATTTGTTCTTCCTTTTCCCAGTGGGTTCGAAGTCTTTCTGCATTGGTCCCAGCCACGGACACACTTACCTGTGATTTATTGATGATAATCATAGGAAAGCCATTTGTAATCAAACGTTAAACAAAGACATTCTCTCGCTGAGAGGGAGTGATAACGCACCATTTAGTAATTTTTGTGCGCTCGGTAATTTGGAGAATGAATGATAATTTCTGAGCCTTGAAAAGCTACATTGACAATGCCTGGTGTTATTCACCTAGTGAATAAAGACACCTTCCTCTCCATGTCTTGTGATAAATTTCTTTTATTAGGGCCACTTATGTGGGACTTTATCTTAATGGTCTCTCATATGGGGCAGTTGTGCTTGAGCCGTCAGGTTGTTTTTCATCACTCCTTAAACACAGGGCTTGGAGAAAATAAATAGCAGCAGTGGCTCCAGGCAGCTCAGCTGCTGCAGAAATGAGGCGCTGAAGCTAACGGGTTTGCCCAATCACAACCGGCAGAAAATGCACAGAGATAGGATCCCTACACTCCCATGAAGATGGGGACACTCCCCAACATACCCATCATCTCACTCCTCTTTGCCTTGCTCTCTCCCCTTCATCCCCTCCTAAGAGACTCTTACCTTCCCTTCTTGGTCCCCACTCTATACCAACATGTCCTATGGCAGCCACAATAATGCCCCATTAGTGATCTGCTTCAGATACAGGCTCTACAGCCCCCTGAATTCTGAGACCCCAGGGTGACAGAACCTGGGGAACGTCCTGGTAGAGGTCAGCTGCCTCTTTGTACGGTTCCTCTGGGCACCGTTCCTCTGAGTACTGGCCCTGGCAGAGGCAGCCTGCTTCAGAGTGCTAGTCACAGGCTCACAGCCTCTCTACGGCATCCAGGCCACCTCTACAGATGTCAATGAATAATCACCAATGCTGTCCTCAGGTCATTCCCCTTTCCCATAGTCCCACCATCCTTAATCCCTTCTCTGACCCCCACCCAATTCCCATGTCACAACCCCCAGAAAAGGCTGTCAGCCATCTCTGCCTCCCTTAGTTCCTCCACCACATAGGGGGAGTGTGGGAGAGAGGCGAGAAGGGAGGCCATATTAGTGAGCCAGTGGCACCTCTGAAAAACCATATACTAAGAGAGTAACTGTCTCCTTCTCAGCCCTGGGTTGAATTACAAAGGCCTCTTTTCACTGTTTTAGCCTAGAACACACACAGCTCCAGGAGATGGGGGTGGATGATATTAATAACAGCTGACATTTAATTCATGTTTACTATGTGGTAGGCACTGCACCAAGAACTTCACATTGACTGCCTCATTTAACCTTGACAACATCCTTAGGATATAGGTACTGATATTTGTATTTCAGCTTTATTGACACTTAATTGGCATACAACATTCTGTAGGTTAAAGTATACAATGGGATGATTTGACACGTGTATATACTGTGAAATTATTTAGGTACTAATATTATTATCTGCTTTTCATTGGTGGAGAAAAGGAAGCCAAGAGGACCTAAGTTACCTGGCCAGAGCCACGGAACTAGAAAGTCCTGGAGCTGGAGGTGGAGTCGGAACCCAGGCCTTTTGGCCTCAAATCCCTCCCTCTTTTCCTCTCTGCTTCCCTGACAAGACAAGCCCATCCAACCACACTCTTGAGTGCTCATAAAGGGCTAGTACATGCCCTCTTCAACCATAGGTGGGTAAAGACAGATGGCATGTCTGAGTCTGTCCCACTGTTTCCACACACCAGGCAGCTGATGGCTCTGGGAGAGTGCCTCCACCAGGCACCATGCCATCACACACTCTTAAGGTGCTGGGTGGATTTCTGGGCATCTTCAGTGGGTAGCTGATACTTGTTCTTCTCCCTTAGGAGATGGACTAACCCCTACTTAGACATAACTATCATCTGTTCCTCAACAATACCCTTCTCCCTCTTGGGGAAGTACTGGCCATGTGCCATGGGCTCAAATACTACTCCCTCTGGACCACAGAAGGAAGCCTGCCTTCCACTCAGCTCAAAAATTCACTGCCTCCTCTACCTCAAAGAGTGACCAGTGCCATCACTGCCCTCCCCTCTCTACCCATCTCTCCTGTGTCTGGCTATGGGCTTGTTTTGGTCCCATTTGGATCCTGCCTATAAATTCTGTCTTGGGTTTCAAAGGCCATGTCCCACAGGAGGGTGGTTTTCTTCCCATCAGTTCCTGAATGGAGAGATTCCTGTGATGTACCACCTTACCCTGAGGGACCCCCCCCCCCATCATCCCATCCAATCTCTGCCTGTCTTGTAAACTAGCACAGAACCTAACCTATCCCCAGTAGTGGGTCTCTTTTCAGTGTACAGATCCTATAGTTATCTCTGATCTATTACTCCTGGTACAGAATCTTGTAACACAATGCCTTTTCTCTCTTGCAATGTTGTGTTCAACTACCAGAGTATCAAGCCATCATTCAATGTATTGATGTATCTTTTCTCTTCTGCCCGCTTGTCTACCCCAAACCAGAGGTCAGTGGGCAGCCAGGGCTCCTGCTAAAACACCCAAAACTGGGACTTCATCAGAGGTGGCAGTGTTACTGTTACTATGACCATAAACATGAATCTCATGTTTCCCCATGGTCTTTACTGCTCTAGGTACAGAATTTCAAATATTTTTAAATAATGTTCTATTAAATTTATTGACTTGTAAATTCCTTTGTGAGTGACAAGGAATTCCCTAAAGTGAAGTAGGAATGACCCACCATGATTCACCACATTCAGAGATTCCTTGTCAGGATTCCTATTGATACAAACAGAAAGACAGACAAGGATCCCCAGGCAAAGAACAAGCAGCATAAAAGAGAAAAGCAAATTGAAAAATATGGTTGTCACACCCATTGTTAACCTCTGAATGGATTATGTCTCAGAACAAATACCCAGTCAAGACTTTGAGACCAGTAAATCCTTTCAGTTAGTCAAAATAACTCAGAGAGAAGAGGATAAGGGTGTGGCTTTTCCACGTAAGCCTGACAGATTCAAGATACCTATATTTAAGTTGAGAGAAGCAGTTGGTGGGGGGAAAACATGTTTTTTTAAAAAAAGCTGTGGGTATATGTATTGACATACAATACTGGTTAGAGTCAAATATGTAAGAAACTGACCAAGTTCGGGGCACCTGTGCAGCTCAGTCAGTTAAGCATCCCACTTCAGCTCAGGTCATGATCTCACAGTTCGTGGGTTCGGGCCCTTAGCCTGGAGCCTGCTTCAGATTCTGTGTGTGTGTCTCTCGCTCTGCCCCTCCCCTGCTCGCTCTCTCTCTCTCAAAAATAAAATAGACTACCTTCTTACACCATTCACAAAATAAACTCAAAATGGATGAAGAACCTGAATGTGAGACAGGAAACCATCAAAACCCCAGAGGGGAAAGCAGGAAAAAAACCTCTTTGACCTCAGCTGCAGCAATATCTTACTTGATGCATCTCCAAAGGCAAGGGAATTACAAGCAAAAATGAACTATTGGGACCTCATCAAAGTAAAAAGCTTCTGCACTGCAAAGGAAACAATTAACAAAACTAAAAGGCAACCAACGGAATAGGAAAAAATATTTGCAAATGACACATTGGATAAAGGGCTAGTATCCAAAATCTATAAAGAACTCACCAAACTCCACACCCAAAAAACAAATAATCCAGTGAAGAAATGGGCAGAAGACATTAACAGACACTTTTCTAAAGAAGATATCCAGATGGCCAACAGACACATGAAAAGATGCTCAACGTCACTTCTCATCAGGGAAATACAAAACAAAACCACCTCACACCAGTCAGAGTGGCTAAAATGAACAAATCAGGAGACTATAGATGCTGGAGACAATGTGGAGAAACAGGAACCCTCTTGCACTGTTGGTGGGAATGCAAACTGGTGCAGCCACTCTGGAAAACAGTGTGGAGGTTGTTTCCTCAAAAAAATTCAAAATAGATCTACCCTATGACCCAGAAATAGCACTGCTAGGAATTTACCCAAGGGATACAGGAGCGCTGATGCATAAGGGCACTTCTTTCAACAATAGCCAAATTATGGAAAGAGACTTAATGTCCATCAACTGACGAATGGATAAAGAAGTTGTGGTTTATATATACAATGGAATACTACTTGGCAAAGAGAAAGAATGAAATCTGGCCATTTGTAGCAACGTGGATGGAACTGGAGGGTATTATGCTAAGTAAATAAGTTGGGCAGAGAAAGACAGATACTGTATGTTTTCACTCATATGTGGATCCTGAGAAACTTAACAGAAGACCATGGGGGTGGGGAAGGAGGAAAAAAAAGTTATGGAGGGAGGGAGGCAAACCATAAGAGACTCTTAAATACTGAGAACAAACTGAGAGTGGATGGAGGGTGGGGGAGAGGGGAAAGTGGGTGATGGGCATTGAGGAGGGAACCTGTTGGGATGAGCACTGGGTGTTGTATGGAAACCAATTTGACAATAAATTATATTTAATATAAAATACAATAAACATTAAGACAATAAAAGAGAAAATATTAAAAAGAAAAAGAAACTGACCAAGTTCTAGAGAGAGCTATGCTTATTTCCCCTTCCTCAAAATGTGCCTGGGTCAAAATATCAAGGATTGATTGCTAAAGACCTAAATCAATCTTTGGGCTTCTAATATTCTATGGGAAGGAGGTGGGCTTAGAAAGCTGCTAAAATGCTAAGAAGGATATATTCTCCAATGCCCATTTCAAATATGGTCAAGAACAAGGGAAAAGAAAGAACCTGGGAGAACAATGGATGGGGAGCTTCTCCCTAAGCACAGAATCAGGAATATTCCTCACCGCCAGGAGTCTGCTCTCAGGCAGCAGCCACCAACAGGATTTCAGGATTGCTACAGACTTTGTACTGTATGCTATGTCTCCCAATTTCCCCCTTACTGAACAGGAGTTCGTATTTTGATTATCTTATTTGTGTTCTGCCATTGTTAATTGAGAGTAGGAGAGGACATATTGTCTTTTCTTAGCTCACAGTTGACAGAGTATAATCATTTGTTTTTACCACAATGCTAGAAGCATCCTTCATGTAATAACTCAGTGATCACTGCATTGAATGGGAAGAGAAGGAAATAGAATCCTAGCCCACTACTTGGCCTGTCAATGTTCAATATGTATGTAGTAATAATACCAATTATTGCTTAATGTGGACTAAGCACAGAAGACTTGCTTGTGACTTCAGGACAAAATGTAAATTTTAGCAACCATGACAATGAAAAAGTGAGCTTATGGAAGGAGGTAGGCTTAGAGAGAAAGTGTGAAAGAAAGTCTAAGGCTGCATTACCCTTATCTTACAAAGTTAGTAGTAGAAAGATACTGTTGAATGTTGACAGGGCAAGATATGACAGTTTAGTATATAACTTAAAGTTATAATACAAAAACAGTTAACAAAATTATGAAATATTGGAGAACGTGAAGGGGGAAATTATGTATGTGACCAGATCTTTTATTCATAGTGAAAACTCCATATATCTTACTTAATATATATTACAAAAGAAATTAAAGTATAAACAATATACTATTTCGGGTTATGGCAAAATAATTAAAAGAAAAAATTGTTTTTAAAATTAAATCTGGGGCACCTGGGTGGCTCAGTCAGTTAACTGTCTGAATCTTGATCTCAGCTCAGGTCATGATCTCACAGTTCATGAGATCGAGCCCTGAGTCAGGCTGTGTGCTGACAGGGTGAAGCCTGCTTGGGATTCTCTCTGCCCCTCCTTCTTACCTATGTGTATGCTTGCTCTCTCACTCTCTCACTCTCTCAAAATAGAGAAATAAACATTAAAAAAATTAAATCTGGCAATTAGTACTAGAAATAAGGAGAGGTGACAGGCTCAGATGACAAGAGAGGGTGGCTCAGTTGGTTGAGTGTCCAACTTTGGCTCAGGTTATGATCTCATGGTTCATGAGTTCAAGCCTGCTATCAGTGCAGAGCCCACTTCGGATCCTCTGCCTCCTCTCTCTATGCCCCTCCCCCACTCACATTCTCCCTCCCTCTCTCTCTCTCCCTATCCCTCTCTCTCAAAATTAACAAAATAAACATTTATTTAAAAATATAAAGAGAAATTTTTTAAAAAGTTAGGGGTGCCTGGGTGACACAGTCAGTTGAGCATTCAATTTTGGCTCAGGTCATGATCTCACGGTTCATGAGTTCAAGCCTAGCATCAGGCTCACTACCGTCAGCACAGAGCCTGCTTCTGATCTTCTGTCTCCCCCCACCCCCCCACCCCCGCTCCTTCCCAGCTTGTACTCTCTCTCAAAAATAAATATTTAAAAAATAAAGAATAAAATAATAAAAATATAAAGATACAAGGACAGGTGAAACAAGACTGTCCATTTTTGTCACGTGCTTTTTCTATCCTATTTCAATTATTACCATGTGGATATATTTATTTAATGAAAACCGAATAGAGTACATGCCATTTTTTGTGGGCAAAAACATTTGTATTGAAGTGAAACAAACATAAAGTGCAAGTGCACAGCTTAAGTACAAGACATAGAAACTTCCGATGCCTCCAAGCCCTAGAAAGTTCCCTTTGGCCTCTCCCATGTACCCCCAAA
Organism: Lynx canadensis; assembly: GCF_007474595.2. Lineage (NCBI taxonomy): Eukaryota > Metazoa > Chordata > Mammalia > Carnivora > Felidae > Lynx > Lynx canadensis. The sequence goes on from NC_044311.2 coordinate 33,353,311, forward strand.
CAACCATATTCTGACCTCCATCATTATAGGTCAGAGTCACTTGCTTTTGAAAATCATATTACTGAAATTATACAGTATGTACTCTTAGCTTTTCTTTTTTTTTGCTCAATATTATGTCTTTAAGATTAACTCATGTTGTGTGTTAACTGCTGTCAAGCAGTATGAATATAGCAATTTCTTTTTATGCTTTGTTGGTGGCTATTGGATTGTTTCTAGTTTGAAGCTACTATGGATACTGCTGAAGATATTATGATGACTTGCACACTTGTGTTCTGATGGATTATCTGCACACACTGGCTATAGACCTAAGAGTAAATTTGCTAACTTATAAGGTAGTTGTATGCTACATACTGCTAAACTGTTTTCAACATGGCTATATCAATCCCATCAGCAATATAGGAGTGTTCCAGTCACTGAACATATTCACCAACACTTACTACTATCATTATTTTTCATTTTAGCCATCCTGATGCATAGAGGCATCTCTCATGGTCTGAATTGGCATTTCTCTGATGATTAATAAGGTTGCATGTATTTTCATATGTCACTGGACACGTGGATATCCTCTTTTGTAAAGCACCTGTCCAGGTCTTTGCCCATTTTTTTTAAAATTGTTTGTCTCTCTTTTACTTATTCTTTATATATATGATATATGATATATCAAATATTTCAAATAACTTCCCCTAATTTTTCTGCTTCGTGGTTTATCTTTTCCATCACACTATAATGTCTTTTGTTGAACAGAAGTTCTTAATCTTATTGGAGCCCAACTTACCAACCTATTTTTGTTATTATTATTTGTTGTGTCCTACTTTGGAATCTATCTACTCCAAGCTCATGAAGATACTTTTACAAATTGTCTTCTAGAGGGCTTATTGTCTTAACCTTTCACATTTGGGTATATAATATACCTGAATTATCATCCCACCCCATATTCCTCTTTACTGAATCCAAACAGTTCTCTTTTGGGGTGGTATGAAGGGGAATCCCAAGACAAGTGGGAGCTAGACTCTGAGGGAATGATGTCTTTTCTTACTGCTTGCTTACAGCTACCAAGTGGCTCAGGCAGTCCCTATGAGCTTGCCTGGGAGCTGAATTGACAGTGAGTGCCACAAAACACAGGGAGAATCAGAGAGAGTTTTCTGGGACCCTGAGTAAGCCAAGAGCCCAGAAACAGAGAGATCAGATCAATCCAGTGGCACAGAGCTAGCCAGCTGTTAGCAATGGTGCCAAAACGGTGTCCTTGGCAGACTCTCCATAGAAGGCCTTGGTTGCCAGTTTTTCAAGTGTAGTTTTCTACAGCGCCTGTACATTTTAGGATCTACCCCATGTCCTTTCAATAAATTCCCTTTTCTGCTCAACTTAGCTCAGGTTTTACGTGCAAACAAAAACTCAACCTGGTAAAAGCAAAAGAAAAAAACTCCACAAGATGGCTTGCCAAGAAAACTACAGGCCCACTAGAAGCTAAAGAATTATACATATCCTCACCAACTGTGATTAAAGCTTTTCTCAAACATTTCCCCGAGGTTCTCTGTGAGTGGGGACAGGTAATGGGAAGCCTGTCCATGAGCTGGTGGGTGTGAATACCATTGGGGCATTACTGGCAAATGGCCTTGGAAGCACCAGTTTAAGGGGTTCTATCTGCATGTAAGACAGAAGCTAATTTGGAACACAAAACCCTAATTCTTTACCCCTTCCCCTAAACATTGCCAGGGATTGCTGCAGACATTTTGCTGTACCTATTCTTCCTGAAGAAGAAATTAGCAAAATAAAATTCCTTAAATTATTAACTACATTTAAAAATTAACTGAAAATTCCAAATGGTGTGGAAATTATGTCTTAATTAGAAGGCCATTTTTAGACTTCTTTATGAGGGAGGAGTTTGGGGCATTGATATCAAGCAGGAGGAAGCAAAGGACCTTGTGAAGGGAAGGAAATACCTTAGAGTCCTGACAATTTTTTTTTCTTTTGCTAAGGGATCTTCTGCAGCCTGGGATGTGATGTCCTCAAAACTCCATTCTGTGTAAATGCCCCAATTCTTCCCCCCTCTCCTTTCCCTAAATTGTTTCCCTAATACATTAACATCATAATGCCAGTGTTTTCCTGGCACCTATTCTGGAAATTCCTTTGTCCCTTCCCCAGATCCACCTGCATCCCTTCAATCCCCACCCATATCCTCCAGGCTGTTCCTCTCTCATCTCTCTGTCCTTTGCTTTCCTGTGGCATCTTGGGTTAATCCCTGTCACAGCCCTGACCACATTCTTCTATCATTAGCTTACTATACATTCCTTCTGTTGGCTGTGCATTTCTTGAATGGAGATTACTTGTCGTTCAGTTCTCTGACCCTAGTCCCTGATCCAGAGAGAAAGGTCAGTACTTACCAAGTAAAAGACCAAATGAACAAGCAAGTAAATGGAGTAATTCAACCAGCTATCTATGCTCAGAGAGTCCTAACTAAGGTGATCAAATAATATTATCCCAACTGTGACCCCACAGAAAGTGAAAGGACACTGGAACAACATGTGTTGCCTAGGACTGGTCTCAGTAACTGGGAACAGATGGGCAACTCAGCCTTAGCCTATCTCATCCAGCCTGGTTCTCCCTCCTGTGTCATTGCGCACTGGAGAGTGAACCACTAACACTACACTAGATTGTTTCTATCCTTGTCTTTGATACTGAGCACTTGGGGTACCAAGGTGGGCCTGACACTTGGGTTAGAGGTCAGGATTAGAGATAATAATTGGAGAGCCAGGCTCATTCACCTAGCGGGGTGAAATGAAGCTACAGAAAAGGATGAGATCCAGAAGACAGGGTGTCAGTTGCGATGACAGAGGCTCAAATTCAGACACTTGGACACAGGACACACTTGGAGAGAAGATAATGGGAGAGGAAGCCTAACTACACTGTCTCACCTATGTTGCCTCATCTAATCCTCATAAGATGAAGCCCTGTGAGATAAGGAGTAATGTTATATATTCCTTCTTTATAGATGAGCAAATTAAGGCACAAAGCAAAAGTGACTTCTTCCTAGGTCAAAAGTCAGAAAGTGGCAGAACAAGGATCCAAAGTAATTTGGGCTGACACTGAAGCTCATGATCCTAACCAAGATAGGAATTCAAGGAAGAGAGAAGGAGGATTAGGAAGAAGGGGTTGTCCAACACTGTCATATGCTCTAAGGAGCTAAGCACAATAGAGAAGTAGAAGAGGTCATTCATCTGACAACTGGGAGATTATCCATGATCCTTCAGTGGTCATATCACAGGAGATTAATATAATGAATCAATAGGGAGCAAATGGAGATAAGAACTCACTAAATGACAATTATGTAGAGTTGTAACTTCATAAAGTACTATATATACTTACAAATATATATTTCTACATCATAACTATATATATGTACATATGTACATATGTACATATATGTACATATGTATATCTATACCTATATATGTAAAATACTTCAGCTAAATTACCTAGCTTGATGGTAAGATTTTGTTGAACAATTCTTAATTTTTTTTCTGCCATACATTGACAAACTGGAAATTGCAATAAAAAGTAGTGAACTCTGAGCAATATGAGGGCAGAGGCCATGTGTCTTTTTCACTGCTGTATTCTGAATTTAGCACTATACCCAGATGTCCAATATATGATGAATTAATAAATGAAGCATGAAGAAAGTGAGAAATAAATAAAGGAGTGAGCCCAAGTCAAGGCAAGAAGAATGGCTCACATTCACTTCTTGCTTGTTCTTTACAAATAGTACAGCTCTACCATCAATACCTATCTACCAAGGGATGGAGAACCCTTTATGTATTTTAGCTTAGGGTCTTATAAACTTAGCTCATGCCAATGAATATAGTATTTCATCTTTTATACATTTTTTTCACATCCTTTCCTTACCCACCATTTATTTTTTTCCTCTCTTAACTTTCATTCCTTTCGTATTCTTCCTCTCAAGGTCTCTGCAAATAGATAAATAGCATCATCCTTCTGCCTATCAACTTCTGTCAGGAAACATTTTCAAGATTAAATTACAATATGAAATCAAGGGTCCCCAAAAGATGCAGTAATGAACAGTGGTGATTTACCCACCTTTTGAGATAGAGAACACCTCCTTTTTTATGTTAGGGAGTTAGCAACAGACAAGTCACAGAAGAGATCATTATTCCACGAATTTGGTGGTAGGTACGAAACAAGGCCACAGAAATGGAAGATCTTAAATATAGTCCCAGCAACAATGAGTGAGAGGAAATTGACAGACAACTCTTACTAAGATAACACATGCCCAGAATCAATAAAAGGGCAGCAGGAATTAAACAACTGACCTGATAAAGGACAGATCATCAAGGAGTCTGTGTTTTTAAAAAAAATCTCTAGGGAATGTAGCCTACTGAAAGTACTCAGTGAATCTGTTTTCCTAGAACTTCACTGTATTTAGTATACAACTTTCAATATACCACATCCACTACCCCTACTCCTATCAGTCAGGTCTCAGTCAACAAGATACTTTTTATATGGTACTTATCAATGTCTTGTTTATGCAATGTTTTTAGACAAGCACAACAAATATGTTTGAGAAACTAAAGGTGAGTGCCCCTTCCTCTAGATGGAAAAAAATGACTCTAATAGGTGAAGACAGGCAAAGTCTCTGTCCCCAGTTCCTCTTCCAAGAAAATCAGCCTCGACCCCAGTCAGAGGTCCACATGAATTTGCAGAAAGTTTAATCTTCCCAGGAACAGATTTTTCCCACCTCCCTCCCACCTTTCCCTATCCAATGGAACAAAAGAGAGAATCACAGGAAAAATAAGTTTTCTTAAAAATGCAAGCATTTGGGGGTGCCTGAGTGGCTCACTCAGGTAAGTGTCCAACTTCGGCTCAGATTGTGATCTCACAGTTTGTTAGTTCCGGCCCCGCATCAGGCTCTGTGCTGACAGCTCAGAGACTGGAGCCTTCTTCAAATTCTTTGTCTCCCTCTCTCTCTGCCCCTCCCCCTCTCACACTCTCTGTCTCTCTCTCTTAAAAATAAATAAACATTTAAAAAGCTAGTTTTAAATGCAGGTATTTGGAAGTGGATGTGCTTTTATAAAATTTACATTATAAATATAATTTTATAACTATATATTAATTATAATAATTATATTAAATATCTAAATTTTTATAATTTATAATCATATTTTATGTTATATATTATACATATATTATATAAATATATATAATATATAATTTTATAATTTTAAATAAATAATTAAGTTATATTATATTTAATTATTTAATATTATCTAAATATTATAAAAGCAAAGTAGTGTTCCTTTTTTTTTTTAACCCCATACAAATTCTTATTGACTAGGACATAACTGGTGAAAAGAATTCTGTCATATACAGATGCAGCATAATGTGGTCACATTCCAGTTCTAATAACCAAACCACTGGGTTTGACTCCAAAACTTGGAAATGAGACAAAAGGATAATTATATCTGTTTTTTATATGGCACTGGAGCATCATCTAACAGGCCCACTGGAGGGCTATTTTTTTAATGATTATTTATTTTTGAGAGAGAGAGAGAGAGCAAGAGAGGGGCAGAGAGAGAGGGAGACCGAGGATCTGAAGCAGGCTCTGCGATCTCAGCACAGAGCCCAATGCAGGGTTCAAACCCACTAACCAAACTGTGAGAACATAACCAAAGCCAAAGTCAGATGCTTAACCACCCAGGCACCCCTGGAGGACTATTTAATTTGTGTGTTTTTTTTAATGTATTAAAGACCCAGAATCTCTCTGGTTATCTGTTAATTTATAAATTGTTGTCAAGAGATGTAAACAGTTTCTGTACTATAGGAAAGATAACTCCAAAGGTTGTAGTTTTATTGCCCTATAAGACATTAACCAGTTTTGTCTCCAATTTAGCAAACCTACCTCAGTATGTCTTTCCCGACTGATAATATAAATATCTCTTCTCCAAATGCTCTTTGAACTGCCTTAACTATCCTGTTAGTCCCCTCATTAATGAGTCAAATTTTGATATATATCTACTTTATCTTTATATGAGATGTTTTAAGTATTTTTTTCATATATATTTTGACCTTAATTGTGTAACTTTAGATATGTTAAATCTATGGGTCTCAGTTTCCATATCTATAAAATTAAAATAATATTAGTACGTACCTCAGAGGGTAATTATAAAAATTAAATTGGTTAATATTAAGAAAATAAAGGAAAATTAAACTATTGGAACTCCACCAAAATAAAAAGGTTTTGCACAGCAAATGAAACCATCAACAAAACAAAAAGATAGCATACTGAATGGAAGAAGATATTTGTAAATGATATTTCTGATAAGGGATTATATCCAAAATATAAAAAGAATTCATATAAGACCAAAAACGCAATACATTCCAATTAAGAAATGGGAGGACCTGAACAGACATTTTCCAAAGAAGACATACAGATGGCCAACAGACACATGAAAAGATGTTCAACATCACTCATAATCAGGGAAATGCAAGTCAAAACCACAACGGGATATTAGAATGGCTAGTACCAAAAAGACAAGAAATAACAAGTATTGCTAAGGATGTGGAGAAAAGGGAACCTTTGTGCACTATTGGTGGGAAGGTAAATTGGTGCAATAAATGGAAAACAGTATGGAGGTTCCTCAAAAAATTAAAAATAGAAATACCATATGATCCAGTAATTCCACTATTGGTTACTTACCCAAAGAAAATGAGAACACTAATTTGAAAAGATATATACACCCCTATGTTTACTACAAAATTAGTTATAATAGCCAAGATATGGAAGTAACTCAAGTGTTCATCCATAGATGAATGGGTAAAAAAGTTGTAATGTGTATGCATATGCACACAATGGAATATTACTTAGCCATAAAAAAGAATGAGATCTTGCTATTTGCAACAACATGGATGCATCTAGAGGGTACAATGCTAAGTGAAATAAGTCAGTCAGATAAAGACAAATACCATATGATTTAACTCAATATGTGGGACTTAAGGAACAAAACAAATGAACAAAGGAAAAAAGAGACAAACAAAAAACCAAACTCTTAAAAACAGAGAACTGATGATTTAGGGGGTGGATATTGGGGGGGACAGGTGAAATAGGTGAAGGGGATTAAGAGTACACTTATTATGACCAGCACTGAGTATTGTATAGAACTGTTGAATCACTGGGTTGGGGCACTGGGTGGCTCAGGTGGCTAATCATCTGACTTGATTTCAGCTCAGGTCATGATCTCACACTTGATGAGGAGAAGCCCATCAGGCTCTGTGCTGTCACATGGAGCCTGCTTGGGATTCTCTCTCTCCCTCTATCTCTACCCACCCTCCCAAAATAAATAAAAATAAACTTAAAAAAAGAATTGTTGAATCATTATATTGTGCACCTGAAACTAATGTAACATGGTGTGTTAATTATACTTCAATTAAAAAAAAAAGAAATTAGTACTTATAAAGTACTTTGAACTATGCTTGGAAGAAAATAAATGCTATATAGGTGTTTGTTAAGTTAACTTAAATAAAAGGCTTTAGAAGTCACTTTTCAGCATTCACACTAGATCATAATGTGGGATATTACCTGTTCCTCTTCTTGGGTCTTTGTGTCACTAACAACCACAAGTAGAGATCTGAGCCATCCTAGAACAAGGGTAGAGAAGTGCCAAGCATGGGGATGACCCAGATTTCAATGGGGGAAAGGGTGGTACATGTCTAAGGTGACTATCCAAATTTCCTAGTCTACCATGGGGCCCATTCAGGGCAAGGATCTGTTATAACCTTTCTTATAAGGCAGAATACATTTAATTTTTAGAATGGAAATTATGCTACTGTCATTTTGCAGATGAGGACAAAGATAAAGAGTTACCTGAATCTATACAAGAGCACTCACACTGATTATGATGGAGTAAAGGTGAGAGCACTGGTCCAATGGGGCAAGTCTACTTCCACAAGGAACTTCAGGTCCTGGCCAAAATGTCAGGAATTACAAAAGATATTAGAAGGAGGAAGGGAGGGGAAGGAAGGAAGTTGGGGAAGTAAAAGAGGTAAACTTCTCTAACTTTCCTATTTCATTATTTTGCCAAAGGGTGGATTCATGAATACAACTCAATAAGATTCACAGTGTTCAATTACACAAGTGAGGTCTTGTGTGCTATTTCATCTCCTAATGAAGATGACGTACTCTTTAGCTGACCTCGTGCAAATATCCAAAGCTCTTGCTTCAATGATACAGCCCCTAAGGTGTTCAACAAACTCCTTTTTCAGAATATAGCTCTCTTTTAGTAGTCTTTTCAAGATTACTCTTGCCTGGTCATTTCCCAAGGCATCCTTGCAGCTCATAAGGAACTTCACTAAGCCTTGGCCACCAGTGAGTGAAGTGGTTTCAACTCCCTCAACTGTTCTCTTGCTCTCTCTCTCTCTCTCTCTCTCTCTAGGTAGTCTTCCCTTTCTTTTTTCTGGAAAGCGGTTTCCAGGCCCCTTGACCTTCGGGTGACATATGAGGGTCTTCCAAGAATCCTCTCAAGCCACACTCTGCCAACAGCAAAGAGAATGAAAAGAAGGTCTCTCCTCTTCAGAACCTAATCTCCCTAAGTCATTCTTTTGAGTTGCTCCTCACTGGGTTGAGGAAGGAACAAGCACTCCTAACCCTCTCTTCTGCATCCTCTCTGCCTACAAATTCCATGATTCTTCCTTAGTGTACTTTCTAAGCTTCTATTATATAGGCTGTTGGAGGAGATGGTTACCAGATCACTTTGGCCACCACCTGGAAAGCCTTTTCAGACCTCTTAAAATAGATTACCCATATGTCAACTACACTTAAACAATTAAAAAAATTTATATATATGTATGTGTGTGTATAGATATACCTATATATATGGATATATATATATATATATATATATATATGCGCCATTTTTCCCAGCTTTGTCAACCAAAAAGGTCACCCTGCCAGTCTCATTTCCTATCCTTACCACACCTTGCAAAATACACATCTTTTATAGGTAAGGAAACATGTTCAGAGACTTTCCCAAGACCACTCAACTTGCAACTGATGGAGCTTTGATTTGAACCTGAGATGCCTGACTGTAGAACTGATACCTTTTACACTATGCTTCAAGATGTTCTGGCTCACAAATTAAATCAATAAAAAAGCTTTTTTTTTTTTCATTTTCAAAATAAAATATTGGACACCCCTCCAATGAGCTGCACAGGACTGCTTTGAGTCCTGTTGCCAGAGAGATATAGTATCCATGGTCATACTGTCAAATTGTTGGAACAAAAACAAACAAAATATTATCTGCCAAGTAATACAGCAGCAGATTAAGGGCAATCATTTCTGTTCTTTTCACAGCATCTGTATAAGTAAGATATTGAGAATATTAACCTTCATTCTATAAGCCTCCATCCAGAAAGTTGCCTCGTGTTTGTCCTCACTCTCTTGCTCTGCCTCCCATGAACAAGTGTGGTTACATGTCAGTGGGGTCTTTAGAAACTAGAGGAGGCACTCCAAGGACACAAAGGGATTGTGACTCCCATGTTTCCATTACAGCAGCTCAGGGGGCCCACAAGAAATTCACACATCTTTTCCCCAAGCTCTAGGAGTCTGACCACTCCAACTATAGCTCTTTCTCCTCATCCAGACATCCCAGACCACTCTGGTCAGCCCTGTACTTATCCTTCCAAACGAAGTCCAATATCTTTCACCCCAAAGTGTTCTTCTGCCATCATGCCCTTTCTATATGAATGCTTTCCCAAAACTGGCTACATAACTTGTGGGGCCTTGTGCAAAATGAAAATATAGGATGCCGTGTTCACAAACCATTAAGAATTTCATGACAGCAATAACAGAGCATTAAACAAAGTGTGAGTGAGGCCCTGTGTGACTTTAATTAAGATCTTCAACTGTCCTGTTACTGGTGTTTATTGCCTTGCTATGCATTACTCCCTCTTCACTGTGAATAACTTGAGAGAAGAGAATGTGCCTTAATTTTGTGTCCTGGTACTAGGCCCATAGGCTTTCGATAAGGGTTGAATTAATGAAAAAAAGAGCAAAAAGAATGTCACTTGACACTTCAAGGTCACTCTGCCTTTGGAGAACAGAAGGAGCAGTACAATCCACCTGGATGTTTGCTGGGACAGGGCCCTGTTAATGGGACATGAAGCATGCCCATGAAGCCAGTCCTGTGAACCTCTATCCACCAATCACTCACACCAGAAATTAAGATTTCTCAACTCTTCCCTCTGCCCTCCCCATGCCCTTAACTCTCACACATATAATAAACTACTACATTCTGCCAATTCTAGCTCCTTAAAAGTACTCAAATCTGGCTCCTTTCTGTTCTGTCAATAGCTCACTCCAGGCCTGAATCATTCTTTACTTGGTGTATTAGTCAGGATAAGGAGCTGAGTTGCTGTAATAGAGAGACTCAACAATTCAGTGATCAGAGTTTGGAGCCAGATTTATCTCACTCCAAAGCACAGGTCCTTAACCTATAAGGGTATTTCAATGAAGTTGAAAAGTTCTTAGAAGTAGAAATAGAAGAGCGTATTATTCAGGGCTCTTTTGGATGCGAGTGATAATGACTCAAACTACAGAAAGGAGGGGAGGAATGGATTGGTCCCCATACCTGGATAATGCAAAGGATAGTTATTTTCAGGAGCCAGTGACATCCAGGGCTTCAAACAATGTTATTGGGGAGCCAACCCTTGACTCTGCTTTTCTCTGTTGGCCTCCTTCTTTTCTACTGCAAATGGCTTTTTTCAGGTAGCAATGGAAGACAAAATACAAGCAGCTCTGGTTCACATGATCCAAAACCTGGTCCTCATCTTTGCCATTTTAGATACTTAATTTGACCAGGACCAGGAGTTGATGAGCTTCAGGGAAGTCAATTATGCCAGTCTGGAGGCACTTGTGTTGCACATAAGCTATAGGTCATGTCCACCCCTCTGACTGAGCAGTGGTCCCTAATGCTCTCCTGTAAGTGTGAGCATACTTCCCCTATAGACATTCCCCTGACTCCCAATTGCTGGCAGACTTCCAGGCAGGTTACTCTGCTCTTTGCATGAACTTACAGTGTCAGAGACCCATGACACTCCTGCTCATTTATTCATTCATTTAACCCTATGGAAAGCCTAGTGTATAAGGCACATTCTCTGTTCTCAAGTTGCTCACAGTGTAGTGGGGGAAACTAGTGAAAAAACAATAAACTCCACTATAGAGCAGTTGAAGGTCTTATTAAAGTTTCATAGAAGGTATAGTGGAGAATGCCCAATATCATGGGGTCCTTGGTGGTTATAACATTTACTATACTGAGTTATATATCACCATGTGTTCATCTTTTTAAATAAATGAGGGTAAGAATATAAGTTGGAGGGATTCTTTCCAACATTTCCTTAACACCCCCTAAATTCAAAGCTTTATAATAGAGGTAAGGGAAACACACAGATGGTTAAACTCATGTTCTTACAGGGAGATGATCCAGAGGAGTAGATTCCTAAAAAGTTAGCTGAGACTTCTTAAGAACTGGAATGTTGTATCTAAAGACCAAAGTCCCCTCCTACTGACTCCTAAAAGAATGGAGCTTGAGCCAGTAAACTCATTACCCTTCTCTGCCCTGCAATTGAATAGACAAATAACTCTTTAGTTAGTCATTATGCTCTAATCAGAGTAATTTCCATACAAGGGGGTGGATTGAGTTTGTTCCCCAATTGTGACATTTGTGAAATTCAACCACAAGTCCACTTATTAATGGTAATTAGTGGTCTATAAATAAAGCACAATCCTTTAGATACAGAAACCAAGCCACGAGCTTGTTTGAAATGTAAACAAGATATTCATGAATTTGCTAATTCCAATTCCCTGTTTGGCCTTTGGCCAATCTTCATTCCCTGAAAGTGGCCACTGATTGAAATGTTACATGTCCTCCGACGATGAGTTCTGGGGGGGGGGGTCAAAATCCAGGATTTGTGGATTTATAACCCAGAAGCCTGGTACCTTCTTTCACACATTTACTCAAATATTTATTGAGTCTCTGCAGTGTTTGAATCTGTGGGTTATCCAAATAGGAATATAGCACAGTCCCAGGGAGGTAAGAATCTAAATTCTGTTAGATGTGGACCCAAATATTAGGGATGCCCAAGTGGGACCACAGAAATGACCCAGGTATCTTTAAAGGCTGAGGGGTAGCAGGGAGCCTTCCCTTTAGGAAGAGATGTCTGAGAGGGGATGGATTGAAAAAAATGGGAGGGATTTTTGTCAGTAGGTTTAGAAGTATAAAGAGAGGAAAGATTTTCTAAAAAAAAAAAAAGTAGATATCAACAACTTAAAAAAAGATTTTTAATGTTTATTCTTGAAAGAGAGAGACAGAGACAGAGCATGAGTATGGGAGGGGCCGAAAGAGAGGGAGACACAGAATCTGAAGCAGGCTCCAGGCTCTGAGCTGTCAGCACAGTGCCCAACATGGAGCTCGAACTCACAGACCATGAGATCATGACCTGAGCCAAAGTCGGCCACTTAACCAACTGAGCCACCCAAGTACCCCTGATAACAACAACTTATAGCATAAAAATTGAGCATTATAAAATACCCAATTTATAACTTGGGAGATTTTTACATAAATGTCCATATTCCTAACTTCTTTTGTAAGTCAGGAGATCCAACAGCACTAAGACCACCCTGCATTTCATCTGACAACTAGAAGCTGAGTCTAGGTTTCAAAATTCCCCATAGACATTAATCTTTGGGATTCAGACACATAAGAAATCAGAATTCCTGAAAGTTCTTTGAAATTCCTCCAAATCATAAGGTGTTCTCAAAATATCTTCCAAATTCTTCAGAATCATAACTTATTATTGTGGATATTATAAACCATTTTGTTTAATACTAAATATGAAGCTTAGCAGTATTTACAATTAAATGTAGGCTACAATAAACACTGGAAAACACCAGGAATATCACTGGTGATATTCAAATAGATCTCCTAGCAAGGTTGCTAACACTACATAGAATCATATGTCAAAATTGTCAATTTAAGGACTGACTTTGCTTCCAAACTTGTTCTTTTTTAGAACACCATTCATAGGACTTGTATTAAGTATACTATTCCTATAAATGTAATATTTATTTGCAAAACTGACTCACTGAAAGCAGCAGACCAGGACACAAACACACATAACCTTCAATTCGCATATCTGGGTTTCTTGCTTTGCTTTCAACTTGACATCAGTGGATTCATTTGAACCAAGGATGTCTCCATGTTGACTACTAAACTTTAATTCTTGCTGAAATATTATAAGACTTTTTCTTATTTTCCTTATTTCTTGATTGATTTTTCTTAGGATTCAGGGTTTTGAGAGACATACACATTTTCTAAGAAATGCTGGAAAAGAATACCTGCATGGAAACACTAGCTGGATATGATGAGCTCCCATGACCCCCTTGGGATGCGTGTTGTCTAATTCTCCAAAGTCTACAACAGCTTTTCTTTTTTCTCCCCTAAATTGAGACAAGTGTTAGATACCATTTTTCATTTTCTCTTCAATTATAAGGTCTGCCTGTCCCCTAAACATATTTCAGTCTTGCCTCTGGGCTTTGGGGGATGAAGGCCAGGGACATTTGAAGGGACACTGGCAAGAGCAGCACCTGCTTTGGGTCTAGATTATGTTAATGTTGCTGAAACATCATTAGATAGCAAGCTAAGAAGTCTGTTTTATCCCATGGGAAGCCACCAAAGCTTTTAAAGAAGGATGACACCACCAAAGCCACACTTTAGGAAGGTGAATCTGGTGCCAGCATAAGACAGTCTCAAAGGCCATGGACTGAAGGCAAGAGGGTCATGATGGGGGTCCCCTGAAGGAAGAAATGAGAACTTGAAACAAAGCACAGGAAATGAGAACTGAAACTAGATGAAGAAAGGAAGGGATGGACACCAGGTACGTGTGACGGAGGGTAGAAGACACTTGGTCGCTCACTGGAAGGCAGTGCCGAGAGAGTAGGCTCTGAGGTTTTAAATCTATATGGTCTGAGCCATCCAGCTTGTCCAAGAATGAGGACATCAGGGGAAGGAGTAGCAAGGCCACAGCAGAATAAGGGTCAAGCTGCCCAGGGTCCCACGAAAGTACGTTCACAGGCAGAGGGATGAGCACGATATCCTTTTTCCCCACCTCTGCCCCTTTATACAACTCTCAACTTTCAGTGGGCACCAGCTTTGCATATGCCAGCCATAGGAAGGGAGATAAACCTTGTTTCAAAAAAAGGATTCTTCCAATGGCTTAAAATTGTGTTTTGTTGTTTTTTTTTTCCCTTAAGACAGACTCTGTTCCAGCTGGGGGAAAAGACAGGACTCTCTTCACACTGCAAGGAGTTGCCTTGACAAGATTTTTGTATAAAACTTCAGCCAGTGTGCTGCCCTCCACACCCCATCGCCAGGGCCCACAACACTCTGCTTGCTGCCTGGGCTGCTCTCTGAGTGCTCCCCCACCCTCCCCAGCCACGAGCAAATCAGGCCTTCCCACCGCCCAAGCTGCAGCTGCCCATTACCTAGGAGAGTTAATAAGAAATTCACCTTCCCTCCCTGGCACAAATGAATTCCAGTCAGTTCATTCTCACAGGAAATACATTTTAAAATGGAAATTAAACAAAACAATTGCTAGGAAAGGTAATAATGTGTCGCCCCTGAATTCTGCCTCTGAGAGGAATATATTACCATTCCCAAGATCGTGGCAGGCTTAGAGAACCCCCTCTGGACCCCAGGCCTTTGCAGTGGTGGGAAAGGCAGGCCCCGTGCCTCTCGTGTCCATTCTCTGGTACCCCATCAGGCTGTTAAGTGGGTCTCAAAAGCACATATCTACTCCTCAAAATGCACATGTAGGTAAGGGCCTCTGCACTCACTTCAGAATTCACCGTGGCCTGGAGTCGCAATGTCTCTGTCCCCAGGACTGTTTCCACCCCAATCAAGACACTGTGTGCTCTAACACAGTGATTAAGAGACAGACTTGTGGTGGATATAGGCTCTTCCATCTACTACCTGTGTGACCTTGGGCAAATTACTTAAACACTCTAAGCTTTGGTTCCTTATCTGTTAAATAGGATAAAAAAAAAATTAAAAAAAAAAACTCTGCCTCGTAGGATTACTGTGAAAGCAAATAAATTAATGCTTGCAAAGCCCAGTGCCTCCCAGATCATAAGTGCTCAATAAATGTCAGCTTTTATTATTATCCTATTTTTTAAAGGTCTTCAGGGGTGAGATAGATATTCTACAACTTAAAGCAGGTCCCGCGCGATTTATTGTTTAGAAGTGTATATTCTGTTGAAACAGTTAATGTGTTTCTTTAAAAGATATTTTAGCTTTAAGCAAAATGTACAGTTAGAAATCTGAGTCAGGAGCTTAATAACAAAATTCAGTACCACATTTGTTGAATAGTTTAGATCCCATCAACTAGAAAAATCACAAAATTCTGAATTAAAACATTACTACAGACAGGGCGCCTGGGTGGCTCAGTCGGTTTAGCGTCCGACTTCAGCTCAGGTCATGATCTCACGGTTGGTGCGTTGGAGCCCAGTGTTGGGCTCTGTGCTGACAGCTCAGAGCCTGGAGCCTGCTTCAGATTCTATGTCTCCCTCTCTCTCTGCCATTCCCCTGCTTGTGCTCTGTCTTTCTCTCTCTCTCAAAAATAAATAAAATAATAAAATAATAAAAATAAATATAAAATATAAAAATAATAAAAAATAAAATAAAAATAAAAATAAATTTTTTTAATGTTTATTTTTGAGAGAGAGAGAGAGAGTCACACCATGACTGGGGGAGAGACGGAGAGAGAGGGAGACACAGAACCCCGAGGCTCGAACTCACCAACCAGGAGATCATGACGTGAGCTGAAGTCGGACGCTTAACTGACTGAGCCACCCCGGCAACCCCCAAAATTTTTTTAAATAAAAAAAAATTACTACAGGTGGCTCCAGGCTATATACATGCAAATGCATGGGCAAGATGGTTCTTTTTTTGCCAGAGGAGAAAACGAGGGGTAGTACTTATAAAAAGAGACAAAGACTACAGTAAAATAGCTAGCTAGAAATGCTAAGAAGGCAACCTAACTCCTGCCCTTTTATTCATGCAAGGTAACTGAAGAATATTGAAATAGTAGAAAGACTCTTCAAAAGGATTTGGATGTCAGACTTCTCCTGTGTCCCAAAGTGCCAACCTGTGAGAGTTGTTATTCTGGGAGGGGAGTTTCATTTCAGTATGAAACTTAACCTCGAAAGAAAGAATCAGGTTAATTTGAGAAGGCAGATTTAAGTAAGAGCTAGATGAAACCATGAACTTCGACGTTAGCTTATCTGCACTTTGTGAGGGAATATTATGCATCCAGTAAAACTGATGCAGACTTGGTGGTGGGGCAAGACACATGCAAATTTTCTGAAGGGGAATTCAACAACATAGATCTAAGTTCTTTGTACAGTTTTAGATCTTTTGATAGAACAGTTCCATGTCTATTAATTTTAAGAAAATAATCCTGACAGTGTGTGAAGAGAGAAGTACCATGATATTAACACACATTATCAGTGTGTTGTTCATAGTAGTTAAAATTTGTCTCCCAATTAGGTAATGAATATTAAAACATTTTAGGAACTGCTTAGCTGTGCATAGATGTACTTTTATTGCTATTATTTACTGAATTTTCTCCAGTCATGTCCTACCTTGTGTTTGTTCTTGCTCATTTCTACCAATCGCCAGGCATGGAGGCATTTTAACACAATGGTTAAGAGCCCAAGCTCTGAGGAGGGCGCCTGGGTGGCCCAGTCAGTTAAGTGTCCAACACTCTATTTTGGCTCAGGTCGTGATCTCACAGTTTGTGAGTTCAAGCTCCACTTGGGATTTGACCTTGGGATTCTCTCTCTTCCTTTGGATTCTTTCTCTTCCTTTGTCTCTGCCCCTCCCCTGTTCTTTCTCTTTCTCTCTCAAAATAAATAAATAAAAATTTTTTTAAAACGTTTTAAAGAGCTCAAGCTCCGGGGTCAAGTGGCCATGGGTTTGAATCTTGCCTTTGCTATTTATGCTGAATTGTTTGATGCCTGTTTTTTAACTTAATTTCTTCACCTGCAAAATGGGAATGATGATAATACCTACCTAATAATGTTATAAAGAAGATTGAATGAGTTAATTTAATATCAATTACATGGATTAGTGCCTAATATTTAGTATGCTTTCAGTAAATGTTAACTAGTACCAGTAGAGCTGATTTCTAGCATTATTGCACCAAATACATTTGAACTCTAAATCCATGAGCTCTCAATTAATATTTAGCCAAATAATTTGTGAAATCATCAGGAACATGAGCACAGACATACCTGTCACTCTTAACTACAACCCTAATGATTCTTTGGTGCTTAGACTAATGCTTTAGAATTGGTTACACTTGACAGGAAATCCAATATGACACCCCTCTCCCCAGCCCCATATCTTCTTTAGAAAGCTCAACCTTCAGAACAACCTCAGGCATTCCTTAGACACAAAAGACTCAAGCCTGGTAACTGCAAAGCATGGACAGCCAAGGGACAGCATACTTAGCCTGTCCCTTCTACAAACCTTCTTCTGGACCAAATTCTGGAAATAAACATCAATCTTTTAGATTTAGCCAGAATTCTTCCTGCCCATTTAGCCCATGCTGTTTTAAAATTTTCTATATTGGTTATCAACAATTAGTTGGTAGGTTACACATTAAAATTTCAGGCTTTTCTGGAAATATCAGAAAAGTTGGCCACACGGGGCCCACATGCCTAAAAATCTTTGGAAGCTGGGTAACAACTGCCCCCTCCAGGCAGGGCATGGGATCTCCAGTTTGCCACAGCCCCAACCCACCCATTTCACTCATCTTTATTTCCTGCCTAGCCCTGCAGACCCTTGGTTTTCTGTCCCTGCTCCACTGCTCCATAGCATGCGTGCACATGTCTACGTGCGTGCATACGTGTGTGTGTGCGTGCATGTGTGTGTGTATACACACATGCCTATGCTAAACTAGGGTGTGAGTTGGAGGATATTTGCTGGGAATCTCTTAAGACTCAGGAATATAGAGGTGGCTCTAGCAACATCACTGGAGGTGTTCTTATTTAAGCAGGATGTTTGCGGCAGCAGGGTTCCTGAGCACTATTTAGAGGTTATGCGTATGTGGGCCAGGCTATAGGCAGCTCCATAGGGCTGGCTAGAAGTTACAGAATTCCTGCACTGTCCCCTGTCAGCAAAGTGCTGAGACAACAAACTTAACCTCTCTGTCCAGCATGAGCCTATCAGCCATGGTTATTAAATCCCACAAAAGGGAAAAGAGGAGAAGTGAATAGGGCTGAAAGAAAAAGCACTTTCCCCATTTGGATAGCTGTGCAGAACAGGAGCTGCTGGAGAAAGGCAGGGAGTGTAATTGCTGGCCTGAAAGAAAAAGAAAAACTATAAAAGGAAAGAAAGAAAGAGGGGGGGAAATTGATAATGAACAATTTATCCTCAGAGCTAACAGTTAATTAATTCTGAAAATATCTGTCAGGCTAATAGAAGTTGGGGGGGGGAGGGCTATGCCACATACACAATTAATAAAATAATAATAACAAAAAAGGAAAGAAAAAAGATTTTTTAAAGGTGTTACTATCTTCTTACAGGCTGGGCCCTTGGCTTCCCAATGTCATTTTCAACACAATTTTTTTTCCCCTCCGTCTCTTTTCAGAAATTGTTCTCATGAATGATTTATATATGTCTAGTTATCTGGAGTGATTTCTATGGACCCCGGCGCATTGCTGCATAATTGTTAATTTTAACGCCATAATAGCTTCAGATGGAGGAAGAGATTAGGCATTTATTGCACAATTAAATGAAACATACTTGAGAATCACAAAGGGTTCCGTAATTATTTCAGACCATTAATAAAATGGGCATTAAATTATATGGGACACAAAAGGGAAAGGAAATAGATTTTCATTACAGCAATAGAAGCTGAGAGTAGTAATAGATCCTTGTTGAATTATCTTTCTCTCTCTCTCTCTCTGAAATTAATTGTTGCCCAGCTTATTTCAAAGCAAAATAAAGGAGGGAAAAAAAGTGTTTTAAAGAACCTCTGATGAAAGGGCTTTGTTTGATGGGGACAATAGCCAGTGATACACTCCAAAAAACAAGGTAATCTTTGATTCTGGCTCCTTGCCTTTGGTTCTGAAGACTTTAAAGGCAGTTTTTCAGCAGCGTGGGGTTTCCCCACCCCTAGCCAGCTTCCAACACGTGAGGATCCAGGTGTGAGAGAGAAGAATGGGGAGGTCAAGAAAGGGTGAGTCACTGGCTTCTCTCTCCAACCACTCCTGATGGGAGAACTCAGAACACTGCACACAATCCCACATGGTTTGACAACATTAAGACCATCCAGCCTGAACTTCTTGAAAGGAAATAAAAGTAGAAGGAAAATATGCTTCATTCATTGCAGAATTCATTCAACATGCACTGATCTTCAAAATGACATTATGAGCTAAGTACTATTGTTATCGTCCTCATTTTACAGATGAGGAAACCAAAACTTGGAATGATTGAGGAAACTGCCCAAGGCCCCACCCACTAAGGGGATGAGAGGAAGTCATAATTTTAAGGCAAAAAACAAAACAAAACAAAAAAAAAAAAACAGTGTCCCTAAAACTACTCTTGTTCTAATGTAGGAAGATAGAAACACACGCAGAAAAATTTGATACCATGTCATTTACTCCTGGACAAATAAGCCATACTCAGACACTAGCACACAACTACCATTGCAGCTGCAAAAAAAAAAAAAAAAAAAAAAAAAAAAATGCAGTGAGATGAAAGACTTCCTCATCTCTTCCTTTCCTTTAATGATATCATGTCATCCCAACAGAATTCAAGCAAATGCTCCTACCATTACCTAAATGTGGTCTACTTTTGTCCTTTGGGGACCTTGTGAGCAGGATCCCTGCCCAATTCTGTGTGAAAAATAATGACAAATGAAAAGAGGAAGCTAGGGTCTCTGGAGTGGCCACATCTTCTTGACCCTCCCTTTAATCCACGTAGGCTGCCTCCACTAAGGAGTAATGACCATGAGGAAACCAGTGTGGCCACTGCTTTAAACTACAGGCACTAGGGTGAGGCATAAAGCTTTTAGCTACCTTAAAAACAACAGCAGGTCTCAAGCAACCAAGAGGCTCCTGCCTTGGACACTGTACTGTTACTTCAAGCTTCAGGGTGTTACTATGGTATCCAGTCACCTATGTGCCTAGCTTTACCTGAAACCTGATGGAGCTCAAACTCGGATTCCAGAGCCACAGGCTGAATGTCTTTGTCCTTACTCTGCTTCCCAACTTTGCAGAACCTGCCCAAGATGCCCACACACACCAGCATTTTATTCTTAAAGCTTCAATTGTTGTGCCCCAGACCAGGATCTTGTAACACTTAAGAGGAGCTCCAGTTTTTAAAACTCAGATATGAGAGCCCCCATGATTCCACTATCAAAACAGAGAGCTTACAATGGGGACCAGATATCAGGAGAATAGAGAACACTTTCCTTTAGGAGAAATTCACCCAGAAGTAGCAGGAACCACTCAAAAAAGGGAGGCCCTTTCTGCAGTTGCCCTGAAAAACCACCTAGATGTCAACATCATGCAGAAGGTCAAGTTAGGAAGGATACATACCAAATTGAATGACTGAGAGCCATAGAAGCATAAGACCCAAACTCTATGGATTTCTCTTATTGACAAGATAAGCCATTTATAAAGTAATGTTTCATCTGCCAACTCTTCCACAATTTGTGTATTAACAAGACCTCTATCTTTTCTATTAGGAGGAATAATCTTCAAGCCAGTGGTAAGAAAAACTGAATTCTAAGAGATATGGGGATAGTATGAGAAAACTTTCAGATCCAAATGAATTACATAGGAAGACCTTAAGAAAAGAGAAGCAAATGCCCAACAATTTCACCAATTGATAATTTTTATGGTATCATGGAGAACAGGAAAGTTATCTAGAGATTAGAGATGGCCAAAATAGTCTCAATTTCAGCTAAGAAGGTAGATTCTGGAAACTGTAAATCATTGATTTTGAAATGATTTTTCCCTGGCTTTCATCCACACACAAAAGTTCTAAATTTATATTTAGCTTGAAAATAAACTAATAAAGAAGAAATGGTTTATTAAATGAAAAAGTTTAAGCAAGAGACTTCCCTTCTAACAGCCTGGAAAACCAGAAATTCTAAAATGCCTTCCCATTTTAACTTGACTAGGTCCTGAATATGTTACAACAAGCACATAAACATATAAATGCACTCAAAATAAGAAAAAATTCTATCTAAAGTCAATATAAAACAGCATAAGCTGAAATTTAAAAACAAAAACAACCCATAAGTGATGACCAGAAGTAAAATTTTGTGAAGCCCTAAGGAAAATTGCCAATTCAGAAACCAATGCCTTGGGGATTAACTACTGTGCAGGGAAATGAAAGAATAAACCTTTGGCTCAAGAAAATGTGGGAAATATGCCCAAGTCTCTCACATGATGCCAAAACCCTTGAAAAGAGTGACATCACTGATGAAATAAGGGGTAAAATTACCTACCTGCCAACCAAAGGAAGCCTGGAAGAACTCTGCTCTGATGGTTCCATGTAGATAATAACAATAGCGGCAACAATAACAACAATCATGATAATTATACTAGTCTCTCCAGAAAAGTTGCTACCCTGGGCTCTCACACTCAGATCTGGAGTTCAAATGTATAGTATCTACAGGTCAGCAACCCTCTCAGTCTAGAAATTAAAATGTCAAAATTTATAAAACTCTGTTGCACCTGGTAAAAATAAAGGAAACATTCTTTAATTCCTCAGGATTCACACAGATTAAGTTGGACCAAACATGAACTGACAATTAAAAATGAAAAAAAAATCACACAAAGAAATGAGTCACCATGAGGGAGATTCAGCAAAAAATAACAAACCATAAATTTAGACATCCCTCCACACAAGTACTTCAGTTATTGAAATTTCGGTTACAGCTTATAAAGTAACTCTGTATGAAGCATTTTTGCTTTTGTTTTATTTTTTACTTTAAAGAGAAAGAGAGAGTGCCAGCAGAGTAGAAGGACAAAGGGAGAGAGAGAATCTTAAGCTTGATCTACACTCAGTGTGGAGCCCTATGTAGGGCTCAATCCCACAACCCTGGGATCTTGATCTGAGCCGAAATCAACAGCTGGATGCTGAACTGACTGAGCCACCCAGATGCCTCAAAGTGTTTTTTAAAAAGGGGATAGATCCTTTATCCATTTTGAGTTTATTTTTGTAAATGGTGTGAGAAAGTGGTCTAGTTTCAACCTTCTGCATGTTGCTGTCCAGTTCTCCCAGCACCATTTGTTAAAGAGGCTGTCTTTTTTCCATTGGATGTTCTTTCCTGCTTTGTCAAAGATGAGTTGGCCATACATTTGTGGGTCTAGTTCTGGGGTTTCTATTCTATTCCATTGGTCTGTGTGTCTGTTTTTGTGCCAATACCATGCTGTCTTGATGATTACAGCTTTGTAGTAGAGGCTAAAGTCTGGGATTGTGATGCCTCCTGCTTTGGTCTTCTTCTTCAAAATTCCTTTGGCTATTCGGGGCCTTTTGTGGTTCCATATGAATTTTAGGATTGCTTGTTCTAATTTCGAGAAGAATGCTGGGGAATTAAAAGCAAAAGTGAATTACTGGGACCTTATGAAGATAAAAAGCTTCTGCACAGCAAAGGAAACAACCAACAAAACTAAAAGGCAACCAACGGAATGGGAAAAGATATTTGCAAATGACATATCGGACAAAGGGCTAGTATCTAAAATCTATAAAGAGCTCACCAAACTCCACACCCGAAAAACAAATAACCCAGTGAAGAAATGGGCAGAAAACATGAATAGACACTTCTCTAAAGAAGACATCCAGATGGCCAATAGGCACATGAAAAGATGTTCAGCGTCGCTCCTTATCAGGGAAATACAAATCAAAACCACACTCAGGTATCACCTCACGCCAGTCAGAGTGGCCAAAATGAACAAATCAGGAGACTCTAGATGCTGGAGAGGATGTGGAGAAACGGGAACCCTCTTGCACTGTTGGTGGGAATGCAAATTGGTGCAGCCGCTCTGGAAAGCAGTGTGGAGGTTCCTCAGAAAATTAAAAATAGACCTACCCTATGACCCAGCAATAGCACTGCTAGGAATTTATCCAAGGGATACAGGAGTGCTGATGCATAGGGGCACTTGTACCCCAATGTTCATAGCAGCACTCTCAACAATAGCCAAATTATGGAAAGAGCCTAAATGTCCATCAACTGATGAATGGATAAAGAAATTGTGGTATATATACACAATGGAATACTATGTGGCAATGAGAAAAAATGAAATATGGCCTTTTGTAGCAACGTGGATGGAACTGAAGAGTGTAATGCTAAGTGAAATAAGCCATACAGAGAAAGACAGATACCATATGGTTTCACTCTTATGTGGATCCTGAGAAACTTAACAGGAACCCATGGGGGAGGGGAAGGGAAAAAAAAAAAAGAGGTTAGAGTGGGAGAGAGCCAAAGCATAAGAGACTGTTAAAAACTGAGAACAAACTGAGGGTTGATGGGGGGTGGGAGGGAGGGGAGGGTGGGTGATGGGTATTGAGGAGGGCACCTTTTGGGATGAGCACTGGGTGTTGTATGGAAACCAATTTTTCAATAAATTTCATATATAAAAAAAAAATAAAAAATAAAAAGAGGAAGAGACAAAAAAAAAAGGGGATAGAATACTACTTGGCAATGAGAAAGAATGAAATCTGGCCATTTGTAGCAATGTAGATGGAACTGCTAAGTGAAATAAGTCAGGCAGAGAAAGACAGATACCATATGTTTTCACTCATATGTGGATCCTGAGAAACTTAACAGAAGACCAGTGGGGAGGGGAAGGAGAGGGGAAGTTACAGAGAGGGAAGAAGGCAAACCATGAGAGACTCTTAAATACTGAGAACAAACTGAGGGTTGATGGGGGTGGGGGAGAGGAGAACGTGGGTGATGGGCACTGAGGAGGGCACCTGTTGGGATGAGCACTGGGTGTTGTATGGAAACCAATCTGAGAATAAATTACATATAAAAATAAATAAATAAAAAATAAATAAATAAATAAAAAGGAGATAGAAATGTTAAATTATCAAAGAAAAGAAACTATAAAAATGATTTGATAAAGGAATTGAATAAAACCTTAATATTTAAATATAATCAATTTGAAAACTCACTGGATAGATTGTAAAGCAGTTATACAGGGCTGAAAAGAAAGTGAATTGGGGGTGTCTGGGTGGCTTAGTCAGTTAAGCGTCCAACTTCAGCTCATGTCATGATCTCACAGTTCGTGAGTTCAAGCCCCACATCAGGCTGTTCACTGCTATCAGCCCAGAGACTTCACATCCTCTGTCCCTCCCTCTCTCTGCCCCTTCCCTGCTTACATCCCCCCACTGCCCCTTCTCCACTCACACTCTCTCAAAAAAAAAATAAACATTAAAAAAAGAAAATGAATTGGAAGATAGATGTAAAAAAAAATTACCCAGATTGCAGCACAGAGAAACAAAGGAAGTAGAACTTATAAAAGAGAGGTTAAGCAATATGGAGGAGAGAACATATTTAACCAGAGTTTCAGAATAAGAAAACAGAATGGTAAAAAGGTAAAAATCAAAGACATAAATTTCCCAGACCACCTATAAAACATGAATCTATAGACACAGGAAGCCCAACATATACCAAGGCATAAAAATAAAAAGTTCACATTTAGATATATTATAGTAAGCTTCTAAAACACCAAAGATAAAGAGGACATATTAAAAGCAGCAACAGAAAAAGACAGAACTCCTTCAAAAGAATGACTGTTAGATGAACAGAAGACGCTTAAACGTCAACAATTAACACAGCAGTAGAATGATACTTCAATATGTTCAAAAAAACCATTTATCAATCTAGAAATGAATACCCAGAAAAACCACTTCCACAATGAGAACAAAATAAAGACATTTTCAAATAAAAACATTTTGAAAAAACATTTTCAAATTCATGCCTAAGCATGGCTTTCTTTTTATTTTTATGGCTTATTATATGTTGGGTTTCCTATATGTGTAGATTCATATCTAATTTTTATTCACTTGAGGCTGATCTCCCATTTTTCTGTGGCTACTTTTAAAATGTTCTCTTTATCTTTGATGTTTTGTAATTTAACTAGCAAGTGAAAAGGAAGAAAGACCTGACATGTAAGAAGAGATGTTGAGTAAATAAATTAGTTAATATGTAAATAAACCTAAACAAGTACTGAATCTATGCAATAATGATGGCAATGATGATGTTTAATTTGTAAGGTTGAGAAAAAGCATGAAACATAGTTAAATATTGAACATAAACAGCCTACATGTCAGAAATGGGTGATCAGAGTTATTCTTGTAAGTACTAGGAGAATAGTATAAAATATAAATGGAGTACTTTAACTTTCAAACCAATGGAGAGGAAAAGAATGTGGGAGGGATACCTTCGTTGAAACAAAAGAAGGCAAACAAGAAAAGAAGGAAGGAAATAGGATGGGAAAGACAAATGGAAAAAAAAAACACTAAATAGTATTGGAGAAATTGTCAAGGATCATGAAGTCTGAAATTGTATCCTACTTACAAACTGGTAAGTTAGCCTGCCACAGTTTTCTTGGATTCCAGTAGAAGACATGTGACTCCTGAGTCAAAGACAAGAGATGACTTACTACCCAGAGCAGTAGCAGTAGCCAGTGTATCA
This sequence comes from Lynx canadensis, assembly GCF_007474595.2. Lineage (NCBI taxonomy): Eukaryota > Metazoa > Chordata > Mammalia > Carnivora > Felidae > Lynx > Lynx canadensis. The sequence goes on from NC_044311.2 coordinate 33,379,093, forward strand.
GCAATTTTGTGCCTATTCCCAAAACCAGAACTCCCACAGCATGACAGGAAGATGTCAAGTGACACTTGCACATGAAGTAGGTTGTGTCACAGGACAGGAACCCTGAGCCTATGAAACCTGAGTGTTTTATGATTGATATTAATCATTCTTGCTTTTTATTCTGGAGAGAGAAACCATTTCCGTCCTCCAAAGATGTAAGTAAAACTGTCCTTTGTTCTAAAGGGAAACACTCTCTATCTTCTGAGGTTGTTCACTACACAAATATCCTTGAAAAGATAATTTGGAACAAAAAGCACTCAATGCCTCTTTTGAAATGTATGTAGAAACAGAAGAGATTGACTTAGAATTGTCTCCAAGCAGAAATAAGTCCAAATATATTAGTAATCACAAAACATATTTCTCAATTAAATACAGAGATTATCACACTAACCAGAAAAAAACTTACCAGTATAATTTACAAGAGAAGAATCATAATACATATGACTCATAAGACTGAAAGTAAAAAGATGGGAAAGAGCATTACGAGAAAATTCAAAACAAAAGAGGGGCGCCTGGGTGGCTCAGTCGGTTGAGCGTCTGACTTCAGCTCAGGTCACGATATCAGGGTCCGTGAGTTCGAGCCCCGCATCAGGCTCTGGGCTGATGGCTCAGAGCCTGGAGCCTGCTTCTGATTCTGTGTCTCCCTCTCTCTCTCTGCCCCTCCCCTGTTCATGCTCTGTCTCTCTCTGTCTCAAAAATAAACGTTAAAAAAAAAATTAAAAAAAAAAAAGTAAGTCGGAGTAGTTATAACAATACCAAATGAAATAGATGTTAACACAAAAAAAATTTATGAGGATCATATATCACCACATAATAATGAAAGGTTTGATTCAGCAGGAAGATATAACAATTCTAATCATACATATTCCTAGAAATATATGCTCAAATTATATAAATCAAAAAGTGGTAAAACTATAAAAAGAAATTGACAAATACACTATCATAGTTACAGATTTTGTCACATAAAATAAAGACAAGTCAAGCAGATTAAAACATCTGTAAGTATATAAGAGATACAAGTTACCCAATTAATAAAATTAACATTAGCATTATTAAAAGAATAGGACATTGGTGTAAATACGGCCAAATATACAAACAGAGTAAAAGAGAGAACTCAAAAACAGACCAATGCATACCTCAAAACTTGGTATATTAGGGACAACCACTAGGGAAAGGAAGGACTACTTAGTAAATTCAATCCCTATCTACACACACATAAAACTCAAAGTAAATTAAAGATGAAAAACTTTAAAACTTTTAGAAAAAGTATAGGGAAAAGGTTTGACTTCCTTTTTAGTTGATGAAGGTACAGCCATGATTTGTCACTAATCATCTGTATGTCTGTCTTTTATCTATACTATTACATGTCTATAAGAAGTCTAGAGAGTAGAAGATGGATATAGGTTTCACAATTGTGTCTTTCAATGTGGCCTGGAAAGCCACTGAATAAAGGTCTCAATAGACTGGCATTCTTTTAAAGACAAAATTTGCCTTGGATCACCATCAAAAACTATTAAGAATATTTCTCAGTCTACTCTGAGTATGAGAATTTGGCTTTGAGAGAGCTCTTCCTTCCATACACTTTACCCTGCAAAGGGCTGATGACTTCTTGAGTTAGAAGTCAGGATCAGCTTGACCTAGTGTCAAACCAATGATCAGCCATGTCTGTCAGCAAACTGTGCTACTTCCTGGAAGAACTTTGTCTTATGTATTCTCATTCTTGCATCTATCTTTCTACATGTCATAACTTCACCGAGGATAATTTGCAGTTGCAGCAGCAACTCAAACTATTCACTAGAGAGGTTCTGTGGTACAGCCACAAGAGTGGCTCAGATCTCCCTTTGAGAGAGAACCTCTGAAGGGAATGCAGTCAATTTATCTGCCCCATTTTCAAGATTTACCACATTCCCCAGGTAGGTTCTAGCCAATACTTACCAATGTAGGGTTACTAAATGTGGGACATTCCTGTCCAGCATAGGACTCCTCTAACAGGCAATCTTTGCTCTGGGACTCCTCCACAGCTTGGCTGACATTTTCTTAGAGCTGCACTGTGGGCTGAGGCTCCTTATACCCAAAATTTTCCACTCCTCCTCCCTCCTTTCACAGATATCAAACTTACACAGCAGTCTGAAGGCTCTCCCTATCTCCTGCTCTCCCTTTACCTTTGGAGGAATTTCAGTTTTGCTATCTGCTTCTCAGAAGACCCAGAATGAAATGGGTGCCTTGGAACAAGAAGGGAAGAAACCCTATGAGGAAATTCCCTTCTTTGCCTGACAAAAAGACATATCAATTCAATATAAAAATCACCCTCCTTAGGGAATTAATAAGTAATAGCTTTTATTCATATGGGCTTCATGGAATTATCAAGGTCCTAAATTGTTTAAACCAGCCATAGTCTCAATCCCTCCATCCCTTCTTCCTTCCCTGGCTCTCTCCCCCATTGCCTTATAGTGTGTGTGTGTGTGTGTGTGTGTGTGTGTGTGTGTGTGTGTGTGTGTGAAAATATATTTTCCTGTATCTAAGCCTCCTTTAGTAACCTGTAGTGTTTTCCATATCAGTTTATAACCAGTCCCTTTCACTTCCTTTTTTAAATTCTTTTTCGTGCTTCCTTGAGAAACTTTGAAGATCAAAGAGTCTTTTAGAAATTGTTCTGTTCTGTTCAACTCTAAGAACATCTAATCCAGATAAACATATCTAATATAAAATAGGAATAAATCAGATTACAAGGTCTCTTAAAATCTAATGTGGTAACTTCTCTTCTTATTGACTTTTAAAGAGGGGAAATGATAAATTAAATACTAATATAAATTTGAAAAAGAAACTCAAGAGTTTCCTAAAGAAAAAAATTTAAATCTAATATTTTGTTTATTTTGTCTCTTCCAAGGAAAAATTTTCTATTTCTCTTGTAGCTCTAATAAATAATAAAAAGTTTATGGGGTGCCTGGGTGGCTCAGTAGGTTAAGCTTCCAACTTCGGCTCAGGTCACGACCTCACAGTTTGTGGGTTTAAGCACCACATCAGGCTCTGTGCCGACAGCTCAGAGCTTGGAGCCTGCTTCAGATTCTGTGTCTGCCTCTCTCTCTGCTTCTCCCCAGCTCACACTCTGTTTCTCTCTCTCAAAAAGAAACAAACTGGAAAAAAAGTTTACCTACAAATTAAGTTGATGGCCTTGGTTACTAGTTTATAAGATAAGAGAGATAATCAGAGCTTCTAAACATGATTTAAAAAATCTTTATGAGGCACCTGGGCGGCTCAGTCAGTTGAGCATCTGACTTCAGTTCAGGTCATGATCTCACAGTCCATGGGTTCAAGCCCCACATTGAACTCTGTGTTGACAGCTCAGAGCCTGGAGCCTGCTTTGGATTCTGTATCTCCCTCTCTCTCTGCCCCTCCCCTGCTGATGCTGTGTCTCATACTGTCTCTCAAAAAATAAAATAAAATGTTAAAAAATATTTTAAGAAGATTCTTTAAAATTTGGTTTATAAAATGCAATATATTAAAATTGTACTAGAAAAAGTAAGTTTTATCAAGACGTTTTGTACAAATTAGACTAATTTAATAATTTTCATTTAAACCTAACTCTATATTCTCCCTGTTTTTACCAGTTCATAAAAAAAACTAAGTACAATATTCTAGTTTGCACAAGGTACAATTTTCTCATGATTAAAATTTTCTAAATTTCCTATATTGATTTTGTGAGTGAAAATTATTACAAATTGTTTAAGACTATAAAAATTTGTTAAATTAAATAAAGTTGCAGTAGTAGTGTTAACACTTTTAATTTTTTTTTTCAACGTTTATTTATTTTTGGGACAGAGAGAGACAGAGCATGAACGGGGGAGGGGCAGAGACAGAGGGAGACACAGAATCGGAAACAGGCTCCAGGCTCTGAGCCATCAGCCCAGAGCCTGACGCGGGGCTCGAACTCCCGGACCGCGAGATCGTGACCTGGCTGAAGTCGGACGCTTAACCGACTGCGCCACCCAGGCGCCCCGTGTTAACACTTTTAAAAACGTTATGCTACTAAAACTTTTTAATGTTACAAATTGTAATAACTTAATGTGTAACTCAAACCTGTAATTTTCATATCCTTGTTTAACTTTAAGATCTCAAATTGATATTGCTTTTTAAATTGATAAATAACATCTGAATTCCTGGACAATATAATTTTCATTTACCTGTATTCTTTTTCTACATCATAAAGTAGGTATCAATTAATATATTAAAAAGAATTCACACATATCCTTGAGTTTTATTAACATGCATATTCCACTTTTGAAGAAATATAAAAGAATGAATGTGCTAGTAAGGAGATATGTGTGAATTCTTTGGATGTATTTCTGTTCATCAAGAAAAAGGAAAGAATAATCTTGTCTTGAGTAAGAGTTGGCTGGTTGTACCAAAACATGAAAGAACATCATAAAGATGAAGGAAATGAACTTTATTTTCCTGGGTTTCAAATACCTATAAATAGTGAGTTTTAAGGAAACAATAAAATGTGTAAAAACATTGAAAAAGTGCGTTAAATGTGACCAATTCATCAATAAGAAAGGTGTAGGAATTTTCTTTACTGCAAATCATTAGAAGGATGATTTGAACATTGTGTATATTGAAATGATGAAATGAGTCTGTGCCCAGATAATATACATCCCTTTTGTCACTACAATATTTGTTAACTATTTGTTACTTCTGACATACTCTTCAAATACTTTTGAAAAAAGTTTGTTAATTTTGAAAAGGGTTAAGGTCCTAATAATTATTATTACCTACTACTGTTTTTTACTAAGTTTATACACATTTAATGTTGTTAAAAATTCCTGAAGTATTAACTCTATTATCAGGAAGTGCCCCTCTTGTCTCTGTAATATTCCCTGTCCTGAGGGAATTTTGTCTGATACAAATACCACTCCAACTTTATTTTTTAGGGCCTGCCTAGTATATCTTCTTCCATGTTTTTTCTTTTAACCCATTTGTGTCATCTTTGTATTTAAAATGTGTCTTTTATTCAAAAAATAATATAACAACAAATAAATAAAACATGTCTTTTTCATAGAATATACTTGGATTTTGCTTATTTTAATCTAGTCTAACAATATCTGTCTTTTGATTGGAATATTTAGCCCATTTATACCTAATATAACTATTGCTATAGTTGTATTTAGGTCTGTCATTTTGCTATTTTCTATTTGTCTTGTTTATTTTTTCTTCCTGATCCTCCTTTCCTGCATTCTTTTATGTTAATCAAATGTTTTCTAACATTGCATTTATTTTTTATTGACTTTAAAGCTATATTAATTTGCATTATTTTATGGTGGTTGAACTTAAATTTTAACCCAATATATTTTAAAGTAATATTGGATTACTTCATATAATATAGAAACTTTGCAACAGTGTGTATCTACTTACCTCCCCCCTCTTTAGGGCTATGGTCATCAGATATAACTATATACATTATAAACAGAATAATGCAGTATAATAATTTTTGCAAACAGCAAAACCCCCTAAATAATCCAATTAAAAATTGGACAGAGGACATAAATAGACATTTATCCACAGAAAACAAACAGATGGCCAATAGACACATGAAAAGATGTTCAACATCATTCATTATCAAGGAGCTGCAAATCAAAACTATAATGAGAACACTGTATCACCTCACATCAATCAGAATGGCTAAAATAAAAAACACAAGAAATAACAAGTGTTGGTGAGGATGTGGAGAAAAAGGAACCCTCATGCACTGTCGGTAGAAATGCAGACTGGTGCAGCCATTGTGGAAAACAGCATGGAGGTTCCTCAAAAATTAAAAATAGAAATATCACATGATCCAGTAACTCTACCACTGAGTATTTACCAAAGAAAACGAAAACATTAATTTGGAAGGCAGCTATGCTCACCACTATAACACCAACACATGAAAACATTAATTTGAAAAGACATCCACCCCTGTGTTTATTGCAGCATTACTTACAATAACCAAGATATGGAAGCAACCTAAATGTCCATCCACAGATGAATGAATAAAGAAGAGGTGGAATATATATACAATATCTTGTATATTGTATGAATATTACTCAGTCATCACAAAGAATGACATCTTGCCATATGCAATGACTTGGATGGAGCTATAGTGTATTATACTAAGTGAAATAAGCCAGTCGGAGAAAGAGAAATACCATATGATTTCACTCACATGTGGAATTTAAAAAACAAAACAGATGAACATATGGTAAAGGATAAAAAGAGAGAGGGAAGCAAACCATAAAAGACTCTTAATGATAGAGAACAAATTGAAGGTTGATAGAGGGATGTGGGGGGTGGGGATGGGCTAAATGGGTGATGTGTATTAAGGAGGGCATTTGTTATGATGAGCACAGGTTGTTATATGTAAGCAATGAATCACTAAATTCTACTCCTGAAACCAATACCCCCCCACACACACACAATGGAGTAACAATCAGCCTTAAAAAAGAATGAAATCTTGCCATTTGCAAAAACACAGATGGACCTAAAGAGTATAATGCTAAGTGAAGTAGGTCAGTCAGAGAAAGACAAATACCATATGATTTCACTAATATATAGAATTTAAGAAGCAAAACAAATGAACTAAGGAAAAAAAAAGACAAACAGAAAAAGACTTTTAAATATAAAGAACAAACTGGTGGTTGCCAGAGAGAGGAGGGTGGGTGGGATTAAGAGTATACTCATCATGATGAGCACTGAGTAATGTATAGAATTGCTGAGTCACTATATTGTACACCTGAAACGAATATAACACTGTTATGCTTGAATTTTACAAAAATAAATTTAGAAAATAATGTTTGCTTTAAGTTACATATATTTTTAAATGTGTTATATAACATATATTCTTCATTTCCTTATCACTTCCTATAGATTTAGTGTTATTTCCTTTTATCTTGAAGAACTTCTTTTAGCATTTCTTATAGCACTGGTCTGCTGGCAATAATTTCTCCCAGTTTTTGTATGAAAATGTCCTTATTTTGCCTTTATTTTAAAGAATATATTCACTGGATATGAAATTCTTAGGTGATAGTTGTTTTTTTTTTTCTCAGTACTTTGAAAATGTTGTTCTAACATCTGGCCTCCACTGCTTCTGATGACAAGTCAGCCCTTTGTCATATCATTATTCCCCTTTATATATGTATTATTTTCTCTAGCATGAAAAATTTATCTTTGCAGTTTAAGTACAATGTACCTAAAAGTAGTTTTCTTTGTATTCATCCTGCTAATAGTTTGTTAAATTTCCTGCATCTTAAAGAAGTATTTTCCATCAAATCTGGTAGGTTTTCAACCACTGTTTTTTAAATATTTTATCTCTTTCTCACCTGTCCTTCTGGGGAAGCAATGCCCATATTGCACCACTTCATATTATCCCACAAATGTTGGAAGTTCTATTCACTTTCTTTGAATCCTTTTTCTTCCATCTTTGGATTGAGTAATTTCTATTTATCCACCTTCAAATTCATGGATTCTTTTGTTTCGGGCTTTAGTTTTCACTGGTTGGGTGGTTGGCTTTGGTTTTTAGGGTTTTTTTTTTTTTTTTTTGGTTGGTTAGTTGGTTTTAGGATTTTGTTTTGCTGTTTTTGTTTGTTCCTTTGTTTGTTTTGCCATCTCCAATTTTCTGTTGAGCCCATCTGGTGAACTTTTCATTTCAGTGACTATATTTTCAGCTCCTGGATTTTTAATATATATTACATTTATTGGATGAGATCCCTATATTTTCATTCATTAAAACTTTTAAAAAATAGTTTTCTTTGATTATTTGAACATATTTATAGCTGCTTTGGTATCTATCTGCTAAATCTAATATTTGGTCCTTCTTAGATACAGTTTTTTATTTACTGAGTTTTTCCTCAGTATGAACCACATTTTTCCTATTTCTTTGCATTTCCATAGCTTTGGTTAAAAACTGGACATTGTAGTATATTGTAGCATCTCTAGATTTAGTTGAGTTTGGAAACTGTTAGATCTTTTTTCATTAGTCAGTTAACATGCAGGGACTCAAACTATAAACTTTGAATCCCCTATTGTGTGCTACAGTTGATACATCTCTGCTCAGTTTTTATGGCTTCCTGCAAATGCTTTTTTAGTCTGGCTCCTCAGGGACCTCCTCTGAAGCTGTGTAATTCAGAATATCAGAGATAAATCACAAACTCAAAGTTTATTAAGATAAACAAGTAGGAGGGGCACCTGGGTGACTCAGTCAGTTAAATGGCTTACTCTTTTTTATTTTTTTTTTTAATTTTTTTTTTTCCAACGTTTATTTATTTTTGGGACAGAGAGAGACAGAGCATGAACGGGGGAGGGGCAGAGAGAGAGGGAGACACAGAATTGGAAACAGGCTCCAGGCTCTGAGCCATCAGCCCAGAGCCCGATGCGGGGCTCGAACTCCCGGACCGCGAGATCGTGACCTGGCTGAAGTCGGACGCTTAACCGACTGCGCCACCCAGGCGCCCCTAAATGGCTTACTCTTGACTTCAGCTCAGGTCATGATCTCATGGTTCATGAGTTCGGGCCCCACGTTGGATTCTGTGCTCACAGCATGGAGCCTGCTTTGTATTCTCTCTCTCTCCCTCTTTCTGCCCTTCCTGTTCTTGCTCTCGCTCTCAAAAATAAAATAAAACATTTAAAAAAAAAAAAAAAAACAAGAAAAACAAGTAGGAAATATCAATATAATGTAACTAATTCTATAATAAAAATACACACAAGGCATACAAGTAATGCAAAGCGGAAAGCAATTAACTCTGGGAGCAACCTTTAATGTAGGAAGACTTCACAGAAGAGGTGACTTCTCAGTTGGGTTTTGAAAGATAGTAATTTACAGTTGAAGGTAGAAAGAAGACATTGCAGGTAGAGGGATGTGCCAGAATTAGAGGTATATAAATACTCCAACATCTTCTAAGAATGACAGACCCTTTGATATAGCTGGAGCTTAAGACATTAGGGAATATAAAGCTGGGAATATAAGCAGAGTGTGAATCATAAACAGCCTGTACACCAAGCTAAGGGGTAAATACTTGATTTCTAGTGATAATAATGAGTCACTGAATGGTTTTAAGCTATGTTAAGTCTAGGGTAGTCTAAGTGAAAGAAAATGATGCCAGGGTCCAGGAAGTAATTGAACAGCATTGAAAGGTAAAACAGGCATCAAAAAAGACAGAGCTTGAGATACAAGAGAGGGAGGAGTCCAGGATGACCCCTAAAGACCATTGCTTAGGCAACCAGGTGGAGGACAGTGCCATTTATCCAAAATAGGAAATACAGGAGGAACCAAGGTTGTAGGTGGGGAAAAGGGCAGATAACATGTTTAACTTTTGATATGCTGAGGTCAAGATGCTGAGACGAATCAGAAGAGAAGTCTAGAAGGTAGCTGAATATACTAACAGCTACCAGCATGCTCTGGAAACTTGGTGTGTGAGTAAGAGCCCCTGGAATGTAGAGACTGAGAAAAGAGGTGGTCTGAGAACAACAACTAGGGCATTCAGACATTTAAGGCATAAGCCCAAAAGGTGATTGACAGAAGAAGAAAGAAGAGTCAATGGTAACAGATACAGTGAAGGTAATCATAGTACTACAGGGAGTGGTGGTCTCCCACTACAGACACCTATCTCGCTATAATCTTGACAAAGTCTGGCCTCACCTACATCTTTTTCCATAACTATTATTGACCCCTGTAACACATTCCTAATTCAGACTGTATGTCAGACCTCTGCCCTTACTAATTAATTAGAAAATTCCTAATAGGTACATCATCCCCACAAGTGCTATATAGTCCTGCTAGAGACTTCTGTCCAGTTGTAAATCAATTGCATTTCTTTAAGCTTAGCAAAACAGTCCCCTGGCAACTTTACCCCATCCATCAAATGTCACCCATGAGCCACTGGCGATGAAGACTCACAGAGTCTCAGGGTCAAGCTCATTAGCCAGAGGCTCCTTCAATATAATTCTCTATGGACTTCCCTTAATAGCCTTCACCAGAGGGCCCTGCTGCCCCGGGCCCAGGAAAAAAGAGATAGTATATCTTGGAAAGGATTAACCAACAGAATTCCCTGCAGTTCTCAGGAACCAGAAAATGGAGGGATGTCACTCGCCTAAGAAACACATACATGTACATACACAAAACAAACAAACAAAATGGGAAGCACATTTAAAGAGGGAAGATAAAAAGCAGACTGAGTATGAATTTATACGAATGCCCTTTAAGGATTCAGAATTCACTTATGCCAGTAATTACAAATTACGTAAATCTCCACACTGAAAAGAGATGTGTTTTCTAAGAGAAAAAATGAATTACTAGATAACAGTGAAAGGTTAAATGTTGAGCCATATTATCTTTCTTAAATTTCAGAAGATGCAGTCATAAGTTACAATAAAAGAGGAGGCTTTAGGTAAATATATGAATAATCCTGAACTGGAGACAATAAATTTTGAAGTAGGAACAAAAGAGGTGTTAGGAAAAGGATGGAGAAGGAGAGGCTGGAGATGATGGTGCAGGGAAGGAAACGGGAACCAGATGAAGGGTTTTGCTTTGTTTTTTTCGTGTTTTTTTTTTTTTTTTTTTTTTAGTATAGTTGACACTAGATGGAGTTTGTTTGTTTGTTTTTTTAATTTTTTTTTCAACGTTTATTTACTTTTGGGACAGAGAGAGACAGAGGATGAACAGGGGAGGGGCAGAGAGAGAGGGAGACACAGAATCGGAAACAGGCTCCAAGCCATCAGCCCAGAGCCTGACGCGGGGCTCGAACCCACGGACCGCGAGATCGTGACCTGGCTGAAGTCGGACGCTTAACCGACTGCGCCACCCAGGCGCCCCAACACTAGATGGAGTTTTAAAGAGACTCACAGCTTTTACAAAAAACCGAGGCTATCTAAGGACAGAGATTATCCCCCAAGATTTATTGAGATATAATTGCCAAATTATATTTATTTAAAATGTACAATGTGATGATCTGATATACATATTTACCAAAATCGTTAATTAACACATCTATCACCTCACACTTTTTAAATTTTTATTATTTATTTATTTATTTATTTTGGTGAGAGTGCTTAAGATCTACTCTCAGCAAATTTCAAGTATACAATATAGTATTGTGAACTAAATCATCATGCTGTACATTAGATTCTCACAACCTAGTCATCTGATAACTCAAACTTTTTATCCTTTGACCAATATCTCCTCCTTTCTCCAATCCCCAGTCCTTGGCAACAACCATTCTACAATTTGAGGGTAGCCTTTTTTCCCCTTTAGATTCCACATATAAGTGATACCAGACAGTATTTATCTTTCTCTGACTTATTTCTCGTGGCATAATACCCTCCAGTATCACCCATGTTGTTGCAAATGGTAGGACTTTCTTCTCTTTAATGGCTGAATAGTATTCCATGGTAGCACAGCATGGTGACTACAGGTAGGGATACTATTGTATATTTTAAAACAACTAACAGAGTAGCTTTTAGAAGTCCTCATCGCTATGGTTACCAGAGGGATGGGTGGGGGGATGGCTGAAATAGGTAATGGGGATTATGGAATGCACTTGTCATGATGAGCACTGGGTGATATACAGAATTGTTGAATCTCTATATTGTACATCTGAAACTAATATAACACTATATATTAACTGTACTGGAATTGAATAGATATTTAAGTTAAAAAGTTCTCATCACAAGAAAACAAAATTATAACTGTGTGGTGATGAATGTTAACTGGATTTATTATGGTGATAATTTCACAAAATATACAAATATCAAATTATATTATCCACCTTAACTAATGTAATATGTAAGTTATACATAGAGCATCAAAAAATATTTCATGGTGTGTGTGTGTATATATGTGTATGTGTGTGTGTATATGTATATGTATATATGGAGAGAGAGAGAGAGATCTGGATAGATATCACATGTTCTTTATCCATTAATCCATTGAGAGACACTTAAGTTGTTTCCATATCTTGACTATTGTGACTAATGCCACAACAAACATGGGAGTGCAGATATGTCTTCAAAACCCTGATTTGGATTCTTTCAGATATATGCCAAGAAGTGCTTCTTTTAATTTTTTAAGGAACCTCTATAATGTTCTCCATAATGGCTGTACCAATTGAAATTCCCACCAATAGTGTACAAGAGTACCTTCTTCTCCATAACCTCATCAATACTTATTATTTCTTGTATTTTTTAAAATGTTTATTTATTTTTATTTTTACTTTTTTAATGTTTATTTATTTTGAGAGAGAGAGACAGAGTGCAAGTGGGAGAGGGGTAGAGAGAGAGGGGAACACAGAATCCAAAGCAGGGACCAGGCTCTGAGCTGTCAGCACAGAGTCCAATGTGGGGCTCAAACTCACAAACCATGAGATCATGACCTGAGCTGAAGCCAGACGCCAAACCAACTAAGCCACCCAGGTGTCCCTATTTATGTAGTTTGAGAGAGAGAGAGAGAGAGAGAGAGTACACACGTGTGCTTGTGCTAGCTGGGGAAGGGCAGAGAGCAAAGGAGAGGGAGAATCCCTAGCAGGCCCTGTGCCATCAGGGCAGAGCCCAATGCAGGCTTGATCCTATGAATGGTGAGATTATGACCTGAGCCGAAATCAAGAGTCAGACGCAAACCAACTGAGCCACCCGGGCATCCCTCTCTTGTTTTTTTGAGAAAAGCCATGTTAACAGGTGTGAGGTGATATTTCATTGTGGTTTTGATTTGCATTTCCCTGATTAGTAACATTGAGCACCTTCTCATGTACGTGTTGGCCATCTGTATGTCTTCTTTGGAAGTATGTCCATTCAGATCTTTTGTCTATTTTTAATATGGTTATTTGGATTTTGGCTAATGAGTTATACAAGTTTCTTATATATTTTGGATATTAACCCCTTATCAGATATATGGTTTCCAGTTTTTCTCCTATTCTGTAGCTTGCCTTTGTATTGTGTTAATTTTTTTTTCTTTGCTGTGCAGAAGCTTTTTAAATTCATGCAGTCCCATTTGTATGTTTGTGTTTGTATTGCCTTTGCTTTTGGTGTCATGTCTAAAAATTCATCGCCAAGACCAATGTCAAGGAGCTTTTCCCTATGAATATATCACCTATGATATATTCTAGCCAAAATTCTTTAACTTGAATCATCAAGGTTTTAAATCTAACTTCCAGTCCCAGGCTGCCCATCTGCAATTGATTCAGCCAAAGTCACTCTTAACTACTTGGGCTTGGCCAACTGGACCTTCAAAGCTGTAGTGTAGAACATAGCAATTAAGAGTGTACGCAGACCCAGGAGCTGGACTGCCTACGTCTGAATTACACTGGTCAATCTTACTAGTGATAAGACCTTGGGGAAGTTATTTAGCCTCTCTCTGCCTCAGTTTCCTCATCTGCAAAATTGCGATGATGCCTATACCTGCCTTATAGGATGTTTTGAAGATAATTTATAGATGAAAAGCACTTAGGAGAGCATCATACACATCATGAAGTGCCCCATTGCTGCTTATTATTATTAATTGTTAGATGTTCTTGTGTGATATGCTACTAATGTAACAGGTATAACTATGTACACCTTAGGCATATAAATACGGTCTCGTGCTGATTTATCTGGCCCTGTCTTCCTATCTCACTTCACAACATTGTGCCTTGTCTTCCTCTCTACTCACTGAACTCCAGCCTCATCAGGCATGGGTCAGTTCCTAAAATATCTACCTTTTCTCCATCCCAGGACATCACAATGTATTTTTTTTTCCTGAAATTCTCTTCACATGGATGACTCTTTCTCAGCTTAAATCTCATCTCCTTCTCAGTAAGGGTTTATTGACCATACCATCTACAGTGGCCTCACTCACCTACCTATCACAACCCTGTGCTCATTTTTAAAAATTATGATTATAATTATTTTATTTATTTACTTTTGTATCTCTCTCTGGCCATAAAGGTTACCTCTAGTCTCATTCACTCTTGTAATCACAGTGCCTAGCACAGGGCTTGGTACATACAGGAATTCCATAAGTTGTTGTTGAATAAATGGATAATTTGAGGTGCCATTCAAGTCATTCTTCTCCAAGGAGGAAGGAAAGAAAAGGAAGGAAGGAATGAAGAGAGGGAAGGAGGAAAGGAGGGGAGGGAGGGAGAGAGACGGGGGGAAGAAAGAAAAGAAAAGAGAAAAAAAGAAAAAAGGAAAGGAAAGGAAAGGAAAGGAAAGGAAAGGAAGAATGACGGACGGAAAGGAAGGAAACAGGAAAAAGGAAGGAAGGAAGAAGCAAAGAAAAAAGAAAGAAAAGAAAAAAGAAAAAAAAAAAGAAAGAAAAAACGAACAAACGAGCTCCTGGCTACTACTACTATATTTATTATTATAAGACCACCATGGTAAGACTGAAAACAATAATAAATATAGTAGTAGCCAGTATGGAAGCCATAGATAAAACAATTTGAAGGAGATGGAAGGAAAATAAAGGCCAAGGAATAGAGAAGTAACAAAATATGGGAGGGGGCGGGGACTGGCCAGCAGGTACTGAAGTGAGCACTGCCAGTCTTCCGAGCAACACTTAAATATTATTATTAACATATTCCAAGTTATTGTATCATCATATATGCAGATTATCATGTCACTGACTTGGGTATAATTTTTACCAATCTTTTTAGGAACACAATAAGTAAATCATGAATACGAGAGAGACTGCCAAGATAGCCCAAGTCCTTTATTTTATTATTGATGTAGATGGGTAAGTTACTTAGGTATGCAAGTAGGTAGATGAATGATGTTTACCACCTTGAGTTTCAAAATGGATTTGAGGCTTTGAAGCAAGTCAGCTCTTTCCATACTGGCAAATATCTCCAGGTATTAACTCAGAAATTAAAACTGGCAACTGCTATCCAAAACCAAAATTTTACAAATAAATGGGAATGCCTTAAGTAGGATACACATCATTCCCTTCAGTCATATACCCAACTTTCTGACATTTACAATACCTACCAGACCCATGAAGTCAGTTGAGTTTTTTCACCAATTTAATCTCTAAATTAGCCCTAATAGAACTATGTGTCATGATGAAAACAGTCTATGTTGTCTGATTAGCCACTTGCCATATGTGACAATTTAAATTACTTAAAACTAAATAAAAAATTCAGTTCCTCAGTTGCACTAGCTACATTTCCAGTGCTCAATGGGCACATGAGGTGAGTGGCTAATTAACTGGACAGTACAAATGCAGAACATTTTTATTCTTGAAAGTTCTATTGGAAAGCATTATTCCAACCATCAAAAATACTATAAATATTCAGAAGCAGTAGTGCTACCATGGTTTATTATAAATGTTTTCACATGTTAAAATTTCTTCCTTAATCAACTATACACACACACACAGACATGTATGCACACACATTCTAAACTCTAATAATAATTTACTTGAAAATAATTTTTATTCACAAAGAACTTACCCACCAATAATATTGTTTTATCCCCACATGAACCTATGGTCAGACAAGATTAAGTATGTTTAGGGTGATATGACCTGCCGAAAAAATAGCATTACCCCATTTCACAATCAAGAAAACTAAGCCCCAAAGAGGTTATATTATCAGTCTATAGTCACAGAGCTAGAAGTGGGAAGGGTCAAGTTTAAGCAAAGGTTTTCTAATTCCAAATCTAAATCTCAGTTTAATAAATCACAAATTAAAAGTCATATCATGCATCTCTTCTGACCACAGTGCTTGAAACTAGAAATCAACCACAAGAAAAACTTTGGAAAGTCCACAAATACATAAGGGTTAAATAACATGCTACTAAATAATAAATGGATCAACCAAGAAATCAAATAAGAAATCAAAAAGTTGGGGTTCCTGGGTGGCTCAGTTAAGCATCCAACTCTTGATCTTGATTAAGGTCATGATCTCACAGTTGGTAAGTTGGAGCCCCACATCAATCTTCCCACTGATAGTGCAGAGCCTACTTGGGATTCTCTCTCTCTCTCCCTTTCTCTCTGCCTCTCCCCCACTTGTGTGCACATGCTCTCTCTCTCTCTCAAAATAAATAAACCTTTTAAAAAAGAAATTAAAAAGTACATGGAAGTGAATGAAAATGAAAACACAATAGTACAAAATGTTTGGGGTGCAGCAAAAATGGTTCCAAGAGGGAATTTTATAGCAATACAGCCCTACGTTAAGAAGCAAAAAAAAAAAAAAAACAAAAAAACAAACAAAAAAAAACCCTCAGACAACCTAACCTTACATCTAATGGATCTAGAAAAAGAACAAACAAAACCCAAAATTAGCAGAAGGAAGGAAACTATGAAGATTAGAGCAGAAATAAATGATACAGAAACCAAAAAAAAAAGAACAGATCAATGAAACCAGGAGTTGGTTATTTGAAAAAATCAACAAAACTGAAAAAGCTCTAGCCAGATTTATAAAAAAGACAGACATACAGACAGAAAATTAAAACAAAATCACAAATGAAAGAGGAGAAATAATAACCAACACCACAGAAATACAAACAATTGTCAGAGAATATTATGGAAAACTATATGCCAACAAATCAGACAACCCGGAAGAAATGAATAAATTCCTAGAAACATACAACCTACCAAAACTGAAGCAGGAAAAAATAGAAAAATTTAACAGACCAATTACCAGCAAAGACTTTGAATCAGTAATCAAAAAACTCCCAACACACAAAAGTCCAGAACTAGGTGGCTTCACAAGCAAATTCTGCCAAACATTTAAAGCAGAGTTAATACATATTCTTCTCAAACTATTCCAAAAAATATGAGAAGGAAAACTTCCAAATTCATTCTATGAGGCCAGGATCACCCTGATACCAAAACCTGATAAAGACACCACAAAGAAAAGTACAGGTCAATACCCCTGATGAACACAGATGTAAAAATCCTCAACAAAACACTAGCAAACAGAATCCAACAATACATTTTAAAAACTCTTGCACAACCAAGTAGGATTTATTCCCAGGATGCAAACCTAGTTGATTATTCATAAATCAATCAAACATGATACATTACATCAATAAAAGGAAGGATAAAAACCATGTGATCATTCCAATAGATGCAGAAAAAGGATTTGACAAAGCACAACGTCCATTCATGATAAAAGCTCTCAACAAACTAGATGTACAGGGAATATACCTCAACATAATAAAGACCATATGTAAAAAACCCACAGCAAAATCATACTCAATGGGGAAAAACTGACAGCTTTTCCTGTAAGGATGGGCACAAGACAAGAAGGTTCACTCTCACCACTTTTATTCAACATAGCACTGGAAGTGTTAGCTACAACAATCTGACAACATACATACATACATACATACATACATACATACATACATACATAAAGCGAGCAAACATCCAAATCAATAATACTGGAAGTAAAACTTTCACTATTTGCAGATGACATGACACTGTATATAGAAAACCTGAAAGACTCCATCCAAAACTGCTAGAACTGATGAATGAAGTCATCAAAGTCATAGGATATAAGATCAATATGTAGAACTCTGTTGTATTTGTATACACTAATAATGAAGTAGCAGATAGAGAAATTAATAAAACAATCCCATTTACAATTGCACAAAAAATAATAAAATACCTAGAAACAAAGTAATGGAAATATATTACATGTTCATGGATTGGAAGAACAAATATTGTTAAAATGTCTATACTGCAGTATACATTAACACAATTGCTATCAAAATATCAACAGCAATTTTCACAGAACTAGAACAAACAATTCTGAAATTTGTATGGAATCACAAAAGACTCTGAATAGCCAAAGCAGTGTTGAAAAAGAAAAGCAAAAGCTGGAAGTATTTCAGACTTCAAGTTATATTATGAAGCTGTGGTAATCAAACAGTATGGTACAGGCACAAAAATAGATACATAGATTAATGAACAGAATAGAAAACCCAGAGATAAATCCATGATTATATGGCCAATTAATCTCCAACAAAGAGGAAAGAATATCCAATGGGAAAAAGACAGTCTTTTCAACAAATGGTTAGGAAATCTGGTCAGCTACATGCAAAAGAATGAAACTGGACCACTTTCTTACACTATACACAAAAAGAAATTCAAAATGGATTAAAGACATAAATGTGAGACTGGAAACCATAAAAATACTAGAAGAAAATACAGGCAGTAATTTCTTTGACATTGGCCATAGCAACATTTTTCTAAATACGTCTCCTGAGGCAAAGGAAATAAAAGCAAAATAAACTACTGCAACTACATCAAAATATAAAGCTTCTGCACAGCTAAGGAAACAATCAACAAAATTAAAAGGTATCCTACTGAATAGGAGAAGATATTTGTGAATAACATATCTGAGAAAGTGTTGGTATCCAAAATATATAGAGAGCTTTTACAACTCAATATCCAATAAACCGAATAATCCCATTAAAATGGGCAGAAGACATAAACATACATTTCTCCAAAGTAGACATCCAGATGGCCAACAGATGCATGCACAGATGCTCAACATCATCCATCATCAGGGAAATGCAAATCAAAACTACAATGAGATATCACCTCACACCTGCCAAAATGGCTAAAATCAACAACACAAGTGTTGGTGAGAATGTGAAGAAAAAGGAATGCTCTTGCCCTGTTGGTGGAAATGCAAAGTGGTGCTGCCACAATGGAAAATAGGATGGGGGTTTGGGGGTTCCTCAAAAAGTTAAAAGCAGAACTATCCCATGATACACTAATTGCACTACTGGGTATTTACCCAAAAACTACAAAAACACTAATTCAAAGGGATACATGCACCCCTATGTTTATATCAGCATTATTTACAATAGTCATATTATGAAAGCAGCCCAGGTGTCTATTGATGGATGAACAGATAAAGAAGATGTTGTGTATATGCACATATATGGAATATCATTCAGTCATAATAAAGAATGAAATCTTGCCATTTGCAACAACATGGATGGAGCTAGAGAGTATAATGCTAAGCAAAATAAGTCAGTCAGAGAAAGACAAATACCAAATTATTTCACTTACATGTGGAATTTGAGAAACAAAATAAATGAGGGGAAAAAGACAAAAAAATAGACTCTTAACTATATATTTGGGTGCTTCACATTGGGGGCATAAACATTTACAATTGTTAGCTCTTCTTGATGGAAGAAGACCCCTTAATTATGATATAATGCCCTTCTTCATCAGACTCTTAGCTATAAACAGCAAACTGATAGTTATCAGAGGAGAGGAGTGGGTGGGTGGATGGGTGCAACAGATTATGGGGATCAAGGAGTGCACTTGTGATGAGCACCAGGTGATATATGGAATTGCTGAATCACTATACTGTACACCTGAAACTAATATGATACTGTTTACTGGAGTTAAAAATTTTTTAAAGTAGTACTGAAAATTAGAAAAAATTAAATATTTAATTAATTGTGAACAATTTTGGAATATAAAACTGAGATAACACAACTTGGTGCAAAACAAATTCCAGATGCTCTAAAGAGTTCATCAAGAATAATAAAGTAGAATTTTTAAAACTAAGTCACAAATTCATACCACTCATTCATTCATTCATTCACTTATTGATGAACATTTATTAAGTACTACCATGAGCCACACTGTGCAGGTCCTGGAAAACCAAGATTAACAAGACATGTTCCTGCTTTCAAGGATCTCAAAGTATAGTGGACAAGACAGACAAGTAAACCTGGCAATGATGATCCCCAGTGACAGGAACAATACTAGAGAAGTGGGAGATGATATAAGAACACAGAGGAGGAGCAAGTCAGGTTGAAGTCTTCAGAAGGAGGCAGAATTCGAAGAAGTTTTCTGGAGCAAACATCTAAGCTGAGAGCAGAAGGAAGAGCAGATTTTGGCTGGATGAATTATGCCCTGGGAAATAAAACAGTATTGCCAGGGTCTAGAGGCAGGAGTGGGCAGAGAAAAATCACAGAACTTGTATTACTAAGTCATATTTTCTCATATACTTGGACTTAATTTTTTTCCTTCATCTCATTCTTCTTTTTCATTTCCTCGTATGTTTAATGTACAGGGCAAGTTTTCTTTATTCTGATTCCTCCCAAATGTAATTCCCTTGTCCCACTGTCTCCTAAGTGCCTAACTCATGATTGCTGTATTGCCTCTGCTGCCTTCATTCTTTTTAATCCCTGAGTTCTCAATGTTGAGAGAGATGTCTGGCACTTTTTTTCCCAATAATCTTTACAAGATGACCCCAAATGTCTTCCCCAACACATACACAAACATTTGTGCATAAGCATAATGTGTATAACTCCCCAGAAAGAACATATTTTTGTCATATGTTCCTCTTGCTATTATTAGCTCAACCAGCAAATTTTAAGTGCCCACCATGTGCCAGGCAATGTTCGAAATAGAAAACACAATCTCTGCTTTCTTGGAGTATGCATTCTTATTGGAGAACTCACAATAAAGGAATAAATAATAAACACAGACATACAGGAAAGTGTGTGTGTGTGTATACATATATACATATACATATATATACACATATATACGTATGTATGTACACACACACACACATTCAGTCCATAAATGATATCATACCATACATATGATTTTGTAACTTGTTTTCACTCTATTGTATTTTAAGAGTGTCTTTCTGCATCAATACATATTGATCTATCTGATAGGTCTTTTTACTTCCAAGGGGACCTTGAGTAGCATGCAGAGGCAGCCTTATCCTCCCTCTTATGCCCTTTTCTGGCAGAAGTCTCAGACCCCCACTTTCACACTACACATCATTTCTTGGCTCTAGTTTGAACCCAGGTGACATCATAAGCCACTTCTAGAGCCCATGTCTGTATCTTCCTTATCCCAGCCTTTATTTGTCCCTGGGGGAGGCACGTAGCAACAGGAAGGACCCCCTCTGTCCTCAGTCCCTAGCCCATAGCAGCCAGTCACTACCTGCATAACTATGGTACCTTAGACTATCTTTTGGCCACATTCAAGGAAGTCCACATTCATATTTCTAGCCAGGCAACACAGGGTGTCTAATCTGTGCTCATCCTTCCATCTCCCTCTCTCTGATACATTGTAAGGATATTAAAATTTCCCTACTGAATTAAACAGTGTTTCCTTGTTGTTTGTAAGCAAATGAAAACACCCACAAATAGGCTTCTTTTGTTTGCCCTAAGTAATCGATAATTAAAGTTTACAAGCTAGGGCCCTCTTCAGACTGTGCTTCATATCACACATGCTCCAGGAGGCAAACATTTACTTTGTAATCAGACTGAGCCAAGTCCCCATTAAAGGCTCCACCATCTCCCAGCTCAGACACCTGGGGCAGGTTCCTGCACAGTCACTCTCACACAGATCTCCCTTGCAGCTGCTCCAAATCACTGCATTCCTGAACGTACCTTGCCTTCTCTCACTCTTAAGTCTTTACACATGGCTGGTCCATATACCTGAAAAGATAACAGTAATGCCCCCATTTATTGGGTACCTGTTACATACCAATCCCTATGTCAGCAGCCACTTTATCAACACATTATCTCACTTGATCCTCAGAAGAACCCTTGAGATAGAAAAACGGACTTTTTTTTGTCACCCAAGGATGAATCCATTTTCTTTCTTTATACATTTAGGGAAGCATAATTTATATACTATAAAATTTACTCATTTTAAGTATGCAATCCAATTACTTTTAATAAATTTACAAAGTTCAGCCATCATTACTACAATATAATTATAGAACATTTCCACCACCTCAATAAAAGATCTTCATGCCTATTTGCTGTCCCTTCCTATTCCCAGCCCTATCCCACTAATCTATTTTCTATCTCTACAGATTTTGCTTTCTGGATATGTGATCTTTTGTGTCTGGTTTCTTTCACTTAGCATGTTTTTGAGTTTTACCCATATGGCAGAATGTATCAGAAATCTCTTCCTCATTCTAACTGAATGGGATTCCATGCTATGGATACACTACATTTTGTTTACCTTTTCTCTGGTTGACAGACCTCTGGTTGTTTCCAGGTTTTGGCTACTGTGAATAATGCTGCATACATATCTTTTTGTGGACATACGACAGGTTGAAATTATTGCTCCCAAATCTTCATCCTCGTACACTAAGATAATACTTCCACATCCTTTGCCATGTAAACTTAAAGTGTCTCCCATTGTGAGCAGAGTATAACTCCCTCCTCATTTATGTTGGGCTTGGCCATGTGAATTGTTTTGACCAATGGATTATCAGCAGAAGTGACAGTATGTCAATTCCAACATAAAGTATTACATGGCATGACAAGCATCTACTCATCCCCCTTGAGTTTCTGCCACATGCCATGAGAAGAATATTCCCCAAGCTACCTTCTGTTTCCTAAATGCGAAGACACATAGTAAAGACCTGAATCCAATCCACAGCCTCTGAAGCTAAACCCAGCTAATCTCAGCTGAGCCCAGCACTGGTCCTGCCAATTACAGACATATAAGTGAGGAAATTATATGCCAATAGTTGTAAGCCACTGACTTTTTGAAAAGGTTTGTTATGCAACATTATTTCAACAGTAGCTGATTGATATATCTAACTCCCTTCCCAATCTCTAATCCAAATGAGTTATAGTTACCTGTCTTTACACCATATACCACACACACACACACACACACACACACACACATAATATAGGATAGGACTTCACACATTCTTTATTAAATTATTCTTTACTTCCATCTACATGGTATTTCCATGACAAACATGAAATTCCAAGGGAATGTCTTTTATACTAGAATCATTTAGTACCTAATACACAGTAAGCACTCAGAGAAGTTTCTTGAAATGTTTTTGGTATGTAGAGTTTTTTCCTGACACCAAGAAAATTATCTCTAACAAACACCTGAGTATTGTCATTATCTTATGAACAAAATCAATTTTCATTTTTATTTACTCCTACCTCTTCTTTCTCACAGTCTCCTTTAAAATTTTAATATTCTCTTTTACATCCATTCTTTCTGGAGACTCACAATAACCCAGTTTTATTCCCAATTTATAGAACATAATTAGAGAGTAAGTGACTTTTCCAAGGTCACACAGTTGTAAGAAGACCTAGGTGGTTCAGGCCTAGGTCTGACCATAGGTCTGCATACACATCAGATGCTTCCAGTCATTTCTCACCTGAGTCTTTACTATGTATGTGTTTTGGTTTTTCTGCTCTACCAGGCAGTCAGCCTGTCAGTGGAATCAAAAACTTCTACTCTTGCTATTTCCTCCCCCTGCCAAAAAAGCCCTTGAATTTTGTTTCCATATTATTGAGCAGCCAACTTTCCAAATCTCCTGCTTTTTGCCAGTCAGAGACTGAATGTTGACATATTTTCTCTTCCCTATGTCCTTGCTTTAGATACATGGTACTTTTCTTTTATGAAACCTGATGCTAGTTCTATTTTTTTCTGGATGTTTGTAATGTGTAATTCTATAAGAATTCTCTACTTGACCAAATTATTCTATTTCCTGCAGCCTCTAAAAATCCTTTTTCATAACCTTATCTACTCATCCATCAAATTCTATTTTATGGGTATGGCTCTCATTTGACACTTTTTTGTGTACAATGTTCTTGAAAATGTTTTAGGTCTTCAGCCTTAATCCTTTCTTTTTCCTCTTCCCTGACACTTCCTTTTCAAAGACTAACACTCAGAACATTCTGTGTCCCTGTGTATGAATTATTTCAACAACAACAACAACAACAAAAAACCCTCCATTCTGTATATGCTGTCTTTTGGTTACCTGTTTGAGAATTCAAGGGGTTCACAACTCTTGAAATAAGTTTAAAATGACAAAATCTGGGTCAGTAGAGAAAGGATAATAAAGTCACTCTTCCCCTCCACTTATAGCTCTCTTCAGAATGAACTAAAAATTATGTGCTGAATCTTAAGAGTCAAAGAAGCTAGGAAGATGGCAAAAGATGGTAAGAAGCACTCTTTTGAACCCTGCAGAAGCTGTGTTGGCAAACAGGAAAAAACCAGAAAAGGTAGATGGTTCATTTGACTATTTTTAAGGCAATAACAGTATTAATTTATAGTGACCTATCTACCCCTTTATTTACCTATCCATTCAGTATACATTTATTGATATCCTACTATGAGTTAGCAATTATCAAAGACGCCCATAAATTGGCATTCAATAACTATCCCATGAACTGGACTGAATTGCTTAAGCAGTGAGAATGCAAACATAATGAAGATAGTATAGTCTCCTGAGCTTACAATCTGGGGATTAAAGAGAGGCTTAATATTTATTGAAGACTATATTAGGTACTGGAAAATTTTAACCTAACCTCCCATTTAATCCTAATAGTTCATACTTTAAAGATAAGAAAAGTGGAAAGCAAGTCACTTAAGAATGCACTGGGCGAAGTAGCAGTAAATCCAACTGACAAAGACCTAAATAAATAGGAATCTATTTTTCCTCACATAACAAGAAGGTAGGAGAATTACTGGACATGATACAATAGGCTAAAAATCTCAGGATCTACATTTCTGCTGTTCTTTTGGTCCTTCTTTTCTTCTTCTGACTTCATGGTCACAAGATGCTTGGGAAGCTCCACATATCACATCCACATTAAAGATATGAATAATGGGAAAAGAAGAAGAATGGTGCTTGGCATTTCTGTCCCTTTTCATAATACAGAAAAGGCAGATTTAACATATTAAATGTTTCTTATGCATTATCTCATTTAATGGTCTTCTTTTTGGAATACATCTTTTAGAAGTTCTTTTAATGAGGATTTGTGGCCGTAAAACTTCTAAGTCCATGTTGTCTAAAAATATACTTACATAGCGTATGCAGTTGAATTACAGTTGGTCTGGGTATAAAAATAAGTTTGATATTATTTTCCATCAGTGTTTCAAAGATATTTCTCCACTAACTTCTTGAATTCAATGTTAAATAAAAGTCTGGTTTCATTCAGATTATTACTCCATTGTAGTTGATCCAAAATTGTTATAAATTTCCTGCTTTTCCTTCATACTCTGAAACTTAATAAAATGCATCTAAGTATGAGTTTATTTTTATTCATCTTTCTCAGCATCTGATGGACTCTATAAATCTGAAAACTTATGACCATCTCAGGTGTTGGTAAATTTTCAAATATTTTTTAAAATATTGCCTCTCTTCCATTCTCTTCACTTTTTCTTCCTGGGACTTTTATTAGAATATTTCAATTTCCTTACCTATTTCCATTCTTTCTTTACTTTTTTTCATATTTTTGTCAAAGAATAAGCAGTTTAGTTAAAGCACAGCTGAAATCTACTTGACCAAGAGGAAGATCAGACATATATAGATTGATTGCCAGAGAACAAAAGTGAAACAAAGTTTATAAAAGAAAAAGTAGACACATTTTTGGGGAAAGTGAAACTTATTTTTATGTTCCTAGTAGCAGTTTGGCTAAAAATGAGTACACTGGAGCACAATGACATAGTAATCATGTATAGAAGTATGGATAGTCATAGTTTTGTGGATTTTCCACAAAATATTGTGATTTCACCCATGGAATTCTTGTGGGGATGCTCATCTATGGGTAAGGACGGCTGCTGTCCTTCTGTTGGTTTCTTTACTTCAGTTAAGCTATATCTATCTATCTATCTGCACAGTTAAGCTTATCATTTCTTTCATTATCATTCCTTATTTCTCATCTCTTAATCTCTTTTTATAACATTCTGGAAGAATTTCTCAGCTCACTGATTCACTCTCAGCCAGTTCAATGTGCTATTCAAACCAAAATTGAGGATTCTTTTTTGTCCCTTGGCTATAAGTAGATAGATTAGACAGCCTCATGTGATTGGCTAATTGGTGTTAGTTAGAGCTGAACTCAGACTGAGAATCAGGGGCCTTGGTTTCTCTTCCTCTGAGCCTCCAAAATTGAGTGCTTGGGTTTCTGTATGGAGTAGTTTAGTTCCCAGAGCAAATGTCCCCAAAGACCCAGATGAAAGCTGTATTACTTTTTATGACTTAGTCTTGGAAGTCCCATAACTACTTCTGCCATAGCCATAAACCTGCCAAAATTTAAGAAATGGGAACCTAGATTCCATCTTTCAATGGAAGGTATGTCAAAGTAACATTATGAGAAGAGAATGCAAAATGGGAGACATTATTATAGTCAATTAAGAAAATATAATCTGTCACAGTGTCCCTCTTTTTTGTCCCTTCCTGAGTTACTGGTAAGTTTTGTTGTGGATCACTTACATAGCCTATACCCTCTTGGTAGGGCACTTTTATGACAGTCGCAGCTTCAGACTCACAGAGAATATGATTCAAAAGCCCAGAGACCCCCTGGGTCCTCAACAGCAGTATGGTGGTCTCTGCTTACTGATCTGGTTCCTGTTCTACTTTATCCATTAAGGACTCTCTGTTTATAGTACACAGATAGTCCACTTTATTGTCTTCAAGCTTGGGTACATATTTATTATCATTTGGTGATTCAGTGTATGAGTGGAAGATTTTAGCATTTTCTCAACTCATCTTTTGAACATAGTTTCCTCAGGTTGGAATTTTTATTGTCCCCATTTTATAGTTCAAGAATGTGAGCATCAGAAAGGTTAAGTGATTTGCCTATGCTTGAGAAACTGAAACTAGTTTGACTCCAAAGTTACTATATTCCCTCTCTCTTAAAAGTTCCCGTTCATGTCGAAAATATTACTATAGAGAAATGAGACAGATTTAATCAACCACACATTTAAATCAATACTATTCTCATGTAATCAAACCTCATATATGAAGCATTTTAGTGTCATCAGTAGATACAGTTTATGAACCTTAATAACTTGAATCCAGCAGCTTCTTATCCTATGATTTCAAAAGCTATATCTCATCACTTCCCATAACAAATTATTTACCAGAAAAAAATATGAATTTAGAAGTAACTGGCACTTATTAGGTAGCAGAATCATGGCTAATTTTCAAAATAATACTTTACAGTAAATCTAAAACTGTGTGCTTAAAACAAGAACAACTAACTTTGTAACCCTCCTCTTACAAATGTTTCTGGATATTTTTCAGAAGTTCCTAGTCACTCATAGGAGCTGGCTTCTTTCCCTCAAGCTGGTGAGCATGGATCTGCTCAGGATAGTAAACCAGAACCAACCTTGAGGGAGCTCAACCACCACAGCTGCCCTGAAATAGGCACAAAAGCTCTATCACCATTATTTTTTGATAACTAGTTTATCTAAAACATAGTGTCTTAATACAAACTCTATTTCAAATTTGCGTTGAGAATCCTCTTTGAGCTCTTCTTCACTTTTACATCCTCTAAGTCATTTCTATTTCTCTTTATCTCCCATTCTAATTATCTTTCAACCTAACACGAAACTCTTGACCAAGTTCTCAGTGTGCTCCAGAGTAGTGATTCCCACATGTGGAGCAGCATAATTACAAATGAAACACAAGAAAAATATAACACACAAAAATTTAAAGCCATGACAATTAATAACATTTTAGTCAAGTATGTTAAAATTTTTTTAAAAATGGCTACTACTTGCTGCCATTTCCTAACTAAGGAAATGTATGCTTTTAAATATTAGGAAAAACATAATCTCATACTTTAAATTAAAAAAAAAATTTTTTTTTTCTTTTCCAACGTTTTATTTATTCTTGGGACAGAGAGAGACAGAGCATGAACGGGGGAGGGGCAGAGAAAGAGGGAGACACAGAATCGGAAACAGGCTCCAGGCTCTGAGCCATCAGCCCAGAGCCTGACGCGGGGCTCGAACTCACGGACCGCGAGATCGTGACCTGGCTGAAGTCGGACGCTTAACCGACTGCGCCACCCAGGCGCCCCTCATACTTTAAATTTTAAACATGAAAAGATCACCATATGACTTTTTTTTTTCTTAGTTCTTTCAATCCCCACAAGAGAAAAACTGGCTTGTGTTTGGGAACCATTGTTCTATGTAATATGAATAATGGTTTCTTCTCTTCTCTTGCTCCAGTGTGATGTCACCACTGTCACCTACAGTGATTGCCTGCAGGTCATCTTTGATTCAATCACCAGGCAATACATTGCTTCTTCCACTCACCCATGAAACGTGGGGAAGAGATCCATGTTAGTCATAAGTAACTGCACAAAATTCTGCCTGCCTAGACTTCAATAAATTTAGGTAGTTTCATTACTTGGACAGCTATATTGTGTGATCAACAATCTAATTTAACGCAAAGACTTTTTGGTTAGGGTATACACCCTTCACGTGTGCTTCTCATCCACATAGGTAGAGGTTTCATCACTATTCATAGAACATCCAAAGTGTTCTCACATTTTGAAGCATAAGAATCTCTGGGAATATGGAGAGAAGGTTTTCTTTAACCCACAATGGGCAGAAGACAATGGTCAAAAGACAGGAGTCTCAACCTTCTCAACAGAAGTATTCATTCCTGCTTGGTGTCAGATACCATTCTAGGAAAACCACAGATAGTTTTCCAATTGTAAGATGCTATTGGAGAAAGCACACTGGCCATCCTTCGAGAGAGCGTTGACTTAAGTGTTACTCCAAAAGTAAACTGATCCCATTGTTACCTATTATTCCAAAAGAGAAAGGTCAATTCTAAACATGGCACAGTATCAAAAATGTAGGAGGACAGAGTAGGTTGATTATAATTTCATTTATGTGAGTTTTATATTCTCAACAAAGAATCTGCCAATTCTAGTTGCACATGCTTCATTTTTACTGGATCCTATTGTTAGATTCCATCAGACTGTGCCAGTGTTCCCCAAACATAGTCCACTAGATCAGACCCCTGAAGAAAGAATTCTTTGGATGGATGGATGGATGGATGGAAGGAAGGAAAAGAAAAAAGAAAATAATTGCTTGACCAACTAAATTTGGGATGATTCATACAGCATTCTTTTCTTAAAGATTCACAATGCCCAGCCCTCAACAAGTACAGAAAGATCAAGATCATACCATTCATATTTTCAGACCACAACACTATGAAACTCGAAATCAACCACAAGAAAAAAATTGAAAAGGTAACAAATACTTGGAGACTAAAGAACATCCTACTAAATAATGAAAGGGCTAACCAACAAGTTAAAGAGGAAATTAAAAAGCACATGGAAGCCAATGAAAATAATACCACAACCCAAAACCTCTGGTATGCAGCAAAGGCGGTCACAAGAGGGAAGTATATAGCAATCCAGGCCTTCCTAAAGAAGGAAGAAAGGTCTCAGATACACAACCTAACCTAACACCTCCAAAATCTGGAAAAAGAAAAGCAAATAAAACCCAGTAACAGCAGAATACAGGAAATAATAAAGATTAGAACAGAAATCAATGCTATCTAAACAAAAACAAAACAAAACAAAACACAAAAAACAGAACAGATCAATAAGACCAGGAGCTGGTTCTTTGAAAGAATTAACAAATTTGATAAAACACTAGCCAGTTTGATCAAAAAGAAAAAGGAGGGGCGCCTGGGTGGCGCAGTCGGTTAAGCGTCCGACTTCAGCCAGGTCACGATCTCGCAGTCCGTGAGTTCGAGCCCCGCGTCAGGCTCTGGGCTGATGGCTCAGAGCCTGGAGCCTGTTTCCGATTCTGTGTCTCCCTCTGTCTCTGCCCCTCCCCCGTTCATGCTCTGTCTCTCTCTGTCCCAAAAATAAATAAACGTTGAAAAAAAAAAAAAAGAAAAAGGAAATGACCTAAATAAATAAAATCAAGAATGAAAGGGGAGAGATCATAACCAATACAGCAGAAATACAAATAATAAGAAGAATACTATGAGCAATTATACACCAATAAAATGGGCAATCTGGAAGAAATGGACAAATTCCTAGAAACATATAAACTACCAAAACTGAAACAAGAAGAAACAGAAAATTTGAACACACCCATAACCAGTAAAGAAATTGAATTAGTAATAAAAAAAATCTCCCAAAAAACAAGAGTCCAGGGCCAGATGGCTTTCCAGGGGAATTCTACCAAACATTTAAGGAAGAGTTAACACATGTTCTCTTGAAACTGTTCCAAAAAATAGAAATGGGAGGAAAACTTCCAAACTCTTCTAGGAAGCCAGCATTACCTTGATTCCAAAACCACACAAAGACCCCTTTAAAAAAGAGAACTATAGACCAATTTCCCTGATGAACATGGATGCAAAAATCCTCAACAAGATATTAGCCAACTGGATCCAACAATACATTAAAAAAATTATTCACCATGACCAAGTTGGATTTATACCTGGGATGCAGGGTTGGTTCAATATCCACAAAACAATCAATGTGATTCATCGCATCAATAAAAGAAAGGACAAGAACCATATGATCCTCTCAATAGATGCAGAGAAAGCATTTGACAAAATATAGCATCCTTTCTTGATTAAAACCCTCAAGAAAGTAGGGATAGAAGGATCATACCTCGAGATCATAAAAGCCATATATGAAAGATCCAACATTAATACCATCCTCAACAGGGAAAACTGAGAGCTTTCCCCCTAAGGTTAGGAACAAGACAGGGATGTCCACTCTCGCCACTGTTATTCAACATAGTATTGGAAATCTTAGCCTCAGAAATCAGACGACACAAAGAAATAAAAAGCATCCAAACTGGCCAGGAAGAGGTCAAACTTTCACTCTTCACAGATGACATGATACCCTGTATGGAAAACCCAAAAGATTCCACCAAACAACTGCTAGAACTGATCCATTAGTTCAGCAAAGTTGCAGGATATAAAATCAATGCACAGAAATCGGCTGCATTCCTACACACCAGCAATGAAGCAACATAAAGAGAAATCAAGGAATCGGTCCCATTTACAACTGCACCAAAAACCATAAATACCTAGGAATAAATGTAACCAAAGAGGTGAAAAATCTATACACTGAAAACTATAAAAAGCTTATGACAGAAATTGAAGAAAACACACACACACACACACAAAATGGAAAAATATTCCATGCTCCTGGAAGAACAAATATTGTTAAAATAGCAATACTACCCAAAGCAATCTACATATTTAACACAATCCCTATAAAAAAAACACCAGCATTCTTCACAAAGCTGGAACAAACACTCCCAAAATTTGTATGGAACCACAAAAGACCCTGAATAGCCAAAGCAATCTTGAAAAACAAAACCAAACCAGGAGGCATCACAATCCTGGACTTCAAGCTGTATTACAAAGCTGTAATCATCAAGACATTATGGTACTGACACAAAAACAGACTCTCAGATCAATGGAACAGAATACAGAACCCAGAAATGGACCCACAAACATATGGCCAACTAATCTTTGACAAAGCAGGAAAGAATATCCAATGGAATAAAGACAGTCTCTTCAGCAAGTGGTGCTGGGAAAACTGGACAGCGACATGCAGAAGAATAAACCTAGACCACTTTCTTACACCATACACAAAAATAAACTCAAAATGGATGAAAGGCCTAATGTGAGACAGGAAGCCATCAAAATCCTTGAAGAGAAAGCAGACAAAAACCTCTTTGATCTTGGCCACAGCACCTTCTTATTCAACACGTCTCCAGAGGTAAGGGAAAGAAAAGCAAAAATGAACTATTGGGACCTCATCAAAATAAAAAGCTTCTGCACAGCAAAGGAGACAATCAGCAAAACTAAAAGGCAACTGACAGAATGGGAGAAAATATTTGCAAATGACATATCAGATAAAGGGTTAGTATCCAAAATCTGTAAAGAACTTATCAAACTCAACCCAAAACATAAATAATCCAGTGAAGAAATGGGCAAAAGCCATGAATAGACACTTCTTCAAAGAAGACATCCAGATGGCCAACTGACACGTGAAAAAATGCTCGACATCACTCATCATCAGGGAAATAGAAATCAAAACCACAATGAGATACCACCTCACACTTGTCAGAATGGCTAACAACAGATGTCGGAGAGGATACAGAGAAAGAGCATCTCTTTTGCACTGTTGGTGTCAATGCAAACTGGTGCAGCCACTCTGGAAAACAGTATAGAGGTTCCTCAAAAAAGTAAAAGTAGAACTATCCTACGACCTGGCAATTGCACTACTGGGTATTTATCCAATGGATACAGGTATGCTTTTTCAAAGGGGCACATGCACCCCAATGTTTATACCAGCACTATCAACAATAGCAAAGAATCAAAGAGCCCAAATGTCCATCAGTGGATGAATGGATAAAGATGTGGTATGTATGTATGTATACACACACACACACACACACACACACACACACAATGGGGTATTACTCGGCAATCAAAAAGAATGAAATCTTGCCATTTGCAACTACGTGGATGGAACTAGAGGGTATTATACTAAGCAAAATTAGAGAAAGACAAATATCATATGATTTCACTCATATGAGGACTTTAAGACACAGAACAGATGAACACAAGGGAAGGGAAGCAAAAATAATACAAAAACAGGGAGGGGGACAAAACATAAGAGACTCTTAAATATGGAGAACAAACAGAGGGTTACTGGAGGTGTTGGGGGGGGATTGGCCCAATGGGTAAGGGGAATTAAGGAATCTACTCCTGAAATCATTGTTGCACTATATGCTAACTTGGAAGTAATTTAAAAAATAAATTAAATTAAATGGAAAAAAAAAGATTCACAATGCCCACTGGCATATTAAAGGCTCAGAAAACCTGCAGTAAAGAAAACTTACACCTACGTTTAAACTAGAGTTTCCTAAAAGAATTGGACTTCAGGAATCTTATTTCTCACAACATTTATTAACATCTGGTGGAGCCAGTGTCCGCACACTTTGTTCCATTTTCACCCCATGTAGAGATGTTCTTAGTTCTATCAGTCAGTCCACATAGTGACAACAGAGCAAAATTTCCTCCAGCTAGGATTGTAAGTGCTGAAGAGCCAGTAGATTTTTGTTTCTCAGATGTTGCAATTTCACTCCTCAACCAGCATGGTAGCACACGTCACATAGCATCAGGTTGCATCTTGTACATGACATAACGGCTCTTGGGCTTTGATGACAGGTGTATGAACAAACCATGGCAGCTCATGCAGCATTGACCATATTAGGTCTCAGAGTAAATTCATTGAACTAGGTGTAACTGACTTGAATGTTCTACCATGAACAGGCTATTCCTCATATTTGGGGC
Source organism: Lynx canadensis (assembly GCF_007474595.2). Taxonomy (NCBI): domain Eukaryota; kingdom Metazoa; phylum Chordata; class Mammalia; order Carnivora; family Felidae; genus Lynx; species Lynx canadensis. The sequence goes on from NC_044311.2 coordinate 33,412,191, forward strand.
TAGTTTGCTACTGAGCAATTACAAAGGCTACCTCTTGTCTTGTGAATAAAAGCTCATTAAAATAAGCCAATTACTGGGGCGCCTGGGTGGCGCAGTCGGTTAAGCGTCCGACTTCAGCCAGGTCACGATCTCGCGGTCCGTGAGTTCGAGCCCCGCGTCGGGCTCTGTGCTGACTGCTCAGAGCCTGGAGCCTGTTTCCGATTCTGTGTCTCCCTCTCTCTCTGCCCCTCCCCCGTTCATGCTCTGTCTCTCTCTGTCCCAAAAATAAATAAACGTTGAAAAAAAAAAATTAAAAAAAAAAAAATAAGCCAATTACTGAGTGACCATCAAGAGCCAAGCTCTGCCCCATGCAGTGTCCACTCTGCCCTCCTCTGGATAAACCCTCTTCTTCGCATTGGCAAAGGTAGCCTGGCAGTACCCTTGCTAATTCTTTCTCGATTCCTCATCCTGAATGTCCTCCAAGACCTGGTGGAGGAAAGGTGTGTGATAAGCCTTGAAAGATACTCTAGAACAGCTATTCCCAATTCTTGAAAAGATACAGGCCTCTTCTAACATCAAAATATTTCACAGACCTCAGCATGATTGAGGATATGTTTTGAGTACCTGATAACTGAGAAAACGTGGAACAAAAAGTTAACTAAATTCAGTAATGATTTAAAACAGTTAGGATGCTTCCCCTGGCAAGACACAGAAATCTAGATTCAACCTGGCTTTAACAAGGATACATATATTTCTTATCTCATACAACAAAAAGGGTCAGAGGAAGGACTGCAGAGAGAGCTGATTCACCAAATCAGTATTGTCATCGTGACCCCAGGGCCTTCCTATCATGCAACTCTGTCTTCTTACTGTGGCTTTTATCCCCAGACTGGCAGCACAACAGCTGTGGCACTCCAGCTGCCACACTAAGACACACATCTGAAAGTTAAGAAAATCTATCTTTTCCTGTAGTTCTCTTTTATGGAAGGGAAAGTGTCCCCCAGAAGCCTCTTGGAAACCTTTCCCTCAAGTTTCATTGGCCTAAATATGTGCATCTGCCCATTGATGGACCAATAATGAGCCGAGAATAGGACTAGACTGAAACAGATCAGGCTCACTCTTAGAGCTGGGAGTGAGGTTCGTTTCTCTCAGGCTTTTGGCTGCATGGAAACAGGGTAGGTGCCTGGGGAGGGGAGGAAATCAGGGTTCCGTTATGAAGGGAAGAATACATGTCAGGCAAGCAAACAATAGTGCCTGCCTCTTTCTTTTAAGCGAATTTGTAGTTCACTAACATGCATTTGAAAAATAAGAGTGAATATATGTGTGGTAGTGTGATATATTCATCTATAAGTGAATGGCTGTACAGACTCTGCCAAAATTCTTTCAGGGCAAGTGCCATAATATTCAAGTAGAAATGGTTTAAATAATTGTAGTTTACTTTTCTCACATACTTTTCTCTAAGGTAGATCATTCCAGGATTGGTTCAGTGGCTCACCAATGTGAGCACTCTGGACCAGCTACTCAATGATTCCCTTGGTTTTCTCCTCATAGTCACAAAGTGGTTGTTGTTGTTCCATATACCTAACCCCTAGAAGATAAGGAAGGAAAGAGAAGAGAGGGGAGGGGAGGGGAGGGGAGGAACAGAGGGAGATAGGGAGAGCATCTCTCTTCAAAGAATTCTCTTAGTCTAGACTTTTAATTCAGAGCTTGAGGCAAAGACTTGTGTGCAGGTATTTGGTTAGGATATGTGATTCCCTAATAAAGAATAGGAGTCACAGATAAGGGCAGTGAAACAGGAATGGAAAGAAAGCCAATGCAGATGCATTACTGATGTGGTCACCTCCATGAGAAACTGGTACTCAAACCTATTGGGACTTTCTGAGAAGCCTTATGAACTACATCTCATAATTGTCCATTCAGGAGACAAAAGGAGAAAGGCTTTATCACCTCTGACCTCCTAGTGGCCAAGGTCTGCCCCACAGGTATTAAGTTCCCCTGACACCACCAGGTTATGCTTATATGAGGGCAGAGAACAGAGTTTCCATGGATTTCCAGGGCTGCAGCATCAGAGGAGCTCTAAAACAGGAAGTAAGGACTATACTGCCTGGGCCCAGATGAGACCCTATCAACTGCAAAGATGGGCACTGACTTACACAGAGCTGGTCACTCCAGCAGAGGGGCTGAGGGGATTCTGAAATGGTACACAAGCAATGTCCAATACAGTTTATTTTTCATTTAGTGAAGAAAATCATTTCCTGAAGTTCTCAGCAGACACACTCTACCTACCTACAAATGCAAAGGAGGCTATGAATGTGTATATTTGTCATTTTTATCCTCTAGAGTAAAAGGTAGGTTTTGCCAGCAAGAGGGTGGGATATATATTCCTGATTAGTGAAGGTGTTCTTATTAACTCCTTGTTAAAATTCTGTGCACAAGGAAAAGAAAGAGGAACAAAAAAAGAGAAAGCCACCAGAATGTTAACAGCAGAGACCAGTGGCTGTCCCCAGCATCTCATCTCCCACAGTAACAGAATATTTGGGACAACACATATCTGCTCAAAACAATGACTGTCATTCCCAGCCTCCTTGACAGCCAGGTTGGTCATGTGACTCAGGTGTACACAATGCAATGGAGCAGATGTAACGTGTTTAACTTCAGAATAAAAAGGCTATTTGGAGCCATAGTGAGGAAGAGGAATAATGGAGAAATGATAACACTTTGTTCGGCTTCTATTTGGTTCCATGCTGGGTCTGTTGCCTAGATTTCACTTTTGATCCTCACATCAACCTATGGGGAAAGTAGTATTATCTCTGTTTTACAGTTTAGAAAACTGAAGCTCAAATAGACATTTGAAATTTACTTTAAAGACAGAGTCATGTAAGAGTGGCAAGGTTATTTCCCTTAGCAACTTCCCTGTGTTTCAGCACACTTCCCTCAACCCTCCTCTCTCAGGGGTGTCCCCAGGTCTTTCCTTTCCCCTACCCACTCCCACAGTAGTAAGAGCCACTCCCTAGGAAAGCAACTACAAAGACCAAGTACCTCAAAGCAAAAGACTGAGGATTTTTTCCCAAGGAGGTTTTTCTGCTAATGGAAACAAAGTTAGACGCCACAGGAGAAAGAGGAGGAAGAGGAAGCATGGGACAAGTGAGACACACAGGAAAGGAGGGGAAATTTAGTCCTACCTGGAGAGGGGATTGGTGGGGTTTTTCTACCTCAGTGACCAGGGAACTGAGAGTAAGCTGAATCCTGCTCAGTGTCACCAATCTGAGAGCACTCCCAGGTCCTCCCTGCCTCAACTGGCTCACCATCTTCGTGAAACCAACCATCTAGGGGCCCCTGGGTGGCTCAGTTGGTTAAGCAACGAACTCTTGATTTCAGCTCAGGCCATGATCTCACAGTCATGACATTGAGCCCCATGTCAGGCTCCATGCTGGGTGTGGAGACTGCTTAAGATTCTCTCTCTCTCTCTCTCTCTCTCTCTCTCTCTCTCTCTCCACCCTTTCCCCTCTCCCCCTCCCCTGCTTGCTCACTCTCTCTCTCTCAAAACAAAACCAAACCAACTATCTAACAATTTCAACCCCTCCAGGTGGCAGATGGCCAGAAGGGAAACCCCTCCCCTATTCAAAGATGTACTCAAAAAAAAACCAATTGAATAGTTCCCTATGAGCCAAGAGAGCAGTGGAAAAGATGGGAAGAACCAACCAAGTTTGGACATGGAGAGATGCTCAGAGACTTCACAGGTGAGATGGAGCTTTAGCGCAGCACACCTTAAGAAAGTATGTTCTCAGGGTGCCTGGGTGGCTCAGTTGGTTAGGCATCGACTTTGGCTCAGGTAATGATCTCACAGTTTGTAAGTCCTAGCCCTGTGTTGGGCTCTGTGCTAACAGCTCAGAGCCTGGAGCCCGCTTTAGATTCTGTGTCTCCCTCTCTCTGTGTCTGTCCCCCACATTCTCTCTCTCTCTCTCTCTCTCTCTCTCTCTCTTAAAATAAATAAACATTAAGATCTTTTATTTTAAAAAAAAGAAAGTATGTTCTTAACCATAGATGAATAAAGGAAATTCTCAGCTATGCAGCTATAAGAGGGCTGGCAAGATCAGCAGAACCACAGGACTCAGGATAGGACCTGAGAATCCACAATGTGTGTGTGACTCCAGACCCCGAGTCCCATTGGGGCCAACACTGTATTTCCCAACAGCTGTTGAAGAAGAGCAGTATTTACTGTTCCAAGATCATTACAGGGAGAAATTCAGCCCAGCTCATCCTAGTCCTCCTAGACTTAAAAACTGAAAGGTTATTTTATACAGCAAGCGAATGCCAACTCAAAGGAACTGGTCAGTAAAAATAATCACAATTTTACTAAATTAAAGTGTATGAAAATAGAGTATAGTTGAATAGAATCCATAAAAAGAAGGTTCAGATGTGCATACCAAAAGAACTTGAGCTTCTGCATGTAAAAGCTTAGCTATGGTTATAGAAAGTCAGCTAAGTCCAATTCTAGACAAAACCTGAAATGGTAAGTAAGCAAGGGAGACTTTGCTATCACATAGGGAGCTTTGACTACACCAACAGAGAAACTAACCAGAAAGGACTTAATAAGGAAAAGAAATTCTCTCACATATCAAGAAGCTTCAAAGTTGAGTTTCAAAGTTGGTTATTCAGCAACTCTACAAAGCCCTCAAGGAACCAGATTCCTTCCCTTTTCCCACTCCCATCCTCATCTTACTAACTTTCTCTCTTCACCCATCCCCTACATGGTCCCAAGGAGGCTGCCCTAGTCCCAGGTGTGAAGTGGTACCATGCCAACAACATCATCCCAAAACAGAAAAATTGGGCACCATTTCCTCCTGTGCAACTCTTTTGAAAATCAAGGAAAACTTTTCCCAGAATCCCACCCCAGAGCAGACTTCAATTCATTGGCCACACTGGGTCACATGCCCACCTTTAAACCCATCCCTGGCAAGCAGATAGAGAGTCTATTATTGGTTTAATCAAGCAACCCCTGAGCACTGGGTTAAAAAAAAAAATCAAGGTCTGATTAACAAGGAAGAAAAGGGGGAATGACTGTTGGCTAACCAGTGAGCATTTTCTGTCACAGATTTTATGTTGCAAATCAGAGAATAAACGATAGGATAGTCTACAATGAGGACAGGGTCGGTAACACCAATCAGGGCCACAGAAGAACTTCAAGATATCTGACCTAGTTACTTAGCTCAAATCCATCTTCATATATCTAATAAGTATGCCCTATGTTTCAACATCTTTAAACAAGTATTTCAGCAAGGCAGTATGGTAGACTAGGATTAGACAGACCTATGTACCAATCCTGTCCCCATGACGTGCATGTACATAAGTGACGTTTGCCGTGCTATTCCAAGGTGGCTTCTTTCTCTCATAATCTTGTGTCTATTGTGGAGATTAATAAACAAAGAATCTCAGCATGTGATAAGTACCACAGAATACAAGGATTGAGATTACCTTTTAAATTATAATCCTAGGATTATAAATGGACTGTCCTGATTTATTTGAAGACTAATCATTGCTAAAATTATCCTACTGAATTTAGCTCTTAAACCTAGGTTGATAAGGGAATCAATCCACTCCACAGCATAGTAAGTACAAACCTAAAAATATTTTTAGCAAAGAACTGCTGCAAGATATATTTGGTTAAAACCATAATAACAAACCAAAATAAGTCCTCATCAGCAGACTAGACACACTGTTTTCTGATAAAAGTACGAGTTTAGGGGAATTTATTGACGTGAATGTTGCATTAGCAGAGACATTGCAAATGTTTACCCAGAATAAATAAAGACAGTAAATAAGTACAGAGTAACTTCCAATGTCTTCCCATCCATCTACATAACATTCTCATACTGAACTTCATGAAGTCCCATTTTTAACCTCTCACTCCTCACCTCCAAAGCCTACCATTTTCATTGCCCATCTGATAGATTGCCAGCCCCTCATTCTAACATCCAGTGATACCATGAATTGGTCCACCTAACCCTTGACCTTTACCCAGTTCATATGGAGTCCTGCATCCCATCCCCACACCTGCCCCAGTGCACAAACCTCCCCACCTGACCTACCTCCTTCCCTCCCCTCAGTCTATGCAATCCTTCCCATCCTTTCCCGAAGGAAGACAGTCAAGGCCCCTATTCAAGGAGCCTTCTATTAAGATATAGCCCTCAAGGATCCACACAGTCTCCCTTCTGCCTCATACCATGCTTGTGCTGAGAGGATTAGGATAGCAAAAGGAGGACTCTTGAGTCAGACAATACCTGAGTTCAAATCTTGGATCCACCACTTACTAGCTCTGTGACTATGGGCAAATCCTGTCTGACATTTTTAGGTCTCAGTTTCCTCATCTTTAAAATGAGGATAATAACAGATTTCTCCACCTAGGCTTACTGAGTATTAAATAAAATAATGCAGATAAGGAGTTTTTGCATCAGGGCACGCCTGGGTGGCTGAGTAGTTTAAGCGTCGGACTCTTGATTTTGGCTCAGGTCATGATCTCCTGGTTCGTGAGATACAGCCCCATGTCAGGCTCTGTGCCAAGTGGAAGAGCAAAAGTGAATAAAGGACATCCCTGCAACCCAAAAACATGAAGGATAAACCCTAGAGGCTAAGATGGGACACAAAAACTGGAACTCCAAAACTGGGAAAGTGAAGGGAGACCCCAGGCACCAGGCAGAGAAGCACCTTTTCCAGACTGCAGCAGTAGGACTTAAACAGACTCATGTTAAGCAATGCTGCTATCATGCCATCTCTTCAACCTGATGAAAACACTGGAAGGTACACTCCAACTAAACCTTAAAGTAAATGAGAACAGGAAAGATGTGAGAGACAGAAGCTAGGAAAGTCAACCTAGAAGGGAAGGACCTCCAGAAAGGATGTCTCCAAGAGACTAGAATGACAGACTTCCCAACATGGCTGACTTAGTGTGCAATCGTGTGAGGGTCTGGGGGACAATTACGGAGAATCAGTAACAGCTACAAAGCAAACCAAGTAGTGGGGGACTAGGACAATTTGTGGCAAGTACATGAAACTAGTCATAATACACTACAATGCTCAGCTGTGAATATTTGTATAGTAATAATGTAAATACTGTTAATTGAACCAAAAAGGCTGTAACAGAACTCCCCTGAGAAGGTAGAGGGAAAGCAGATGGCATGGGGGTGGGGTCAGAGAAGTACCTTCTCCTATCAGGCCAGTAAATAACAGTCTGCACATTTTTTAGAAATACAGAGATGTGTAGAGGTTCTCAAAGAATGGAAAATTACTGTCTTTGGAAAGAGGCTCTTTGGGGATTGTGAAGAGCAGGAGTTTCCTAAGGCAGGAGACTTACCGGTTTTTAGTACTTTCTGACTATTTATTTATTTATTTATTTATTTATTTATTGAGAGAGCCCACATGCCAATGAGCATTTAGTGGGGGAGGAGAGGGGGGAGGGAGAGAAAGAATCTTAAACAGACTCCACAATACAGAGCACAGTGTGCATAACCTGGGGACCCTGGGCTCATGACCTGAGCCCAAATCAAGAGTCCGATGCTCAACCCACAGAGCCACCCAGGCACCCCTTTTCTGACTTTTTAAATTAAGTGATGATATTATTTCAGTAAAATAAAATTTAAATAACAAAAAAAGAAAAATTGATAAGCATACTCTAATTTTCAATGTACTGGTTCCTCATCAACTGAGCACTAATTCATTTTTTACTTACAGATATTTTCACACTTTATTGATCAGGATCAGGGCTAACGAAAGAGCAAACAGAGAGTGAAGTGGTATCATTTCAGAGGTGCTGCAGAGGTTCCCTCAACAGTATTGGTAACATCGCCCCATGACAGCCACAGTGACCTGGGCCTCCAGCAGCCCTCCCCTTAAATCCAGCTTTTTGAGGCCCTTATTGGCGCTTTGATAATTAGTGAGCATGTTAGCTCCAAGAAGAGGACAGAAGTGAACAAGACACAGTTTGGGGATGAAAATGCTGACAAGCAAAATGGTGTTAAAGAAACTGGAAAAAGAGCAAGAGCCAACCCCAGCAAGGCCAAATGTGTACTGGTAAGACAGAAGTGATAGAATTCAAGACAAAATGGGGGCCCTCTGCACAATTCTGCCAAGAGTCATCTGGGATCACGTCTGGAAGACACAATCAGTGCGTGTCACTTAGGTTTATAGCGTTTTATTCCTGTAAAGCTCTTCCCATTCAGTTATCCAGTTGGAGCCTGCAGTGGTTATCCCCCAGGACAGCCCCCAGTGATCCCACTTCCTGGTATTTGCATCTTTGTGTAGTCTCTTCCCACACTGTACCAGGCTTCTGTCTTGGTCCCTGTCAGATCATTTGCATAGGGAGAATCAAGATACCATGTCATGAACAGTCCCTAGGAAGAGGCCCATGTGCTAAGAAACTGAGGCCTCCCACCAACAGCCCCATGAGTGAGCCTGGAAGCAGATCCTCCGATTCCACCAAGCCTCCACATGACTGCAAACCCAGCAATTTTTACATTGTACTCCCTTAAGAGACTCTGAGTCAGAACCATCCACCTAAGCTGATCCTGGACTCTTGACCCTCAAAAAACATGGGAGATAATAATAATTTGTTGTTTTAAGCCACTAGGGTTTGGGGAGTAATCGTTACACCAGTAGATAAGCAATACCAGGTTTGACAGCCGGCCATGGTGAAATTATTATCCCCATTTTTCAGATGAGAAAATAGAGGGCAAGAGAAGTCAAGAAGTTTGTCCAAAGCCTCACAATAACTGGAAGACCTAGGTCTTGAACTCCCATCAACTTAACCATCAACTTACTCAACAAATATTTCAGTGACTTCAGTATCAAAATAGTAAGGATTGTTGGTCTTCAGAACATGTAAAAATGATGCTTTAAAGAAACAAGGACATGAAAATAAACATGCTTAATGTAGCACCTTTTGCAACTGCTCAGTGCCCCAATATATCCTGCTATTTAGGTTGTGAGCAGAGGTAGGTACAAAAAGAGGAACTGTTACTCTGATCCTTGATTGGGGCTTGTTGCCAGAGTTTGGTCTTATCCTCTGCAGCACATAATTTGTGATAAAATTGGCAAGAGAATGTATGCTCCAATAACTTGGCCGATTGCATTAGGCAAACAGAGCCTTAAAGAGTATTATTTATGATAAAAGCTGACCAAGGATTCTTACATCAGAAGAATGGAGGTGGGGGAGCCCTAATGCATGTGAAACACCTGAATGCAATAAAACCCAAGGCAGAAGCATACAACGTTGACGTTCTTTTGACTTTTATTTTAGCACAAAAAGTACTTTCTGTTCTTATAACCACTGGGATTTTTTTTTTTTTAATTCTAAGAACCATCACTTGCTCACATACAAATCCTCTATTTCTCAAGCTGAGATATTCAAGATGCCTATGTGTAGCATCAGTGTCTCCAGAAAGGGCCAGCTCAGAGGCTTGGCATTCTCCACGGGGAAAGAGAGTAAGTCAGGGACTCATCAGGTTGTCAATATCTACTGAATATCAATGGACAAGGTTTTGGAATCTTAACAACCTATGACCATCCCTTGTTTTTTCCCTCACCTTCCTGAGGGGAGAGGAGAGCTAAGAGGAATCCAAAATATTCAGTAGGAGTAGCCTTATTCTCAAAGGCATTGCCAAGAGCTGACCCCAGGGCCAATAAAAGTTTGCCCGTTTATAAAGTTTCTGGCCCATAATTTAAGGCGAGATTCCTCCACAAATAGAGTGTCTCATAAGCAGTATTTTTTGTTTGTGGTTCTAGGCTTATTAAAATAATTTTGGTGTGTCTCATTCCAGTGACTTCCCAGTACACTTAGAATAAAACCTAAACTCCTTACGGAGCCTAGAAGGTCCTGAATAATAGGCACTGCCAACCTCATGCAGTCTTTTCCTTATATTCTCCCAGGGTCCTTACATCCTTCAAGTACCCTTGGTTAGTCACTCCTCCAGTTGGTGGTATTTCCTGCTTCCCCTACTTTATCACCCCTTTATCAGGCTGGCTCCTTCTTGTGTTCAGGTTCCTGACCACCCAGTGTAAAGGAGACTTCCTCCCCTCAGCCCATCTCATCACCTCGATTCACTTTTTGTCACTTAACACTATCAGAAAATAACATTTATTTAATTATACAATCATACCATCTGACCATTTATTGAACAGTTCCTACATGCCAAGCGCTATTTAAGGGCTTTCACTGTATTATCTCATTTAGTCCCAGTAAAAAATCCATTATGCCCACTACAGGTGAGGAAGCCAGGACACAGGTTAAGAGCCTTGCCTGAGGTGATGCAACTACTTGGTGGTGGAACTGGGAATCAGCCCAAGAATTTGTTTCTTGTTTTTTGTCCGTCCTTCGTTGGGCTTAAGCTCTATGGGAGAAGGACCTCCGCAGGTCTCGTTCACTGAGGTATCCCAGCACAGTGCCTAGCGCACAGTAGGTGCTCAATAAATAACCTTTTAATGAATGAATGAATAAGATTTCAAAGCGCTTACCGTGCTCCCACCCTTCCATTTTCTGGGATAAGGGTGTACATGTTAGGCAATCCTCTATTAATTTGCCCCAAGTCGGTGAGTCACGTGATCTTTGCTTCGACCAGACCCCCAGCTAAGGCAAGGCGGTTTGAAGTATCAAAAAGTCTCCTTACCTGGGTGCGCTGATGGTGCTGAGACAGAAGGGTCCTTCAGCCCAGTCAAGCACACTGCCAGCCGGGCGTTGCAAACGTGAGGTTGCAGGCGCTCCAGGCATCTGGAACCCGGTTAAGTTCGCTTTCTCATTGTTTCTTGGTGGAAGCCGCGCCCTCCTGTGCCATCTTGGCTTCGAGGGACACTTGGAGTTTTAAAAAACTTCAAGACGAGTGGGCTGGGCTGGTTTCTGGAGGGAAGACCCTAGCGCAGTTACCAGAAAATGTCTTAATAGGACCAGAGCCCCGGGTCTTTTCGGGCACTGTAGAGATATGGGATAGGTCTCTGAAACCGGGAGAAAGGTAAAACGCAGGGATGCCAAATATTACAATATTTTTGGTAGTAAGAAAAATTTGAAGTTTATGATTTAACCAAGGTGCATTATCTCCCAACATCAATTTACTGTCTTCAGTGTTGGCTTCTTGGTTGTCAACGCTCACGGGTGGGCTGGATTATAGCACCCGTAAACACCTGAGTGTCCTCGCGTTCATACTCCGCGCAGCGAGCGGGGGCGGCACGGAGGGCCCCAAAACCGGAACCTGGAACTTCGCTCAGTTACTCTCTGGAATCCCGGAGGGGCCGCGGTAAGCCGCCAGGGCTGGCGTCCTGTGAGTGCCCCGCACCTCCGCGGATCCGGACGCAAATGACTCTCCTGGCCTCTTAGCAAACAGGCCCCGCGCGAGCCGCATGGCCAGCTTCCCTCTTGTCCTCCACCCCATGACCGCGTTCTCCAAGTCACCATCTGCGCGCATTCTTCTCCGCACTCGGCTGTCATTCAGTCCCGGAGGCGGTCTGGGAGCAGAGACCTTCTGCCCACCAGAGAGGAGGAGGTGGGGGCTGGAGGGCGGCAGAGCGCGAAGGCCAGGCAGGTGGGTGCGGGCCTGGGAGCCCGGGACTTCCGCGTTTGGCTCAACCGGGTTGCACCTGGGATCTTCCCCGCAGCTGCAAGGCGGGGAAAGGCCTGTTGTAAAAGTTTAAGTCGGAGCCGAAGGAAACCATAAAGCGTCTCCTTTGAGCTCCGAGTTGTGCGGACACTGGGCATTTAAAGATGAGTAACACGCCGCCACTGCCTTCGAGGAGTTCGAAGTCTGGGGGACTGCACGGGCTGCAACAGGGCTCCACGCGAGGCTGGGGAAGAGGGCGGGAGATAGAGCAGGTGTAAGAGTGAGTGCATAGAAGGTGTCTTAGCCCATTAAGGGAATCAAAGAAGTCTCCCCAGAGGAGATGAAGCCTTCAAAGAGACCCGAAGTACGGAAAGGAGTTGGTAGAAAGGAGAGCGGAAATGGTTCCTACAAAGAAGAACCTTGCCGGGGGCGGGGTGGGGGGTGGGGAGGCCGGACGAGAGGGAGCGGGGCTAAAAGTGGATAGGGTCGTGACCTCTGAGGCCTCTCCACTTCCACACGAACAGGGACGGTTCGCTGGCAGCATCCCAGCTGCTCAGCTGTGCAGATACCAGGCTTAGGCCGGCACGCGTCGCGTTTTCAGTACCTGCGCTGCGAAAAGGTATGCGTACGTACCTTTACGTACGTGCGCGGATTCTCTAGGTAACCGCCGCAGTGGAAAGGCCGCATCCCAGGGAGGTCTCCAGCTTTGGGGAGTGGCCTGGCGGCCCGAGCTTCAGGCTGCGGGTAAAGCAGTGGGCGTATTTAGGAGTCTTTTTTCCTAAGACCTGTTCCAGCGGTGACCAAAGCCCCTGGCTTTCTCCAGGGGCCATCACTCCAAGACGTCTGCCCGTGGTCTAGGCCTGGCGGGAAGGCAGAACTTTGAAGGATGGCGCAGAAGAAGGCAGAGGCATGGGCTGGAGACAGCACCGTGAAAGGCTCCAGGATCACGGGAACTCCTGCGCAGGGCCCAGAACTCACGAGTCTTGAATAAACCCGTAGCCAACCAGCACTGTGTACGGGTTGTAAGCGACTCTGCCGTGCGCCTAGGAGACGTTCGGACGCCGGGCGGGGAAAGCGCGGCCCTCAACCCTGAGTTCCCTCCCAGCAGCACGGAGTTCAAGTCTCAAAGCCAAGACGCACAGGGGCATACTGGCTCCCTCCAGGGTCAGTGCAGTCTGACCCAGGCTGCCTGGGGCTCCCGAACCCTGGGAAGTCCTGTGGCTCCCTGCCCACAAACTGCCACCCCACCGTTGCTTGCCCTTTGTGCTAATCCGCTCAGCAGTTTTGGATTACGAACAGAAGGGAGTGTGAGATGTTTAGAAAATAGCACAGACCAGAGGCGGAGGAGGAAATTTGAGGAACTGAAGGAGGGCGCGTGCCTGCCCCGAGTGACCTCGGAGCAACAGGAATGAGTTGGCCTGGAGGCTGAAAAAAGAGTCTACGACCTTGTTCCTGGACCCCTTCCAGGAGCAGTTTCCTAGAGGCTGGTTTGCATGAGCCCTTTAGGTCTGTGTGTGGGTTTGGTGTCCCCCGAGGGTTACAGGGTGAGTTGGCAGGTCTCGGCCAGACGCCATAGCTCTCTGCAGATAGGAGCACTTCTGTCATTCTTTCCTCAGACTGGTGAGATCGCCCAGTGGGACGCGAATTGCCTGGCTCTTAGACCTCCCATCCCTGGCAAGCTCGGCGTGCAGCGCTTAGTCCACAGGCTAGTCTGACCTGAGTAGGGGCTGCCTGAGACCCTTGGAAACCCTCCTGCGACTGGGCTGAAAAGCGCCTCTACTTCCTGGTACGCCAAGCTAAGTGAAACTTCTTGCAGAGAAAACAGGGTTAGAGAGCAGGATGGAGGCCTGGGGCTGTGCTGAGAGGACTTTAAAGACCGTGCACCTGCTCACAGGTCCAGGCGGAGGTGGCAGAGGTGGCGCACTTGGCGCGAGGTCTATTGTCAGGGAAGCCAGGTCTCAGACCAGATCCTAAGGGGAACAAGCCCAGGCGGAAAGATAAACCTCCAGTGAGGTTTATCTGCATGGCAAATTCCGATGACTCCCACAGTCTAGTGGAGGGGTGCACCTTGGCTCGCTCTACCATCTCATTCTTAGACCTGGCCCCATGCGGGGTGGAAAACAAATTAGGGGGTTTCAAATCCCATACACCCAGCATCACCACTCCCTACTGGAGTCATTTGGCATATCACTCAGCCCTTCTCAACCTCAGTTGCCTAATCTGCAAAAGGGGCATAGTGCCCACCTCTCTGAAGAGTGCGCTCAGGATGAGAAATACCACGGATCTAATTGTAGGAAGGAGACATAAAGCCTTCGCCTCAAACTTGATGCACTACCCGCTAAAGAAAGCCCCTCTCTCTCTCTACCTACTCAATTTCTGCTTACCTCCCCCACCCCCAAACCCTCCAAGCCTGCGGAGCTGTGCGCTGTTTCTGGTCGGTCCTCCCGAGAGAGGCTGGTGCAAAAGCCAATAAGCCTGGAACACACGCAGGTCCTGCTGGGCCTGGGACAATGGTTTCCATTTAATAAATATTTCCCCCAAGGGCATTTCACATTGGGCAGGCAATTATTCAAAGGAAACAGGCACGCAGGTTGGCTCCGCGGGTTATTTCGTCCTCTTTACCCGAAGAATGCTCATCTGACGCAAGAAACGAGTCTTGAATTCTCGCTGGGTGGAAGAGGTGCCCAGGGACAAATCGACCCTGGGTGCGGATACAACCTGAGACTCTATTCTAGGGCCTCTGCAGAAGGGGCAAGGGCAAAGCCCCCGCGCCCCGCCGGGAGCAGGCCCAGCCTCCAGGCTGTCCTTCCGGTTTGGACAAATGTGGGGGGAAAATTGTAGGTCTGAAAACACTAAATAATGATATCGTACATAGGAATCATGATGGAAACCCTATTCCCGGCCTCTCCACAAAAGTGAAGAGAGGGTCGCCGGGCTCTTCCAAGCATTTTAAAACTGCACTGCGAGACGGGAGGCCTCCCAGCAAAGGGTTAGAACGCACCGCTGTGCCAGCCCAGGAGCCAGCGCTTCGCCCAGGCGCTGCGTGCTGGGGCAGGGGTGCAGGCGGAGGCCGAGGGACACCCGTGAGAACGCAGCCAAAGGACCCCAAGGATATGGTTAGAAAAGTTTATTTCGCTTTTTAACCTGAGTTTGATATATTCTTTTTCTTTTCCGAGGATCTTTGACAACGGGGAAAGTGCTGTCCTTGCATTTCCTGGCGAGGCTGTCCTATTTATCAACACGCGCTCTCAGCTCACTCCCTTTGCAGCCCCCTCCCTAAGTCTTTGTATTTGAAGCCCTAATTCTGCTTTGCACGACCGACCTGGAAAGGAAACCAGCGCGAAGAGTTTTATTTGTTGACAGTGCCAGAAACAATGTGGAATCCGAGTCCCCAGTCCTGAGCCGGCCGCTCTGTTCTCTCCCTCTCTCTGTCTTTCCCTCACACCTCTCCCCGCCCCCACTAGTCGCGCTCCCTCTTTCCTCCCGGGCGCGTTGGCAGGTGCGCCCCCTTGCCTTCTCTGCAGCTGATTGGCGCCCAGGTTGGGGAGTCACCGCCCCGCGCTTATGTCAGAGTGCGTGCTGTCCGGGCCCACCTCGCCTTTGAACTTCGCCGCTTTTGGCTCCCGTTCACCAGCCTCCCCGCATTCTCAGCCAGGTGCTGTGCTAGGCGAGGTAGCTCCGGGAAAGCCACGGGAGGGGGGGAGGGAACCACAGCGGTAGACACAGGACAGAAGAGAACCAGAGAAGGCGAAGGTGGAGAGGGGGAGAAGGAGGAGCTTCCTGCCCTCGCCAGCAAATTACCTGGCCACTTAATCCCAGAGACTCCGGTACTTGGGCCCCAGCCTCCAGTGCCGGCAGCCCCCCGGCCGGCTGCCCTCTCCTCCCCCGCCCTTCCTGAACTCACTCGCCCCCCGGGGCCTGCCTGGGTGCCGGGACTGGCATGATCAGCTGAACTTTGCGGGGTTAGCGCTTCTTTCTGGCTTCCCCTCAGCGGTGCGGAGGCGAGGGGAGCGCAGATAACCGGCTCAGGACGGACAAACCGGCAGACAGACAACCGCGCCCAGTCTCGCCTGCAGAGCCCCTACACTCCCCACCCCCACCCGCCTAGCCTCCGGGACCATGTCCAAACCTTCAGACCACATCAAGCGACCCATGAACGCCTTCATGGTATGGTCCCGAGGCCAGCGGCGCAAGATGGCCCAGGAAAACCCCAAGATGCACAACTCAGAGATCAGCAAACGCCTAGGCGCTGAATGGAAGCTTCTGTCCGAGGCAGAGAAGCGGCCGTACATCGACGAGGCCAAGAGGCTACGCGCACAGCACATGAAGGAACACCCTGACTACAAGTACCGGCCGCGGCGCAAGCCCAAGAACCTGCTTAAGAAGGACAGGTATGTCTTCCCCTTGCCCTACCTGGGCGACACGGACCCGCTCAAGGCGGCGGGCCTGCCCGTGGGGGCCTCCGACGGCCTCCTGAGCGCGCCCGAGAAAGCCCGGGCCTTCTTGCCGCCAGCCTCGGCGCCCTACTCCCTGCTGGACCCCGCGCAGTTTAGCTCAAGCGCCATCCAGAAGATGGGTGAAGTGCCCCACACCTTGGCCACCGGCGCACTGCCCTACGCGTCCACCCTGGGCTACCAGAACGGCGCCTTCGGCAGCCTCAGCTGCCCCAGCCAACACACGCACACGCACCCGTCCCCCACCAACCCGGGCTACGTGGTGCCCTGTAACTGTACCGCCTGGTCTGCCTCCACCCTGCAGCCCCCCGTCGCCTACATCCTCTTCCCGGGCATGACCAAGACTGGCATAGACCCTTATTCATCAGCCCATGCCACGGCCATGTAACCCCCAGCCTAGCCCGCCAGACCTGGAGGGTGGCCTGGAAGCGGGATCTGCACCCTGTCCTCTGCGCCTAGCCCGGGCCTCAGACGCCTCCGGGTCAGCCGTGCTGCTGCCCGCTACCCTACCCCCAGACTCTGCCTCTCGTCCAGGGGGATGGTAGGGGCGTCCTCCCGGACCCAAGGCGCAGACAGGTGCCAGAAACTTGCGAACATATGACAGCTACACAGCTGCCCTTACCCCAGCCGTCCCAAAACAAATCTCCGACTGTACCCCCTTTGGACAAAAAAAAAAGTAGGCAGTTTTGCTTTATTTATGTTTCCTTCTCTCTCCTCTGATGGGCTTTGGACTCCAGAACTCCCAGATCCTGGTACTATATCTAGAATATGCATATATATTTTTTCTTTTGCACCCTGAAGAGTTAGCTGTGTCTCTGTGTTTTGCCATCAGACACAACTAGGTGCCATTTGCTCTTTATGTGTGGGGGGAAAGGCTTAAAAGTTTAAAACTACAGAAAGGGAAATATTTCTATTTAAAATCATGCTATGATAGTGTTTGCTTCTTTAAAGGTAAAACAAAGGGACCCACATGATTATTTTCTTTGTATAAAGCAGTGCTCCTAGAGACCTAAGTTTACTTTTAGACAGAATGTCGGGTTCTGAAGTCAGGAAGTAGAAAGTGAACAAAAATTAAAAGAATAAAAACATCCTAAATGGTCATAAATGTTTTGACGATGTCTTGGAAATGTACCTAGAAGGATTTCACCTCCTTACTCTGTTCATTTGTTGAACAAAGACGTTTTGAATAAAGACAATCTGTCATTGCAAAAAGTAACCTTTGATGTGCATAAAATCCGAAGTCAGGAGGCCCTGCCCCAGGGACGGAGGAGTCGGGTCTGGGAGGTTTAGAGTGCACAGAAAGACTCTAGCAGTGGTGGCTGGCCTTGAGTGGGCCCAGTCTGGTGGCCTGCAGGCCAGGTGCAAAGGGGCCCAAAGTCTGGGATTTGTCCTGATCGCGCCCTCTGGACCCGCTTTTTGCCTTTAGAGGCTGGACAAAGGTATCCGTCCCTCGGATGTCACTCCTTCCAGGCATCTTCACAAAGTGGTCAGACCACTTCAAGGAGCGAATGAACTAAGACAAAGGCTGACCCAGACCTCTGAGATCTGGGTGCATTTTCTTTTCTTTTAAACCAAACTCCAAAAGAATGGAGAAAAGCGCAGTCTACTGGGAACCAGTTGCGCACCAGGCACCGAGTCCCTCGGTGGGTGTTTTTAAGTCCAATGCATGGGGAAGACCGGTGGAATTGGTATTTTTAAAAGATGCTTGAGAACACTGCTGCTGGCTCTTGGGATTTGGGGCTTGATACTGGTTCCTAAGTTTAAAAAGACAAGTTTAAGAAACCTGGAAAAACATATCTTAGGTCCCCGCTCTGGACTATCGGAGACTTTTTTACTAAGACCCTGTGGGAGCAAAGAGAAAAGGAGGCACGGAGTGCCTCAGGCACGGAGTATAGAAAAAAAATCATAAAAATTAAATAACTCTTAGCCCTTAGTGTTTAACAAAAAAAGCAAGAGAGCCTTTTCCTTTCCCCACTGGGGGAATATTATCTGGAAGATTGCTCTGCTTTTCATGGAGAGAAGGGACTTTCTGATGCCTTCCATCCCAACTCTTCGGAACTTGTTCTCAAAATCGAAGAGTGCTCCCCAATGCCTATCTCCCCTCAGTCTCACCCACAAAGCCATGCTCATGCATGCTTTTCTGTAGGTCGGGTGCTTTTTCCACTGGCTTTGATGTGGTGCGGGATGGAGGTGTGGGGCAGACTAGCGATTTGTCTGCTTTCTGCTGCTGTTGAGGGGTTTTTGCGCTTGCCTCTGTCTTTTCCAAAGGAATCAGTGGTTGAAAGTGCAAGGGAAACGTCAACAGACACCAAAGCCGAAAACCACCGATTAGCATATTGTCCTCAAAACAATTAGAAGTGTTTGAGGTGTTATTTGGAGCCTATTCATCTGAGCCCCTTTGTCAAAGGGGGATTTTCATTATAAAAAAAAAAAAAAAGTTAGCAGTTGTCCATCTGGCTGAGCTGAATAGCAAAGTGATCCGTGTTGTATATGCTTTTCTCATTAAGAGCTCTTTTGAGACCGATGTTAGAATTAAATGGTATAACACAATTAACATACACGGGCGCTGAATAGGAGGGGACGCCTATAAATAATAGATAGATAAATAAATGAGCGATCAGGCGAAGGTAAACAAAAGCGGGCTGGGGACAAGTAGGGGGAGGCCGGGCGGGCTGCGCCACGCTTACTTAGCATCACAAAACCCTCTTACAAATCGAGACAATTAGGAAGTGACTTGCCTCTGGTGGCTGTGGGGTCTGGGGGCTCTCGGCGCTTAGGGAAGGCCCCTCCTTTCGCCCCCTAGGAAGCCCAGGAGGCCCAGGGCGGAGGCACCGCGGTTTCCCTGTCTGATATAACCCCAACTGACAGTCCTGTCAGCCGCTCTGATCTCCCCCATAGCTCAGTGTCCCTTAACATCTCCTAAGATGAAGCTTACAGGGGTGTGGGTGTCTCCCCGCAGAGCCCGGCGCACCAGCGCCCTAGTTGCACAGAGTGCCCTGGCCGGAGGTGGATTCCGGCGCGCACGGCCCCACCAGGGTGCCCAAGAGACTCCCAGGCGGAGTTTGGCTGAGAAGGGTCACCAGGTGGGTCCGAGAGAGGGGAAACCTCGGGCAGCGGCGGGCCGGCGGTGGAAGCTGGAAAACTGAAACCAGGGCTCCAGACTGCGACTGGCTCTGGACACTCCGAAAGCAGCTGCAGGAAACTGGGGTGCGCGGTAGCGGGGAGGCGCCCGTGTGCCTGCGGCTTGGTGACTGAGACTCGTTTCGAACCAGCAGAGAGCGCGGGGCCCAGCGCAGGTCCCGGGACCTAAAGCCGTAGACTAGCTCTAGCCGTTTCTGTCTGTTCCACCTCCTCTCCTTCCTTGCTAGTCGGGCTCTGTCCAGCTCTCTGCCCTCCTGAGGTCTGGCCCCAGCCTCGGCCCCGCAGGGCCTGCCTCCGCCTAGCCTCCCGCGTCCCCCCGGGGCAGCAGAGCCTCCGCCGAGGTGCGCGGCCGCAACTCGCCCTAACAAACAGCCGAAATCCTCCTCGTCACGCCGCTGACAAGGGCCGATTACTGACTTTGAAGTCAGGCGCAGACAAAAAGAAATCCCCTGGGGGGGCTGTGGAAGGGGAGGGGGGGGAAGCAGTCCCTGTCAAACCTGTTTGCTCACAACTGTCTCTTTCTTTCAAGAAAATCATTAAAGCAAACCTGTAGGGAGAGGAGCGCCCCGCCCGCCCGGAGTCGAGGAGAGCCGCTTCTCCCGAGCGCGAGCGCGCTACGCTACGCTCAGCAAAGAGCAGTCAAGAGTCGCCCTCGACAGACTCTTGGTCTCGTCGGGAGAACGCGAACTCCCGCGGCGAACAGGGTGACGGGAACCCTGCAGGAGGCGACTCCCTGGACTCCTCCGCTCTCCTTGCGCGTCCCGCAGCCTGGGAGTCCCAGACTTCTGCGGGCAGCCTTGGCTTCCCTGGAGCAAGGGTGCCTGGGGCGGGGTGGGGGTGGGGGAACTGGGCCTCTCGCCTGCGGGTGCTATTGCTTCCGGGGGACAAAAAAAATTGACCCCAATACATGCCGCGCTCACCCCCACCTCTCCTCTACTAGGCGTTTTCTAGGACCCCAGAGGAGTCCTGACCAACTCCGGCTCCAGATGGCAACCGGTGGCATTGACCCGGCAGGGGCAGAGTTGTTTGGGTGTTCGTTAGATTTTCTTTCTTTAAAACCTTAGCGGTCCCTTGGCTGAGGGGCACAATGGCTGCATCTTCTGGGAGACGCCGGATCGTTGGCCCCCTTCCACACCTGGCCTCTCACGCAGAGCCTCTGTAGCCTTGCAGGCGCTTCCCCAGCTTTGAGTCTGTCTCCAGAAATCTTTAATCCCCTTCTAGTTTCTGAGTTTTCCCATTTAAATACCAATTTCCTTAGAACCGCTAACTTTATACGTGGCAGACACCAGCTACTTAAAGTAAATCACACTGAGGTGTGAGTGGCTGACATCTGAAACCCTCCTAACATTTGCATTTTAAAACAGGATCTAGATAACCTCCCGGAGTCTAACCTCCAGTCACCTAAGCGAGGTGATGTTACGGTCAGGGTAGGGCCTTAGGGGACTCTCATTACATCGTACCACCTAGAGAAGCGTCTCCCGCGTGGGCAGCCTCTCTGGGGAGAACTGAGACCGCCAGGGCCCAGAAAACTTGGCTAGCCCGGCGCCAGGACTGCCCTCGAGGACTCTGCTTCGGCTCCTCCCCAGCTCAGGTCTTGTCACCATTGTTCAAGCGGACAATGAATTTCAAGTCATTTGAATTTGAATATCACATAATTCACAAGATTCGTGTTAAGAACTCTCATCTCTTTATTTGCTGAATGGATTGTGCGTGTGTATGAGTGTGAGAGAGGAAGACAGGCAGAAGAAGGGACACGTTAGGTTTGGGTACAGGGGATGCGAGGGCCTTTCTGCCATGGCCAAGGGGCGCTCCCTCCTAGCTTCTGGCCCTGCCCTGGCCTCGAGACCCTCTCAGACCCAGCTTTGGGGGCACTATTTGGGCTGGTTACCCTCTTGGCGCCTTGTCCTGGAACCAGAGGCGTTGGCGCTGGGCAGCTGGAGAGTAATTAAGAAAATACTAAAGTTGGGGATGGGTGGGGGACGCTAGAAATTCTGGGACGTAGACACGGAACCGGAGATTTGCGGTCGTCCCGGCCTAACCCTTGTTCTGTGCGCGCCGGGGGCCTTCGACTTGGTGGCGTCTGCCCTGGCGCTGGGAAGGGTACTGAAGGCGGAAAAGAGAGAGCCTGGACATCCCCTCCACGCCCAGCCCCCGACCCTGCGCCGGGTTTAGTCGTCACCCGCTGCCCCCCGCCAGTCCCTGGGACGGGGTGTGGGAGTTGGGCTCCTCAGACACCGGAAGGGCCTCGGGCCGAGAAGTTCTTGGGCCGTCTCCCTAGATTCTCCTCCTCTTCGCTCGAATTCCTGCTCCGGGCATCCTCTCCGATCCCCAAACGGCCCAAGAACTTGGTCTGAGTTGGGGAAGGGAACGCGTCCTCAGGCCGGACAGAGACAGAAAGGAGTCCGCCTTTCCTCTTCGCTACAAAACGAAGGAGTTGCGCTATTCTGATGGCCAGTGGCCATTTCCAAAGTTTTTCACTCTCCGGACAGGAAGAGAAGCAATCAAACGCGATTCGTGCCCTCGGGGCAGGGCTGGAAGGGACTTAAGGAAAACTCTGCCAGCCGGCCGGACCGCACTCTGCCGGGAGCACGGAGGAGACGGAAGAGCAGACTCGACGGCCGCCAGCGAGGAAGACCCGTCGCTCTAGAGCGCAGGGCCCCCTTCGGTCTCCGGGCTGCGGCGTCGCCTACTGCTCCCCCTTCCAGAGCTCAGCCTGTCCTAGGTGCCTCGGGGCTCGGTGGCACCTCAGAGCACCGAGGCTCTGACGGCGCTAGAGCGGCGGTGAGGAGGCGGGGAGGTGGGCGTAAGGCGCGCTCCGGGTTCCACGGGAGAGGCGGGAGCAGCGCACCCGGCCCAGCCGGCGGAGGGCGGAGGGCGGAGAGCGCTCCGCGGCTCCCGACTTCCTGTAGCCCGGCCAAGCCCCCGCGGGCTCCGCGAACGCCCCGCCCGGGGACGGCGGGAGGAGGGAGAGCGGAGGGAGGGAGCCGGCGGCCGAGGCGCACGCCTCTGGTCCCCGTTCGCCCGGCACCCCCCGTGGCGCGGCGAGTCAATGGGATTTGCACACTCGAGGTGTAACAGCATTACTGCATTAATTACCATTTCCATTTCACGTCCAGATTGTTTACTTATCTGCGGGAAACATATGTCGGGAGAAGTTCACATTCCGGATTCTGCTCCGCTGCCCAAGGTGCAATTCCGGGGAGGCGGCGAGGGGGAGGGGAGGGCTTCAGATTTTTTATTACACCCTCTAGCCTTATCTGCCGCTGTAAATTATGAGGATCCTCCATTGAGCGGCATATGGAGATTATATACTTTTTTGAATATCGTTTCCCAAAGCCTGCAGATTTTCACTTTGAAATGAAACAATCCTTTGCCGACTCCCTCGGGGCCGGGCGCCTGCTGCGCTCCCCCGTGCGGCCCGGGGGACCCTTTTTGCAGGGCCGGGCGCGCACCCACAGCCCCAATGCCGTGGCCACTGCCCAACGGAACCCTATTTTCCAGGATCTGAAATAATCTCTCGGAGAAAACCCATCCATCGAAGGTGTTTGAGAACCCACGCGGCGCCCCTGCTCTCTTTTCTGCGCCTCATCCCCGGACTTCTGCGCAGTCTGCAGTTCTTTTTCATTTTGGATACCCGCATAGACGCGAGGCCACTTCTGCCCTCTTGCTACGCCTGGCGGCTCCAAATCTGTGGAGAGGGTTGAGGAGACCACGCATGCCCACATCAGCTTGCCTCACCCTCACGCACCTCGAAGGTTCCCAAAAGCGTCGGTCTTGGGACAGCCACTTTTGGCTTCTTTGTTTGGGGGGTGGTGGAGGTGGAGGGGAATGGGCCTCCGCTTGAGACCGCTTATTGTGAACCCCGAAAAGAAGTCCTGCGTGGAAGGCAATTGCCTCCCTGCTCTGGGATCAGCGGGACCAACCAGAGCAGCATGGACCGAATCCCATCTTTCTTATCTCTCGGAGACTCCTTTCAGGCTGAGATCTGAGAGGGAGGGAAAAGGAAGAGACAATCATTGTTCTTCTTTTTTTAATTTAATATACCAAGCCACCCGTTCAGGTCATTTATATGCTTAATTTAGTGATAAAAGTCAATAAGCAGAATCAGAGGATCCTCCTTTCTATTTCTTTTGACCACATTTTTCCACAGTAATTGGGAACACAGAATAATATATATGCCCCTGGTTTTTTTTTTTTTTTTTCCGTTCAATGCTTTGTCTGCAATGCAATTATAATGGGTGTGCTTTTGTAATGTAATTTGTTCGCCTTTTTTAAGGCACTAGGAAAAATGTGCCTCTTTCGTGGTTATTTTTCATCCTGTTTGGGTTCGGTTTGCAGTACTGCACACACTCCATACGTAAACCCCCACTCTCAAAAACCAAATTCAGAAATTTCCTTGAAATGCCCGTTCTTAGGATTCTAAATATCCCGTGGGAAACGTATCGCGATGTTGCACCGGGGAACAATTAAATGTACCAAAGCAATGCAATTAAAGGGGAGCAAAAGTAAGTCGGAAGAATGGGAAAATAAACAGATTCTTTTCCATTAAGTATTGTTTTGGGATTTCTAATTTTTTCAAGACCTCTAAGAAAATTGTGAGGTGTCACTTCTCTCTTCTGGATCTATCTGTAATTGAATCTAGGTCACTATTCTAAAGCAAGAAAAGTCTGCTTCCCACTTTCCTACATCAGGCTGAAATTTGGGGGAGGGACAAGGGTCTTGCAATTTCATTTAAAATGTAATGGTGGATGAACTGATAAGCAAATAGGGAGAAAGGAGTCTGCTTAAAAGAAAAAAAAAAAGGCATGGTTTTAATATGCTCCAGATGGGGGGAAAATGATTTACATGAGAGTTTATTTCCTCTTTGCTGATATGAAAGAATTACAGATACAAAACCCACTGATCTATAGAATAAAAAAAGAAAAGAAATGTTATTTTCCTGTAAAGGTGTCAGTTCATTTATATTCATTTAACCATCCATCCATCAATTCACTTTCTCACTCCTTGCCCATCCTCTCTGGCTCTGTTAAACCTTCGCCTACCCATACACTTTGCTAGAATATGCAATGAAGTTTTCTTTCTTTAAAATAATGTGAGATTGAGATGAAGTAGGTAAAGATAGGTAAAGAGGGATGGTTTTTGTTGTTGTTTTTCAATACCCCTGATTAATTTAACATTCTGATCTTAGGGCAAAATTTTAACCATATTCACCTTTTATTTTTTGCTGCAGTTTGAGCACATGCAGCATGACTGAAAAATTATATGCAGAGGATATGCAATTATTTTTCCATAAAGGATGCATGCAATAGAAAGACATGTATCAGTTGAAAACCTTTCTGTAACCTAAAGGTACCAAAGGAGGAATCCTTACGTAGAGTCAGATGTTGGGTCAATAATGCATTGTTTCACTAAAACAGCTGTTAAGGGTACAAACAAGTTCACATTTCCCTGAGGATTTTCTGCTTGGCCAAGGTATGAGCCGCATCAAATCTTTTGTGTTAAGAGTTGCCAGGTCTAAATAATTGAGTAGTAAAATGTGCACATATCAAGAAAGAAATGAGAGGTGCTGTCACTTGGGAGCTTCCAAGAGGAGGAAGAGATTATTTAAGAATAGGTTTTATTCACTTGAAATAAAAGATAATGACTAGCATGATAGATACTCTCCGTATTCACCCAAATAAAGGGGTGATGTAGCATCACCCCATTTCATTGTCTCCCAAATGGGTGACAGAAGGCCTACAAACCTAAGAAAGGACAAGACCAACCATCAACATCTGATGATGGTCTTCACAGTACATTCCCACAGGATAAAGCTTCTCCAGACTGAGACTAAACATTTAATTCTTTGGTTTTTTTTTCTTTCTTATTACTTCTCTTCCCCTTCCTCATCCCCTTCTTATTTAGTTTTCCTTTTTAAAATGTGGACACTACCATCAGATCAGAAGTTTCCCTTGTAGGTCTCCATAAATTATCAGCATCATTCTTCATATTCGGTTCTTCCTGGTCTCTCTTCCTTCCCCTGTGCTAAAATGCATGTTCTTACCCATCTAATCTTCAATCAGACAAACTGAATAAGGGGCCAAAGGAGTAGCAGTTTGGTCAGAAGTTGAAGTGTCTCGCGTATATTTCTTACCTCAAATTCTAGACTCATGTGGAGGGACTGCTTGTAATATAAATCAGCTGGATGAGAGAACACCTTTGAGAAACTTAAAATTTTCTCCTTACCATTGTCTTTTACCTCCTGGGATCTCTGGGATGTTTGTGATACTTGTACCTAATAAGAAGGATCCCTTTGCTTTGAGTTGTCTTTGAGAACACAATTGAAAAGGAAAAAAAAAAAAAGCTGAAGGCCTGAAGGTGTGTCGTCTATAGTAGAGGTGAGCTGAACTCTTCTCTTATCCAAATATACTCATGGTTTACAATGTGTCATTTATATATTTGTATAAATAGGTTATCCTCTGAGCTAATATGAACATAAAGTGTAAAAATAAATGACAATCTATCTTCTGCTGTGGCAGCCCCAGCTGACACCTGGGATTCAGACCTGCCTTGTTAGCACAGGCTCGATGAAACTCAAAGTGTATCACACAAATATAGCAGTGTTCATGGCCAACTTATTAGGAGAGAGGATTCGAATCAGATGGAAGATCAGTCTGCTATCCAATTAACAACCTTAGCTCCTCTGCAGATGATTGGAGTTGTTCCAACATTTCTGGAAAACATAGTTTGTAATAAACAGGTGAAGTGAGCGATAATGGATGTGGGTTTTGATTTTTTATTTTAGGAAGAGAAATTTCAACAGCAAATCTTAAGCCAAGCGTTGTGACTAGGTCTCTCTCTGCTATAGCTCCATCCTTCTGCAGGTGGTCACTTCGGGAGTTCTCTTGGCGTTCCAAGACTGCCTGCCTCTTTGGGGACAGCCTTTTGCTGTCCCATGTCCACTCTCAGAAGACATTCTAGAGGGACATTTTATTCTTTCTTTTTTGTTTTTTAATGGAATGAGAAATTAGATTATCTCCACTATCCGCCATTGTGTAATATGATGGACATCCAAATCCTCAAACCCACTGAGAAAAGGAGCCCTCATCCCTTTGTGAGACAACCTGGAGGAAAACAGGTAAATTTGATTTGTGACAAACTGTTGCCAAAAAGAAAAGTACCATTATGATTTCACTTTTCTTAGTTGGTGATGGCTCAAAAGTAGGATAAACTTAAAAAGAAAAAAAAAATCTTTGAATGGAGACCAAAAAGAATATGTACTAATTTCTGTCTTCTGGTCATTAGAGGTTCAACTAGATGTCACAACAGCATTGCTTTAGTTAATAAAGGGAAACAAGTTGAAAAAGCCTTGATTCGTGCATGCATTTGTTAATCTCTTATGGTCCCAATTCCTTACTGTCCTGAGTGGGCAGCTAGTCACCACTACCCAGAGGAACCCAGAGACCTTATGCTAAGCTTCCACACCACTGTCAACGCAACAGAGTGGGAATAAGATGATGAAGGGAGTGACATCCTCTGCCAATTAATCATGAGAGTCCTAAGAATTGGGCTTTAGTTCCCTACTGATGGTATCAAGTTCATTCATGTACTCTTTCCCTCGATAAGGGAGGGCGGCAACAAAAGTTCCGACTGCCTTACTAGGAGAAATCCATGATGCTGTAAGACACAAAACTTGGAGTGTGATCAGACCGGCCTGAAAGACTCACAGAGCCCCCTGGAACTGTTGCCTGGCATGCAAGCAAAAGCCTGAGCACCAAGCCTCAGACCATCATTTAATGAAATCCCTGGCTTGGATGCAGAAAAAGAAGTCAAGAAACTCGTATTTTACTCCAAGGGGCATCAAGTATGCCTGCGTTGATGGGTAAAACAGACCATTTGATGCAAACGGGTAAGATTTTGATCTCTTTGATATCAGTAACTGAGAGAAAAGCCAACATTGTCAACCATGTTAACATATCATCTCAGCTAGCGTCAGTCAGTGAGAATACGTTTTCTTTCAATAAAATGTGTTTTAGGGATATGCTTTAATTGATTGTATTTCCTTCCAGGACTCTGAAGATTTGTCTCCATCTTCCCTGGGGAGATGGATTCTGTTTGCAATAAGAGAGAGTCATAATTGTTTGCTAAATGGATATTAATTGATCAGTCTGTGTAAAGAAGCATGTGAGGTACCATAGACACTCCATCTTGTTACGATTCTCTCCAAAGCACCAGGAGGTAGGTACTGCTATTACTCCTATTTCACACAGGAGGAAACTAAACCTCGGAGACATTAAACAACTCACCAGAGGGCTCATGGCCCTCACAACAGTCTGCCCAGTACTATCTATAAATGCTCACTGTCTGCCCAGTACTATCTATAAAATCAAGGGCTCACTGGAGGTGGGTGAAGGAACAGAGGACCCAAGGAATTCAAAGCTGGGGACAAGACCAAGAGGAGAAAATGTAGAGTTCTGGGTAAGACGGAGAACTGCAACACTTTCCCTTTCTCAGATGGCTGAGTATAATATGCGGAATCTAACTGAATCTGCATTTCCTGTCACTATGAATGGAGCCCTGTTACTAGTTGGTACCACAATGCTTCAGCTTCATTGGTCCAAGTCTCACTGGTACTTCTGCATCTTGCAGACATGGCCAGGGACCAGGATATCACCAAATTAATCCCAAGTCATCATAGATTTGGAGGGGCACATCCACAGACACAGATTTCCTGCACAGCCAAACAGATGAACACCAACCCCTTCCAGGCTCATTTCAGGATGCTCACTCCAGAGGGCCCTCCTATGCCAGGGAGCTTGGCAATTGAAGGTATAGTGTGCTGGGAAGGGAAAGAAGAAATATCTCCCCGAAACCTGTTTCTCATTCTCCTGCTCCTAGTCAGGTTTAGTAAATCTGTTACCCTTATCATGCCTCTGAATCCTCCACCAGATTCTTTAAATCAGCCTAGCTTCTGTGCCTTTGCTTTAAGATGCAAACACTGTTTTTGTTTGTTCATCCCATATTGAGCTCCTGCATATCAATCACGGTATATCAAGTGGTTATGCATTTCCTTGCTAATAATAGTTTGCATTTGTCCCATCTTTCTGGGAAGATCAAAGCTTGCCATAAACAAAAAGTTGCTAATCACAATATTTATGTTAAGGCAATTTTGGCACATTCCAACGTCTCTCAGTTGTTCAGTCCCTCCTTTGGGCAAACGTTTTACAGAACTGCTTGGAAATATACTCACTTCTTCCTTTTCTAGTTTTAGAATCACACCCTGGGTTGGAATACAGATGATTTCTAAGAAGTCACATAAAAAACGAATGTACGAACCAGAGGAGGGAGTTCATGGAGAACTGAAGGGCAGAAACCTGTGAGCAAAATTTGATAATTTTATAAACATTTTAAAAGGAGATTTGAAATGCTATTGGCCTTACTAAAAACTTTTATTTGAGAGCTGCATTTGATCACTTGTGCAAATTACAGTTTTGTACCTAAGGGCTGCAGACCAGTGGATGTGTGTTGGGCAGATTTTTCAACAGCGTTGACCGGAAACACTTGATGGAGGCTGGGAGAGGGAAGAGGGTGTACCAAGGAGAGTGAGAGAAGCCTGACTGGTGGTCCTGGTCTCTGCCCTTTGATTAAGACAAAAGGTCAAAGCTGGCTTTCTTTCAAGTATCACCTTTACAATTTTGGCCATATCCATCTATAATATTAGTTTATAGCTTTCTTTGACTCATTTTTTTTTTCACTTTAGCCCCAACATACACAATAATGTACAGGAATTATGAGTTTTTCGTGGCCATTCTTTTGGTAATATTAATTGAATTTAAAATTCTTGCCCTATAACAGTCAGAATATCTTGTCACACACTTCGAGCAACACTGATCTAAAGTGCTCACTTCACCACAGAGGAAAAAGAAGAAAGATCAGAGGCGTGAAGTGATTTATACAAAGTCACACAGCTTGACAACAGGAAAGGCTAGTCTATAGAGCAGGTCTTTTAGGTGTTGGCCCAGAACTCTTTCCATCTATTTCTCTCATTTTTATCAGAGGCTAAAAGAAAGCATTAGGCAATTAGCATGTTCTCTTGGTGGAGGGGAGGGTATGAAGATTTCACCAGGTTCTCTCATAAAACTTAAGGGCTTTCTTGGTAGTGCTAAGCTTTATCTCTCATTCAGAATGTTTTCAGTCTACTAATCATATTGTATAAAATTAAATGCATTTCTACAGTAACTGGGGGGAAAGACAAGGGATTCTATGGCAGGAAGGATCGGAATGGGCTTTGGGAAACATAGGCTGTGTGTCCTCTAAGAAGGTCAGCTGGGCAGGAGAGGGCAGAAAGGGAAGGGAAGGGCCACCAGCCATTAGTGGTCCATTCATGGGAGGGCACTAGTGCCTCTGTTCCATGTAAAGATGCAGAGTGTCAGGGAAGAGAGTCTCCTCCATCAGCTGGAATCCCAGGGCTATGTATAGCCCTGCCTGCTGATCTCCCTGGGTATTTGAACTTGAAGCACATTGTGGCCTGGTGGGGGGTGGGGTGTGGGGGGGGGTGGGTGCTGAATTCTTTATCCGTGGCCCTGAAAAGTCTGGTTGTTTCCAAAATTGCATGGCCTCGCATTTGTCACTTCCAGCACAGATCAAAGTAGCTTTCAGTAAATGTTAAAAGAAACAAAGAACCAGTAAACCAGTTTAGCTCCATAGAAGAAAAAAGATCCCAACAAATCAAGTATTTTGTTGCAGACCCATGCTGGTTTCCTTTACTTGTTTATTTGAAGGTCTGATGTTCTCTCACAAACTGCTATTTTTCCATCTGCTTGGCTTTTCTCCTTCAGAACTATCTTGTAGCTCATCCCCTCTGGCTATCTGCTGTGGTGATGGACACATGTATCACTCCCAGCTCACCCTGCCTTCAGTTGGTTCATGGTGGTCCCTGCAACATGGTGTTCCCACCCTAACAAGCCCTGCATGGCTTTCTTTCAAGTAAACTCATGCTTTCTCCAGAGCCCTTGGATTCTTCATCAGTCACCTCTGTAGCAATTACTAATTCATTAGGACTCCTCTGCCCTGGGTTTGTTTTGTCTTTTGTGTCTTTTTCAGGCTTCAGATGATCATTTGGGTTAATCACTTGGGTATTATAGTTAGATCCTCCAGAACTGAATCCTGGCTCTGGTACCTGCCAACTGTGCCACCTCTCTGTGCCTCACTTCCCTTATCTGCAAAATGGGTATAGAAATGGTACTAATCTCACAGGATTGTTTTGAGGATTAAAAGATATGGTTGTAAAGTGCTTAGTACCGTGCCGTATAATAAGTATTAGCTATAATTTGGGATTTATGATTTATTTTCTTTCACTTTTTAAAATCCCTTTCTTCATATATTTTTTTATGATGGAGTGAGAATATCAGGCTAGGGTGTATTCTGCACATCTTTTCAAAGTGGCATCATATTTTTCTTTTTAAAATAACACAAAGAGAATTCTCAGCCTTTTCCCCCTTCCCATGAGGCCACAGTTTGCCCATCATTATACAGGTTATTTGTTTTCTTCATAGAATAATTGGGGGTAAAAGCACAGTTTAAGAATGTTCTAATTGACAAATCTTGTCTGTTTCATCTGAGTTATGATGAAAAGAAAAAACTCTTTCCTGTTTCAGAAACACTTGTCTTTTTGGCAGTCAGGAATTAGAGATGGCAAGGGGGATTTTGGTGGAGTTCTCGGCTCTGAGATCAGAGAGAGCATTACTCAGCTCCTGCTCTTCTCAGATCCACCATCTCCAATGCCTCCTGTTTTCATCACAGTCCTTTTGGGTAACTGCATCCCTGAAGGTCTCACTCTTCTGTGCTCAGTCTGCTTTTCCCAGACCCAGCCTCTCCTCGCTGTCCCACTCCCAACTGACCTCCATGCTTTTCTTTTCCTCTTTCCCCAGTGCAGTCTGCCCTGCCTCTCTCTTGACTTCCTACACTGGCTTCCTCCTCTTTCTTTATCTCTATACCTTTATTCATTCAACCCACAGTCATGGAGTGCTAGTCACATTCAAGCACTTTTTGGCACTAAGGATTCAGAGGAGGATGAAGCCAACCCTTGGAGACCACTGTCTTTCCTTTGATGATGGGAATTAAGGTAATTCTTGTTCTGAAATTACTTGTACTTTAACTGTCTGGTCTTCTGCCATATACTACCTTGTATAACTATGGGCTATTTCCTATACCTCTCAGGGTCGGCTTACTCATCAGTTAAAAAAGAGATTAAAATAGCAATTTCAACACCTTACCAGATGTGTTATGAGGATTAAATGAAATGACATGTAGGGTGCCCAGCTTGGTGCCTGGCACATATTAAATGCCCAGGAAATTAATGATTGGCATGTATTATTATTGAATTGTATCTACATGGCAGGAGCCAATGGAGTGAGCTTCTTTCTTAATTCGGACTTTCCCGTCTCTCTTTTTCCTTATCCATGATATTTAAGCAGCAAGGCCCTGTATATTTTTTAAAGTCAGTTATCTAGTCATTGTTTATACATTGATTCACTTAATAATCTCTCCAAGCTTCTGTACAGAACCAGTGAGATGTCAGAATAATAAACAGAAGGAGAGGGGTTGGTCCACACCTTCAGGATCAGCAAACAGTTTCAAACCAGTTGTAACAGGGAAAGAGTATACAAGAATTTACTAAATTCTAAAGCAGTCTGTGTGTTCCTGGGGTTTTAGAAGTTCAGAGCCAAGAGAAATGATTGAGAGCTTTGAGGTCAGCATCACATTTTCACATAAAAAAAAAATCAAGGATTGAGGAGGCCAAGGTGCCATAGTCAAGGCCACACAAGGGGTCAGTGGCAGAGCAAGCCCTTTGGGTGCCTCCCCTTACATGAGCTGAACTTCACATGCTACCAGGACAATGGATGAAAAAATGAAAGTTTAGTGCACTGTTTTTAACTTTTTTGATACTGCAAAATTTTTTGTGCTGTTCCAATGTGGCGGCCTCCAATGGATGGTCTGTAGGCTTTTGTGATGGCCAAGCAGATGTAAACTCATAATAATGAGCACTCTTACTACTGATACTTCAGCATAATAATTTCCTGTAACTGGCTGCCTGCTCTTTGGGGGCTTTGTATTTGTCCCCTCATTTCATCTTCTCTCTCACTTGCTGGGAGTGGGAAGGAGATGTTATTCTGCCCTGAGGAAATTGAGGCTCAAGGAGGCCAACTCTGCCCACAGCCCTATCAGACTGAGACTGATACTGAGATCTGAGTATCTTCAAGGAGCATGTGCTTGTCCCTGTGTCATGCTGCTCAACAAAAAGAGAGTGACAGAGTGTGGGAAGAAAGGCCCAGAGCAAGAGGATAAGGAAGTTCTGGGGAACCAATAGGAGAAGCCTTCTGGAAGAAGTAAGTTCATAAAGAATTAAAGGAAAGTGTGTAAAGGGAGAGAAGGGAAGTATGACAATAAAAATGAAAGTCTCATTTACAAGTGGATTTTCTCATATTCAGTTTAATGTCAAATATTTTTTTAGGTTTTACTTAAGTTTAAGTAAGTTTATATTTGTTTAGAATATAAACTAAGGCAAGGCTGACTTTTTCATTCAGCAGAATTTCTTCCATTTATAGGACATTCTTGAAAAGTCGAAAGTAGGGGCGCCTGGGTGGCGCAGTCGGTTAAGCATCCGACTTCAGCCAGGTCACGATCTCGCGGTCCGTGAGTTCGAGCCCCGCGTCGGGCTCTGGGCTGATGGCTCAGAGCCTGGAGCCTGTTTCCGATTCTGTGTCTCCCTCTCTCTCTGACCCTCCCCCGTTCATGCTCTGTCTCTCTCTGTCCCAAAAATAAATAAATGTTGAAAAAAAAATTAAAAAAAAAATAAATAAATAAAAAAAAAAAGAAAAGTCGAAAGTATAGTTGCTAAGGGTCAAGGGTGGGGGGAGGTGTGGCTAACAAAGGGGCGGCACCAGTACATTTTTAAGTGATAAAACTGTTCCGTGTCCTGATTGTAGTAGCAGTCACGCCAATATGTACCCACGTTAACATTCATAGAACTGTACATCAAATGGGCAATCGTACTGTATGTTCCTATTGAAAATAAAATATTATAAAACAAGGCACAGAAACTCACTGAGGAACACTTGCGCTGTGTTCACAAGGATATAAAACTATTGGATTAAATTGGCCCACTCCAATCTGTCATCTGATGCCTCTCACCAGAGTGATGTCCAACTGACCTTCCTACTGTACTGGCTGAGGGCCAGTGACCTGTTCCATATAAGTCCAGGCTTCAACACTTCCATGGTGAGAGGCTGGGTGGGAATGTGCATCTAATTAATAATGCAGACTTTTTGTAAGAGGCCTCTATCACCACAGAGTATGGAGGACATTTCCCCTAAACCTGTTATCCTATGAAATTAAATATAGGTGAGGAGATTCTCTAAAACAGAATGTTACTCTAAAGTAGCATTAAACTTTTTTTGCCTTCTGGAACTCTTGCAACTAAAATAGCAACTGCTATCATTTACTGAGCTCCTACTCAAGTAATCAGGAATTTTATCCACACGCATTGTTTCATCTTTGCCCTGCAATCATCCTTCAGTGAAGTGGGCGGGGGGGGGTGGTCATTGGTCACCTGAGGACATTAAAGTTCAGAGAGGTGGAACCACATGCACAAGGTCATGGGGCTGATGCCTGCAGAGCTGGGGTTTTAAGACCCAGACTCCAGAAGCTGTTGTCCTTCTGAGCTCCAATGGACACTTCAACTGAGGCCGCTCAGTCCTGAGAAGCCAGCCCTACCCCATGTCCCCTCCTCCTCCCACTTCTCGTTCTTCAACACTGGCCACCCCATTTCCCACACTGTCCACTTGGTCTCTCCCTGACCCACACTCAGATATGACCCCACCGTCACCTATCCCCTTAAGAGGTTTGTCCTTGCTTTGAATCTATCTGTCCGCAGCCTTCCCATCCTGTCCCTCTGTACTCAGGGAACCACCTCCAGTAGCTTGGAAACAGTGAAGAAACATGAAGTCAGAAGAAGATGAGTTCTGGGTGCTCCACAGGACCATCCATGCACTTATCCTTACAGACCTTGTTACGAAGGGTAGTTAGGTTTTATAGGCTGTTGGCTTGGAATCAGACTGCTATTCTCTTTCTTAATTCATAGGTTATGAGTGCTGGAGGAAACCTCAACCCTTATCTTTTCTCAGCCCTAGGAACCGCAGACATCTTTGTGCACTGACCTGGGAATCTAGCCACAGATAGGTCTGTGGTACTCCTGACCTGGGGTGCATCAGCAACGGGGAACTTGTTAGCAATGCAAATTCTCAGGCCTCTGTCTAGACTCACTGAATCAGAAGCTCTGGGGGTAGGGCTCAGCAATCACGGTTTTAACAGGGCCTATATGTGATTCTGAAACATGCAAAAGTTTGAGGTCTACCAATCTTAACCAGTGCTGCTCAAACTTCAACTTGCACAATTATCACCTGAAGATAGGGTCGCCAGATTTAGCAAAAAAACACAGATATACTTGTGGGGCATACTTACATTTTAAAACTTTTTCATTATTTATCTGAAATTAGAATTGCATCAGCCATACTGTGTTTTATCTGGCAACTCTACCTGAGTGTCAGGTTCTGCAGGTCTGTGGTGAAGCCTAAGATTCCGCATTTCTAACAAGCTCCCCCAGTGCCAGAGCTGCCAAACCACACTGATAGCAAAGATCCAGAGCTACTTGCTAAATGCGGATTCCTGGACCCTCTCTTTACCCGCTGAGTCAGAATGTTCAAGGGAAACATTGACTTGCACTATTGTAACCAATGGGGCCATATGTTCTGAGTCACACATATCTCATTTACAAACTTTGGAGAGACGTTCTGTAAGTTCAGATCTTACACATACATGTAACTCTAGACACACACACACACACACACACACACACACACACACACGTGTGTGCACAAAGTTAATAGAGCTGAGCCATGAATGAGGTGGCTATGCTGAGGTGGGGAGGGGAAGGGAAGCTTGCTGAGGTGGATAGAGAGCTTCCTGTGGGAGTAGAAGGCCCAGGACATAGGAGGCTCAGTGCTGCTGTGGGGAAGTTGCAAAACTTCAGAGCTGCTCATCCTCCAGGACCACCAGAGACAACCACAGTGGTAGGTGCATTTGTTGAACCACTCTGGTGTAAACAACTCCATATGTCATATTTCATTTCAGTTTATTCTCAAACAATGCTTTCAGTTTGAAATTCTTTCCCCCATTTGGCAGATGAAGAACCCAAGGCCCAGCAAGGGCTGAGTAACTTGCCTAGATTCATACAGCTAGCATGTCCTGGAATCAGGATGTGAACATAGGTCTGCTCCCAGAACCCCTGTCCCCTGCATGTCTCACTCTACTGACACTCGTTCCTGTGGAAGGTATTAAAGCACAGTGGTGGTTCCAGGAGAGAAGTGGCCACTGCCATCTATGACCCCAGACTCAGACTCCTTTCTTCACAGCATTTGCTTTCAACACCCAGCTGTGCCCCTTGGTTCTGTCAGATGACACCCCAGAGCATCACCTGTGTGAACCCAGCCTGCTCTGTGATGCATCTGCTAGTTTGTGTCTCTCTGGGAGTGTGCCCTACATGATGGGAGCTCCTGGAGAGGGGCTAACCACCCTCTTCATTAGGCCCATTAGCTTCCTCCTTCGGCTGCAGTGGGATTCGTCATGTATTTATTCTTGATGCACTTTTTTTCCTTTGATCCTCCAGAACAGCCACTTCAATTTAGGTTTCTACCTGGACATGATGAAATTCCAAGCATGTTCCTAACTCCATCCCAGGTTTCAAGGTGTATTAGTTTAAAGAATTCCTCTCCATCTCAGGCAATGATATTGGTCTGAGCACTGCTGGAGAGTTCGAGGTCCCGGACTCACTGTAGGTAAGACGTTAGAATTTCAAACTCTTAATCCTATTGATTCCTCGTCCTTTTGATCTTTTCAGCACTTGTCAGGAGAGTTGAGTTTGTGTAATTTGGAGGAGGGGGGGTCTGATTGGCTCTGGTTTTATTATGACCTATTTGTGTCATTTAATTAATAAGAAAAGCAGCAGCCAGCTGCCGAACCACTTAAGGACATCCTTGCAGCTTCTGCTGTTTCAAAGCCCAGGCAATTATTTGGGTTTTAGAAAAGCGACTAAATCAGATCATCAGCCCGGGATGGATTTTGTCTTGCCTTTAAGCAAGCTCCAGTTGTCCTTTGTAGAGTCCATGAGTGAATAGAATAACTAAGAAACACATGGTTCTTTTCAAGGACAGGAAAGGGGAAGAAAAGTAATATTTCCTGAGTGTTTAAGTTGTGCCAGGCACTTAACTCACTTAATCCTCTCAATAGCTTTAGGTCGTAGATCTTATTATCCCCATTTTACAGATTAGAGAGTCTAGCCTCAGAGGTTAAGAAACATGCCCCAAGTTCAAACAGCCAAAAAATGACAAGCCTGGGATAAGAACTCAAGTCTGTCTGATTTCAAAGTCATTGTGTTTTCATGCCAGTTGGGTTGGAGAATTTCTTAATGCATCCCCAAAAGTGAGAAAACTTGTGTGTTTTTGTTTTATTGTTTCTGTGCTTTTTAATGAATAGAATTGGTATTATTTAAAAGTACTGGGTTCTCAGTCTTCCAGATATCAGTACTCACTAAGAGCTCTGCTACTAAGTGGGAAATATAGAGACCAGTGGAATAATATGGAGATCTGAGAAACAACCCAATGGAAATCAGTGGGGGAGGTGATGGACTATTTAATAAACAGTGTTAGGGTAACTGACTTTCCATATTAAAATAAATATAAAGTTAAATTCCTACCTCACCCTGTACATAAAAACAAACTCCAAATGGCTGAAGTACCTACCATTATTTTATTAAAATAAAACATTTTAAAGAATCTTTAAAACTATTAGAAAAAAATATAGGGGAATACCTTTGCAATCCTAGGGCAGGGAAGACACATACTCCTGAAATCATTGTTGCACTATATGCTTACTAACATGGATGTAAATTTAAAAATAAAAAATAAAAAAACCAAAGAATTCTACAGAAAAAGATTCTAATAATTATTAAATTCATTTATATTATTCTAAAAAATAGAAATAATAATGGGAAAAATTGATAAATGTGACTACCAGAAAATTTATTTTTTTTTGTAGGAAAAAAGGCCTCACAAACTTAAAAGATGAGATGCAGACTTGTGAGAAGAAGATATTGGCAAGATACTAACAAGATTAGTACTGAGAATGTTTTAAAAAAACAAAACGGAACAAAAAACTCCTATAATTCAATACTCTAAGACACACAACCTAGTAAATAAATGGGAAAGATTATTAGAACAAGCAGTTCACGGAAGAGAGACACGCACCACCCGGGAAAAAAACCAATGAAAAAATGTTCAACCTCATGGGGAAATTACAACAAAAATAATACGATTGGCAAAAACTAATATATCACTATTAAGTACGAGTGAGAATACAGGCCAATAGGAACTTCAACAGATTACTAGTATTAGTGAATATGTGCACAGCCCTTCTGGAACCCATTTTGGTAACATCAGGTTAAAACCAGCAATGTGTAGAACCACCCAGAAACCCATTTGCAGACCTATGTCCCAGAGAAACTCTCTGGCAGAGACAGGACCAGCTCCCTGGGGCATGTGCCATCTACAGGGCTCTGTTCTCAGGAGGCCCCTGTGTTGGTTTAATGCTCTGCTTTTACTATCTTGAAATTGTTAAGAGTTTCATTTTTTGAAATTGTGCTTTTAAGTTCGATGGGACAATAGAACATGTCGTGAGCAGAGGGCAGGGGCACAATGAGATCACCCCTGGCCCCCCTTCCCTGCAGCGCATTCACTAATAGCACTCAGGATGCAGGTGGTCACAGAATTCCGGCTGAGTCATGACACGTGGGAGTTCTGCAGGCCTCAGAACCAGAACAGGGTAAGAGTGTGACGTCCAGGATTGAGTAACAGGGGAGCCGACAGCTCCGAGAGGCCAGGCTTTCTGTCTGAACCAGAACTTGCTTCAAAGGCAGAAAGAAAGCATGAGCAACCAAAGAACTCTGTCGTATCCTTTTCTACTCATGCTACTTCTCTGTATTAACCAACCACTTATGCTGAAAATGATGCCTTAGAAGGAAAGGAAAAGGGAGCATCTCAGTTCCTTTCCCTTTCAGTCCTTCCTCACTCATCAGTAAGCTGAAGGCAGAGAGTGTGGCTAGAAAGTGTATGAATCGACAAGCGAGATAAAGGCAGTTCAATTAGTTTTGTGCAGTGTTTTCACTGATCTGGTAAGAATGAAATATTTATGCATATAGGAGCCACAAAATGCAAATTGTATAATTTCAGTGATTTCCCCCATAAGTGTTAAATATGCTTCTATTTGCATTTTAAACTTGTCATTGCACAAGATAATGATAAAAGGTAAAACTCATGATAATAATTTACATTTTTAATTTTTCTTAGAACAACATCAGGATGGCAAATAAAAAGCACCATGACAAGTTGAGAGAGAGAGAGAGAGAGCATGGAAGAAAGGAAAAGGCTTCAGGGCACCTGGGTGGCTCAGTTGGTTAAGTGTCCGAATTTGGCTCAGGTCATGACCTCATGGTCCGTGAGTTCCAGCCCCATGTCAGGCTCCATGATGACAGCTTGGAGCCTGGAGCCTGCTTTGGATTCTGTGTTTTGCTCTCTCTGCCCCTTTCCCACTCACTCTCTCTCTCTCTCTCAAAAATAAATAAACATTAAAAAAATTTTTTTAAAGGAAAAACCTTCATATTTTAGTACCTTTAAGGGCACTTTTTCCCTATGTTTTGAACAGGGAGTGGGGTCAGCCCTACAGTTTCATTGTGCACTGGGCCAGCAAATTATGTAGCCAGCCCTATGTAGTTGCACATGAAAATGTGAACAAGAATGTCTGTTTTAATGTCTTAAAATTATTTAAGGTGTCTTAATATCTTTAGTTATAAAGATTAACAAAAAATGGAAATAATTCAATGTCCAGGAATCAGGAATCAGTAATTGGATAGATTGTGGCATAGTCCATAGGATGGAATAACTCTATTGACCAAATCCATAGTTATATAATGGAAATCAAAACCAAGAATGAGGAAAAAATTAAAGCTGGAAAGCATTATACAAGATATGAGAGCATACATTTATATAATTTTATAAAATTCTCATAAAATTCATTATTTCTGCATACATTTCTGTATATGGTTAAGTATAGAAACATTGACCAGGCACACATTAAGTTCATGACAGTGATTTTATTTAGGGAGAGAGAGAGAATGGAGCCAGGAAGAGGAAATGCAGGACTTTATGTTTCTTTTAAATTTTGTATTTCTTAAAAAATACAACAAATGCTACTTATTAAATCGAGTGCTGAATATATGGATTTGATACGTTATTCTTAGTAATCTCCATATTTGCTTAATTTTTTTTAATCCTCCCTTTTAAAACTTTAAGTAAGGGCACCGAGTGGCTCAGTCGGTTGAGCATTTGACTTTTGATTTCTACTCAGGTCATGATCTCATGGTTCATGAATTCAATCAAATCCAGAGTCGGGCTCTGCACTGACAGTGAGGAAACTGCTTGGGATTCTCCCTCTCTCCCTCTCTTTCTGCCCCTCCCCAACTCGCACTCTCTCTGTCTCTCTCAAAATAAATAAATAAGCTTTAAAAACATTCAGACAGACAGACCAACCAGTCATGTCTCCCACCATCCTTCTATTCCAAAAGCAGTTTACAAAAGGGAAAAAGAAAATTTGCTGAAAATGCAGAGTAGAGCCCTCTATGCATATGTTTCTTTGAACAAGCTGCTAAAACATGATTCGACCTATTTGTCAATATGAGAGAGATGGCAGAGAGGCCTGGAGGAAATCTCTTCAGTGCTTGTGAGTAGAGGTTATGCACAGACCATTAGCTAATCATCTGGCTGGCACAGAAAGACACACATTGCATCTAATTTCCAGAGTGATGCTGACTTTTTTACTCTCTTTAATCAACTTTTTTTTTTTTTAATTATGTGACTTTTATGTCCTGAAGTTGCTAATAAGAAGTCAGACCTTTGGAACCTTCCGTTGTCTTCTGGGGGATGGTTGCATTCTTGGCC
Source organism: Lynx canadensis (assembly GCF_007474595.2). NCBI lineage: Eukaryota > Metazoa > Chordata > Mammalia > Carnivora > Felidae > Lynx > Lynx canadensis. The sequence continues at coordinate 33,452,430 of NC_044311.2, forward strand.
TAGTTCCAGGCCAGAACGCAGTGGTGATTTACTGATGAATACAGCCTCTCAGTTCTGGCTCCCTCACAGAGTGTAATAGCTCTTTAAACTCTGAAGGCTTGAGTTCCAATTGATTCACCATAGGCACAACGTGAGACAGAAATTGTTTTGGCTGCAGAGGCATAATGTAGCGCATTTGTATATAAAATCATTGCAATAAAAGGAAAGAAATGTAATCCAGGAAAGCAATGCCTGTTTTTGTTTTTAATTCCCTTCCTTCCTAGATGATGGCCTTGTCCCAGGGAACTTGGCTACTATTTGAGGCCTGGCCCTCTGGAAGTCACATGGGGCCGATCATAGTCTCTGCAAGCTGACCCTCTCAAGCTCAGCCCGATATCCGTCTGTCTTCTGGCCCCTATCCTCCGCCTCCATCAAGCCCCTATGAGCCAACTATGGACAGGTAAGTAGTAGGGAGACTCCATAACACTTTTAATTGAAGTAGCACTTAATTCACAACCTGCCCCTCTAGCACTTTTCTACTGAAACCTCAAAACTTGACAAGGTTAAACATGACCAGCATTTAAAGGACAATTCAAAATGTAAGTAGCTCTTATGTTGAAGGTGAAAAGAAAAATAAAAGCCTCTATACGGAAGTTAGATGGCATTTCAATTTATCTTAACTCACCAGCAACCCCTTTTCCATCCATATTGGTTACAAAGACAGAGTTCATCTTTTCCAGATAATTTATAATATTTTATTCTAACTTACACAGGAAATAACGCACAAAACAAGTAAAGCTTCTCTCATTGACATTTGTAGACAACCACAACTGACTTGAATTTTCTTCATACTGATTGTTCACCCAATGGAAGGGGAATGGCAGCAGTGGGCTCACTAGTAAATAAAGTTGTAGAGTCATTTTCTGTCTTAAGGTGAAAAACTGATATTGAAAGAGCTTGCTGAGTCAGGGGAACCTGTCCCTGTCTTAATGCTTTGACTCTGATGGCTGTGTGGTTAGGAACCTGGGACTTTTTCAGCTTATATTTTACTGTATCTGCACAAAAATCAATATACAATTAACAATCAATACTTGGACTCCTGAAGAGATCTCACTCACACGCAAACACACACACACACACGCACACGCACACACACACACACACACACACACACACCCTCCTAGAGAATTTATAACCCAATCCATAAATTATTAACATTTGTTTTTGGTTATGTGATGTGATTTATATTTAACCAAATTTCCTCACTAATTGTGTATAATTTACACTAATATGAAAATTCATTTGCAGTCTGTGTACATAGCAGGGAGAGGAAGGGAAGGAGTCTGTTGGATGGTGGGAGGAGGGCGGTCAGTGATGGGGAAATCAAATTTTCACCCTATATAATCCCCAAGGTTGATAATCTGCAAAGTGGATGCTGCTTTGTAATCAGGGAAGAGTTGATGTTCCTTTGCTTGTTTATAGCATCTTTTGTTCCATTAACTCAGATCAGTGCCAAGTGGGGATGGGAGATGGGGTGGGGGAGTAGGGAGTGGGGCAGTTGTGATTTCTTTGTTTCTGTTTTGCAGATTGCACTCAGCAGTACACGAGAGTTCTTAGAGACCCTAAGAGTCCATGAGACTATGTGGCCAAACATTTGGAAGCCGAGGCCACCGTCACGGACATCCTAACACCGAGCTTACTTCTGCAACAATGCAAAAGTGTACTGACCGGGCACACAGATGCTGATTACAAGGCCGCTCCAGAGACACAGACATACCCTGAATCTACTCACTGCACCCTGAACACACTGAGCACAGGGTACTGTTTGGAGAGAAGCCCCGTTTTTTTGAACCAATTGGAATAGCCCTGGCCTTCCTAGCAATGCAGATCATTGCTTTTCACTCTACTTCCTGAAATTAGCACTTTAAAATTCTATTAAAGTGATACTTATTTTCACTTGTGGTGCTGCACATATTTTCATCTAGTAGCTAGGTGTACCTTAATCTATCTAACCACTAATCATATATATTGTTTGACATTTAGTTTTTCTAATTTTCTGGAATTACAGATAATGCTGCAAAGAATATTTTGCTTATGGCTTTTTTTTTCTCCTGTTGAATGATCCTTTTAGAATAATTCACACATTTGTTGTTAGCAGGTTAAAGTCTAGAAACATTTTAAGGTCCTTTGTATTTTGTTTTTTGAAAAGAATATTCCAATATATGCTGTCAGTAATGAGTATGTTGTTTTAAATTTTGTTTAGTCTAATTTTGTATAATATATTTATTTTTAATTTCGATCTTCTCAAAGTTCCACCCCTAGGCTTCAGGACCCACACTGTCACATTATTTGAACTGACTCCCTATGTTCCTACATGAATTAGAGCCCATATCAAAGGAAGATAGTGCTGGTTTTCCCTGGTAACCCATCTCACTTAAGCCAAAGGGCCTAGAATTCTCCTTCCCTAAGATAAAAGCAGGACTCTTTCTGTGGAAAACAGAATCAATATGGCCTGATTTAGGGTTGTTCACAAATCCTTATGCTCTGGAGGTACCCAGGAGTAGGAAGGCTGGAGGAGGCCCGGGGCGGGGCGCAGGGGCATCTGAAGTCACCAAGGACCTTTTAAAAATAAATTTCCCAGTATAACACAAAAGTACACACACACACTCACCTACACACCCATGAGCCTCCCAAGTGTTGAAGCACTGCATCCAGATCCCTGAAACCAACCAGGGATCTATTTAGACTAAAAGAAATGAAAAAGAAACTATGTTTTTTTCACAATGTCCAGTGATACTGTAATCATCCAAAGTAGTAACAGTACAGATAACTGATGTTTAAAACTAATCTTCCAATGGATTAAGTCTTTTGGGTCAGAGAGGATTCACTGGGCTAGGTACGGTTTTGGCCTGAAACTTTCTTCCTAAAAGAAATCTCTGATTTCAGTTTGCTTTCTTGGCAAATGATAAGAGGATAAGCCATAAGGAAACTTAATTCAAAATCAAAAGGGCCCATAAATTTCACTTCCTTCTTTCTCAAGAAGTAACCAGCACCTCAATATATAAAAGTATAGTATTTCTATAAATACAATTTTTGAATTGGAAGCTGACCCAGATCTCTATTCCCTAAGCTTTCTACACTCTCCCTGCAACACTCTTCATTCCTGTGCTGGGTGTCCTTTGGCTTTTCACCAGGGTCCAAATGTTCTCTTACTTTGGGCCCTGCAGCAACTGCCCAGTAGGCTCCATTACGCTTGCATGGGTACAATGGTGCCATCTTGTGGGCACTTGGAATGCTGTGACTTCACCCCAAAGTAAAGTTGCGTTTTCCCAACTACAGGCACAAATGAGACTGTCTTCTTACTGCTCTTCCATTTCTAGGCTGATGGGGCTCCCAGATGACTCAAGATGTTGAGAGGGCTTGGGGTGGACAATTTGAAGTGCCTATTGGCCCTGTCTCTTGAGGTCATGATTAAACCTTGGGAATATATTGTGTGAGAGTTTGGTGAAAATTATGCTTACAAAATATATCAGACCTAATAGAACATGTTTTCCAATAAGACAATAATGTAGCAACACTGTACCATGGGTGAGCTGGCATGGTCTGTGACTTGATCTACCCTTGTGAAAAATGACTCCCTTGGACATTGGTCTCCAGATGGAATAGGCTCTATGATTTAACTTTTTAAGTATGAGAACTATTTCCACTACAGAGACTCACCCACATCCTTTTGAACTTTGTGAAATTAGATGTTACAGTTCAAAAATGTATTAAACTTCTAGAGAGAAAGCACAGGGCTTTAGTGATGCTAAAAAAAAAAAGAACAAAAAGTATTTGGAGAAATGTTTGAATCAGCACAGAAATTATGTAGTTTAGCAATATGTTAATAAAAAATTAATTTTCTTGTGATAAAACTCTTTTCTTGAAAAAGCTAATAAACTTTCTCTTCAATGGGTCTCCTTATGTGGTTCAGCCAAATACTGGAATGCCTGTTAATGTCCCTTGGGAAAAAGAAAACTGTATGCATGTAAGTTACTCCTTAAAAAGCTATTTGTTCAACTAAGATGTGCTGTTCTTGCAGTGCTATCACTGTTAGAAAATAATCTGTGATCCTGTCTTCTTGGTGTGGATTCTCCACTAGCAAAATTCTATTTTGAAATGCAAATGAACTCTTCTTACTACAAGCTTGTATAAATGGCAAAACATCTCACAAGAAAAGATACAACTGTCACACAATTAGGGATCTAAACAGGAATGCTGTGCTAATATTTTAATTTTGATCCATTGCAATGATATATATTCAATAATGAGGCAGGATGGGACAAGACGGTAAGTTAGGGAAGAAAGTAGTTAATAGTACCACATGGGGTGGCCCTGAACCCAGAGCCTGGCAGAAGACAGAATGGACTTCCAGGAAGTCATCATGGGGCCCAAGAGAAATAAACAACACTTAGGGACCCTCTTGACTCCCTGGCTACATTAGATTAACCAGAACCCAACAAACCACAGTTGCAAGCCAGAAGTGCTTTTAGAAGAAACTTGTGAAAATGAATGTATAAAGAGGTTATGTCCTGGAGCCAATTCAGTCCAATTCCTTCAACCTTCTTCATTTTCCTACAGAACTCTACTTCCTGTTAATGTTTGCATTGACCGCCCTGTGGCACTGTAGGATCCTGAATCATCAAAGAAAGACCCAATTATGTTCCATGATGACACTTACTAGACGATATAGTGGGCTCATACGTTGCAGAATGATGTTTCACAAATGTGGAAATGATAGGGGTTATCTGATCCACCTCAATTAGTCAGAAACTTCAATTAAATAGAACCCCAGGTCTGATAATATTCCATTATGATGATAATGAAGAAGAAAAGTAGGAGGAGGAAGAGCAGGAGGAGGCCAGAGGAGGAGGAGAAGAAGAAATTTCTTCAAAATAATAATTCTGGCCCCTTCCCAACCCATCCCTACTTTACATTGAGGAATCACCCTATGTTTGGTGGACAACTGGTATTTTGGCAGGACAACTGAGCACTGAAGTCAATGGTGATGCTGCTAGCCTGAACATATGATTGCCTCCTTCAATTTTCTAGTATGGAATATATTTTGCTTCCATAGAAGTTGTTCTCTGTAAGACCCCTTTAAGTAATTTGTCAAATACATGTTTGATAGCAAGTACATCATTTTCAAGAACATCCCTTATAAAATTGGAGGCTAGAGTATAAATATGATCCACTGATAATGCTGTGATTACCATTTACTTAGCACCTAGGGAGTCATGGGTGTTTTATATGCATCCTCTCTAATTTTTAAGGCACCTCTGCCAGGGTGACAGTATTATCTTCCCTGTCCAGGAGGGGAAGCCATTTCAGAGAGGCTATGTAACCAGAGTCAGCCCATCCGGCCAATAGTGCACAGGCAGGGCTCAAGTCTTCCCAGATCATCTTGCTGGGTTTTGGGGGTTTGGGGTTGTTGTTGATTTGTTTTTATTTATTTTTGAGATGGAAAGTACAAGATGGAGAGGGGCAGAGAAAGAGGGAGACAGGAACCGAAGTGGGCTCCACATGAACAGCAGAGAGCCCAATGTGAGGCTTTAACTAAGGAACCGTGAGATCATGACATGAGCTGAGGTCGGAGGCTTGACCATCTGAGCCACCCAGGCGCCCCAGCACCTTGCTGGGTTTTAATAGGAGAGCCATGATGCTGTTTTGGTAGGAAAGTCTATTTTCTCTGTCTCTTCTTAGCCCAGGGGAAGGTCCCCCTGTCTCTTCTTAGCTAGATAGTAGGAAGGGTGGATGGGGCTGTGTCAGACACCAACTGAACCCACATTTGTTGTCCCTTTCCCCAGCACTTTTAGACTTCTCTTCTGTTCTAGATTCTTCAAATAGATAAAGGCCATATCTCTACTTAAAATAACACTCCCCCTCCCTGATTTTTGCTGTCTCTTCTACCTACCAGTCTAAATCTCTCTTTTATTTTCAGCAGCCTTATCAGATGAGTGTTCTAATTGCTCTGTTTCCATTTTTCTTTCACTCTCATGACCAAATATATCTCTTTATTTCCTACCACTGTAATAAAGCTGTTCTCCTCATACTTACCCATGACATCTGCTCCAACTCCAAAGGGCTCTCTCCCCTTCCTGACTTTCTGAAATTCTTTACAGCATCTCACACAGTTGGCCACATGCAGCACTGCCTCCTACCAGTAAAAATACTAGCAACCAACACACATGTAACAGTGACTGTGCTAGGCTCCAGGTAAGCACATTAAATGCACTATTTCATTTCATCCTCACAACACCCCTGTGAGGTTGGTACTGTTATGGGTCCCCATTTTAGAGGTGAGGAGACTGAGTCTCAGAGGGTAAAGTAACTTGTCCAATATTACACAAGCAAGTACCTGACAAAGACAGATGCTATGCTAACTTTAACAACACTTACCCAGTCTTACTATCTTACCAGCACAAAGCTAAGTTCTTTAGGGGTATTATCTAATTATTTGGTGTTATATCTTCTCCTGTCTTAACCCTGAGCCTACCACAGTGGGTTTATAGTCTTCTGTCTAAAACAGAATCTGTCTCTCTGCTTTATTCCTTCCAACTTCTAAACTCAATGGTTTTTAAAGTTTTTCCTTGTGTGTCAAATAGCCATTGACGTACAGGGCATGGTGCCAGACTGAGCACCAGAAGGAGAGCAAGGTAGGCTACCGCCTGCTTGGAGCCAACCATGTAGTGGCGAAAGAAACAGACATGGTACAAACCATTACCTGAGCCAATCAGCAGCCACTGAGAACATGCCCTCTGCCTGTCTGTGAGGCATGCCACTTTTGGGTAAAGTGACACACCACCCCAGATACCCCTTCCTGGAAAGTCTGTACTGCCATCCAAAGCCAGAAACCTCTCAAATAACCCCCAGCACTTGCCAGGCATGCTGTTTTAGTGGTGGAGTTTGAGGTGAGAACTCTGGGAACCAGGTAAACACTGGACCTTAGCCTGGGTCTCATGGAGGCAGGAGATAGCCCAAACCTCCCTGTACTGGGGGTAGGGCCCTGAGGGCAGTGTCAGTTTCCCTGCTTGTTCCTGATTATGCCTGGGCCCCTGTGCTTGATTGACAGTCAACCCAAAACAAATGCTCTCCTTCACTTTGCCCTAACTGTGCTTGGTTCTAGGCATCTCTCTAGTGGGAATATGAGCTTCTCACTAGCTAATAAGGAACACACTTTTGTTTTGGTTTCTTTCACAGTGCCCAGCTTTGGACTAAATATATAAAAGGCATGCATCAGATACACCTGTTTAAGTACATTTCTCCCCTCAACACTTGGGGCAAAATAAATGGAATTTACTCCTTAAAACTGAGGTCCCTTGAACCAGAAAGCAAGCAAGCTAGCTTTCAAAGAAAAATAGGGTTGTGTCAAAAAAATATAGGCATAAGCTTGAAGGGTTTCCTACTGGTCAAAGTTGGGGCAACTTAAGCATTAAATACATGATAACTATAAATTGAATGTATAAAAATCCTAAGTCTATAATGATGCTCAAAAGAGAAGAGGCCAAAAAAGGTGACTTGTCATCATCAGAGGAGGCTATTATATCAACTCCTTACTTGTAAAATTTACAATTAATGGAAAATAATTAGGCATTATCTTGCCTTTCAAGTGGCAGCTGTATTTCAGGGTAACCAGAGGACATTTTTTTCTTTATAGTAAAACCCCAGCTGATAGCAGATGGACTTACAGAATTAGAAAATCACTACTTCACAACTCCTAATAAGAGGAATGATTCAAACATGGATCACTGCTGGATGGACCAATAGGGGACACTTGTCTGGTGTTAACTGGGTGTCATCCCATAGATTACAAGGGGGAAGGCTTTGCAGAGGAGGGATCAGGGTTCTATCTCATTCTCAGTAGCAGTGGGACAACCAGACAGTACGGGCCTTTTGTGATGAACCGACATGACGTATGACATCTGCTGTGACATACGCTTGCCTGAGCTATTTAGACTGAATCTAACCAAGACTTTAGTTTTAACTTTCAGTTCACAAGAAACACAGGGATTAGGGGAACAAGTGAAACAATTCCACAAGGGATCACAAAAGTCCACAAGGCAGTACACTCTAAAGGATAGCTGGCCTAGTCTCAACAAGGTATTGTTAAGGGAGACAAAAGAGAATGAGGTAGTTCTAAGGTTAAAGGAGACAGGCATAACAATGAAATACAATATGTAGTCTTTTATTGGATCCTGGTTTGAATGTGCCATTTTGGGGACAGTTGGGGAATTTTTCACATGAACTAGGTATTACATGATATTAAGGTATTATTGTTAATTTTGTTAGCTGTTACAACAGAATTATAGTGATATAGGAAATTGTTCCCAAATTCCACCACCATGAAATAACTATTGTTAGTATAGATAAACTTCATTTCAGACACTTCTGTATGAGTGAGAGAAAATGAACATGAGACATATTCCTGTAAAGATAAAATAATTCTATATACTAATTTTAAGGGGAAAGTTACATATTGAAATTTAATTGAATTTCAAGAAGAAAGAGGAACCAAAATGAATCTGAAGAAATGCCCGAACTTTGGAAGATTGCTTCTTCACTACATGAGATTTCTTAAAATACAGCACTAAGATTGAGAACAAAGTTTGAGAGGCACTTTTGGAGGCTGAGGTCATAACCTTTTTGAATAAACTACATGCTTACATTTTAGGGAGCATTTATCAACTTCTTGGTCTAAAAGTGGAGGAAATAAGTCCTCTTATTTTTCCTCCTATCATCTCCACCTTCCAAATCCATCCTTATCTGTTGATCAAGATGTTTAGACACTAGTCCCACATTTATCTAGTCTTAGTTTATATTTAATGGATTCAGCACCCATCACATTTATCGCAACTTCTCTATTTTTTAGTTCTTTATTTTTATTCATCTCTTGATTGCCTAGATTTTATCAAAACATTTTTTATAATACTCATGAATGTCTCACAGCTTAAAGCCAGGGGAATAAACTCCCTGAAACTTCTCTCCTCCCCACCTCTGATCTTCTGTCTGGACTTTCATTGGCCAACACTAACTGTTAGCCAGAAGGTATGGGGGCCTGTTGATGTAATCCTTAGAAGTCAACTGGAAGTCAGGGTGGAAAGGAAGAACAGATCTGGAGTGGGAAACAGACACAGTCCAGCGAATGTGAGCAGTAGAAGACTGTTGCTGGCGAGCAAGCAAGATAAGGATTTAAAAGGTCACTGCCACACATGGAGGTCCTCATGAACTTAGAGGAGACTTTGGGTGGAGAGTGTGTAGAAGTCAGAATGGAGTGGGCTGATGAATAAATGGCAGGTGAGGAAATTAAGAGATTTCACCATGTTTGGCTAAGAATGGGGAAGAGAAAAGAGAGTGACCGCTGGAGGGTGATGTACAAATGAGAGAGATGGTGTGGATAACATTTCAAAGAGTTCATTGATGTACTCCCTGCCACTCCCACCTGCTCTGCACTCAATGACTTTCCCTTCATACCCTGAGGGACTTTCCCTGATTCCAGCCAACCCAGTTAGACAAGAGGTCACTATAAAACCAGACAGACAACGACAGGAAATTATGGCTCTTAAGTTCAAAATGGACTTGTCTGGGTATAAGAAAGACTCAGATGTGTACTTACAGAACCAATTAATCCTACCCCCACAGTTGACATAAAAGACCCCCAGAGATGCTTTAAAATTTTTTTAAACGTTTGTTTATTTCTGAGACAGAGAGAGATGAAGCATGAGTGGGGGAGAGGCAGAGAGAGAGGGAGACACAGAATCCGAAGCAGGCTCCAGGCTCTGAGCTGTCAGCACAGAGCCCAACACGGGGCTCGAACTCACAGACTGCGAGATCACGACCTGAGCCGAAGTCGGATGCTCAACCGACTGAGCCACTCAGGTGCCCCCAGAGATGCTTTATCCACAGCCACCCCTCACCTTGCACTGAGTCTGACAAATACCCACCCCCCTTAGTTTGGAGAGGTAAGAGTAAAGAGTATTCATGCCTCGTGCCAAGGTGAGACCCAGGGAGAATAGTCCCCCATACCATCCGGGTACAGCAACTGTGCAGTAGAGGGATCTCTATCACACTGACAGCCCACAGAACATCATCCCTACATTACATTCTTCATTACATTAATGACATTTTGCTAACTGGACCCCTGCTAAGTGGACCTCAGAAGATTCCTTGGTGTCTGATTATCGATGTGGACCTCAGGACAATATGTAGAAAATAAGACTATAGAAACTATGCTTTACGTGAATTAATTGTTCCTCTTCCCCCATCTCCCCCAACACTAGTATATATGGAGATTATTGGTAGTGAATAATACTTTAGGTTACCAGGGGGAGTATCACAAATTGATGTCACTCCACAATAAGATGATAATATGATGAAACTTTGTTTCCTGTGTCAGAGGCATGAACTTTTCACTGGAAGGAAAAAGAATGGATGCTGTGGGACAAAGGAGTGGATAGTACTAGTTATCTTCCATTTGCTCTTCCAAATCCACTGTCTGCCCTCCTCTGCTCTTTTGGGAGGCTGAATAATGGCCCAAAGATATTTAGGTCAAAATCTATGGAACCTGTGAATGTTACCTTACATGGCAAAAGGAACTTTGCAGATGTGATGAAATAAAAAATTTTGAGATGCAGAGATTATCCTGGATTATCCCACTAGGTCATAAATGTAATCAGAGTATTCTTAGAAGAGGGAGTGAGAAGAAGATTTGACATAGAAGAGAACAAGGCCATGGGAAAGAAGCAGAGAAGGAAGATGCACATCACTGTACATCTTTGAAGATGAAGGAAGAGGCCACAAGCCAAAAAAAAAAAAAATGCATGGAATGTCACTCTAGACTCTGGAAATAGCAAGGGAACTGATTGTCCCCTGGAGCCCCTGGAGGGAGTGGAATGAGCCTGATACCTTCATTTGGCCCTATAAGGTTCATTCCAGACTTCTGGACTTCATAACTGCAAGAAGATACATTTCTGTTAGTTAAGCATAATTTTTGTGTTCATTTAGTATAGCAAATAGGAAAAAATAGGAAGAATAGGAGAAAAAAGCAGAGCCCTGTTCTCTGCCCTTAAGATGCTGGCCTCCATGGACTATACAAGGGCTTCTTTGCCCTCTCATTTCTGGTTCAGTTTGGCCCAACTGGTTACTCTTGTATAATAAGATTATACAGGAATAACTAGAGAGAAATGTTTAGTTGGGCTTATCCAGGGATGAGGTTTTGTATATTAGGTTCAGGGATACAGTAATTGGCTTCTACTGGCTCTCAGGAGTCAACTGTGTGCATCTCTCCCCAACCCCATGTTCAGTGGCATCATGATGATGGCTTAAAATCAGTCAGCCACAGTGGGAAAACTTACACCAAGGAAATCAACAAATGCTACACATCAGCCACCCACTCAAATTGCTTGTTAAATATTTATAAGTATCCTACTGAATGAAGAGAGAGATTAAAGAGATTATGGTATTGGGAAGAGAATTACTAAAATTACCAAAATTACTCTGTTTAAGAAAACGAAAAAAAAAAAAAAAAAACCAAACCATAACATATAATGAAGTTGAGGGATTAGAGAAATCTATTGATACACACAAAATTCAGGTCACCTGTAGTTATCTGGGGAGGGAGATGCAGTCAGGAAAGACACATGCAGGGCTCCTAAGGTACTGATGATGTTGTATTTATTAACTGTGGTAGGTACATGAGTGTTCATTTTATTTTCATTCTTTAAATGTACAGCTATGTTTTACACACTTTTTTGCAGGTATGGTACACTTTTAGATAATCCTGAAGTTGGTTTACAATTTTTTAGACTACTATATAGACTCAATTGTTTTATCAGACATTGATATCATGAATGGCTAAGAACCTGAGCTTTGGAGGCAGACTCAAGGTCCAAACTTGAATATTCTGATATTAGTTTCATGACATTATACAAAGTATCTTTCATTTCACAAATATTTGCTAAGTACCTATCATATTCCCGATATCAGCCTATGTATTGGGGATATAATGATTCAGAAGACAGATGGGCCAGAATCACAGATACTGTTTTCTGTTGTTATACATCTTACACTTTAACCTCTATGACCTTCAGTTTTGTTTGTTTGCTTGTTTTTTAAGTAGGCTCTACACCCAGCATGGAGCCCAGCACAGGACTTGAACTCTCGACCCTGAGATCAAGAGTCAGACACTTAACCAACTGAGCCACCCAGGCACCCCTATGACCCTCAGTTCTTACAAAGGACTTGGAATTGGTGAAGATTATGCAGAGGTTAGCATAGGGTATGATACTTGGTAAATGCTCCAACAGTGGTGGTTATTTTACAATTAACGTGTAAGAGAAGTAAAATTATCCTTCATTTATCTGGTAACGCTTAGAAAGATGTTGCATGTAAATGAATTTTTCTAGAATTTAATTCCTTGTTGTCTTGAATTTTTTTAAACTAAGGTATAATGTACATATAGTAAGTCCATAAGTCCTAATTAATGACTCAATAACTTTTATATCATTAAACGCCCATGTAACTACCATCTACTTCAAGATAGAAAATATTTCCAGAAATGTTCCACAGAAATGCCTAGAACTTTTTTATTTTAGACATTTTTATGGCTAAATTTCTGAAAACTCTGACATGCTTTTTTGTCTTCAGGAAGGGAGGACCAAAAACATAACTTAACTGTACCTTGCTGACTATTCCCAAGGGGTGATATGATTTCCTGTGTTCTTTCTTTTCTTCCTTTCTCTTCTGTATCTCTTTTAGATGTACAAATATAACATGAGGTTGGATAAGTTTATGTCTGATTTTTGGTCTTTTCTAACTAAGGCCTTTTTTTTAAAGGTCCACACTTTCTTAATGTACATTATTTTTAATTTATGGTAGAGTCATACATAAGTTACTGATAACTATATGTTAAATAAGAATCATACTGGCACTAAAGGCAAATAAAGCTCAGTGAAGGGCTTTTTAGTGACAAGACCTTAGGACAGCCATGTCAGGATTTGAAAGAGATGTTGTTTGCTTTTGACAATTTCTTTTCTCTTCCATGAGTTTCACATATTTTGGACCTGACGTAGAGTGCTCTTACACTTGATTTATTTATCCAAGTAGCATCCTTTCAAGACTGGTAGTAATTTGATTCCTTGTTGTGGATGAGAAAGGAGGCACAGTATGTAAAGGTCAACCTCACCCCAGGACAACTATCATAGTCCAGGCCTTGTCCTCCCCAGTATTTGAGGTTTCAGAAATATTTCTTGTCACTTCTTTAGGAACCAAGTAAATCTGAGAGTTGACGATTATCTGAACAGGGAGGTAATCCCAGCAATTGCTTCCTTAGGGTGAACTGTATGGTCCAATACAGGTACTCCAGATTGACCACTTGATTTTGACTCACTTCCTGCTGTTTGGTGGTCATGGATAATTCGAGACTTCAGATCACATTAGGGAATGAATTACTGGAGTGGGATAAACGTAATCTGTATGCAACACAAATTCATGGGTGGTACCAACTGCCCACATGTGTCCCCCAAGGCCTTTTGCACAGATTCAGCCTAGCAAATTCATTTAATTCTTAAACAGAAACTGAATGAATAAAGGACTATTGAGGCTACACCTTTGGAAGTGTATGGATCTCACATCCATCCAACCAATCATCCATCCATCCATCCATCCATCCATCCATCCATCCATCCATTGACAGCTTGCTGTGTGCTGGGCACTGTGCAGGGAGCTGCATGTAACTTCCAAGAACCCCTGGCTCATCCCTGCCTGCCACCTCTGAATGAATGTACTTTCTTGGCTTCATTTTATTTCTCTTTTCTCAGAGACCCATCATCTCCATGCAGTGTGGACCCAGTTTAATCTTGGCTTGGAAATAAACTCATTTTTCTCCCCATTTATAGAGAGGATTCTCCACAAGAGAGAGAGGCGGTGTTGCTTGGTGGGCCGTAAGGGAGAGATCACTGCACTGCCTAAGATGGCTTTTCTCCCCTCTGCAGACTCTGAGAGTCCCACTTGGACTCCAGAGTCCCATTGAGAGCATGACAGCAATGTTTATGTGCAATTCTAATGCTGGTTTTAGCAGCATAAGTGCTTTTTAATGCATAGCATTACAGCGAGTGGGCCCTATTCTCTCAGCCTCTGAATAGCTGTCTAGAGGGGCGTAATTCCCAGCTCTGCCTCCAAGCACTGTTATTTACAAGCTCAGTTACACGTTCACGTCAAGTGTGGTGAAAGCCAGGATGGAGATGGGCTGAGTTTAAAGCAATTTGGCAAGTCTTTATTCCCTGCATAATCACTCAGATTCCTCACCCGCCCTTGACCACAGCTTCCTGTTCACATATGTCAAAGGGAACCTGGGAATTTGGGGAGATCGACTGCAGAAGTAAAATTTCTTCCTTCTGCCTGACTCCCTCTGAGGTTCCCCTACCAACCTCTTAGTTACCCTTTAGAGCTACACTGAAATTAAGATTCCCAGTCCAAATCTGTCCACTGCTTTCTATCTCCACAGCTTCACCCTGTCCTAAATCCTTCAAATATCCAAACTAAACTTGCCTCCCCTTTCCATCCCCCAATCTAGCCTTCACCCTGCAACCAGAATGGTTTTTGTTTCTTTAAGTGCAAATCAACTCTTGTCACAAGGCTGCTGAAAAATCTTCAATGACTTTCCATCAAGCTCAGAATAAAATTTATCACATATACCTCATCTCATGTTCTGTCTCACTCACTACAATCTGGTCACACTGGCCTGGCCTCCTGACTAGTCCTCAAACACACCACATTTAGTTCTACCTCAGGGCCTTTGCACATTCTGCTACTTCTGCCTTTCCCATAGCTGCCTCTTCATTGTTCAGGTCTGAGCTCAAACCTCATTTCTTTAAGAAGGATTTCCTTGAACACACAGTCTAAATAATCATTTCTTCCTCCCAGTTACTCTCTAAACCATTGTCTTTTATTTTCCTCAAAGCAATCAACATCTTAGGAAATAATCCTATTTATTCAATTGTTTATGTATTTTTCTATCTATTCCATTAGAATATAAAATCTATGAGAATAGGAACCTTGAGTGTCATCATCACCATGTCTTGGCACCTAGTAGGTACGTAAGTGTTTATTGAAGGAACACATTTTCTCAACAAAGTATTAAGGAATGGAATCTGCCTTGTTGTTATTACCATCACTGTTACATATACCTCTAGCTCCTGCCTTTTCTATATAGTCATCTTAGGACAAAGGAAATTGGGCCAGTATGATTTTTTTTCATTTTTCCTTTTATAATGTTATTTGTTTATTTTAATCAAAGTTTGCATGCCCAAAATTTAAAGTGTTAACTAGTTCTATAAGGTATCTATTTAAAAAAAAAATTCCAGGTCCCTTCTCCATCTTTCTTTCCTCTTTCCACTTTCTCTTATATTAGCTGATTATCTTAGGATTTACCCCATTGTTTCTAAACAACATCTCTCAAGTGTTGATTTATGACATTTTCTGTTTTAGGAATTATTGGTTGACTTCCCTCTCACAAAGATGATGATTTGTTGACCTTTCTATGAGAGATGGGGATTCAGATCCCTTTCCTACTTTCTGGCCAATTGTATACAAGCTCCCTCCTCATCCCTGAACTTCCCCTTAGAATTAATCTTAGTTTCATTAGATTAATATTCTGTGTGGTCATTATTATAATGGTTTAAACACTGTCATAGCCAAGCCATATAGTAACATAGGAATATATTTCCTCTCCTGCACAACCACTGGTCACCTAGCGTATGCCCAGATGTTCCCATCCAGGATCTATTTGCCTCTGCCCTGAAGGAGCCTTTGCCAGAGAACCAGAGATTCCTCCTCCAACTTCAGAATTGTGACTCAACTTGGAGAGTCCTTTGGAAAACAGAAGCAGAAAACTCTGCTAAAGTCAGTTTCCTATGCCTTAACATCTTGACTCATTCAAATCATTGAAACTGGTAAAGTGGGTGTGCTCTTTTGGCTGTCTCATGTGTCCATATCATGGCACTGTCACGCAGCATCCCTCTCTGGGGGGCTCTTCTCTGTGGAAGCCTGAGGTTTACTGATGGACACCATGTTATAGGCTGTTCTATAAACTGAATTGTGCTCCCCAACCTCAAATTCATAGCCTGAAGCCTTAACCCCCAATGTGACTGTTTTTGGACATAGGGCCTTTAAAGAGGTAATAAAGGTTAAATGAGGCAGGAGGGTGGGTGTTTTTATAAGAAGAGGAAGGAGACACCAGAGATGCCCAAGCACAGAGGAAAGGCCATGTGAAGACACAGGAAGATGGCTATCTACAAGCCATGGAGAGAGGCCTCAGGAGAAAGCAAACCTACCAGCACGTTGATCTTAGATTTCTAACCTCTGAAACTGTAAGAAAATAAATTTCTGTTAAGCAACACAGTGTGTGGTATTTTATTATGGCAGCCTGCACTGACTGATACACTTTGTGATGTTTGTAGTGTTTTGGAGCTAAGAAGGGCTCCCTCTGGTAGAGAGGGGCATCTAACCCTGCCCAATTTGCCCAGCGCTTACAACTTCTCCAACAGCCCCAAGCCCTTTTGGGGCCATATTGGGTGTATGTACATGCTGTGTGTGGACTTTAGAATCCCGTTCTTACTGACCTACATGCTACTCAACTGCTTTTTCTGCAAAGGTGCAAATATTTCACTTTTAGGATTCATCTTGATTCCTAAGGATTTACATGCTGAGTTACTTGAAGTTGAAAGAAGCCAGAATTTGTGTGGACTTCATGCCTCCACCCAGGTTGCAATTTATAGCGTTATAAAGGCTTTTCATGGTCTTTGTAAAGTTTTAAAACTGTTAAATTTTAACTTTAACAACTCAGGTTGTAGGTTGATAGAGACACCCTATATGTATTCTCATAATGAGCAATGAATTTTCTTCTGGAAATGGATAGAAGCTTATTTCTGCTGGCTGCGGGTTCATCTTCTTTTCTAAGGAAGCCATTTTTCATTTGTCATAGGACTCGAAATTTTAAAAAATTGTCTGCAGTTGTATAGCATAGCTGTCTTAATCACAAATAAATTGGCTTCTGAATGCCATTTACATATTTTTCTCATACCTCAGCTTGAGTTGATTTTTATTATTTGCTTTATTTTTATCAATGTAATGCACGCATGGTTTTTAAAATTGCATTTTAGAAAGAGGGAAAACAATGGTCCTTTATCCTAGCCCTTCCCATCCCCATTCCTGCTCCCCAGATGCCAGCATTTTTAACTTTTTAAAGCTGTTTCTTCTGTTGGTTGTTTCTATAGTTCCAGATAATGTGCTTCTACTACTATTTCCTGATTTATCCACTGTTGACATTATCTATCGATTATGGTGTTAAGATTAATAGCTCTTTAACTCTCTTAGGCTGTCCCCTCCTCACCTGTCCACATCCTCCTAATATAGTTATTTCACTATTTTTGTTAAATCCATAATCGGTAGTTTACAGCATTATGACACAGTAAATATGTCCTCTGCAAAGCAAAGGAATGCGTCGTGACTACATTTTCTCCCTTCATCATTTTTTTGTTTCGTCTGATGTCTCTAATTGCCTTCCTAATTTCCTGCTGTTTTTCTGGCATCAACATACTCACGTGATTTCCGAACGTTTCATCATGTTGGGCGTTGTATGGAGTCCCCTTTTTCCTGAAGGTCCCCTACTCAGAGTCTTCCCTCCAATGGGCACCAGTTACTGTCTGGTCCTGCAGCCCGGTGCTCTCCTGGAATGTTCCTCCATGGCCCTGCAGGGTTGACTATACTCTTCCCACATCCGGTTACTTCCTTTTCTGGTTTCATGCCTGGTTCTACTCAAGCACATCCTAAGACAAGAAGTTGTCTGTATATTTGCATGTATGAAATGTTTTCATTTTCTCCTCATTTTGACGGATCATTTAATTGAATTATAGCCCTAGATTGAAAATTATTTTCCCTCACCACTTTGAAGACACCATACCACTGTCATTTAGTGTGCAATACCCACTATTGAGAAGTTTGATGCCATTCTGATTCTCATTTTTTGTAGAGGTTCTTTTTCTTTCTGCTCCATAAATTTTTAGGGTTGTCTTTTATCCCTAGGGTTCTGAAATTTCATGATAATATGCCTTAATGTAAGCTGTTTTTAAATTAATTATTTTAGGTACCTGGTGCGACTTTAACTAAGAGTCTCTACTTTCATCCTTCAGCTCTGGAATATTTTCTTGCATTTACGATAAATAACCTACTCTTCTCTGCTCTCTCTGGGTTCCCCCTCAGAACAACTATGGGTCAAAGGTTGGGCCTCCTGGATTATATCCTCTATGGTTCTTATTTTCACCTATTTCCCCTCTCCTTTTCAGGGAATTTTCTCCATTTTATCTTCTAACATCTATTGCCTTTGTATTTTTGGCAATATTTTTAATTTCCAAGACCTCACTCTTGTTCTCTTAAACTTCCTTTTCTTCATGGCCATCGTCCCCTACATTTTTGAGGAAACTGATTAGAATACCAGTTTTGATACCAAACTGTTTTTGTTTGGTTGTATTTTTTTGGTTATTGTTTTAGTTTTAAATTCTCTGAGTAATCCATCTTGCTCAGATTTAGTCTTCCTTTTAGACACATTATTTTTTTTCCTGCTTGAAGCCTTCTTCAAATTTCTGGTGACTCCCCATCATCTGTTCATACTTATGGGTGATGAAAGGATAATTGGAAGCAAGGATCATCTGGTCATGGTCTGTGCTCCAGGCAGGGCTGCTGAGACAGCCCTAAGTGTCACTGCATAGGGCCATCTAGAGAGAAACCTCTTATCCTCAGTGAGGTAAACACCTCATTACTGACATTCTGCAAGTAAGGTGGTGGGTGATGGGTGACTGGGGTTCACTGGTATATACTCATTTTGGGGGTTAACTTCTTGTCTTTGGCCCTACCTCACCTCATGGCATCCCAGTCCCACTCTGGGGTTCTTAGGACAAAATGGCTCTCTGATTTATGCACACTTCAGACTGTGTCTTCTCTATTTATTTCCCAGCATCTAAAAATGTACTGAAATCTCTTGTCACTAATATCTTCACCAATCTCTTTGTCCCTGTGGCTTAATGTATGATATTCCTTTAGGTGGAGTCTTAGAGGAAGAGTACATAATTCCTCACCTTTAATCAAAGGCAGCTTGAAGTATTAATGTTTTGAAATACATAGTAATTGTACAAGTCCATTTCTATTAAAAGTCTAGAATAAGCAAATCCACAGAGACTGAAAGCAGATTAGTAGTCACCACAGGCTGGGGGAAGGCAGAAAGGGAGTAGTGACTGCTCAGTGACTATGGAGCTACCTCTGGGAGTGATGGAAAGTTCTGGAACTAGACAGTGGTGATGGTTGCATGACACTATGAATGTACCTAACACCACTAAATTATACTCTTAAATTGCTAAAATGGAAATTTTATGTTACATGTATTTTATCATAATAAAAAAATACATAGTAAAAATAAGTAGTTACCATGAATAACTACAAAGATTTTTACAGTGTATTCAGACTGTGCTTCCATAGAATCCTGGTGCTCTATGATTAGTGCTAATGTGGAAATTGAATAATAGCCAGCCCCATTCATATTTGAAAAAAATCAATTCCTGAGTAGAATATTCTCAATTTTGAGTTTTCTTCCCACACATTTTTCTTTAACTTTTGACACTGATGCCTCTTATCTATCCTGAGGCCAAATAAAATATTTTCTCTTATTTACCATAAAAATAAATATAAAGAATAATTTCAAGTTGAAAATATAAGTATCTCTTATAGTCATACAAAGAAACTAAACCATCCCTAATTTTTTTCTTTTTCATTTATTTAGAAAATACAATACTCAATTGTTAGTAAACAAAAAAAGCAGCTTTATATGAAGAGTTATTGTACAACTATGAACTATTTCATTAGTTAGCTCAGAAATGCAAATAGCATCTTAGCTACTGAGCAGCATTGGGTGTTTGGAAGAAACAGGCCCACAAAGCTAAAGTGACCTTGTCATCCTAGGCATCCTGGGATGAGGACCCTATGGCCTTGACCAGAGGCCAACACCCTTTCCTGGTGACCCCTCTGACCAGTCCAACGAGCACTGTCTTTAGGTCACCCTCATGCTGGCTTAAAACCAGCTAATGTTGACAGAGCACTTAGTATACTAAGAGCTTTATAAGGACTATCTTTTTGATAGTCCTTTTTTTTTTTTTCCACCTTGAAAGTCACAGTTTATCTTTCTACAATTAGATTAGGAGGAAAAAAAATGAAGAACCCATTGGTAGCAGGAAGAAGCAAGAGTCTTCTAGGATCTGGCATTTGATGAGATAGATATTCAGTTACTGTGCATTTCCATTGTTTTTCCATGGCAGAACATATGGCAGAGACTTGGGAACACGCATGCCTGAAGCCAGGTTACTCTTATGTTCCATAACTATGTTGCTTGCAGGGCTGTTTTTGCCACAGTAGTTGGCTGTGCCCCAGACAAATGAGGTGCTGGTCTGTTCCCACAGATCTTTATCCCAGTCTTCATTGAAAGGAGGGCACTGCCAGGTGCTCTCGGCCAGAGTCTCTTGTCCAAGGTTCCTGGTTTGGTTGACAACATCCTGCTCAATACAACTTTTATCGCCACAGCTTGAGATATATGGTGGCTTATTGTGGCCCGAGGAACCTGGTGGTGAGCATTGAAGGGACAAGTAGCCAATTTGTTTGCAACATCAGGATGATTCTTTCTGCACTGGATAAGATGATAAGGAAACCTGCAGGCCCTGATCTGGTGGTTTTTATTATAGGGGCATTGTAATAGCTTTTCAGGGTCCAGGGAATCGACGTAAGTTTCTTCCATGTTGGAAATGATGGAGCTGAATCCAAGTGCTGGTCGAGACACCCTCTTCCCACAGTTGCTTTCTCCGGACCTCCAGGCCCCAGCAACGCTCACTTCCGTCCCCCCTATCTTTTTTAATTTATTTATTTTTTATTGTCAAAACCATCAGAGTTTAATAAAAAATGACTCTAACAGTTCATCTTAACAAGTGATTATCCATGATAGTCAAAATGTATACACAAGGCAGTAATCTTCTGTTAATCATTAATGCTCTTTTCTCCTGCAATCATGAGTCATTAACTTCTGGATACTCATCTTTAAAGAGAAGGCTCCATTACTATATACGAACTGTAAAATAACATGTGGAAAAAGGAGATCCCACTCAAGTGGGTAGTAAAAGGGATTCAGAATACAATTCACTTTGGATGATCAATCCTAGAGTTCTATGAAAATGAAGATCAAATGCACATCATTAAGAGTCTCCAGCATAGAAAGTCAATCTCCCATCCAGGCTTCCTACTTATATGTCCTCTTTGCAAGCCTTTCCCAGATGTTCCCAAAGTGATGTCTCAATATACCTGTCATGGTCTGTAGACAAGAAGCATCCTATTGTCTTCCTGGATCTCCCAGTCACTGGAAAAAGTTGCCAGGTGCTGCCCTTGAGAACAATTTGAAAACTAGAAAAGGTTAGAAAACATCCTTCTGTTCTCTTGAGTGTCTGGAAAGATGGCATCTTGGAAATTGACTCTGTGAGGCAAGAGGTTATAATTTTCATCCATCCTGAGGAAGAAGAAATAGGAGTAGTCCTGGACCATGGTGGCAATGTTCCCCATTCTACAGATGAGAAAACTGAGGCTTGGAGATGTCAAGTAACTTTCTCAAAGCTGCACAGGTTGTAAGTTGCAGAGCCTGAAGGCAAACCCAGGCAGCTTGTTTTAAAGTCTGCTCTTGTAGCCATTAGGTACTATCTTCCCTTTTGCAAAGTAGAATTATCCCATTTCAGGCCCTCTGGTAACTGTACAGTTAAGAAATGCTAAAACAAACCACCACCACCACAAACAACAAAAAAAAAACACAAAAAACCTCTGGAGGAGCAGTTGTCAGAAGACCCCAATTTTTCTTGTAATGTCACCTTTATGTATGGTGTCAACAAAATAGAATTGTCAAGAGGAGAGGGAGCCTAGATGCAGACAAGCAGAACTCAGCAGGAGGAACTCATTGCTCATGGGAGCAGTGGTCTGGTGACCTTCGGGTCAGTCCTCCCTGGCCCCACAAAGATGGAGCTGCTGCAGGGTTGCCACCATCTGCCTAGGTATGCTGAGGCTGCTAATCCAGGTCAGCTGGCCTCAGACTCCTGTGATAGGACCTAAGGGGTCAGTGAGGGAGTGGCTACCTCAGGGCATGTGTGAAGGGCTGTCCTGGCCAAGGTGCAAGTGACAGACTTTTCACAAGTCTGGAGAGAAGTCCAGCTACTCCTCATACCCTCTTCACAGGTATCAGAAGAAAACTCTAGAATCTTCCCCTGGATTATCTCTATATATAATGGCTCAAAATGAATTACTGATGATCAATATTTAACTTCAATCTAAAAATATAAGAAATATATTTACCCTTTTAATTTATGGGTTGACACTGGCACCCTCGCTGGTCCGCTTATCACAGGGTTGTCATAAAGGGTTCTCCTGGTTCCCTGATGGAAGCAAGTGAATGCCCCACGGGGCCCTCACTTATCAGACACATCAACTGTGTTATGTGATCAAATGAGCCTAATTAAATAGAAGTATGGGCTGCATCATCATTACTAACAATGTAAGCACATGTGAGCAGTGAGAAATAACAGAGTCAATGGACACTGTATACCCAAGCTCAACAGCGGCTATCATACCAGGTCAAAACAGTGGCAAAGTAGTCAGATCTGACAAGAAATTGGCACTAAAAATAAAGTTGAAAAAGACTATAGTAATAATTTTATACTCATTATCATTTAAAATGAACCTGACTCTAGGAATATATTATAACTTTAGCTGGTACCTAATGGTAAAACTATCATATTAGCCAAAATTGTATCTATAATTTCTTCAATGGTGTTTAAAGTTTTGGGAGACATGATGTCAAGCTATCTGAAATTTCACTGGACTAGATAAAAATCAAAAGGCTCCTTTTTGACGTTTCTTAATACAGAAGTATTTCGAGTAAATGAACAAATATTTAAAGGTGCAGGCTCAAATTTTTTAATTGATAGAGATGAATTAAAGGGGAGTTTGGAGATCTCAGCTCAGCTGGAATATGCCCTAGATCCTTAACAAGAAACACAACAGCATTTCTCCCCTGATAGTGGCCCACTTAATGGCAGTTCTGCCCCTCCTGGGTCATACACACACACACACTCACACTCTCTCACACACATACATGCTCGCTCTCTCTCTCACAAACTCATATCAACAAGCTCACATACTCTCTCTCTCACACACACACACACACACTTTCTCACACACTCACACATGCTCACAAACATACAATCTCATACACACTCTCACACACTTTCTCATACACACCCTCTCACGCACTCACTTACAAACTCACCCACACTCCTATACACACACTCTCACACCCTCTCACTTTCTCACACACCCTCATACACTCTCATGTACACACACACACTCTCACATACTCTCGCACACTCACATACACACTCTCAAAACTCTCTCTCACACATATACTCACATTCATTCTTCTCTAAACATATTTCTCCCTAAACCTGAACATGTACCACTTTCCTCACTCCTGATATGCAATTTTATTTTAACAATACTATTATTCCAAACCCTTTTAATAAAGGAACTAGAAAAATATTTATCAAAAACTCCCAAAGATAGCACAAAAAAGAAATACAGACTAATCATTCTACAGATGGTGATACACAATTCTGAAATAAAATATTAGCAAATAAAATATAGTAGTTCCTTAAATAAAAAAGTAGAATTCATTCAAGAATGTAATAAGGGTTAAATATTAGGAAATATTCTCATATAATTCATTATATTAGCAAGTCAAATGATGAAAACAGAGTGATCATCTCAATAGATATAAAGAAACCATTTGGAAAAATTCAATATAAATTACAATAAAAATTCCAAGGAAACAGAAATTTTAACTTGATATGTTTGCATGTGTATACAGGTAAACATGTACATACACACATATGCTGATATATATGTGCAAGATTAATACATAATTCAAAAGCCAGAATTATGCTTAATGTTAAAGCACTAGAAGACTTCCCATTGGACTGAACACAGTATCATGGTTTTAGGTTATGTGGAAAATCCAACAGAATCAACCGAAAACTATTAGAAACAGTAAGAGAATTTATTAACATAAATGGCTGCAAACTTAACATAAAAATGAGTTTTCCTGTATTCAAGTAATAACCAATTAGAAAAGATATTAAAGTGAAAATATCCCATTTAATATCGCAACCAAAAATAATCCTTCTACTCCCATCCCCCCAAAAAGGAATAAATTTTGAAATAACTGTAAAAAGACCACTATGAGGAAAAATTTCTACTCGCTTCTGAAGAAAAACAACAACAAATATTTTAATAGAACGGAATGCTTTCCTAGTGAATGGCAAGATTAATGAATGAAGTTAATTCCTCCACGTGGATCTCTACATTCTGTGTTATGCCAGTCAAAAATCTGCATCATTTTTTATTTAATAAATCATATTTAAGTTTACCTATAAATTAAATAAGGCAGGATAGCCATAAAATCTTTGAAAAAGGAGGAGTAATGGAGGAGACTAACTCAACTACATATTAAAATACATAATCAAGCTACAGTAATCAAAACTTGATAGGATTACAGGCACCTGGGTGGCTCAGTCAGTTGAGTTTCTGACTCTTGATATCAACTCAGGTCTTGATCTCAAGGTCCTAAGTTCAAGCCCCACACTGGGCTCTGTGCTGGGCATGGAGCCTACTTAAAAACAAAAAAACAAAACTTGCATAGGATTAAATAGAAAATTTAATGGAACAGAGCAGAGAATTGGGGGGAAAAAAAGATCCAATACATGTGGGAGTTTTGTACATGGTAAGAGTAGCATTTTGACTCAGCAAGAAAAAAGATGGATTATTCAATAAACAGTGTTGGGGCAACTGGCTAGCTGTTTTGGGAAAAAATAAAACCTGATATCTATTTCATTCCTTACATTAACTTGAATTCCGGATGGGGCAAAGATTTAAACATCAAAAAGATAAAACCATAAAAACACAAGAAGGAAACTTTTTATAGACAGAAGCCCTCTCTAAGCATGGCACAAAACCTATAAACCATTATGGGAAAGATTAATAAGGTGAACTATACACATTTTAAAGCCTCTAAAGTTAGAAGTAGCTACTAAAATTTAAAACAAACATACACTTTGACTTAGAAATTACATTTCTAGGAATTTATCGTATATCTATACTCAGAAAATGTGGGGGAAGAAAGGAAAGAAAAAGAAACAAAAGAGAACCATATGTGTAAGGATGCGCATTGCAAGATTATTTACAATAGCAAAAGAACCCCTGCAACAATCTAAACATCCATCAATAGGGGACCAATTAAGTAAAATATAGTACTAACAAAGGATGAGACACATGTAATCACTAAAAAGAACATGGTAAGTCTATAAGTGCTACTCTGGAAAGCAAGCCAAAATGCAATTCATTGAAAGGAAGCAAGATACAGATCACAAAAAGGTCATTATGCACACAAGTGTTAACACGAGCATCTATAGTACTTTGTAATGTATAAAAACTTTTTATCTATTATCTATCAATTACATCTCCTTTCTCCCCAGATCACAGCCTCTTTCTCTACCAGCTTTTTCCTCTCAGCAGGTAGAACGTGTTCCAGAGCATTCTCCGGCCCTTTTAATGGCATGGTACAGAGAGATGACAGTGTATACATGACATACTGAGGATGATTAGATGAGGTTGCACATGCCAGAAGCACCCTGTGGTGGGGGAGCTCCACCCCAAGCTGGGGTGGAGGGGAGCAGTGATCAGTATAGGTATACTATAGCCCAGTATGCTGGTATACTGTGTGGGAGCATTTCCTCAAGAGGCCTGGCAGCTCAAGCCTTGAGTTGTAGATACAAGGGATTGGTTTGCGGGGGAAGGTGAAAGGGGAATCTTGTCCTGACACATTCTGGGTCAGTGGGAAAGACAGGGCAGCATCAAAGGAGGAGTTGAAGGGAGAGATCTGAGGGCTTGCGCCCAGCCAGGCAGGTTCCGGACCTTGGGAAGATATGCCAGCTGTATCCCTTTCCAGGGATTGCAGACAGGATGATGCTTGGGGGCTATTAGGTTTTGTCCTAAGATGAGCAAGTTCTGCCAAGGTGAAGCACGGAAAAAGTGGTACACATGGAGCTATACAGAGGTGGGACTTCCAGCTGCGCTACTTCCTAGTTATGTGACCTTGGGCAAGTTTCATCATGTCTCTAGACAAAGTGATCTCATCTGGGAAATTAGGTTAGTAACTAACTTGCAGGAAGCAGGAGAAGGAAACAAATGTGTGTTGCTTTTGCTTCAAGCATGGAATCCTCTTTTATTTTTGTAACAATCGTGCCTTCAAGACAACACTTACAAGTAGGTATATCAAATTTCATGGGTGCTAAGAAGGTTCCTTAATCCCTCCAAATCTCCTCACATGTCCATATGATCACTAATGCCTAAAACTTCTTCAATCCACAGAAAAGTCTCATTTCTTTCTGTCTTTTCCTCCTTCTCAGTGACCCTCCCTCCCCTTCTCCTCCCTCTAATTACAGGGAAAGAGTATAATATGCAAGTGTCTGGGAGGAGAAACAACATACTGAGTCCCACTCTCCATCAAATGGAAGTAGTCATTACACAACATGACAAATGACGACTTCACATTGTTTTCCAGGTTTTGCTGAAGCAGGCAAAGCGTACCTGATCTGACCTCAGGCTGAATCTAAAACCCAGAAGGTAATATCTGCTTTTAGCAGAGAAATTCAAAACAAGGCACCAGGAGCTAAAAATCTCAAGTCCTGGAGAAGAGCTAAATCTCAGGGTCAAGACACCAGCAAAATTTATTCTCACTCAAGTGAGTTGGGCAACTCTCCAGAGCAGCTGTCCTGTGTGTGGTGTTCTGACAATCTAGACTTTCTTCCATCTGAGGCTTGTCCATCTCAGCTCAGGACCTCCACACCAGCCAGGAAGGGAGAGAGCTTGGAAAGACATGAAGGAAGAAGTGACCCATGTCACTTCTCCTAAGAAGAGTGTAACTATTGGAGGTTGGGGGCAGCAGAAATGTCCGGAATTGCTGAAAGGAAAAGAGAACCAGATGCTGGTGGTACCTCCAACTCCAACAGAGGCCAGCTCTGTTGCATCTCAGCAGGGCCCAGGAGTGTGGACAGGGCTAAGCTTTGGCCTGAGGGGCACATGAGGGGGCAACTTCCCTTGACAAACTTATATGTAGTTCCCACTCCCTCCCAGGCTCTGTGTTAGGCATACAGATGTGGAGGGACACAGCCCTGACTTTGGGAAGCTCATACTCCAGAAGCAACTTTGAATCTTAGCATAACATCTAAGTTTATCATATAAGCAGCAAGGCATGTTTCTAAGCAGGGCCTCCAGGGTCCTGAAGCTGCCAATTCTCAGTGTGATCTGAGGAAATTTACCTCAAACCAGAATGCTGGGCTGTGTCTGGCATCAGTTGTTGACCACCAGGCTCAATATCATGAGCCCATTCACTGCTGCAGCCCAAGTGCTGCTGCCCTAAGCCTAGCTACAGTAGCAGCCAGGGGAGAACAAAATTTCATCAACTGAAGAAGCCAGTGAGAATAGCTATTCAGCATCATTCAGATCTCATAACTCAGGTGGCTGAAACTTTCATCTGTATTGGCCAGTAGTTCTCAGATTATGGTCCCCAGACCAGCAGCATCAGCATCACCTGGAAACTGGTTAGAAACATTAATTCTCTTAGTTTTGTTGTTTCCTTTGCAGTGAACACTGAACACACTGTTAGCCAATTTGACAATAAATTACATTTTAAAAATAAAATAAAATGTTACTGTATTTAAAGTGTATAAAAATTGAATATATTTTCATCAAAAACTGTAAATTATGATCAGTATAAGAATAAATATTTTTAATCAAAAAAAAAAAGAAACGCTAATTCTCAGTCCCCATTCCACACCCACTGAATTTAGAATCTGGGTTTTAACAAGCCCTCAAGGTGATTCTGATGCATGTGCAAGCTGAAGACTTTTTTTTCTTTTACAGTAATGTCAAATTTACTCTGCTAAATATACAAATTGGATTTGTGTATTTACTGCACAGTAAACAGAAGTTTCTTGAACTGATTGATGGATAGGGTTAAGAATGCTTTTGAGTAGATAGACATACTTGAGAACTATATATTTGGGCAGAAATGTGGAACCTGTTTAATTTCCAGTAAAGGCTCCATACATACCTTCCCAAACATCCATGGTAGAGCCTCACACTAAACATTTTAGATACTCTGATCCTCCTTTCACTCACCCCCAACTCCCCACCCCCACCATAAAATCCAACATACCTTACTGCTTTGCATGAGGCTAGCATTCAGGCTTTCTCCTATCTGGGTAGGACAAATTTCTTGAAGATGGGAAGAAACATCAAATTAATATTAATATCAAATCAAGCCCCCTCAATAAGAATCACTCTGGTGTGACAGGTTCCATCTCCAGTCCATGCCATCTCCCAATTCAACATATTAATGTCGTGCTGACCTTCCTAACCCTATCTTGCACAATCAGCCAGGTACTATGAATAATAAAACAGACGTAGAACTGGCAGAGAGTAGCACCCCTTCCTTCACCTAGGACTAGGGTCTGAGCCAAACTCTGCTGTGGCATGTCCCTCTGAAGCAAGTTTGGTGCATTTCAGGTTTTCTACTGGGTCAAAAGCAGAGGCTACTAGACTTTCCAGGAAAACCCAGTTACATCATTATTGGATATTTTCTTGTCCTTCACATGCACACACAAAATGTATTCAGACCAAAGCTTTCAAAGACAGGGAGAATTCCACTTGATAATGAGAAGCATTGCCTCATGATTTCCCCATTGGTCAATTGCCTGAGTAAGTGTGACACAATTTCCAGTAAACAGACCTCATTCCTACTTTCTCTGCTACCCCAGTGAAGACTTAGGGATTCCTAAGAGAATACAGCTTGGGAAAAGTAAGCTGTAGAGGTAATAAGAATTCCCCTACAAATCTTCCTGTGTGATGGGGCAAGTTATCTAACTTGTCTGCATGTCAGTTTCCTCATCTGTAATATGGGAATAGTATTAGGAACCCGAAGCAGTTTGACATATAAGTTGTTGCTTAATGAGTAACTGTTGACTGAGAAAAAGAATAAGAAGTAAGGGATAAACAATGCCAGCTACAACACAGAGTCACAAGGCTTAGACTTACACAGCCAGGGGATAAGTCTTAGAGGTCTGACAGTTCACACAGCCCTTCATTCCAGACTGCATCTTGGCCAGGATGTCTGAGGGATATGGCTTCTCTTCCTGGTTCTGCTCTATTTTTTACACCTCCCAATGCCAGAGCCCCCCTTGTCACCCAGAAAGCAGGCAGCTTTTTCAGTTCTCCTCCCCCAGGTTGGGCACAAGGTATGGCCTCAGTCCACAGCTGCACTTGGCCTCCTTGGCTCTCTCATTAATGGTGGGCCCTTACCTTCATTCCAGGCTTCCTTCTCCCTCAAGCCTCTCCTGTTTCTTGGGAATAGCTGGGTTTCCTCCCAACCATCCCCACCTAGCCCTTGCCTTTCACTTTGGGAAGAGTTTTAGGATCTGCATCTAAAACTCTCTATTGAGAGCTCTCAGTAGACACAACTGGTTCTGAGAAAGACACTGAAAATAAATTCTCTGTCTTTAGGACTTTCTTAGTAGTCAAACGCAATTAAATACCCCACTAATAACAAGTAGATTTAACTATTCTTTGAGCTCCACATAGATTAACTCATTTATTCCTCATACCAACAATAGGAAGCAAGGAGTATTATCACCATTATACAGATGAAGGAACAAAGACACTGAGATGTTGCATAACTTGCTCAAATTTATACAACGAATAAGTCATAGATCAGGGCTACAAACCCAGGCAGTCTATGACTTTAACCACTGTAATATGGTTGCCTCTTAATGTGCTACTGCATCTTTTCCATCCCTGCATAATTTCAACCTTTGCTGATGGCAAGGAGGCCTATCAATGTATCCAAATCAGTTAGGAACAATGACTGGTGAATCTAAAATGGAACAGGGAAACTGGAAATGTTCAAATTCATGTTATTTTTCAGATTCTCTGAACAACTGGTTCCTGGAAACGTGAAAAGACCACATACTTGGATTTAGAAAGTTCAGGATGTCTTATCTCTATTATGAGTTCTGTTTATTACGTCCTGGGGAAGGTTATGTAAGTGCTCTAGCCTCAGTTTCCTCATCTTTAAAATGGAGATAATAACAATAACTTGTTGGCCCTCAGTCCAACAATTGGCCTTTTAGTTCTATTCTGTACTGCCAAAGCAGGAAACCTAAAAATCACATTTTTTTTTCCAGCCTCTTATGCTAGCTGCAGGCAGGTTAGTCTCTGCCAATGGGAGACTCTGGAGGGAGATTAAAAGCAACAAGAAAAGAGGGTCATTTTTCTGCTTCTGACTCTGGGAGTGGCTGCAGCAGGCACTTGCTATGGAGGCCTTGGAGGGTAATTATGGGCTGTTGCAAGAATGACAGTGATCATCATAACAGCAGGGTGGGTGTGATGGTGAGAATGATGACTATAAGACCAGGGGTGGGGTGTCTGTGACTGACTTTTCTGGAGACACTGCAGAAAGAGAATGACATGCTTAGGGCTTTAATAGCTCATTCTGGTCACAGAACCAGAGCTTCTGTGATGGCCTAAAGGGATCTCTTATCTTTGCAGCCACAGGAGGGATATAGTCCCAAAATTCTACCCCACAGGTTGGAGATTTGCAATGTAATTTCAGTTCATGAGCTCATCAGATTTTATGTGAGAGTTTGAGGATTGATTGGGAAGGAGTGGGTGGGAGCCTGAGAATTGGAATGGGGCCATCTGGATAGACTCATGCAAATCTGAGAAATTCCTGATTCCCCAAGTCCCCTTGTCAATAGGAACACTCCTTCCTCCTCTAGCTGAGAAGACTTGTCTTCCTTTACAAGAAGATCCTTTTTTTTTTCCAGGTTATTTATTTATTTATTTATTTAGAGACAGGAGAGAGAGACAGTGCTCCACACTGTCAGTGTAGAGCCTGACTCGGGCTTGAACTCATGAACTACAAGATCACAACCTGAGTTGACATCAAGAGTTGGACAATTAGCCAACTGAGCCACACAGATGCCCCTCAAGAAGATTCTTTTAATAACTTCACCCAAAGCAGTTGCCTTAAAAGAGGTTGCAGTTCTCAAGATTCACTCTCTCCAAACTTCATGGCCTCCAGACTTATAACCAATATCAGAGTCAGAGTCTAAGGGCAAAGTGTTCTAAGGGCCAAAGATTAACGTCTGGCCTTGAAGGATACAGCTTTATACGCCTAAATAAGTGCAAAATTTTGTTCACTTATATTGGCAAAACCCTGAGAAGTATACGTGGAAATGGATTATAAGACTGTTGGACCAAGTAAGATGAGCAAAATATTGGATTTGGGCCAATTGAGGTACATACCAGAGATGGATAACCACTTGAACTTTATATTTCTCCTTTTGGGAAGAGATTAAAAGTATATTGGTTTAGGGGAGCCTGGGTGGCTCAGTCAGTTGAGCATCTGACTTCAACTCAAGTCAGGATCTCACCATTCATGGGTTTAAGCCCCACATCAGGCTCTGTGCTGACAGCTCAGAGTCTGGAGCCTGCTTTGAATTCTGTGTCTCCCTCTGTCTCTCTGCCGCTCCCCAAATTGTGCTCTCTCTCTCTCTCTCAAAAATAAATATATTTTTAAAAAGTATATTCATTGTATAAGGGATAGCACATTGTGGTAAATGGAAGCATGAGTTTGTTGATATTGCTGATCAAAGTTTAAAAAAAGTAGAAAAGTATATACAGATGCTGAGTAGCCAAAAGGGTGGGTGTTCCAGATGTTAATCTTGGGCCCTCAGCCTCACACTTGTTCTTTTGTACTCTTCTATATATGGCCAGGACTAGATGCTTGAAAACTACACTTTCAAAACTCCCTTGTCAGCTGACTTCTGTGAAAAGCCACCAAAGGGAGGCACTGGCCAGAGATCAGAAGACAGGTAGAAGAATGCAGCTCTTTCTCTGCTTCTGGATCTAGGAGTGACCATATTGGGACTGGAGGCTACTGCAGGTGACCATAGTGTCCTGAAATAGTGTGGAATGCTGCAGCTGCAACAGCAGGTAACCACAGGTCCCTACAATAGTGACAGTGGTCACTACAGCTAAGGCAGTTGCTGTAGCAACAGTGGAGGGTGAGGCATCCATGCCTTGGGCTGAGCAGCAGTATTGTGGTTCTACCCAGCAAAGGGGTACAGCAGTAAAGCCCCATCAACCTCAGTAGTGAGAACACACCAATGGGCTCTGGGTAGCATCATCTTCCCCTTTTGTTCCTCCAGACCTTACAACTTTTGTAACCCATTTTCTGTAACCAATTTCCTCTATTTGAAATACCTAGGTGGATTTCTGTTTTCTTGACTGGACACTGACTGGCACAAGGAGAGAGAAATAGAATTTTCTTCCTTATATGGTTATTGTATCGAAGAAGACAAACATAAAGAGTGCTCAGTACAGCATCTGACCCAAAAAAGGTAACTCTACAGTCTCATATTTAGTTGTTAAACCAAAAGTTGTTAAGCATCAACTTTGTGCTTGGAGATTTTGTTGTGAGAAGTCTAGGACATCTGAGGTGGGCACAGAGAAAAGAGAAGAAAGCCATGCTCAAGGAGTCTTTGAGATAAAGATTGGAAATTACAGTTATTAAACTATTGAATATTACCTCCAAACCCTTCTATATGCTGATCTTTGATACTGGTGCTGGAACTCTGGAAAATACAGGTTTTCTTTGTCATAAACGAATGATTCCTGTTAAGTCCTACCAATTGGAGCTCCAGAGGGAGACTGGAAGGCAGGAGGGAGACAGAACTATGTTCCTTCCTTCCTGCTTGCTTGCTTGCTTCTATCAGGATGCCCCAGCAATGAGTCTTCACTCCAGGAGCAGTAGGTTCCAGTTTCCAGCTTCTTCCAGCCCTCCAGACATAGTCCCAGTACATCCCTGCAGATGCATCAACACTATCCAGGCACTATCCTTGTCCTCCACAGTGCTCCTCCCAGCTTCTAGTTTCCAATCACTTAGAGCTCTACCACTGTCTCCTCCTAACTTTTGGGGTTTGTGGCTTCTTACTGCAGGGTTCCTTGTTGGCCTTTTAAGTCCTCCAATTACTGTTTATCTGATTCCTTATATTAAATTCCCTCTGTTAAAATAACTAATGTGGTTCTGTTTTTGTGACTGGACCCTCCTGACACAAGGGACAGTGCATGAGGAATGTCTAGATGGAGAGTTAAGGAATAAATACTGACCCTGAACCACATAGTGCCAATATTTAAGGTTCTCCACAGTTGCAAAAGTCAGGTCTAAACCCTTCTTCCTTAAATGTGAGTGTGTTGGTGATTAAATGAAAGACTCTGAGCTGATTATAGATATTAGGGAACTAATAAAAAAATGAAAAGCTAAAAACTTCATTTCAAACTATAATCGTTTTACTTTCCAGTAGTATTAATACATCTCTTGTATTAATATATATTAATGTATGTACATTAATCTAAATATATTTGCATTGCCATGATTATGTTTTTTTATGATAATTAATGCATTATCATGGGCAATACTTTATCAGACACTTTTGCTGTAAAACAAACCACCCCAAAACTCAGGGCTTAAAACCACTATTTATGTCATTCATGATTCTGTGGGCTGGCAACTTGTGCTGGGCTCAGTTGCATGATTCTTCTGGTCTCAACTAGACTCATTCATGTATTGCCAGTTGGCTGCCAGTCAAACAGTATGAAAACTGCTCAAAAATCCATGAGGAAAAGAGATTCAGAATTCCTTTACATTACCTGTAGGTCTCTGAACAGGGTGAATAGGATCCACTGAAAGAGCTCTAGACCACAAAGGGTAAGGCAATGGGAGAGAAGATATCCAGGAAAAGGTTTCCAATCCTCCTCATGCCTTTCGAGAACACTTTTCTCTCTACCCTCAATTTCTTGTTCTTGAGTTCTCCATAACCTCCTCTGGCGGCCACTTCGGGACATACACCTGTTCTTTTTTGCCTTTCTGCACTGATTGATGACTTCCTCCCTCTACACCTCTCTCCCCATGTTTACAGTCATTCTCTTAAATCCCTTCTCCTCTTTTTGTCTTTTTTTAACCCCTATTCTGACCCAAAGAATATGTCTTCCCTTTCCTCCTCTCTTCCTTCCCTCCCATAAGTCCTCCTACAGGCCTCCTCCTCCCTATTTTTATCAGAAATATTTGTTATCAGAAAGACTGCATTGCTTTGAAAGAGAAGAATGGTGCTTATCTGTGGTGCATTTACATGAAGGGAAGGAAAGAAAGATTAGACAAAAAAAGAGCCAGTTTTAGCAGCTTCTCACATTCCTGGAAATTCCTAGAAACTCCCTCACAAACTGAGGCTCAAGGAAAACTCTGCTTTTTAGTGTTATTGCTCTCGTTTTGCTTTCTCCCCCATTCTGCAAATGTTCAGTATTTTAATTACATGATGAGTTAAATAAGCTTTGTGGATTCTAACAATTCTAATATATTCCCCACAAAATAATTCATTTTTATTTCCAAATTGATTTACAAACCTTTAAAAAAAAAAAAACAAATTATAAGTTGGAGACACTCTTGTCTTAGACTAGATTCCCAAGAAACAGAGTCTGAGATAAGAATCCATGCTAAACTGATTCATTAGGATATGGTGTCAGGAAAAACTAGTAAGGGATTGGGGAAGGGGGACCAAGGAAAAGAAGGAAGGGAAGCAACAGTGTCATCCCTCAGTCAAGATCTGCTCCCAATGGGATGAAAATCCTCAAGCACTTTAGGTGCTCTGGGGGCCTCGGGCAAAGTGAGTTTTAAGGTACCTGAGGGAACTCCTCTGACAAAAAGGCACAAGTTCTAGCTGCTAGGGATGGAAGTATCCAAGGAAATAGCATGCAGGAAAACAGTAAAGGACTCACGGGGATATTAGTGGAGCACCGACAGTTATTACTACCTTCCTGCATTACCTACTTTTGTTAGTGCTTCATACGTGTTTGCCCTTGTTTGTTGAATGAATGAACAAATAAATGAGTGAATCTGGCTTCATAGATATAATCTTTGCTAAGAAATAAGATCTTTCCTCTCATCTCCAATGTGTTCTTTAGTTTTAAAATTTTGCTCTTTTGTCCTACTTTTCCTCCTTACATTTTTGTAAATAATAAAATACAGTTAACACGCAAGGAGTGCTTAATTGTGCCAGTACTCATTTGATTTTATTTAGGGGGTGCTTGGTATGATCGAGGTATTTTATTTGATCCTCATAAAAGCCCCCTTGAGGTCAGTAGCATTGTTATCCCCACTTTTAGATGGGGGTTGCACACAGATTAAATAACAAGCTAATAAGTGAATGTAGATGTACCTGACTTTTCCCTTCCCTTCCCTAGACTTTTCACCCTCTCCTTTCTACACACACACACACACACACACACACACACACACACACACACACTGATTTTAATACCCATTCATTTTAATGGGAGTCATTTATAGATATCAAGTCCCAGGGAGTTTATCAGGGAGGCAGGGAGGTGCCTTGGTTAAAATAACACTGTGCAGTAGAACAGAAAATAAGATGTCATGGCAAACTAAACATCTTCACTTTCACAACAAACAAAAGAGCCGCCTGAGTACAGACTTGAGCTGGTCAGAAGTTGCCAGAACTTTTAGCAGGAGCCAGGTGTCGGTACTCACCTGAACCTCAGGGAGGCCCAAAGCATGGGGCAGGGAAGCTGGGCGTCCCCACTCTGGTCATTCCTCAGCTTCTCTCTATGGTCCAGTCAACTCAGATATTTGTCCAGAAAGTGAAGATGTTTAGTTTGCCATGACATCTTATTTTCTGTTTCACTGCACAATGCTATTTTCACCAGGGCAACCAAGCTCTCTGATAAACTTTGAGAACATCTGAGCCAGCTTGACAGTGAAAAGACTCCGTGCACTCTGAGTTTTATATATTTATATATTTCACTTTATTCCATGTTTAGTATGACTGAGTAACCAGTTCAATAAAAAAAAAAAAAGAAAGTGGGGTGGGGAATCAGTATGGATTGCATAAGAAAGCAGCCCTGTTTCCTGCAGACTGTCTCCCAACAGCTCCAATATTCCTTTCAAAGTACAGATTCTTAACACAGATTAAGTGCGATGGGCATCCGATACTTCATCCCAATTCACATTATGGCTCTGAATAGGAAAAGCAAGAGTGTACCTCTTCAGATAGTCAGAAGGTGCATGCCTCCAAGGACTGTACTAACCAGGCAATGCAGAAGCAATAGAAGAAGATCTCTGTGAGGGCTCAATCCTCACTGGCACCAGAGCAAAGACATCAAAAATATGCAACAAGCCTTCTTTCTTAAGTAAGACCACAGGAGCTAGTGGTATTTCCAGGGGCATGCCAAGAGTCAAAGCAAGCCCACCTCACCCCTGGCTGCCTGTATTTTCACCCCCTGGGTGGGCGGTCCCCGTCAGTGTCTCCCACCTTCACTTTTGGTTTTCAGAGGGCTCCTTTTTCACCTCCCATTTCATTTAGAAAAGATTGGATTTGAATTTCATCTTATCTCCCCATCTTGCAATCTGGCATCTGAGTAATATAGAATTAAAAGACGGAGAACTGGAAAGAGCTTGAGAGGTCATCTGGCATGATTCCTACCCAATGTAGAGATCCTTCTTCTGGAATACATACGATGATGATGGTCTCACTACCTCATATTGCATGCCTATAAAACTGTTGCACAGTATCTGCCTGGGTAGAGTTTCTAGCTGTGTGATTTTACTTGAATGGTCTTTGTCTTAAATCTGTCTTCTTACAGGTTTACACATTTAACACCTATGATACTGTCTATTAATGTCACCAACTCCAAAATACAATGGCTATTTCCTTCTAAAGTTTTGAGCAATTCTGTTATGGGCTGAGGTGTGTTCCTCTGAAATTCATATGTTAGAGCCTTAGGCCCCAGTACCTCAGAATATGACTTTATTTGGAGAGAGGGCCTTTAAAGAAGTGATTGAGTTAAAATGAGGCTGTTAGTGTTGTTCCTAATCCAGTATGACTGATGTCCTTATAAGAACAGGAAAAAGACACAGGGTGTACATGCACAGAGGAAAGACCATCCGAGGACACAGCAAGAAGGTGGCCATCTGCAAGGCAAGGAGAGAAGCCTCACAAGAAAGAAAACCTGCTGACACCTTGGTCTTGGATTTCTAGTCATTAGAACTGTGATAAAATAAATTTCTATTATTTAAGCCCCATAGTCTGCGATACTTAGTTATGGTAGTCCTAGAAAATTAATACAACTTTCACATCAGACTTATATCCAGACCAAAAGTTCTCCTTGTTGCTTTCTTTATTCTCAGAGATGAAATCATTAAAGCAATTTAAAAAGTTATCAGTCCATACTTCCAATATAAGACTTACCTGATAAATGCTATTACTAATAGATATAAATAAATATCTATTCATTCATTCATTCATTCATTCATTCACCACCACTCATTCAGCACCTGCTATAGACCAAGCCCTGCACTAGGCACTGAGATCTCAAAACTGAATATTATCAGTCCCCTTTGTCTAAATGCACATGTGATTACACAGCAGCACTACACTGAATAAATTCCAATCTGGAGGTATGTATAGGTGAGAGATAGCATAGGAGTAAATGGTTAGGGGCAGGGAGAGAGAAAGCAAAGAGGTGGTGTACCAAATAATACAAGTACAGAAGAATGACCAAAAGTTGGCCAGTGTGCAAGAGGGGGAAAGAGCTCTCCAGTGTGCTGAACTCCAGGAAATAAACCCAGAAAAATGAGGCTGGGCCTGATAAGATGGGCTCCTATGAGCCCTGCTCAGGAGCTTGGATTTTATTTCCCAGGTACCAGGGAGTCACAGAAGGATTTTCAGCAGGGGAATGGTTTCCTTGAATTCACACTGTCACCAGTCCACCTGATCTTTGAGCCTTGCATTCAGCCTCCATCCTTCAGCACAGGTAGATGGGACACACTCCCACAACCATGTTGCTTCTGTTTCCCCTCTTTAAAAAATTATCTCACAGTCACTGTAAAACATGTAAGCAATGCAGAGGTTTACAGAGATAAACATGGAAGAGACTGGCCCTCTCTCACACCTCACTCTCTCTCAGAGGCAATTTGGCGAGCATCCCTCCAGTGCCATTTGTGTGTATCTGGACACAAGTATGTGTCTATCTATACAAGGTTTTCGAATACCCTAATGGAATCATACCTTCTGATGTGCTTTTTCACACAGCAGTATTCTTGGAGACCTTTCCATACCAATTCTTATAGACATTCCTCTTTTTATCATCAGCATAATATTCCATGCTATAGCTGTACCATAATTAGCCATGCCTTCCAGATAGACATTAAGTTGTTGCAAATATTTTTCTATTAAAAAACATGAAAAAACGAGTATTTTGGTGCAATTTTAATCTCTACTTTTCAGATAAGGAAACTGAAGCTTAGCTTAAGTAAACCAAGTCAGCACAGATAAGGCATTGCAAAACTGGTTGGGAACGTACATCCGGCTATTCCTGAGTTCAGAATCTTCATTTTGTATCATAACTAGCTCCATATGTAAACATATTAACCTGCAGGTTTATAATTTTCATCATACTTAGAAAATCTTT
Organism: Lynx canadensis; assembly: GCF_007474595.2. Taxonomy (NCBI): domain Eukaryota; kingdom Metazoa; phylum Chordata; class Mammalia; order Carnivora; family Felidae; genus Lynx; species Lynx canadensis. The sequence continues at coordinate 33,491,229 of NC_044311.2, forward strand.
CAGCTGTTAATTCTTCAGTTATTTTTATACCCTCCCCAGCTTTCTTTTTCCTTGCACTCTAATTATACATATACCAGGCCACTTGATTTTGACCCACAACTCAATACTCTGTTCTTTTTTTCAATCTTTTCTCTTTGTGTTTCATTTTGGATACTTTCTATTATGTCTTAAAGTTTACTAATCTTTTTTCCTGAGTTATTTTGTTGTTAATCCCATATAATGGATTTTGCATCCCAGACACTGCATTTTTCATCTCTAGAGTTTAACTTGGGTCTTTAAAAAATTCTTTCATAGCTGCCCTCATCACATTTTCTACTACCTTCTTGAACACATGGAGTATATTAATAATAGTTGTCTGAATGTCTTTGTTTAGTAATTCTATCATCTGTGCCATATCTGGAGCCGTTTTTAATAAATTGATTTTTCTACTTATTATGGATTATAGTTTTGTGCTTCTTTGCATGCCTGATAATGTTTAATGAGATGTCACTGTGATTTTTATGTTGTTAGATACAGGAATGTTTGTGTATTCCTTTATATAGTTCTGGTCTTTATTCAGGGACACTGTTAAATTTCCTGGAAACAATTTGATTTTTTCAAGGATTGATTTTCAGTTTCTTTCAGTGGACCCAATGCACCCTTAATCTGGGAATAATTTGACCCCTCTATTTAAGCAATACCCTTCAAAGGACTCCACTCAGTGTCCAGTGTGCTCAGAGCTTTTGCCACTCTAGCATGGAAACCAAAGCCATTCATTAATATGAGCTGTGTAAGCTGTAGTAATTGCTCTGCTTGCTCACTTCCAGTGGTTCTTCTCCTGGGCTTGAATGGTCTCTTCACTTACATGCCCTGATCAGTACTCAGTTGAAGATGCAAGAGGAATCCCCTGAATTCTCTCTAGCTTTCTTCTTTGTGCAACTTTCCCTTCCCTGGTACTCTGTCCTCAGACTTTCTGCAAATTTGGTCTCCCTGAACTCTGAATTATTTCCTCAACTCAGGAAGACTACTGTATTATGTGTTTCCCCTTCCTGTGCTGGAAACTCTAAACAGTAACCTGGAACAATCAGGCTTACCTCATTTGTTTCTCTTCTCTCAGGGATCATTGCTTAAATTAAAATATCAGACCAGTGTTCCTCAAAACCATCAAGGCCATTGAAAAGAAGAAGAGCATCAGAAACTGTCACACTCTACAGGAGCCTGCAGAGACATGATGATATATGATCTATAATGTTGTATCCTGGATAGGATTCTGGGGCAGAAAAAGACATTAGGTAAAAACTAAGGAAACCTGAGTAAAATATCAACTCTAATTAATCTATCAATATTGATTCATTGGTTGTGACAAATTTATCACATCATGTGATATGTTAACAATACAGTAAATAGATGCAGGATGTACAGAACCCTTCTGTATTATCTCCCCAACGTTTTTGTACATCTGAAACTATCCTAAAATAAAAAGCTTATTTATTTATTTATTTATTTATTTATTTATTTATTTATTTACTTATTTACTTACTTACTTACTAACTTACTTAGAGAGTGCAAGCAGGGGAGGGGCAGAGAGAGAGGGAGAAAGAAAGAATCCCAAGTAGGCTCCAGCCTGATTCAGGGCTCAATCTCACAACCCTGAGATCATGACCTGAGCAAAAATCAAGAGTCTGACACTTAACCAAATGAGCCACCAGGTGCCCCAGGAGAGTTTAAAAGCAATAATAAAGCTGATTAAACACTGGCCTACTTTCTATTATCACTATGCACCTGCAATTGTAAGCAATGTCAGTGATAAAAAAAAAAATCTCTTCCCCACTGGGAAGCATCACCCCTCAACCCCTCATTCTCACCCTCCACCCAGGTTACCCCAAGTTTGATGTAGTATTGGTCACTTTAATCAATGCTGGTAAAATTGTGCAAATGACATCAGGTCCCTATTACCAGTCAAACTTAGGCCTAAAGATTCCTGATCCTCCAATAAAGATATACTCCTTAATCCTACACGCAGCTCATAAGTGCCTGTGCTAACAATCAATCAGACCATCAACAAACACTTAATTCCTCAATACACATTACCCATTATGATTCAGTATAAGAATCACTTAGAATCATGGTTCTCAGCTCTGACTACACAGCAGAATCACCTAGAGAGCCTTAAGAAATCCAGCACTCTAGGGGTACCTGGGTGGCTGAGTTGGTTAAGCATCCAACTTTGGCCCAAGTCATGATCTCATGGTTCGTGAGTTCAAGCCCCACATCAGGCTCTGTGCTGACAGCTCGGAGCCTGGAGCCTGCTTCAGATTCTGTCTCCTTCTCTCTCTGCCCCTCCCCAGCTCGTGTCTCACTCTCTGTCAAAAATAAATAAAAACCTTTAAAAAAAATAAAAAAAGAAAGAAATCCAGCCCTCCAACCCAGACAGCTACACCAGCCTCTGGGAGCAAGGCCACGGCATCAGACTTTTTTGAACTCCCTGTATGATTCCATTCACAGCCAGGGTTCAGAAACGTACACAGAGCTTTTCAAGGTTTCCCTGGGAGGGCCTGATTCAGGCAGTCTGGGACATGACCTGGGAATCTGCTTTTTTACCAAGCACTGCAGAGATTATTTTTTCATCAAGTTTGGGAACATTCCTTTATAGGACCAGATACGGAGCCATTGTGTATCATAGCCTCTGAGTGACTCCATTTGTAGTTCTGTGCTTTCATTCATGAGTAACCATATCTTTTTTAAAGGTGCTTTTAAAAAAGAAAAGTCACACACCTTTGAATTTGCTGTTATTAGAGTAGATCTTAAAAGAAACTTGGTTACCTAGACATGTTTTATCTACCCGGTCACTGTAACAACCAAAGCCACTCATCCACACTTCCAAACACACCTAGAAGAGAATGTACTGCCCTAGTTGAGAATCCCTTGGCTGATGCTCAGAGTTCAGCTCCAAAATCTCTACCAAGCAGATACTGACTTAAATTTAGGGATGAAAAGCTCATTATTTCCATAGGCAAGCCATTCAATCTTTGGACAGCTCTGGACAACAGAAGTGTTCAGCACCATCTCAGTCTGCTCAGGCTGCCCTGACAAAACACCACAGACTGTGTGGCTCAAAGAGAAATTTATTTGTTCACAGTTCTGGATACTGGAAATCCAAGATCAAGATGTCAGCAGGTTTCATCTCTCCTAAGGCCTCTCCCTTTGCCTTGCAGATGGCTGCCTCCTTGCTGTGTCCTCACATGGCCTTTTCTCTGTGCATGAATGTCCCTGGTGTCTCCTCCTCTTCTTACAAGGACCCTAATCCTATTAGGCCAGGGCCATATCTGTGTGACCTAACCTCAAGTACCTCTGTAAGGTCCTATCTCCAAATATAGTCATGTTAGAGGTTATGAATTTGGGGAAAACACAGTTCATAACATACTCACTCTCATAAGTTCCCTCAGTGCTGAGCTTTACACATGAGCAGGAAACCTGCAGTCACTCCAAGGAACTGACAGTCCTCCCACTTTTCCCAGGCCTCAGAGCTTGGGGACACTCTGGAGCTTCCCTCTTTTTATGGACTTTCAATCCTTATTTGCTGCCTAATGTCTTACTATGCTCACCCCCAAATAGGCTTAAAATGAACTCTGAGAATCCCATGGAAACCCATCTTTAGTTTAAAACAAATAGGATAGGGACACCTGGGTGGCTCAACTGGTTAAGGGTCTGACTCTTGATTTCAGCTCAGATCAGGATCTCACAGTGGTGAAATCAAGCCCCATGTTGGGCTCCTTGCTGGGCGTAGAATCTGCTTGGAGTTCTCTCTCTCTCTCTCTCTCTCTCTCTCTCTCTCTGTCACTTCCTCTGCCCCTCCCCCACTTGTTCTTGCTCTCTCTCTCTCTCTTTCTCTCAAGAAATTTTTTAAAAAATTAAAATAAGGGAGGAGCCAAGAAGGCAGAACAGCATGGAACTTTTTTTGCATCTCGCATCCATGAAATACAGCCAGATCAACATTAAAGCATCCTGCACACCTACAAAACTGGTTTGAGGATTAACACAACAATTTGCACAACCTGAACCACAGAACTCAGCAGGTACATGGCATGGAAAGGTGAACTGAGGGAGAGAGAAGCCACAGAGGGCAGGGAGCTGTTTTTGCTTGTGGAGAAAGGACAGAGATGGGAGGAGAGTACGGGAAAAGCACCCCCCCCAAAAGCAGCTGGAGACAAAGTGGAAAAGTAGAAACAGTCACAGGGACTGAACGAAAAAGGGAGAAAGGACAAAGGAGAAAGTCTAAATTCCATTAAGACTCTATAAATAGGGGGAGTGCAGAGTCTGAAAGTCCACAGTTCAATACTTGGTGGTGCTCTGGTGTAAAGGGCGAATCCCCAGGAAGAGAGTGAGGTTCAGGGATCCTCAGGCCACACAGGGAGAGGTGGTTCCCTGCTCGAAGGACATTTGATAGGGGCTGTGTGGCCACCAGGTCCCAGCAAACCCCAGAGAACAACCACACTGGTCAGTGCAGGAACAAGGTCATTGGGGGTGAAGGCTGGTGCCAGATGTGTGTTGTGATTTTCCATAAACCTGGAAACACTGCTGCTACACGATCGCATGAACTTTTTCTGGGGCAGGCTGGCACCCAGCTGCAGTCTCTGGGCATCGGCAATAGCACAGTCCCGTGAATATTCCTGGGTGTGGCTGGCACATGGCCAATGCCTGTGGGACCCTCTTGTAGAGGACCTGAGTGGGTCAAAGCTACAGTCCCTCAGAAGTGAGGGGTCAGGAAACATGGCCCCATCTGAGATAAAACTCAGGAGGGAGGTGCCACTGGGCAACCTGATGGCTTGGTCACAGATAGCGTAAAAGTAGGGAGTGGACTGAAGCTGGAGACAAAGGACAGGTGCGCAATTGCTGATCAGAGAGAACAGAGTTCTGATACTAGAGACTGGTAGCTAGGTGATGCCATTTTCACTCCCCCGGGGGGCATGCACATACACACCTACAAGTACCACAACAATCCACCCCAGTAAGCTAAGCAATGCCATCTAGTGGAGAATGGAGTCATTACACTAAGCCCCGCCCAAACTGAGCCAACATCGCTCTTCAGGAACACCACAAACCTCTCCGCCTTTATGGACTATAAAGTGCTTCATAGTTTGACTCCTAGGGGAAAACAATGTAATTTCAATCGTATTTCAGTCTGTTCACTGGTCCATCTATTCAATTTTCTATTTTCTTCTTTTCTTTTTCTTGAATACAGAAAGAGAAAAAAGTATTTTTATTTTCTATTTTTCTTTAATTTTTTTTACTGCATGTTTTTACTTTTTTATAAATTTTTCAAATTCTGTTTGACTTCCATCGTTTCATTTTATTCTATTTCATTGTATTCATTTTTTCAAATATTCAAATGTTTTCCTTTTCTTTTTCTTTTTTCTTTTTCCCCCTTTTTTCTCTATTCTATCAAGCTCCTTTCAGCAACCAAACCAAAACACACCTAGAATCTAACATCATTTATTTGATGTGTGTGTGTGTTGTTGTTGTTGTTTTTAATTTTAATTTTTTTTATCTTATTAATTTCTTTTCTTCCTTCAAAATGACAAAATGAAGGAATTCACCCCAAAAGAAAGAGCAGGAAGAAATGACAGCCAGGGACTTAATCAACACAGATACAAGCAAGATGTCTGAACCAGAATTTAAAATCATGATAGTAAGAATATGATCTATTGAAAATAGATTAGAATCCCTTTCTGCAGAGATAAAGAAGTAAAAAGCTACTCAGAATGAAATAAAAAATGCTATAACTGAGCTGCAATCCCAAATGCCTGCCACAGCAGCAAGAATGGATAAGGCAGAGCAGCAAATCAGCGATATAGAGGACAAACTTACAGAGAATAATGAAGCAGAAATAAAGAGGTAGACTAAGGCAAAAGAGCACGATTTAAGAATTAGAGAAATCAGTGACTCATTAAAAAGGAACAACATCAGAATCATAGGGGTCCCAGAAGAGGAAGACAGACAAAAAGAGGTAGAAAATTTAGGTGAGCAAATCATAGTAGAAAACTTTCCTAACATGGGGAAAGACACGGACATGAAAATCCAGGAAGCACAAAGGACTCCCATTAGATTCAACAAAAACCAACCATCAACAAGGCATATCATAGTCAAATTCACAAAATACTCAGACAAGGAAAGAATCATGAAAGCAGCAAGGGAAAAAACATCCTTACCTACAAGGGAAGACAGATCAGATTCGCAGCACACCTATCCACAGAAATTTGGCATTCCAGAAAGGAGTAGCAGGATATATTCAATGTGGTGAATCAAAAAAAAAAAAAAATGCAGCAAGAATCCTTTATCCAATAAGGCTGTCATTCAAAATAGAAGGAGAGATAAAAAGTGTCCCAGACAGACAAAAATTAAAGGAGTTCATGACCACTAAACCAGCCCTGCAAGAAAGTTTAAGGGTGACTCTGTGAGGGGAGAAAAGATGGGGGAAAAAAAAAGACCAAAAGCAACAAAGACTAGAAAGGACCAGAAAACACCACCAGAAACTCCAACTCTACAAGCAACATAATAGCAATAAACTCATATCTTTCACTAGTCACTCCAAACATCAATGGACTAAAAGCTCCAATCAAAAGACATAGGATAACAGAATGGATAAGAAAACAAGATCCATCTATATGCTGTTTACAAGAGACTCACTTTAGACCTAAAGACACCTTCAGATTGAAAGTAAGGGGATGGAGAACCATCTATCACACTAATGGTTGAAAAAAGAAAGCCAGAGTAGCCATACTTATATGAGACAATCTAGATTTTAAAATAAAGACTGCAAAAAGAGATGAAGAAGGGCACTGTATCATAATCAAGGGGTCTATCCACCAAGAAGACACAATTGTAAATATTTATGCCCTAAATGTGAAAGGACCCAAACATATAAAACAATTAATCACAAACATAAAGAAACTCATTGATAATAATACCATAATAGTAGGGAACTTCAACATCCCACTTACAACAATGGACAGATTGTCTAAACAGAAAGTCAAGGAAACAATGGCTTTGAATGACACACTGGACCTTATGGACTCAACAGATATATCCAGAACATTACATCCTAAAGCAGAGGAATATACATTCTTCTCCAGTGAACATGGAACATTCTCCAGAATAGATCACATACTGGGACACAGATCAGTTCTCAAGTACAAAAAGATAGAGATCATACTGTGCATATTTTCAGACCACAATGCTAAGAAACTCGAAATCAACCAGAAGATAAAATGTGGAAAGATAACAAATACTTGGAGACTAAAGAACATCCTACTAAAGAATGAATGGGCTAACCAAGAAGTTAAAGAGGAAATTAAAACGTACATGCAAGTCAATGAAAATGATTACACTGTAGCCAAAAACCTCTGGGATGCAGCAAACATGGTCACAAGAGGGAAGTATATACAGCAATCCAGGCCTTTCTAAAGAAGGAAGAAATGTCTCAGATACATAACCTAACCTTACACTTCAAAAAGCTGGAAAAAGAACAACAAATAAACCCAATAACAACATAAGACAGGAAATAATAAAGATTAGAGCAAAAATCAATGCTATCAAAACCAAAGTGGGGGAAAAATATTAGAATGGATCAATGAAACCAGAAGCTGGTTCTTTGAAAGAATTAACAAAATTGATAAACCACTAGCAAGTTTGATCAAAAAGAAAAAGGAAAGGACCCAAATAAATAAAATCAAGAATAAAAGAGGAGAGATCACAACCAACACAACAGAAATAAAAACAATCATAAGAGAATATTATGAACGATTATATGCCAATAAAATGGGCAATCTGGAAGACATGGACAAATTCCTAGAAACATATACACTACCAAAACTGAAGCAGGAAGAAATAGAAAAATTGAACACACCCATAACCAGTAAGGAAATCAAATTAGTAATCAAAAATCTGCCAAGAAACAAGAGTCCAGGGCCAGATGGCTTTCCAGGAGAATTCTACCAAACATTTAAGGAAGAGTTAACATCTATTCTCTTGAAGCTGTTCCAAAAAATAGAAATGGAAAGAAAACTTCCAAACTCTTTCTAGGAAGCCAGCATTACCTTGATTTCAAAACCAGACAAAGACTACAGTAAAAAGGACAAGCATAGACCAATTTCCATGATGAACATGGATGCAAAAATCCTTAACAAGATATTAGCCAACTGGATCCAACAATACATTAAAAAAAATTATTCACTGTGACCAAGTGGGATTTATACCTGGGATGCAGGGCTGGTTCAATATCCACAAAACAACCAATGTGATTCATCACATCAATAAAAGAAAAGAAAAGAAAAGAACCACATGATCTCCTCAATAGATGCAGAGAAAACATTTGACAAAATACAGCATCCTTTCTTAACATTTATTTATTTTTGAGAGACAGAGACAGAGAGACAGAGTGTGAGCAGGGGAGGGGCAGAGAGAGGGAGACACAGAATCTGAAGTAGGCTCCAGGATCTGAGGAGTCAACCTAGAGCCCGATGAGGGGTTCAAACTCATGAACTGTGAAATCATGACATGAGCCGAAGTTGGATACGTAACCGACTGAGCCACCCAGGTGCCCCTCAAAACAACATCCTTTCTTTTTTTTTTTTTCTAAGAAATTTTAATTTATTTTATTATTTTTTTAATATATGAAATTTATTGTCAAATTGGTTTCCATACAACACCCAGTGCTCATCCCAAAAGGTGCCCTCCTCAATCCCCATCACCCACCCTCCCCTCCCTCCCACCCCCCATCAATCCTCAGTTTGTTCTCAGTTTTTAACAGTCTCTTATGCTTTGGCTGTCTCCCACTCTAACCTCTTTTTTTTTTTTCTTCCCCTCCCCCATGGGTTTCTGTTAAGTTTCTCAGGATCCACATAAGAGTGAACACATATGGTATCTGTCTTTCTCTGTATGGCTTATTTCACTTAGCATTACACTCTCCAGTTCCATCCACGTTGCTACAAAAGGCCATATTTCATTTTTTCTCTTTGCCACGTAGTATTCCATTGTGTATATAAACCACAATTTCTTGGGACTTTAACACCCCACTTACAGAAATGGATAGATCATCTAGACACACGGTCAATAAAGAAACAAGGGCCCTGAATGAGACATTGGATCAGATGGACTTGACAGATATATTTAGAACTCTGCATCCCAAAGCAACAGAATATACTTTCTTCTCAAGTGCACATGGAACATTCTCCAAAATAGATCATATACTGGGTCACAAAACAGCCCTTCATAAGTTTACAAGAATTGAAATTATACCATGCATACTTTCAGACCACAATGCTATGAAGCTTGAAATCAACCACAGAAAAAAGTCTGGAAAACCTCCAAAAGCATGGAGGTTAAAGAACACCCTACTAACGAATGAGTGGGTCAACCAGGCAATTAGAGAAGAAATTAAAAAATATATGGAAACAAACAAAAATGAAAATACAACAATCTAAACCACAATTTCTTTATCCATTCATCAGTTGATGGACATTTAGGCTCTTTCCATAATTTGGCTATTGTTGAGACTGCTGCTATAAACATTGGGGTACAAGTGCCCCTATGCATCAGTACTCCTGTATCCCTTGGATAAATTCCTAGCAGTGCTATTGCTGGGTCATAGGGTAGGTCTATTTTTAATTTTCTGAGGAACTTCCACACTGCTTTCCAGAGCGGCTGCACCAATTTGCATTCCCACCAACAGTGCAAGAGGGTTCCCGTTTCTCCACATCCTCTCCAGCATCTATAGTCTCCTGATTTGTTCATTTTGGCCACTCTGACTGGCGTGAGGTGATATCTGAGTGTGGTTTTGATTTGTATTTCCCAACAACATCCTTTCTTGATAAAAACCCTCAAGAAAGTCGGGATAGAAGGAGCATATGACGAGATCATAAAAGCCATATATGAAAGACCCAATGCTAACATCATCCTCAACGGGGAAAAACCGAGAGCTTTCCCCCTAAGGTCAGGAACAAGACAGGGATGTCCACTCTCACCACTGTTATTCAACATAGTACTCGAAGACTTAGCCTCAGAAATTGGACAATTCAAAGAAATAAAAAGGATCCAAATCGGCCAGGAAGTCAAACTTCCACTTTTTGCAGATGACATGATACTCTATATGGAAAACCCAAAAGATTCCACCAAACAACTGCTAGAACTGATCCATTAGTTCAGCAAAGTTGCAGGATATAAAATCAATGCACAGAAATTGGCTGCATTCCTATACACCAACAATGAAGCAACAGAAAGAGAAATCAAGGAATCGATCCCATTTACAATTGCACCAAAACCCATAAAATACCTAGGAATAAATGTAACTGAAGAGGTGAAAAATCTATACACTGAAAACTATAGAAAGCTTATGAAAGAAATCGAAGAAGACACAAAAAAATGGAAAAAGATTCCATGCTCCTGGATTGGAAGAACAGATATTGTTAAAATGTCAATACTACCCAAAGCAATCTACATATTCAATGCAATTCCTATCCAAATAACACCAGCATTCTTCACAGAGCTAGAACAAACAATCCTAAAATTTTCATGGAACCACAAAAGACCCCGAATAGCCAAAGCAACCTTGAAAAAGAAAACCAAAGCAGGAGGAATCACAATTCTGGACTTCAAGCTGTATTACAAAGCTGTTATCATCAAGACAGTATGGTACTGGCACAAAAACAGACACTCAGATCAATGGAACAGAATAGAGAACCCATAAATGGACCCACAAACATATGGCCAACTAATCTTTCACAAAGCAGGAAAGACTATCCAATGGAATAAAGACAGTCTCTTCAGTAAGTGGTGGTGGGAAAACTGGACAGTGACATGCAGAAATATGAACCTGGACCATTTTGTTACACCATACACAAAACTAAACTCAAAATGGATGAAAGACCTAAATTTAAGACAGGAAGCCATCAAATGCTCAGGGACAAAGCAGTCAAAAACATCTTTTACTTTGGCCACAGCAACTTCTTATTCAGCACATCTCTGGAGGCAAGGGAAACAAAAGCAAAAATGAACTACTGGGACCTCATCAAAATGAAAAGCTTCTGCACAGTGAAGGAAACAATCAGCAAAACTAAAAGGCAACGGATGGATTGGAAGAAGATATTTGCAAATGATATATCAGATAAAAGGTTAGTATCCAAAATCTATAAAGAACTTAACCAAACTCAACACCCAAAAAACAAAGAATCCAGTGAAGAAATGGGCAAAAGACATGAATAGACACTTCTCCAAAGAAGACACCCAGATGGGCAACCAACACATGAAAAAATGTTCCACATCACACATCATCAGGAAAATACAAATCAAAACCACAATGTGATAACACTTCATACCTGTCAGAATGACTAACATTAACAACTTAGGCAACAACAGATGTTGGAGAGGATGCAGAGAAAGAGCATCTCTTTTGCACTGTTGGTGGGAATACAAACTGGTGTAGCCACTCTGTAAAACATTATGGACATTTCTCAAAAATTAAAAGGAAAACTACTCTATGACCCAAAATTGCACTACTAGGCATTTATCCAAGGGATACAGGTATGCTGTTTCAAAGAGGCACATTCACCCCCATGTTTATAGCAGCACGATCAACAATAGCCAAAGTATGGAAAGAGCCCAAATGTCCGTTGATGGATGAATGGATAAAGAAGATGTGGTATATATATTCAATGGAGTATTACTCAGCAATCAAAAAGAATGAAATCTTGCCATTTACAACTATGTGGATGGAACCAGAGGGTATTATGCTAAGTGAAATTAGTCAGAGAAAGACAAATATCATATGGCTTCACTCATATGAGGACTTTAAGATACAATACAGATGAACATAAGGGAAGGGAAGCAAAAATTATATAAAAACAGGGAGGGGGACAAAACATAAGAGACTCTTAAATATAGAGAACAGAGGGTTGCTGGAGGGGTTGTGGGAGGGTGGATGGGCTAAGTAGGTAAGGAATCTACTCCTGAAATCATTATTGCACTATATGCTAACTTGGATGTAAATTAAAAAATTAATTAATTGATTGATTTTTAAAAAAAGAACCTCAAAAAAATTCCAATAAAAAATAAAACAAACAGGATAAAAAGTTACCCTGGGATCTTATTAGCTGGCAAGTCCTTAATTCCTAAGTAGAATGCTAGTAACCCAGTTTTGGTGATCCAAACACGTACACAGTTTGAACACAGCTTAAACACATACAGTTAGTTTTACATTTCAGTTTACTTTATTTGTTTGCCTAAATCTAGGGATACGGATTTGAGAAACACTTATAATAGGTAAGTAAGTAAATATAAAATGTTCAAACAAAATAGCAAGTCACCCAACACAAGATGGGTAAATGGAAAATGCAGCCAAGAACTAAAATGAAGTAAAGGGCTTAATGGAAATTTGGAGGGGAACTGTTTGAGGTGATATTCAGAGTGGCAACTATTCCCTTTCCACCCAAAAACCCAGGTGCTCTAACACAAAGCTCTGAGAAGAAGGCATTTCAGGTACACACAGGAGGGGCTGAGTTGGAAGAGACTCATACTCCCAGGATTTTCAGGATTTCAAGCAGCAACATTAAATAGGATAAGAAAGTTCATAGAGGAGTTGAGTATCCCCTGCAATTACTACATTAGCCCTTAGACCAATCCACTCATCTCATCAGTATTGATCATGATGAGACAGACAGCACAGGATGCAGGAGCAAGGTGTCAGTTGAGGCAAAACTGGGAGAAGGTAGAACCAGAAGCTCCAAACCTGTCAGAGAGAGAGAAAGAGAAAGGTGTGATAGGAAGGGTGGGAGGGTCACACCACAGAACCTAGCAAGGTAGGCATTTATGTAGACAACTGATATGAGTGTGTACATGCTCAGGTTGATTATTTAGGAAGTTGCATGTCATTCATTTTATGCTGTGCTCTCAGGCCTTCATGAGTTTTTGTAAGAATTCCCGCATCATTCACAAGAGTCCTTCTTCCAAAGAAAAGTTGCTGAAGAGAAGGATCTGATGGAAGGTGGGGTGAGGGGGCGGGATTTAACTATTACATTGAAATCCTGGGTCCAGAATATAAATGTTAGGTATGGAACCAGCCATTCTTTTCTTCTTCTTCTTCCCTCTTCCTCTGCCCCAGTGTTGTAACAGAGCAGGGGGCTCAAGCCCGGAGGAGGGGTAGTTACCCCAGCCAGAGAAGGAGAGGGGAGGGTTCCGAGGCTGCTTCACAGAGGAAAAATTATATGTTCAGCTGAAAGCCTGTTTCATTCAAAAGGTAAATCAGAGTTACCTGAGGTAACCCGATGCAAAGTGCTCCTTGAAAGATACCTCCCACTTCTCAGATGTCAAATGATCCTATTTCAGATTTATCAAAGCAGCAGGGATTAGCGGAGCCAAACACCCTTCAGTTCAGCTCCCTCCTTCTCTCCACTTCTTTGTTTGTCTAAATAGTTGTTTTAGTGAGTGAGAAGAAAGAATGGGAGGTAATTAGTGTTTCTTGTAATATTCCGTGTTTAGTTTTGTAATCCTTCTGTCAGGTTTATTTTCATGTTAAGCAAAGGAAGTCCCGCTGGAATATTATAATCTCTTCTTAGTGTTAGCAGAAAGCTGTGGTGTTTAAATTAATAAAGAATTTTTCAAGGAAACTAAAGCCTTCCTTGAGAGTGTCAGTTTAAACAGCACGTCATTCTTCAGAGCCTGCCTTACCCCACAGTGTTTGAGGCTAGAGATAAGAACCTTTCTAAGAAGCTGGGTAGGGGTTTTAGGTTTGAATTGTGTGATCTGCAGACATGCCCTGGCATTCTGCACTCACGGGGCCTTACACCCCTATCCCATTCTGTCCCTAACCTCTGACCTGTGGGCCACTGTCATAGCCTCCTGACTTGACCCCCACCTCCTGCATTGCCTATAGCTGCCAGCCCTGCTGAGTGCTTCTTTTGCTCCAAAGCTTCCAAAACCTTCAACCTGGCCCCCAATGACTAGGTCCTGACACATCTTTTCTCCCTCACCCCCAATCTTCCCTGCCACATGCTCATTTCAAGTAAACTATGACTCTTCCCCTTACCACTGTGCACTTTCCTATTTCTGCATCCACTCCATCTCTGCAAGGCCAGATCTGGCCCATTCTTCAACAAGGGGCTGCCTCCCTCACAGTTTCCTCCCAGATGGAAGTGCTCTCTCCCACCCTTTCTGTCCCATAGACCCAATCTCTATCTGCCTATAGCACTGACCAGTTTTCACCTTGTATAATAGATTTCTAATTCCTGAAATAATACATGAATATATTCCCCTTGTAAGAAACTGGAACACTTACAGAGAAAGTGTAAGACCTCTTCACCCACATCCTCAATCCCTTCTCCTCTCCCCAGAGGTAATCACTCTGATGAGTTTGTTGTGTTTTTCTTCTAGATTTAGATCTACATCTACATATCTATATGCCTTTCTAACGCAGCATTATTGTTCGAGATCTCCCCATGTTGACACATGCAGATTTAGAGACTGGTTTTTCATTATCCTATGGGATTTCATCATATAGCAACGCTTTGCATCTCACTTAGCCTGGCCTCTAGTCCTAGACATATTATTCCCTTTGCCTGGGGTATTCTCCTAAGAGCTGGTCCAGCTAACTAACATCCAGGTGTTGTTTCCACTGTAATGCCTTTTGTGACCCCCAACCTTAAATGAGAATCCCTGCCCTCCTCTCTCACCACCCGTTAGCTCATGGTACCAGGAAGACTGGCATCTGAGCTCCTCCCCACGGTCATGTTGAGTAGCTGCTCCTTCCTCAAAAGCCCTAGCATCCGATGGCCAAGGCCGTAGAGGCCCAACTTCCACACTCCACACTTATCAATGTGTTTTCCTGACAAGAACAGCTTCCTCTCTTCTTTTAAGAAACCAAGGTGCTGACTTTTAAAAATAACATATTCAGCATGCAGTGTATACTTTTGTTTTTTCATGTGAGCTATACAAGCAAGAGTGGCCATCCATTGCTGTGTCTCAGGAAATCAGTGTAGAACCTGACATATGATAGGTTCTTAATAAATACATGCTGAGTCAACATGTCTTATTTCTCATAAGTGGCTGCAAGTTTCTTGAAGTCAAGATTTGTATCAGATTCATTTGATGCTCCCCCAAAACTCTTGCATGCGGATTTACCAACACGTGCTCGATATTAAATAAGTGACAAAAGAACAAGTCAGTCTAGCCATTTCAGACAAAGGGCCACTCCTTTCAGAGAAATGAACAGAAGTAAACAAGAAAATTAGTCAGTAACTCTTTGGTAATAACAAGCAAAAAAAAAAACAAAAAACAAAAAACAAAAAAAAACAATTGCAGGGGAGGTGACTGGGACAAGACTAGCTGTTGAATCTACCCAGCAGGATGCAGGAATATGGCTGGGAGGCAATACCTATCCTGGCTCCAAATCAGCACAAGGTTCTGAATCTGGGCCTAGTACGTCTGTCAGTGTTGGGAGCCTCTCCTCCTGAATGGAACCAGGAGCTCAAGGAGAGCAGTGTGGTTTATAAAGACACTTAAAAAGAGAGTGCCTGGCCTGAGGCTCTGTGTTGGTTTGTCCTAAGTCAATATATGGAGCCTCCTGGTGGCTCTGAGCAGCTCCTTAAACCCTTCTCTGAGCCCTGCCTTGTCCTCAGACCTGCTCCAAAGTCTCCAGCACTGTGCACTGGCTCTCAGAGAACCTCCCCTAAATCTTAGGAAGACAAGCACTAGCTTTTTCTTTTATGTTTATTTATATTTTTAACTAAAGAGAGTGTGAGTAGGGAAGGGACAGAGAGAGAGAGACAGAAGATCCAAAGTGAGCTTTGCACTGACAGCAGAGAGCCTGACGTGGGTCTCAAACTCATGAACCGTGAGATCATGACCTGAGTCGAAGTCAGATGCTTAACTGACTGAGCCACCCAGGTGCCCCAAGCACTAGCTTTCAGAAGAGCTTTCTGAAAAGGGTCAGTTAGGTCTTTAAGAGTCTTCCTCTACCAGGTTCCCGTGTGCCTGGTCTCTGGCTATCTAGCCCTGCTCTTCTCCTCACTGAATCCAGAAGGTAGCCCCCTATTGAAAACCTTCAGTGACTCTCCAGTACTCCTGGGATAAAGTTCCAATGCAAGTTGTCTCTGAGCTGGTTCCTACCTCATCTTGCCACACTGCCTCCTGGTTGTCTATACTTCAACAATTCTAGACTCATAAAGTTCCTTGGATACATCATGTTCTCTCTTGCCTCTTTTACACATGTAGTTCCTTTTGCCTGGAACACTCTTCCTCTACTCTTCACATCTCTTCTCAGGTCTCAGACTCTCTTGAAATCTTCCCTGGCTAGGTAAGGTCATCGTGCTGCATGGTTCTGTATACCCCTCTTATCCCCAGTGGAGCCCGATGAGTGTTAGTGCTCAAAAGATCTCTAAGGGCTCAGACCATACCTGTCTGCATCACTTTGGTTTCCCTGGTGCCTAGCACAGTGCCTGACATAAAACAAATGCTCGCTAAATAGTCAATGAAGAAATAAATGGAAGAGTGCCTCCCCCTGTCCTGGATCCTACAGGGCCTTCAGGGCCAAGTTCTTCCTGAATTCTCTTGTTGGATAAGAATCCCTGGGGGCTTCTGATTTAGAGTCTTTTCCTTGAGGGCTGCACTATGTTTTAAGAAAATGCCTATTCCCAGCTGCACAGTTTAGGTACATAAAATTTGCGTATTGCAATAAATACTTGGCCTCATGAATTTCTAGCCTGTTAAATAACAGAACTTAAAATGCTAGGTAAGCATGTAAAAGAAGATAGCATCGTAAATACCAGAAAATTACAGGTTGGTGATTTTTTTTCCTTTGATCTTGTAAGTTTTTACCAGATGAAAGAGTGATTGCCTCGGAGAGTCTTGGGTAGAGTTTTTCCCTGCCTTGCTTGTTGCTGATCAATTTGGGGCAAGGAGGCAAGCACGCACTGTGGTAGATGCCAACTAGAGTGGTGGCTTCCCAGTTCACAACAAACCTCCCTTCTCTAGGAATGTCTGCAAACAAAAGGGTGGGCATCAGTGACTGCATTCATGCCATGTGACAGAGGGCAGTTAAAAGATTGACGCTGACCAAAGCAGAGCCAACTGGTGCCTTTTCTGGAATTTGAGTCTTGAACAGTATTACATACCCAGAGGTTGAGTACAGTTAACATAATGGTAGCCCCTGAAGAGATGGTTCACAGATCCTGCTACGAAAGTCACCTAAAGCTCTTGCCCTTCCTGAGATCTGAATTCATTCTTTCCTTGATCCTGTGAGCCACCCCAGGGTCCTTTCAATACATCACCTTTTTATATACATTAATACATCCATAAACTAATCTACCTATTCTAGGTTAAAGTTAGCATTTTGTTACTCAAGTATTCTCTCTCTTTATGAAGGGAGCTGAGTCCCAGCCTGGCCTAGAGACAGATGGAGCTCAGCTGGATTGGTCATTGGCATCTGTCACACAAGATTTCCTGGCTTCTGGGCAAGATGGGGAAGTATTAGGGGCTTCAGCTCTCCAGAGCTCAATAGAAAGGTTTGTTCTCCTACAGAAAGAGCATTTGCCTTGCCCTTCTGACAACTAGTTGGTTCTAAAAATAGAGCAAACAATGAATGTAATTACTGTTTTGAGTTTGCTAATCAGCATAAAAGAAAAAAATCACCAGTGGTTAGGATTCACTAGTGCCCCATCATGTCAATCACATGAACCAAAGCGGTCCCCTAGACTTTAGGAAATTAAACATCTGAATGTTCTGAAGAAAGATAGCCATGACTATAGAGCTATGCCTTGCAAGGAAATATGACTCAAGAGGCCTTAAAAATGACATTCTAACTGTAAAATTACAAATAACTACAAAGAGAAAGAAAAAGAAAAGATAACAGTGTGGTTTCAGAGGGAACTCCCTGATAAGCTCAGATTTTTAAATATGAAAGAACATGGTCCCCACCCTCAAGGACATCACAGTCTGGTGAAGAAGATAAATCTTTTAACCGAATAATTCAAACCCAAAGAGGAAAGTATTGAGAGCGCTGGGAGAGGGACAAGCCACTGGCTACTGGGCGTGGGAGGTGACGGCAGCCATTTCCAGCTGGGGGAGACAGTATCTTGTCCTGGTCACTATTTGTTTCATATAGACTAGGTCAGGTTCCTCACCACATTCTTCTTTTATTCTCTCATGTTTGGGGGCATGTAATAAGTCCTCAGTAAACACTCTATATTGTCTGAGTAGAACTTTGGAGATAGCATTAGTAGAGCCTTAAGAAACCACCGCTTATTTATTGTCTGTAATGAAAGGCATCTGTGGACATTACCTCGTTCCATCTCTACACTATGTCTAGGGTAAGTTGTATTCTTTCCCTTTTATAGATGAGAGAACTATCCTTTGGAAGAGATTCAAAGCCAGATACAGAAGACTTCTTATTCCACTCTCTGCTTCTTGGGAGATATCGCAGAATATTGAGTCCGATTCCTCATTTTACCTACAGCCAGGAAAACAGAGTTCTCCAGACTGGCTGATTCAAATGAGTCCTCAGTCCACAGGGGCAGAGAGGGAGACCCCGGTGCTGCAACTTTGGCTGCCTCCTCTGGTGAAAAGAGGCATTATTAAGATACTAGTTTGAAAGGTCAGTCTATACTTGGTGAAACTAAGGCAAGCCTGACTCCAGCCAGGCTTCTGGTTTCCTGGGCTCTCAACCTGCCCTCCAGGACAGATTAATACTGTGCCCTCATGTGCTGTCTCTACCACTTTTGTCATTAGTTCTCATCTGCCATCTAAGACTGTTGTGTTTGCATCAGACTTCCAAGTCCTTGAGATCGGCAACCCTAACAGAGCAAGTACTTGATATATGTTTGTTGAATAGAAATCTTGCTGTTTTGAAAAGATACAAGGCACTTTTTTAAATCAGCATTTTGAAAAAGAGTTCATTCTGTAAATCGTCTTTGTAATGCTACAGGAAATGTATGCTTTAACCCCACCTTGGAAGAAACTAAAATCTATTTCTTGCTTTGAGTTTTACATTGGTCTTCTAATCTAGTACATTACCCAAAAGCTTTCCTGTCAATTTGATATGAGATTCTTTCCATAAAGACAGAAAACATAAAAACTCTGAATAAAAATATTAGAAAATAATCATATTGCCCCAGCAACTAAAGAATAGTTATGCAAAATGTGGCATATCGAGACAAGCGAGTATTATTTGGTCGTAAAAAAGAATACTGATTCATGCTACAACCTGGATAAACCTTGAAAACCTTGTGCTGAGTAAAGGAAGTCCAACAAAAAAGGTCACATTCCATGATTCCTTTTATATGAAATGTCTAGAATTGACAAACAGAGACAGAAAGCAGACTAGTGGTTGCCTTGGGTTGGGAGTAGAAGGTGGGTCATAGTTAAAGAGCACTGGGTTTCTTTTAGGGATGATGAAAACATTCTAATGTGATAGGTGCACAACTCTATGAACATATTAAAAACCACGGAATTGTATACTTTGAGTAAATTGTAAAGTATGTGAATTACATCTCAATAAAGTTGCTATCAAAAACCTAAATCTAAGAAAAAAAAATCATAGTCTTATTTTATTTGTTTCCTTGTTAGGTCTGCCCCTCAGGCTAAGCTCTGACAGAAGAAGCTTGACAAAAAGAAAAGGACCTTGCCCAATTCTTCAATCCCAGCTATGAGCAGGAAGTATCACCTTTATTTTGCTCTGATTAGTAACACAAAGAGTTTTCTGTCTTCACCTGGAGAGATGGGTAGCTAGGCAGACTGCATCATTTAGGAGGTGCTAGGACACTTAATGAAAGGCCATATTACCACTAACCACTCAGGAGGGATTGAAAAGGGCCCTTGGTTAAACCCAAGATTGAACAGACCAGAGAGATGAAAAATTGGGAGATCAAATCTGCAATCCACAGGCCTTGAAAACACCCAAAGTTAATCTCACTGCTGTGGCATTTCTTGTTGCTTCTCTCTTTATTAAAGGAGACTTTCTTTCATGTGGTCTTAACTTAAAACGCGACTAACAAAATAATTGCCACTTCTGTATTTAAAATTTTTTTTGTCCTAGACTACAAAAGACAGCTGAGTTGCCCCTCACATCATAAATCTTGGGCTTGTTATTGATGAATTCCTCCAGCTGTGTGTGTGTGTGTGTGTTGTGTGTGTGTGTGTGTGTGTGTGAGTGTGTGCGCACACACATGTGTTTTAAACAGCTCACATCTCAGTAATTCTGCCAACTTGCCGTAAGCTCTGTTAGGTGGTCATAGAGATCAGGAGCCAGAGGATTCCCTGATACTTGTTGGACAGGAGCTTTCAAGGCAAGGAGGGGTGAGGTGGTGGGATTCAAGCAATGTGAATAATAAAGCTTTGAGGCTGGGAGGGCGGCTAGCAGAGGTGATGCATAATTCATCAGGCAAATTAATCAAGTCCCCTTTCCTATGCCCATTGCAATTACTGGGAACACGCAGAGTCATCAGCTTTTCACCCTCCCTCCGCCCCTTCCCTGGTCCTGGCAACTCCCCGGGAAGCCATGCAGGCTTGAGTCCTGGCCTCTGAGGCCAAGCCTCTGGTCGGAGCGGGACCTGGGAATGTGGGTCCCTCTGCCTCAGCTGAGCCAGGTTTTCTTGGACTGTCGTGGAACTGGGGGAAGCACACACAGGGGTTTGGTGTGCAGTAGAGCAGAGAGTGGGGACAATTAGTTTTCTTCATGCTTGGCTGAGCCTTAGTGTAGGGACGGACAGGCTTAGAGGGTGAGGCAGATCACAGATAATAGAAGCTTCATTTCCAACTGACCCTCCAAGCGCTCCGCCAGGCCCAGGAGGAAGGAACAATGCCGACCACCTCCAGAAACATCAGTGCTGAATGCGGAAAGCTCCAACGAAACAAGGAGGGAAAAACAAAAGCAATAGACAGGGCCTTGCCTTGAAATGGTTTCTATAGTCCCCACCAAAAGAGAAAAGAAAAAGAAAAAGGCTCCATTGAGGACAGAAAATAAAGTCTGGTAATGAAACATATTTCTCACACTAGCAAGAAGTAGACACACACACATACACACATCCATACACACAGGCCACTGTGTGGCCAAGTTCCTTCTGGAAGAGAAGGAGAAGGAGAAGGAGAAGGAGAAGGAGAAGGAGAAGGAGGAGCAGGAGAAGAAATTGCCTCTAATAGAGCCCTCACTACATGGCCTTCTAGCTGTGGTATAAGTCATAAGAAGGAGCCATGACACGAGTGACTTGAGATCAATGCCAGGCAACAATGGAAAAAGCAAACAAAAAAGTTTTCTGCACAGAGGAGGAAATGAAGCATGCCTATCATTGGTGCTTTTAATCTCTTTATGTTATTTGTTACTGTGTTATAAACTGCCCCAGATCTTAGTAGCCAAAAACATTTTATTATATATGTTTCGTGGACTTGGGGTCTGCATTTCAGGCACGGCACAACAGGATGATTCACTGGCTCCATGTACTATTGGTTGACATCACCTGAGAGGAGTCAGCTGGTACCTAAGCTTGTCTGGAAAGTTGAGGGTGGTTTTACTTAATTATCTCATGCCAAGGAAAGGGATGGCTGGAAGGTTGACTTGGCTGGGACTGCTGATCAGAGGAACCACCTTAGCCTCCCAGCATGGCAAACTCAGAGCTCCCAGAGGGAATGTTTCTGGAGATGGGAAGTGGAAGTTCCCACTTATTTCTCAAGTCTCAAGTCTAGAAATTGGCAAACATCACTTCCACCATTTTCTGTGGACCAAAGCAGTCACAGAGCCTTCCAGAGGAGGGGACATCATCTGTAATTTGCTACAAGTTTTCTCATTGTGGGAAGGCAGAAAGAGAAAAGTTGGGTCACAGATGGCTCCCAGTGTGGTAAGTGGCATTTGGGTACATTAAAAGAAGCAGAGGGAATCACTCTTACATTTATCACCCAACAACTCAGGTCACAAGTCTCTGGAAGGGTAGATCTGGGTATACCTCAGACAAGATACATAGGAGAGACCCCTAAATAAATTTCCCAAGTCTTCAGTTTGATTGGTTTTCTCCTTTTATGAACTTGCCTTAGACTCATGGCCAACTTCCCCTAATTTTGCACCTAAATGATCATTGTTTCTCAATGGCTACAGACTCCAGATCAGTGTATAAATGAATGAACGAATCTAACTAGACTTCTTGAGGGCAGAAATTCATCTTAAACTTTTTCTTTGTATTTACCAAGAGCTGTGTGGTGCATGAGGAGTACACATGTTGGCTTTATTGTTTTTGTGTTTCGTTTTCTTCAGTTAATTCTGACTCCTCCATTTGAAGCTATTGGAAAGAAATTTCACTACAAGATAGCTTGTGCTCTGTAGCCTCGTTTTGTCCATCCATTATTTGTGGAGGTTTTCCTTCCACTTCACAGGATGGTGCTATGGTCTGAATGTTTTTGTCCACCCACAGTTCACATGTTAAAATCCAAATACCCCTCGTCCCCCTACCCCCTACCCCCAGCGTGACATTAGGAGTGGGGCCTTGGGAAGTGATTAGAATATGAGGCTGGAGCCCTTGTGAATGGGGTTAGTGCCGTTATAAAAGAGACCAGAGCTCCCTTACCCTTCCACTATGTGAGGACACAGCAAGAAGCTGGCTATCTCTGAATGAGAAAGCAGGCTCTCACCAGACACTGGCTGTACCAACACTTTGATCTTGGACTTCCCAGCCTTCTGAACTGTGAGAAATTAATTTCTGTCATTTATAAGTTATCCAGTCACCCAGTCTATGGTATTTTGTTATACCAAATGGACTAAAACAATGGTTTTCTCTTCTTTCTCTATGTTTTACATTTGGAGAAAAGAGTTCAATATCTCCTGTTTAAGAGAGTTGATTTCATGAGAACTGTGGGGGTTTCTCGGCCCCATTCAGTTGTAGCAGGCTGGGCAGGGATTCTGATGACACAGTCACAAGGGGAATGACTAGCAGAAGTGGGAAATTCACCCCCTTTGTTAGTGCTTTGCATCTGTCAAACGCCAATTCAGACTTCCATCAACAAGCATATTTAAAAGGATATGTGTTAGGGAAATTTGTTATCCATGCAATTTCAATGAGAGCCAATTCTATTAACTCCTCTGAAGCCCATGCATTACGGCTGGGCTTTCAGGAGCGAGCCTTGAATAAACTTTTCAGTGATTTCACAACACTTCCATTATGGGTGTTGCATTATGAAGCAGATGAACATTTTCTTGAACAATTAGACGGGGTTGTGTAGAATAAAGAGTGAGGTTTGCCTGAGATCACGGAAACCTATCTGCTTAGGTGATTCATTTTCTTCCAACAAGGCAGCCCATAATAAGCTTTTCTTCTGGAGCCTTGTCTTGCTTCCCATTTCAATTAGTGACAATGACTGGAGAATGGGAAGAATGTCTTCTTCATGTCCTTGTGCTGCAAACAAGGCTGGCCAATGAAGAACAATGAGGAAGGGAAGGGGAAGCAGGGGGATGGGCAGCCGTGCAGCTGCAAGAGAAACCAGCCTGCTTTCCCAGAGAGTGCAGGGGTGGGGTCTGGAGGAATCAGGTGGCAGAGCTAAGATGGGGAAGGAGGCTTTAGCATTGGTGTAGTTCAGCAGGAAACCAGATTATCACAGGCAGAATGGCAGGCACAGCAGGACACCAAGCACCACTCCATAACTGAAGGCAAGTCTTATCCTCAGGTGTTACAGATCTTAAAATTTTGGGCCTAATAAACTGTCACTTTCTTCAAATCATTTGTGTGTGTGTGTGTGTACATATATATACACACACACACACACATATACACATATATATATACACACACATATACATATACCTGCGTGTGTGTGTGTGTGTGTGTGTGCGCGCGCGCGCCTTGACACAGTCCTGCCATGTTGTTGTTTTGCACAGTTTCATCATTTCCTGCCACCACGCATGTCAACTGATTGCTCTTTTGGAGGTGATGTGAAGATGAGAGAAGTCCAGTATCATCGGATATTCATTCATTCATTTATTTTCTCACTGAATGAGCACTTGCTAGGCATATATTGCATACATTGATTTCCAAGCATCCCAACTTCTGGCCATGCACTACAGAGGCAAGGTTTTCCCCTTTTTGTATCTGCTTTCTCCTTCATCACATTTCTCTTATCCCCTATCTCTACATACAATTCATCTTTGGCAAACATTATACCAGTTTGCCTCTCCTTTCCAGACCCTGTTTTAGGCACCTGCAATACAACGGTGACCAGAACAAAACTCTGTTAGTTTCATAGAGCCACTGTAACAAAGCGTCACAAAATGGGTGGCTTAAAATGGAAATTTATTCTCTCACCAGTCTGGAGGCTGAGAGGCCTGAAATCAAGGTGTCAGGAGCTCCATGCTCTCTTCAAAGACTGTAGGCAAGGAAGGCAAGGATCCTTTCTTGTCTCTTCCTAGTTTCTGTGGTTTGCCAGCAATCCTTGGTGTTCCTTGACATGTGGAGGCATCATCCCAATGTCTGCCTCTGCCATCACAGAGCATTCTCCCTCTGTCTCTTCAAATCATCATTCCTCTGTGTGTGTCTATGTGTCTCTTTTCTTCTAAGGATACCAGTGGTATTAGATTAAGGGCCCACCATACTCCAGTACAACTTCACCTTAACTATTTATATCTGTAATGACCCCATTTCCAAATAAGGTCACATTCTGAGGTCCCAACAAGGACATGGAATTAGGGTTGGGGAAAACACTATTCTACCCAATATGCTGCTCTTCTGGAGCTCAGAGTGCAGAGGGGAAGGAACACAAGTAAAAAGTAATTGCAGCCTTGGTTGATCAGTGATATGAGGAAAGTCTACAAACCCAAAGGGAGACACAGATAAGTGAGACATCAGCTCTGGAAGTTGATATGAAGGCAAAGAAGATAGAGATAGCCAGAAACTGGTTCCCAACTGTTACCCCTGTAGATCTTGAGGGAGCAACACAAGAGACACAATTGTTATTTTCTTTTGTGGAAAGCCAAACCTGTAAGCTAGATCATACTGCTGGGCCCAAACCAGCCAGGTGGCCTCCTCAGCTGCTTGCTCCCAGTGCACCCCTCATGGCAAGAAAAAGCAAAGCAGAGGGGCACCTGGGTGGCTCAGTCAGTTAAGTGTCCACCTTCAGCTCAGGTCATGATCTCACAGTTTGTGAGTTCAAGCCCCACATCGGGCTCTGTGCTGACAGCTCAGAGCCTGAAGACTGCTTCCAATTCTGTGTCTCCCTCTTTCTGTCTGTCCCTCTCCTGCTTGTGCGCGCACTCTCTCTCTCTCTCAAAAATAAATAAATAAACATTTTTTTTAAAAGAAGAAGAAGCAAAGCAGAGCACATCAAGGGAGAAAGAGGGTTTCTCAGCAAGCCCCATTCCCTGTAGAGCTTCTCAAAGAGGCAAATCAAGGCCAACACACCACATAATGACTTAGGGTCTTAGCCTCTTCCTAATCTCCAGTCCGCAGCACCATGTGCCCTTGGTCCCAGCTTCTCTCACTGCTCTTCTTCCTCCTCTGGGGTGCAAAGAAGGTGGACAGAGCCATAGGGGTTCCCTAAATATCAATAAGAGAAATCAAGAAAAGGAGCTGTTGAGTTCTATAAAATGAGAAGAGGGTTGAAGGCCAGGCTGAGAGAATCTACTGTACAAAGTCAGAGTTGCAGCATCATTGCTATCATGACCAACAGCACACCAAAATACACACATTCCTGGAGTGTAATTTTGGTTAGAAAAGGCTTCTCAGGAGGAAAGGGACCTGACTCCAGCCACCCCACTATCTCCAGCACCCAATGCTACACAGACAGAATCCTGGGCTACTTTAAAAGTCCTTTCAGCAAGGATGTTTTATAACTGACTTGGGAACTGTTCTGATGTATCCCAAATGACAAAATGTTTTACAAAAGCTAGATCCTATAGTAGAACCTCTATCTAAATGTTTACAGATCTCAGAATCATCCAGAGTGGTATAAACACGACAAAATATTGTTTAGTATTGGTGATCAGGATTCACCTAGTAGGTTGTGTTCACAGTGTTCCATAAAGTACCAAATGTGGCAAGTTAGATGCTCAGGCAATAGCTGTCACTCTCTGCAGTGCCAGAGGTTTTTCTGTTCCCACTTCTTTCCATCCTGAGGATATGGTCTAAACTGTGTAAGATACAAATAAAATAAAGGACAAAACAAGCCTGGGCTGGTTGAAAAAGAGAGACAGACTACAAGGTCTAATCTGGAAGCACATCCCTGATAAACTTCTGCCCAAAGGAGAGTCTGACTTGATCCCGTATTGAGCCCTATTACAAAAGGCCCCTTCCTATACCTCACACTGTAGGAAAGATAGAACAACTGAACATCCCTTAGAAAAAAATACAATGTTTATTCTGCCCCTGCCCAGGCGGTAAAGAGGATTGGGGCATCTGAGTTAACACCACTCTATGACACATACCAGCATCTTAGCCACATTAGAGGTATCTATCCTCTTCAGGCACACCCATCCAGGACATCATGAGTAACTGAGCTATTTAAGGATTTTTCAGAGTCCTCCGTAATAAAGTGCTATCTGCTCCTCAGTTCTAGAAACAGTTCTCTTCACTTCCCATAGGTATCTTCACCCTCTTTCAGTGATACCAATTTTTCCTGATACAGATGCTCCATTCAGATCCCTTAGACTCAGATGCTACTGCCTCTGGATTCAAATTCACAGAGGGGTCTTGCTGCTTCTCCAAGATGAGCTATTACTATTATGTACCCCACCTCTATGCAGACTCCACTGTCCCTTACTTTGCCTAAGGGGTAGCCATCACCTCCTCCTACTCACCATCACTGCCTTATTGCCAGGAGAATGTTGGAGCCACTTGGGTCCTTTTGGAGATATGCCTGTTGTCCTGGGTCCTCTGTGTGAATGTCCTGGTGCCAGACATGAATACCACTGGTGAGAAATAAGCTAAGTGCTAACAGCACTGGGACAGACCGACCCTAGTCTCCAAGAGCATTCCATAACTTGGCAGAAGTCCTGAAAGGTGCACTTTTTTTTCTTAATTTCTGTGACACATAACACTTTAATATTGAATATTGAGGGGCACCTGGATGGCTCAGTTGGTTACTCATCCTACTTTGGCTCAAGTCATGATCTCACAGTCTGTGGGTTCAAGCTCCACATCAGGTTCTATGCTGACAGCTCAGAGCCTGGAACCTGCTTTGAATTCTGTGTCTCCCTCTCTCTCTGCCCCTCCCCCACTCATGCTCTTTCTCTCTCAAAAATAAATAAACATTAAAAAAAATAATAAGGGGTGGCTGGGTGGCTCAGTTGGTTAAGCGTCCAACTTCAGCTCAGGTCATGATCTCATGGTTTGTGAGTTCGAGCCCTGCATCAGGCTCTATGCTGACAGCTCAGAGTCTGGAGCCTGTTTCAGATTCTGTGTTTCCCTCTCTCTCTGCCCCTCCGCCACTCGTGCTCTGACTCTCTCTCTCTCTGTCAAAAATGAATAAAAACTTTTTAAAAATTTAAAAAATAATAATCAGAATATTAAATGATGACCTTATACCAGAAAGTAACATACCAAATAAACAAGACGAATTAGTCTGACACCTCATTTACAATTTTAAATCTTAAGGAAGTTTTTTAAAACCTTAGAAAGTTTTTAAAACACGTGCCTAAAAAGGATTACGGATCATTAAAGACCTGATAAAGACAAAACATAGAAACTGGTTTTTCTGGGTAAAGAAAACAGAAAACAACTTTGTTTACATTTTCTTATCAAGAGCAGACCAACAATCCAAGAAAACTTTGTCTTTTAACAAAGAGAAAAGCAGAATTTTGAACTCTTAGAAACCTTAGTTTCTAGTGAAAACTAAGAAGTAAAAAATTGTAAACTGCTACGCCAGAATTCTTTGGATGGAAAATTTATGAATCAATTAAGCACAAAACATGTTTTCCAGCAGATCCAAATATCCTTAGTTTCTTTGCAATAAGAACTCAATATCAGATAAACCTTATGTTTAGCAATCAATGCTTTAATATTTGATCTTATTTGTAAAAGACCTAGATATCCAATGATTCAATCCAATTTATCATCCAAACAAGTTTTAAGTTTCAGGTTATCGAAGACTTTGAAAGCTATCTTAACAATTGCCTATGAAAACTTTGAGACCAAATTAACCATCATTCTAAGTCATCTTTGAGATAATGTGAGCTTATTTGGCCTTCACTAAATCTTGGTAGAAAAGTTTCAATTAGTTTAAGTACCAAATTATGTTCCACCTGGGTCCACTTAAAAGTCAATCAATTTGTTTCCCAAGTCAGTTTTTGCCTAGGACCCCAGCAAGGAAATCTGAAGTAGGCAGTCCTAGAGGGTGCTCTTTGCTCCTTGACAGCAAGGGTAGAAGGATGAGCCAGAAGCACACAGGATGGTATAGGAACCAGTTATGTAGGCTGCACCCAACGTGGAGCAGAAACAGGAGGAGGATGAAGAGGAGGAGGCAGGAGAGGCAAGATGCCGCCAGAAGGCAGAGAAAAAGGACTCCAGGTTCTTAATTCTTAATGCTTGGTTTGTCAGCCAGGATAGGTGAGCAGATGCCATATTTTTTCCTACCAACAAGTGAAAATATAAGCAGTCCAAGTCAGGCTGGAGAAGATAAGGAACTTAGTTGGCTCTAGTTAACCCATAAATGAATGAGGGAAAAGCTCCTAATCTAATAGGAGGAAGAACAGTGAGAGTTCAGCGTCCATTATGTCAGGGTTCTGATTTAGGGCCATGAAACTAAGCAAGGCACATATGGGACTTTTGACCATTTGGAGGAGCAAAGGAGGTCAAGCTGGTAAATAATATTAGAAGAGAGACCGTGGGAGGGCCATACCTCTTGATCTAAGAGTTTGTAGAAACATCAGTCCGGAAACATCAGGCTTCCGGGATCAAATCTGTTCCAGCTTTTAAGAATATAGCCCAAGGGTGAGTCCAAAGGAAGAAAGGGGGCCCTCCAGTGGGAAAGACCAGCTGCCGATTCCCAAAGAGGCGTCCAGCCAAAGGGCATGAAGCTCCTACTGGTATCACAATTTCAGTCAGGGCGTCCCTCTGACCTGAAAAAGGACCGAACCAAATAGGATGCCACAGACTCTTCATGGACAGAAGTCATGGCAAATACGGGAAGACTCTTTTCGGATGTCTCACCAAGAGGGTCGGTGTTGGCAAACGGCATGGCACTTCCTGCTGGGGCATCCCCTGGAAAAAGGGAGAGCCAGACACTGGTTTGGTCAGACTGGTCAGAAAACGAAAGGGAGGACTCACCACTCAGATGCGTGGAAACATGTGTGACCACAGATCAAGATGGCGGCGGGATCCGCTGGAACAGAGGGAAGGCGGAAGCTGAAAGAAGCGGCAAGGCTGAAAGTCAGCCAGCATCAGGAAGGGTCCCAACTGAGTCCATGATGTGTGGGGATTCGCCCTGGGGGAGCTGCTAGTTGCACCGGAATCTGAGAGCAAACCTTGGAGGACCGAATGGGAAAGTAGAGGAAAGGGAGCCTTCACCCTCACAGGCACGGACAGGCCAACCTGTTCCCCTCAGACCTTCAGACCACACCAGGGAGCTGCCCTGGCTGGAGGTCTTCCGTTGCATGAGGAACACCTGGGTTAGGCCGCCAACGGCGCAAAAAGAGAAAGTAGATCCTCCCAGGGGCAAAAGGGGAGGAAAGGGTCCTCCCAGGGGCAAAGGGGAAATTCCTCACCCTTTGGGGTAAGGGTGATCCAGCTGGTTCCCCCCGAGGCTTCAGGTCCTCACAGAGGAGTAAACTCCGCAGGAGGTCATCAGTCCCCCAAGGAATAATAGAGTCAGTCCACGCAGAGAAAATCCCTAGACATTCCCAGAGAATCCAGGGAAAGTTCCAGACCAGCAAAGGCTCCTCGTTCAGGGTTCCCCCAGGTGGGGGTGAGCCACCAAATGTGGTACATAAATGGAGTGTTTCTCAATCAGATGGGGGCCCTCAAATGTGGGGCCACGATTAGGTGGAAGCAGGTGGCACAGATGAAAGAATTCACCTGAGGCAGGACAAAGGCGATAGAAGCTTATTGAATACACCACAAGGGAGCCCCAGGCAGGACAGCAGAGAGGCTGTCTGCCCTGAGAGGGGCACTTTAAATGCAGGGTCTCCAACTGTGTTCAGCATTCCCATCCGAAGGGAGGTCCATCTCTGGCTGCATGTCCTGGAATCACACTTGAGGTCTCAGGGAGTTTTGTTCTCACTATGTTATGCCGAGATGTTCCAGGAGCCCATCTGTAATAGGCCCTTGGAGAATACTATTTAGTTTAGCAATCTGAGATGAGACTACACTTGTTGTCCCCTTGTCTGCAGCTAAACAGAAAACAGAGGCCAATAGGCAGCCTGGCTCTGGTGTAAAAGGCAAGAATTAGGAGTGAAGAGAACAGTATAATTCCTACTTTGGACCCACATATTGCCTCCACTGGATTGCACATTTCTTTGAGATGATAGAGAATAATTATAGACTATTTGATCTTCACTAATTAAAACTCTTTCTATAATAACCAAGTTCCCAAGTCTCTCCTTTGATTGGAATAAATCTTCCCAGAGAAGAATTTTTCTCCTCATATCTATGCAATAATAGACACTTTTTACTCCCAATGGGATGTGCTTAGGATTCATGACAAAAGTGGTTTGTCACCACAAAACCTGAGGTTTTGACTCTCAGGTGCTATATACAAAAAGCTGATACATTCTAGTTGTTGTCCTTCATTGGTCTGACTTTTCGAGCGCCCCCTACTCCTCCTCTTCTCTCTCTTCCTGTCTCTTGTTCCTGTCTTTGAGAGTAGATTTCTTTTGCACATATATTGAGTCGGAGTGTCCTAAGTCCTCTGAATGTTCCTTGGCCCACAGGAAAGGACCCACACTTATTTAGAACTTCTTCTGCTTCCCCTATGCCTGAGGTCATCATGCCTCACTCAGCATCACAGGGTGGTTTTTCCAGAACAATAATACCTAAACCTCCACCCACTGGCATGTAATGTGCTTGGCAGTTGACTCCTTTCCTCAGGCAGGAGCAGCTGAAGTTCTTCTGTTGGGCAGGAGTTGAGGGCAACAGGTAGAAAGGAAGCAATAATAGCCTGTGGTCATTTCAGACTTACCATCTTCCACAAATGTCCACTTCTGTACAGTGCATTATCTACCATTTTTGTGAGTGCTGATGCACTGAAAAATACTGGTTTTTATTAAGCCCCCAATATTGGGACCCCCATGTTTAATAGGATTGAAAAACTGGGATCCTACTTACTGAGTTTTGGTGGAGCTTTTCTGTAACAATTTTGTGGCCTATAGCACTGTGATACAAATATACGGCTCCAGAAATTCGTCCCCATTCGGGCCATTTTGCAGTAGAACTCTTACTCTCTCTTCTGTGGTTCTCAGCCTCCTAAAAATTTCCCCCTAAACCTTCTCACAAGCCTCAACCCCACCCTGGAGTTAGGACCACAGATGGAGAATTATTTATTTTGTGACTCCTATGGAAAAATCCCTGGAAGCAGTGAAGGGTGTTGTCCAGCTCCCTTCCCAGGCCAATCCCCAGACTTGAGTTTCCCAAAAGTCACTCCCTCTCTGCAGCTAAGGCCCTGCTGATAAAGAATGTGGAATTCATTGTCCACTAGACCTCCCATCTAATGCTGCCCTGCAGCATGCAATTTATTGCTGATAAGTGAGGAGCTGTTATCAGTCCACACTCAAAATGCTACTCCATACTTACTTCTTAAATGTATTCTTGATAGCCCACTTCAGCTCTAGGAACTGCAGATGTGAATGGGGATATGAATGGGGTAGTGGCCTCACTGTCAGAAAGAATGCAGGAGATTTCTGCTCTCTGGGGTTCTCTTGGCATAGCCTTCCACCCTCACCTACCCACCAATCTTCCAGACCACCTCATGTGTGAAAGGCTACTGGGGTCAGTCAAGGGTGGACAGGGGTTGAGTGGCCGTTCCGTTCATGTTGGCAAACTGATCACCCCTCACCCAACAGCTCAGGGCCTGGGCCCAGCCCTTCCCTTTCAGTATCCAAGGCTACCCCATCAATCTGCTCCCTGGGCGGAGCCCCTCCCTCTGAGCTGGAAACCTCAAGTTAAATCAGTAAGGAGCTTGACAAGTCACTCATTATACCCGTTAAACACCCAAACTCTCCTTGGTTTTCCAGGACAGGTGAGGCTGAGGTCTTAGCCTGAGCAGAACAAGCATCAGGGAAGAACCAAGTCACCAACGCCATAAGTGGTTTTCATGCCCCCTGAAGTCCTTCAAACATAATATGTCATGCAGAGACATGAGTGCTTCACAGGGGTTCCTAATCTCAACCACCATCTCCACACTCAT
Organism: Lynx canadensis; assembly: GCF_007474595.2. NCBI lineage: Eukaryota > Metazoa > Chordata > Mammalia > Carnivora > Felidae > Lynx > Lynx canadensis. The sequence goes on from NC_044311.2 coordinate 33,523,554, forward strand.
ACCACTCACCCTGTTCTAACCATGCTCTGACTTAGAGCCCATTCTGCCTTTCTTAGGGCAGTCTTGCACTTGCTGGTCCCCCTGCCAGGAATAATTTTTACTCTGGCCTCCCCATCACAGGTATCTTGTCCTTCAGTCTGAGCTTCTCAGAAAATCCCTTTATGATCTCTCTACCTATAATAGCCTCTTGTCCCCACTTGCTTCCAATTTCTTCACCCTGATTATTTCCACCACTTGCAGGTAGTTAATGTACTTAGGTATTTGACAAACTGGCTTTGGTCTGAGCACCCTGCCTGGCCCTTTGTCTGTGCTATTCACCACCATCTTCAGACCCTCAGACACTGCCTGTAATGTACATAGTGGTGCTCGGTAAATGGTTACTGGATGAATGTTGAAAGGAAAAATAAAGCTGTTGGAATGGTCTCTTTAACCTTGATGTCCTGAAAACCTACCAGCATGTGTCCAGGCTAAGTGTCTTGTTAAGAATTCAGTATCACGCAGGGTCTTGGAATCTGAGGATGCCAATCTTTCTTTAGCTCTGGAAAGATGTTCTAGTCTGATTTATTTGTGTGACCCACCACCACCACCCTGCATTCCTTCTTCTCTGCTCACTCCTGGAATTCCCACTGGACTATTATTGGAACTTATAAGTCAGTCCTTCATGTTTCTTAATTTTCCTTCATACTTCCTGGCTCTTTGTCCTCATGCACTGCTCCAGTTTTCAAATCACAAATTTTCCCTTTAGCTATGGCCAATCTGCTGCTATTCAGCCCACTTATGGAGAATATCATTTCTATAGTCCTGTTTTTCATTTCAGGAATTTCTAACTGGTTCTTTTACATAAAAATCGTCCTTGTTTTTGTTCTATTCTTATTCATGGCACTTATTACCAACTGACATATTTGCTTGTTTGTTTATTTATTTATTTATTTATTTATTTATTTATTTATTATCTCTTGTTCCCCCCACCCCCTACTAGAATTTTAATTCTAAAAGAGTAGGAACTATTTTGTTCATTGCTCTAGTCTCAGTACATGGTGCATGGCACATAACAGTGCTCAAAATCACTTGTTGAATAACTTGAAGGAATTAATGTGATATCTTTTAGTATCTATCTGAAGATAGATAGATAATTATAAATTTTAAAACATGTTTTATTGCTTCTACCACTAAATGTTCCCGGGGTATTCTATTAACCACTGATTTTTAGTGGTTGTGTGTGTTGGGGGGGGGGGGCATTGCTTTTGTCAAAATTTGCTGATTCTTGAAATCACCAATTTGGTGATTTTTGTCTTTCTATTTGCAGAATCTTTCACACCACCTCATGCTTGTCTTTCTATTTTCAGGTGCTGCATTCTGCTTATAGAGATCAGGGGGTGCTGGGGGTATTCTGTATGAAATAGCCACAAACCACACTTCAGGGTTCTCCCTGGGTGTGCACTGCCACTTCAGGTGCCTCCCTGGCCCTTAGGCTGGAACTGTGCTCTGCCTAGGCACTGGATCCTTCTCTTCACTGCATGGCCCAGGGAAGGTGGGAGGTTGAAGGAGGTATCAAGCATCCCAGCAGCAACCTGACATTTGTCTCAGGACTCCTGTCTGTACTTGTATCTGCTTCCTCTGAGCCCCTTCAAACCTCCCACCACCTCCAACCATCCTTTCCAGAGTGTGTTTTGGGCTGTGATTTCCCCAACAGGTTCCATCTGCTTTCCAATTTTCAACAACTCCTTATGATTTCTGGTCAATTAGCATCACCCTTTCTTGTTTTCTAGACTGTCGCAAGTTTTCAAAATACCTTTTCCTGTCATTTCTAGGGCTTTCAGGGTGAGAAAAGAAGGTTGAAACATGTGTTTAGTGTGTGGTCTCTTCTCTCCATTTTAGGGATGCAGCAATTGAAGCTCAGAGAGGCTAAGTAACTTTTCAGATTCACATAGCTAGTGTGAAATGTGGTGGTGCAGGTTTGTGTCATGCAAAATGAATATCTGTTGGGATAATGATGGTAGCAGAGAAGGAACAGAAGTCCTTCTTTTATGTTTTCACCCCAGGGGTCTCCCTAAGTTCAAATTATCTGGATTTTAAGTCCAAGAAAAATTAGGTCTGGCTTTCACAGGCATCACCAGTAGTTCAAGCCTCCAATATTTCTTTTATAGAATAGTCTATTTCATTAAAAGGAGTGTCTCTTAAGAGCATCACTTTCTGATCTAAGGATCAGCTTTGTGCACATTTTGTGCTGCGTTAGGAAGCAGCATAGTCCATAATGTTTAATTCCAAAGATAACTGACTTTGGAATTAAACCTACACGTCTCCTACCAGCTATCTGATTTGGAATTTTGTAAAATGAGGGTTTTAACTGCTGTTTTCACGATTATAAGCTGTCTGTGAGAGGCAGTCATTAATTAGTGGTTACTATAAGCATTAACAGGATGGTCTCTTAATAAAACAATGCATACACTTTAGTCTGAACAAGATTTATGACCACCTTGGATTTTATTTTGGAACTTTGATCCAGAAGATCTTTTTGCCTTACTGCATTTTTCCTGCAAAACTCCTGCTTCAATTAACATTGCCCTGTGATCCATGTTGTTTCTGCTACTCTAAAAACTTTTATCTCTTGGCCCTTGGAAGATGAGAACTCCAACCATGTAAGCCAGATGAGAACAGTTGATTTCCAAAATCAGCTAGTAAACGTTAGTTAATTGTTGCACATTCTAAAGAAGAAAAAAATCACTTTCCCCCAAACAAAACCCACCCTAATCAAGGCTTGTCTACATTCCACACAGTAGTGTATTAGGAGGAACTGAATACGCGAAAGCTGCTGAAGAAAGGGAAGCTATGGAAAATGTTTTCATGAGAAGAAATGGCAAAACTTATGGGGGATATTGAGAATGTAAGTCCTTGAACTGAGACTGATTGGAAAAAAAAATATGAAAAGATTGTCTGCCTGAATAATAGAGTAACTAGCGACCTTGAACATAGAAAGAGTGTAGAATGGGAGTGAAACAATGAAATCTTTTTAGAACAGAGAATAATACTCATAAGAGGCAATTTTTAAATGAAAGGCAGGATGTTCTATAATAGAAATATTGGGGGCCTGAACCACCTTGTAATTCATAGAGAGGGGAACACCAGTGGCCTTGCCTAGAAGCCCAGGGCTAAGAGAAGGGAGAACAGCTTGAAATAAGATTATTAATTTCTTTGGAATGAGGCCAGTATGACATCCTCTTGCAAAGCTTGGCCAGATTCTTACTAGATCAGTTTGAACAATGAAATCTAATGAATATGCAAAAACAAAAACCAACGCACATCTGGTTATACCAACAAGATGTTGAGTTTTTTGCTCTTTAAAACAAAAACACCTTGTTATCCTGCCTTCCATAGAATTTGTAATATTTTCCCTGATTAATAAAGATGTTGTCAGGCAAAAGCAATTGAGCATGCAATATTGTAGGGCTATAATGGTAAAAAAAAATCAATAAATAAACATTAAGTGATGCCAGGGAAAAAAAAGGATGATTTTGTAGGCCTCTGTTCAAATATAGTTTGAGAATCTATAGTAGACTTTCTTGTTTCTATTTACCCAGCATCCTTCCCCTCGTGTGGGGTACTCTGTTCTTCTGGCTACCCACCTCTCCCTTTAGAGAACTGTTCCTGCCCCTTTTCACAGGAGTCAGTGGGATTGCTAGGCAAAGACTCCATACAGCAGTTTCCCACCCTCCTCTCTTCTCTGGGTTGGAGATGATGGGAGTTTGGCTTTCTCCATTGGTTACAAGCTTTAAGGGAGTGACTTAGAATTACTAGTGGAAAATTTTAGTTTTTGTTGTCATTGTTGTTGAAAAATCTTATTGGAAGTTTTGTCTAATGAGTTTTCTTTTAAAATAGCCTAATGAGTTAAAAGTGGGGAAAGGCAATGAATCCATGCTTGAGTATTCATGTATGAATGACATGAAATTTAACAGTGTGGTGAAGACAGACAGGAAATAGGATTTAAAAAATAAACCAGCTTGGAAAACCAGAAGAAGGAACATTACTGACAAAGTAAAATTAAAGACATTGTTCACTGAAAAGAAGGGACTCTAATTGTACATCAGAGAAGAGATTATAATTCTCATCTTCTAATACGTGAAGAGTTATGCTATGGATAAGGCACTAGCCTTGTTCCAGATGATTTTTAGGAGCAAATCTGTCATTATACATATTTGCTTTCAGTGATCTTATCTACAGCTATAGCTTTAGCAATCACCATGGTGGCTGTTCTGGCAACCTAGTGTTGTGCAACAAACTACCCCAAACACAGTAGCTTAAGACAACAAACTTTTTATAATTTTATAATACTGTGAGTCAGGAATTCAGGCTAGACTCAGCTGGGTCATCTTCTGCTGCCCATGATGTCAACCGGGATCAGAAGGTGGTATTGGTCTAAAGTATTCAAGATGGCTAACCTCACATGCCTGGTGCCTTAGCAGATATGGTTTGAAGGCTGAACTCGACCAGGCACCTCTCCCTCTCCATGTGGTACCAGGACCTTGCCATACATTTCCTCCAGCACAGTAGTCAGTCTTCTTATGTGATAACTCCAGACTCCAAGAGCAAGAGTGCCAAGAGACAGGAAATAGAAACTGCCAGTCTCTTAAGGCCTAGGCCATAAACTGGTACATTATGTATGTATTTACAGTGTACAAGATGATGTTTGATATGTGCATACGCTCTCACCACAGTCAAGCTAATTAACATACCCATCACCTCACATAATTATCTTCTTGTTTGTGTGTATATGTATGTGTGATGAGAATACTTAAGATCTACTCTCTTGGCAAATTTCAAGTATACAATACAGTATTATTAATTATAGTCACCAGGTCATATATTAGATTTCCAGAATTTATTCATCTTTCAGAACTGAAACTTTGTGCCTTTGATCAATGTCTCCCCAGTTCTCCCACTCCACAGTCCCTGGCAACTATCATTCTATTTTCTGCTTCTGTGAGTTTGACTTTTTTAGATTCTACACGTATGTGAGATCATACAGTATTTGCCTTTCTATGTCTGGCTTATTTCAATTAGCATAAGGTCATCCAGTTTCATCTATGTTATCACAAATGGCAGGCTTTCTTTCTTTTTTAAGGCTGAATAATAACCCATTGTGTGTGTGTGTGTATATATATATAATATATATATATATATATAATATATATATACATATATACCACATTTTCCTTATCCATCCATCCATCCATCCATTGGTGAACACTTAAATTGATTCCATGCCTTGGCCATTATGAATAATGCTGCAATGAACATGGGGTACAGATATCTCTTCAAGATAATGATTTCATTTCCTTTGGATAGACACCCACAAGTAAGATTGCTGGATCATATGATAGTTCTATTTTTAATTTTTTGAAGAATATCCATACTATTTTCCATAGTGGCTGTACTCTCCATTGTTTTTAATTTGTCATGGTATTTTCCTTTTTATAAGTTAAATTTTGTTTCTTTTCCAACTTCTTGGACATTCTACATGAGTTTTTATTTCATACTCAGATTTTCAGGCTTGTCTTTGATCTCTTTAGATACAATACATTCGACTGTTTCATCTTCTGTCTCTAATAACTCAAATATCTGAAGTCTTTGGGAGCCTATTTCTGATATGTTGTGTTTCTGCTTGTTCTCATTCAAGTTGTCTTATTTCCTTGTGTGTTTAGCTATTTTCTCTGCAAGTTGCTTTGAAGGCAAATAAAATAACAATTGTGCATTATTTTTCATCATTATGTATATTAAATATTTTGTTAGAATTTTGTCTACCCATTTCCTTTATGATTTGCACATGTATATTATATTCACATGTGAAATAGTTTTATTTTATGGTGCCACTCAAAAGCATGGTATGTAGCTAACCTTCCTTATTACCCATCTTCACTTATATTTTAGCCTTATTTTCCTCACTTTTTCTGTGGGGCCTTTTTCTCATCAAGAGGATTTATGTTTGCTTTTTTTTTTTCCCCAGGCATCTAGGGTCATTACCCACCCAAGGTCACTTAAAATCAATCCTCAGCTTGAGATATTTTCAGAACATCTTCAAACTTTTCAGTCTACGTATGATACCCTGCACAATTTCCCAGAGCTGTCACTGCTGTTTTTTGTTTGGTTGGTTTTTATTTTTATGTTGTGTTTTTCTTTTTGCATTTTAATATACTTTTAGGATTTTGACAGGGAAGAGAGGTAACTATGTTAATTCAACTCACCAACTTGAACCTGGAAGTTTGACATGAATGTATTTCAAAAACTAATCTAAGAGGGTACCCAAAAAATTAACGCTCCATTAGGAGCAATTAGATTGATATATTCAGACCTTTCTAGAAAATGCTTGGCTCTTGGTCCTTTTGAACTGAAGGAAGAGGATCAAATTGAATCTCATCTGATCAAAGCAATGAACCAATTCTTCAAATATACCAAAGAAATTTATCAATATTTGTCATACTTTTGGAATCTTTAAGAACTCTCCAAAGCAAGAAGTCCTGATTCAAACTCCCATTTTTATCTCCTAAAACTCACTCAAACAAGCAGTTTCCTATCTTGTATCAAGTTTCACGTTGTCCTTGATTTTCACACCACAAAAAGATTAAAGATAATACCACTAATTATGATATTTAAAAAGAGCCCTTCCTGAGAATGATCTGTCACTGGTATTGTCCTATATAAAGACTTTGAGAAATGGCTTTGATAATTTATACTCATTAACAGGAGAATGCAGGAGATTAAAGGTAGCAAGGGTGAATAGCCTCTCATTTTTACAAAACTTGTGCAACCTTTTATTCACCTACTAAAGCATTATTATGTAATAATAAAAAAGGAGGTGTGCTGCATATATGAACTCAGAGAGGGAATAAAGACACAAGGAGCTATTTTCTCTCAAGAGTACTGTAGTGTCATAGATTAAAGGTGGAAAGGCAGCCATCATTTAAAGCAGCTCACATCTCCAAAGGATATTTATTCACAAATTGATTAGAGTTGGAAATGAAAATTATTCAGTTGGTGGGAACATTACAGCAGCCTTTAAAGTGTGATGGGGAAGATGAAAAGGAGGCTCACTTACCCTTTCCTTAGCATGCAGACAGAGATCAAAAAGACCAATGTCCCATTGATAGCCCTAATGAGCCTGCACTTCTATTTGGCTCTTCAGTTATTTCCAGGGACTTGGGAGGCATGTTCTTTCTGACAAAACTGACTATCCTGTTGCTAGAGGCAGTATCACATTTCACAAATCTTTTTTAGGTTATTTGATTTATTTGTCCAAAGTTGTCATGGAAATTAGTGATACCCACTCAGCAGAATGGTCCCCCCAAAGACTTGCTTCTCTTCCATTGCTACTCATCCCCAAATCTTTATCATCATCTTCCACTTCTCACTTTCCCTCTATCCTCTCATCAAATCCACCAGCAAAGCCTGGTGGCTCCATCCTGAATATGACCACTTCTTCCCTTCCACTTCTTCAACTCAAGTCCAGCTAATCCATCTCCACTGTGTTCAACCCTGTATCTCAGTCAGGAACTGACAACTCAGAACCGTGATGCTGTCCAGGACAAAAGAATGAAATCAACTCATGTGATGGCAAATTGAGAGTCAGTGAGACTTTCCTTTTAGAATGTAATTAAAAGGAGTGAAAAATATGGAAAGCAATAGATCCCAGAAAAAAAAATTTCAACACTTCTTTAAAAATTGAAAGCACTATTTCTCCAAAATGAAATTTGTTTCTTATTGCATTTCATCAAGAAAGTGAAAGATTCAGTGACTATTTACGCCTGATGCCAAGTTCACAGTCAAGTTGCCATGGAGCAAACTCTGTGTACCTGAGGATAGCTCATTAAAATAATACTTTGAATCATTAAAATCACCTTTTGTGAGGAAGACAGAATTTGTTGACTTATTCTTAAAGAAATTCCCACATTCATGTCTGCATCTTCTGCCCCAAGATTTTCAACCCTTATGTCATTATTTTATGCACTACTAAGAGAGAAACATGCCCAAGATGAGTTATAGAGCTGAGGCATGGAAAGTGCTATATGCTCTCAATGAAAGACTAAAAACAAGAAATCTATTTGCCTTTATTAATCTTGGGCCTGGATGAAAGAAGGAATTTGAACCATAAGCTGGGACTCAAGCAAATTTTCAGTCTAAATTCTCACTATCAGCGTGACACCAAACACTTTAAGCAGCAAGTTTAAAATGATCTCAGGTTGACAGTGCACCCCCAGTAATGGGCAGATCATCTCTGGAAAAACTCTACTTGGTTCTAAGCTAAAATGCCATCCCAGTTTCAGATATGTTAAACTGTCTAAAGATGGGCATCTTGGACAAATGAAACCCTTTTCCTGTTACTGGCTTGTGGCCCAGCATGCTTTCTGGGTTCAGTTCCACTCCATCTTGTGTAACTGTACAAATTTAGTTGTGCAGCACCTCAAAAGTTGATAAGTAGCAGGCATAAAGCCATACAAACAAATACAGAAAACTTTATAAGTGTAATGGAGTAAAGTAAGCAAAAATTTTATCAGTTCTTAACTTTCTTGCATTCTCTATCATTCTTTCACACACATATGCAAATGGAAATGAAGCTGACTGCCACAGGGACTCACCAGAAAACTAGTTGTGTCTATAAAAAGTGCAGAAAATGTAATTTGATTGGAAATACCATCTAATTCCCAGAGAGATGGCAGAATGCCAAACAAAGTTGTTTTGGCAGAACCATTTGGTCAGTTCTGGCTTCATATGGCCAAATGAAAGATGTTCAATGTCACATTCCTCTTATCCTTTATAATCTTAAAAATAAACCAAATAAAAGTAAATTTGAGTTTTTCCTGAAGATGGAGTATTATTTTCACCTAAAATGCATATGTTCTATCTACTCTAAAAATTATAGTATCTAAAATGTAATCACTTCCTTGAAATCTGAGCTCAAATTTCATCTACAGGAAGTCCTCAGTTACCTACCACACAACATCCTGATTACACCTTCATCTACTCTCTCATCAGAACCTATCACTTTAATTTTTGTCAAATTATTTCATGGTTGGTAGTAGGTCACTCCATAAATGTGTCTCAAGTGGCTTCCTATGACAATCTTCCCTTCTCCCAAGAACCTTCTCAGGTTCTTTAAAGAGAGAGTCCATTTCTGGCACTCTCTCTTCTTGTTCCCATTATTTATTTATTTATTTATTTATTTTAATGTTTATTTCTTACTGAGAGACAGAGAGAGACAGAGCATGAGCATGGGAGGGGCAGAGAGAGGAGACACAGAATATGAAGCAGGCTCCAGGCTCTGAGCTGTCAGCACAGAGCCCGACACGGGGCTGGAACTCACAAACTGCAAGATCATGACCTGAGTCGAAGTCGGATGCTTAACCAACTGAGCCACCCAGGCGCCCCATTCTCGTTCCCATTTAATATAGGACTCCAAATTCATGAAGCCTTAAATGCCCATAGTACTGCATAGGTGGTAAGTTTAAATCTGGGGTTTCACATTTAATTGACAGGCACTATCAAGTGAACTTGTGAAGGAAGGCTCTTGAATTGGATAATGCTTATGATGAATAGAGTGTTCCAAAACCTCCTGAGCAGGATGATGTACCATTATTATATAATCATAAAATAAAATAAATAAGTTTTCTATAAGAAAATAGAAGGAATGCAGCCCCCAAAAAAGTAAGTACAGAATTTGAACAGATGCTTAAATGGACAAGAATATGAAACATATGAAAGGAAGTCAATCTCACTCAAAATAAGGAAATGCAAAGAAATGCAACCTTGAGCTCACCTTTTCACCTACAGGAGGGGCAAGGAGGAAAAGGAGTTTGGGAACATACTGTGTTGTCAAGTCTATGGAGAGCCAGGGCCTCTAATTCTTTACTAAAACTTGTCCCAATGGAGTAATACCTGAGGGGTGGAGGAGAAGTGGAAACTTTCATGGTTCCTGCTTTTTGTGTCCTATCTAAAAATTCTTTGCCTTGGGCCACCTGGGTGGCTCAGTCAGTTGAGTTTCAGACTCTTGATCCCAGCTCAGGTCATGATCTCACGGTTTGTGGGATCGAGCAACAAGGTGGGCTCTGCGCTGACAGCACTGAACCTGTTTGGGATTGTCTCCCTCTCTTTCTCTGCCCCTCCCCCACTGGCACGCGCGCGTGCACTCTCTCTCTCTCTCTCTCAAAATAAATAAAAAGCTTTAAAAACATTGTTTGTCAATATATTGTGGGTGGCTTTTTCATTTTTAGTGCTGTATGGTATTCTTTTGTGTGCAAATATACATGAGTTATTTATAGATTGGGGCTATTTTGATAAATGCTATGTAGTCATGTACCTGTCTCCTGCCACAAATCCCAGCTGAGTCATACATGAAACACCTATATTTTCATCTAACGATATAGAAAATGTCCCACACTACATGATTTTTCTAATACCTGTTTAGTCACATCATCAACAATGTTTTCTGGGTCTCTGATAGTACTTAGACACATAGTAGTTGACAAAGGAAAGGAATACGTTTTGGTTTGTCACCATATTATGTTGTATTAACTTTTTTTTTTTTTACCATGGCAGAGAGAATTAAGCATCTTTCCAATATTTGGCTTTTTTTATTCCTAAATTAGAAATTTAAGGTGCTTCTAATCATTTTTATTGTTGAGTTTTATTTAAAACACTGAAAGAATGAATTGAATATTGCAAACTTTACACATTGTTGCAAACCATTTTAGGCATTTTTGAAAAAAATTATAGAGGATTGCCCTCATGCTCTAAATATCTGGGTTTTACATCTTGCTAATTTTTAGTTCTGGTTAATATCTCAAGGTCAATGTATAACATGCATAAAGGCTTTTTGTTACTAATAGTGGATGTAATTCATATTTCTAATAGTCTTTAGAATTTGGAACTTGTATTGGCTCTTCTTCCTTTCATACTTGATTAGATTTTCATTCTTTTTCCCTCATATGTGGCTGATGAAGCACTCAGTCGAGGAGGCAGCAGAAGGGTCAGCTCAGCCATTTTCTTGTTCACTTATGCTTCCATTGTTAGCAACATCTTCAACCAACATTTTTTATTTAATTAAAATAATATAATATGATCTTTACATTACATAACCAGGCACTCTTACACTGCAGTGTGCTGCAGAAGCCTGAAAGTGAAGTCATGAGTGAGAGCTTTCTCTCAATGCTCACTTTCTTCCCTCAGACCAAGGGAGTTAGTTACAAAGAACTAGGGCATCCCTAAGGCAGATAGTAGGGCCTGGCTTCATTAGGGATAAAACTAGAAGCCAAAAAGCCTCAGGATTTCAAGTCCTGTCCCACCATGTCTCTTCCTCCCCAGCGTCTCCATTTCTCACTTCATATCCCCTTCTCAACTTTCTCTTTCTTTCTACTGACTTGTTTTTACTGCTTGAGTATGCTCATGACCAAATATGATCAAGTCAAGGCTAGTGAATTTTATGTCCTCGATCCAAGGGTTCATTTGAAGCTATCCAGAACATCATCTAAATTTGCAGGAGCCAAATTTCAAATAGCTGAACTTGGGTCACAAGCCCTACCCTCGTACAGTGAACTCTAGCCAAGTCTATGCTTATAGGTGGGTGAGATAGAGTCTCAAAGAAGGGGATTTAGGAATAGGAAGACATTCTGAAAAGTGGCTCTCACAAATAGCCCTAGCTAATGTATCCTGATGCAGTCATTGCACTGTAGGAATTGTCAGTTCCATCCTTTGGCTATATGATTCCTTCTCCCATGGAAAGGGCTGGAATGGGAACACAAACATTTGTTTCTGTGGTTTTTCTTTCTCTCCACTCCTATAACTGACCACCAAATTGACACATCATTTTGTTGAGCAAATTGATGACTGTACTAAATCAGGTTGTAGTTAGTTCTGTTAGCCTCCATGCCTTCTCCTCTTTATGGTTACTTTGCATATCTTTGTTCTTGTTCATCATGTATTAACTTTACAATTTAACTCTCAGAGCATAACACTGTTAACTTCACTTTCAAGATTGTGAAGAACCAACCACAGAACAAAGTCCTAAACACTTTCTTTTCCCAAATTAGTTTGTTGTGCACATAAATCTTCCAGATGGGTGACAGATACTGAAGTAGGAAAGTGTTGCAAAATAGTTAAGAAATTTCTTAAAATTTCTCAAAATTCATGGGATCCCTTGAAGGCAAAAAACTAAACAGAAAAAGAAGAATGGAAATGGCCAGTTTGCCTTAAATAATTATGATAACCCATATGCTATCTGTGCTTAACATTCAGATGTGAGATATAGAGGGAGACAGATATGGAGATCACATTGGAGTTGGAGGTAGAATAGAATAGACAAAAAACATAAGCTCAGAAAGAGTAGGAGCCACTATGTAGAGTTTCCCTTTATAATATGGGAACTACTCTTCTCGGGATAACTTAACAACAACAAAAGCTAAGAGTTTGACCATGGCAGAGGCACTTGACAATCCAGAAAGAGTGAAACACTCACCAAAACTCCTGCTTCAGTTTCCTACTTTGTATCAGAGCCAACAGACTCATGACCTTGTCAAAGTGAAAGAAAAAAAGTGATTTTTTTTCCTCCTCATCAGAGAGTTAAATGATAAATAAAAGTGTTTAACTCTACTTCAGCCTAAAATGGGGTGGGGGGGGAGAAAAACTATTTTGTCTATAGACAAACAGGAAAGGCGAGGAGAGACTTCAAGATTTTGGAGCATTAAAAGTGATGCAAAGCCCATTTAATGGACACCCCCAGAGCTTTTTTTTTTTTCCCAAGCACCGCAATTGATTGCCATGAGATTATGATGCCATTAAAATTCACTCTGCCCATAAACTAATGCTGCGGAAAACGCTGGCGTTTATAGCAGTTCCTACAAGGGACATATTTCAGTGTGAAAGTAAGTCCTAATGTAAGAACTTTATCTCAGTAAAGCAACATCTAGGAAGGGGGGAAGGAGGAGGAGGAAGAGAGGCCGTCTGGGAGTGCTAGGAGTTTTATTTCTCTCAATAATGGGTGTATGGATGCTAAATTTCAAAGACTTTTTAAAATAAATCTATTGGCCTTTGACAAAATCAATCCAAACCCCATAAACCAAGAAGTCATCCACTTGATATTAATGAGCCCACATTTGCATTTATTTGTCTCTTACACTAGACAAACCATTAATTTCGTGTTTATGCTTCCTTTGAAGTCTGAATGCTCATAGATAGATGGCCTCATCGAATCTCCTGCTGCTACATTAATATTTCGCTATAAATGATAAATTTTATCATTTTCCACAACACCCCTTTTTACTTTAAGAAAGCTGTGAAAATACAAGCAATAAGTCTTAAGGTCTGAAAGCACAGCTTTTTTTTTTTTTTAATACTCTTCAGCAGGGATCATTAAAATAGTGATATCTTTAACATCAGGATACCTTTGATGGCCTCTAGGACTTGGAAGCTAAGATGATATATATCTCATCAACTAATCAACCTTCCTTGGATAAAACATGGTTCGGTAGGCTAGACCTGACACACAGGTCCATTTTTGACCAACGCTCAGTGCATAACGTTTTTTCAGAATTTTTCTGACAACATTTTAGTTTCAAATATGAGCCTAATTCATTGGTTTTAAAAGGAAAGCATTTTGAAAGGTTTGAGGTAGAAATGTTTACCAGCAGCAGGGCATATCAAAGGCAAAGGGCCAGGTGAGAGGGTCAAGGGCTTCTAGATTGGATAGATTGATGCTAAATGAGATACAGTGCATTATGTCATGGAGATGACCACAACCTGTTCAATTATTCTGTTTGATGGTGATGATAATGATGAAGATTATGAAGAAGAAGATGATGATGATGAATATTTACTGAGCCCTTCCTACATGTCAGCCGCTGAACTATGAGCTCCGCAGCCATCCTCTCAACAATCCTAAGAAGTTGTTACTGCTATTCCCAGCATATAGATGAGAGAACAGAAGCTTAAAGGGGTAAATTGTTCTTCAGAGGTGTAACTGCTACATAGAATGGTAGGTCCATTTGCTTCTTTGCCATTGTGCTGTTACAATCAAATCCACCAGGATCTCCCAGAAATGGTCCTATAAATGACTGAAACCTTCATTTAGACTGATACTGATGCTTTTAATCTGCTTTCATAAGAGAGGTAATAAGGATATCATAACCAGGAATTTCCAGGTGGCTAACTTTGGTGATAGTCACAGTCTGAATCAGGGGCATGGAAGAATTGGAACATCTCAACCTTCAGTCCAGGAAATTTTCTTGGAAATCTCTCCTTGCTCCTTGCACATTATTCCCTTCTCCTTTCCTTGAAGCAGACTGTTTGCCATTTCTGACAGAGCTCACAGATCCAGTCTCGCCCACTTCTCTCACTCCTGCCACCGAGACAAACTCGCCCTTTGCTTACACATAAAGTCTTTGTCACACTTCATGTTTTGCTTTGACGTTGCATTAAAATAAATTTGTAGCTTTTTTATATATCTTAGAAATATGCATTCACATCCAGTTTTTCAGATTGATATTACACATCCCCTTTGTGAGGAGAATGGGCAGGAATCCTATCTTTGACCTGAATCCCCTTGCTCAACCTGATTTGATAAAAAGAAACTATTTACATTAGTGAAAAAAAATCATCATAATAAAAATGTTTATAAATCATTATGATGTCAGGTATTTGATTTGAATTTTTTTTTAACTTCTGAGCCAAATCTGTGATTAAGGACTGCAGTGAAATGTTTAACATGCAAAAATATAAACTGTGTTATTAAAATAACTTATTGACCAGGAACGAGAAAGGCAGCTCATTAGTAAAGTGACTGAAAAATCCTCCTCTATTTGGAAAAAGCAGTCATGGGAATAAGTAGATCAGATACTTGTTGACTAGTCCACATATGACATAGAGCAAGGACATAAAAAGGTAAAGCCAGCCTTCCTGGCCACAGGGAAGGCTACAGGAGCAACTATGCTAAGTCTTTATCTAGCTAACCAATGATTTGGGTGAAGGAAAACCATCAATCATAATGAGAAAATATTAAGACTCAGGGCACCTGGGTGGCTCAGTTGGTTAAGCGTCCAACTTGAGTTCAGGTCATGATCTCACATTGGTGGGATCAAGCCCCACGTCAGGCTCTGTGCTGACAGCTCAGAGCCTGGAGCCTGCTTCAGATTCTGTGTTTCCCTCTCTCTGCTCCTCCCCCACTCCTCTCTCTGTCTCTGTCTCTGTCTCTCTCTCAAAAATAAAAATAAAATACTAAGGCTCATTTATGGGCTTTTGGTGTCTATCTGATCTGCATTAGCAGCAGTTAAAATGTATTGAGTTTCACTAGGTGCCAAGTACTCTTTTCAATGCTTCATATTTGATCCTACAACTGCCCCTTAAAGAGACACTATCATCATCCTCATTTTACAGGTAGGAAAAGTAAGACCTGGAATTTGCCTAAGGTCACACAGCTACTGAGAGATGGAGCTGGGATTCAAACATATACAGTCTGAGTCCAGAAGTCCCCAAACAAGTAAACTTTCAGAAAAAAACTGGTTTCAAAACATAGCAGTGCACTTTGTAAGGCTGCCTGACTGAATACAAATACAAATAAAACAGACTGTAAGTGAACACAAAATTTAAAATAAACAACTGAAAGTTTATTTATTTTTTTATTTATTTGACTGAGAGAGAGAGAGAGGGAGAGGGACAGAGGGAGAGAGAGAGCAAATCTTAAGCAGGCTCCATGCTCAACATAGAGCACAATGTAGAGCTTGATCCCCTGACCCTGGGATTATGACCTGAACCAAAACCAAGAGTGGGATGCTTAACCAACTGAGCTATCCAAGCACCTCACAATTAAAATAATAAATAAAATAATATGTAAAATAATAATTATTGAAATAAAATATATAATTATTGAAATAATAAATTTCAATACTCCTGAAGGCATTAGAATTGCCACAAATACTGATGCTTGCACAGATCTGAATCTGTCTCCACAGCAGTGGAGTAAGGGTGAAAACTTGGAGGATTCCATCCTAGGTTCTCATCTAGGAGAGAAGCAATTCTTCCAGCTAGGACCTGCCCTGAGACATTCACAATTCATCAGTGTTGACCCAGAAGCACAAGCCCTTATTGATCATCACTCTTCATGGGTTCCAAGACTGACACAGCTACTTTGCCTGCATTCCCCCTTCCTCACTAACAATATGAATCAAGAAATGCAGTAAATGACAGCTTCTTTAATTTGTTCCCTCTGTCCGCTTTCTTCTTTTCCTACCAACCATTTCAAGTTCTCCATTGGATTTCCCAATTCTGGAACCAATGCTGACATTCACTTTAGTCCATTCACTTTGGAAAGAGGAATAAAGAAAAGAATGGGGAAACAAAATTTCATTTTTTTTTAAAGAAAGAAATGGTAACACACAAGGCTCAGTGGATACACAGGAGACAAAGTTCTTTTTGTCCTCTGACAATCACTGGGAGAAGCAGGTGCCATCGCATTGGACAAGGTTGCAGAGCAGGGCCCATTGTGTGGGACATGAATGAGTGTCAGCGCCTCCGCCGCCAGAGCCTGTTTTGTGCTCAGAATGGTGCCCATTGTGCCCATGTTGCTAGAAGGACTCGGGCTCACCAATGGGAAACACTCACTCCCACCTTCCCCCAACCTCTGTTTTGCCATCCAAATCTGCCGTTATAGATATAATGCGGACCTCTGGCATTCAGGGTCCTCTTGCCCTGTACTTCTGAAACAAAAGCTATTATACTGCACCATGAAAGCGTGGCCCCAGAGAAATAAAGCCTCCTGGAAAACTAGTCTAAGAGGGGGAGTGTGAGCTGCATTTAAAGTTTAAAACCCAAGGAAAACAAAACACTTCCGATTAAAAATGGGCTTTCATGCCTTTGTGTACACACATATATGTGTTCATCAGAACATTTCATCCCAATGTTCATGACAAAAGCGAGTGACCTGTCCTTGCTTTCAGAAACCAAGAGAGGTATAGCTGAAGAAGAGGGGTAGAAAAAGAGGAATTCTAAGCTTGCTAGATAAAGCTTGTTCTAATTAATGGGCTCCAATACAGAGAAGGGAAGGAGGAAAGGTGTCCTTTTACTAAGAAATGGCAGGCAGGGAATATAATGTGTTTCGTGCCTCTGTTCAAATGAAAGATGCAACCAGAGCATTTATTTACAGTCCCCTTCCTTTTAGGAGAGAAGTAGCAAGAAGCAGGTGGAGTTTTGCTTTCACTGAGGGAAATTCAGTGCGCACCAAGATGCTGAAGGCACTACCAAGTGGCTGTGTCATCTAACTTTCTGAGAAGCCCAACGTGCTTTGAAATCTTTCTTTCTTTCTTCTTTCTTTCTTTCTTTCTTTCTCAGTAGGCCGGCAGCATGGAGCCCAATGCAGGACTTGAACTCATGACCCTGAGATCAAGAGTCAGACACTTAACCCACTGAGCCACCCAGGCACCCCTAAAATTTTACATGTCAGAGAAAAAAAAATGCTCAGCATATCTTAGGTGTAGAGCAACCTTGTGACATTACATGATGCCCTTACATTACTTGGGGCATCACACATCCTACACACACATCCCAGGTGCTTTAGATGTGGCCTTTTCTTAAAGCTATCTAGGGCAAAACATCTCACAACTTCCCCATCATCCATCCTTGCCTCAAACTCCTCTCCATTGCTTTGCTCATGTTGTCCCTTCTGCTTCATATCTCTTCACCTAGCTTGCTCTTACTCAACTCTTCATAACTCAGGAGATTTTTGATTGAATATAGTTTATTTAGTTGTTTGGTTTAAGTCATTTCACTATTTAGATGGATAGTATATAGGATCCATATGTATTATTTTTATTTGATCAATTTTACATGCTACAATTTATAAATTTAAGGCGTACAACATGTTACGTAGATACATTTACATATTGTAATGTGATTGTCACGTTACATCATTATCGTGCAGTATTATTGACTTTTTTATGACACTGCGCATTAGATCTGATTTCTGTAAGTTGATTTTGTAACCTGCTATTTTACTGAACTCACTGATTAATTCCAACAATTTTTTTAACTGACTCTTTGGGATCTCCTATAAATAAGATCGTGTCAGCATGTACCAACAATTTCACTTCTTCCTTCCTGACTTGGATGCCTTTTATTTCTTTGTCTTGCCCAATAGCTCTCTAGGACTTCCAGAATTATAAGAATGTTGAGAGTGGGCAACTTTGTCTTCTACCTGATGTTAGAGGTAACACTTTCAGTTTTCTCTATTGATTATAATGTTAGCATTGGGTTTATTGTGTATGGCCTTTATCATAATGGGTATGTTCTCACTATATCCACTACATTAAGGGTTTTTGTCATAAATGAATGTCGAATTTTGTCATTGTTTTTTCTGCATCTGTTAAGATGATCACGTGATTTTTATTTTTCATATTATTGATGTGATGATTTGAATGTTGAATCATTCTTGTACCCCAGTGATAAATCCCACTTGGTCATGCTGTGTAATCCTATTAATGTGTTCTTGGATTCAGTTTGCTAATATTTTATTGAGAATTTTTGCATCTATATTCATCAATGATATTGGTCTACAGTTTTCTTTTCTTGTAATATCCTTATCTGGATTTAGTATCAAGGTAATGCTGACTTTGTGAAGTGAGTTTGGAAATGTTATCTCTTCCTCAATATTTTGGAAAATTTTGAGAAGGGTTGGTATTAATTTTTCTTTAAATGTTTGGCAAAGGGGCACATGGGTGGCTCAGTTGGTTAAGTGTCCAACTTTGGCTCAAGTCATGGTCTCACGGCTTGTGAGTTTGAGCCCCACATCAGGCTCTCTGCTGTCAGTGCAGAACCTGCTTCAGATTCTCTGTCTCTCTCTCTGCCCCTCACCTGCTGCACTCTCTCTCTCTCAAAAATAAATGAAAATACTAAAAGTAAATAAATAGATGCTTGGAAGAATCACCAGTGAAGCCATCTGGCCCTGGAGTTTTCTGAGTTGGGAGTTTTTAAATCATTGACTCAATCTCCTGACTCATATTTGGTCTTTTAAGATTTCCTATTTATTCTTGATTCAGTCTTGGTAAATTTCTATGTTTCTAGAAATGTATCGAATTCTTCTAGGTTATGTAATTTGTTGGCATATCATTGTTCATAGTAGTCTTATCACTCTCTGTTGTTTTGTAGTATCAATTGTAATATCGCCTCTTTCATTTCTAATTTTATTGTTTTAAGTCTTCTCTCTTTTTTTCTTTGTCAAGCTGAAGGTTTGTCAACTTTGTTTATCTTTTCAATGAATCAGCTTTTCATTTTGTTGATCCTCTCTATTGTTTCTCTGCTCTCTGTTCCCTTCATTTCTGCTCTGATTTTTATTATTTCCTTCCTTCTGCTAGCTTTGAATGTAATTTGTTTCCTATTTTTCTAGTTCCTTGATGTGTAAAGTTAGGCTGTTTATTTGAGACTTTTTAAATTTCTTAATATATGTGCTTATTGCTATAAACTCTCCTCTCAGAACTGCTTTTGCTGCATCCTACAAAATTTGATATGTTGTATTTTCTTTCTTTTTAAAAAATTTTTAAACATTTATTTATTTTTTGAGAGAGAGAGACAGAGCATGAATGGTGGAGGAGCAGAGACAGAGAGGGAGACACAGAATCCAAAGCAGGCTCCAGGCTCTGAGCTGTCAGCACAGAGCCCGATGCGGGGCTCGAACTCACAGACCGTGAGATCATGACCCGAATCGAAGTCAGAGGCTTAACCGACTGAGTCACCCAGGCATCCCTATATGTTGTATTTTCATTTTTATTTGTTTCAAGATAATTTTTTGTTTCTCTTTTGACTTTTTCTTTGACCCATTGTTGTTTAGAAGTGTTTTAGCTTCTACACACTTGAAGATTCATTCACTTTATTGCTGATTTCTAATTTCATGCCATTGTGGTCAGATAGTATGATTTCAGTCTCCTTAAATTTGCTGAGATTTGTTTTGTGGTCAATCACATGATCTATCCTGGAGAATATTTTATGTGCACTTGAGAAGAATGTGTATTGCATGGAATGTTCTATATATTGCCTATTAAACCCATTTGGTTTTTGTTGTTGTTGTTAAGTTTTTATTTATTTATTTTTGAGAGAGAGAGAGAGAGAGAGAGAGCGCACAAGCAGTGGAGGGGCAGAGAGAGAGGGGGACAAGGATCTGAAGCAGGTTCTGCATGGATAGCAGAGAGCCTGATGTGGGACTCAAACCCACAAACCGTGAGATCGTGACCTCAGCTGAAGGCAGACACTTAACCGACTGAGCCACCCAGGCACCTCAAGCCCATTTGTTTTAAAGTGTAGTTCAGTACTGGGATGCCTGAGTGGCTCAGTTGGTTGAGCGTCTGACTTCAGCTCAGGTCATGATCTCACATTCCCCCCGCGTTGGGCTCTGTGCTGACAGCTCAGAGCCTGGAGCCTGCTTGGGATTCTGTGTCCCCCTCTCTCTCTGCCCCTCCCCTGCTCATGCTCTGTCTCTCTCTGTCTCAAAAATAAATAAAAACATTTTGAAAAAAAAATTTAAGTGTAGTTTAGTTCCAAATTTTCCTTGTTTATTTTCTGTCTGGATGATCTATCCATTCTGATAATGGGGTATAGTCCCTTACTATTATTGTATTGCTATTTCTCCCTTAAGATCTGTTGGTGTTTGCTTAATGTATTTCATTGGTTGGATGTTGGGAGCATATATATTTATGATTGTTATACCTTCTTAATATATTGACCCCTTTTTATCATTATATAGTGACCTTCTTTGCCTCTTATTACCACTTTTGGCTTGATATATATTTTGTCTGATATAAGTATGGCTATACCTGTTTTCTTTTTCTTACATTTTCTTAGAGTATCGTCTTCCACCCTTTCACTTTGAGCTTATGTTTATTTGAAGCTGAAATAAGTCTCCTAATGGCAGCATGCAGTTGGGTCTTGTTTTTTAATCCATCTGGCCACTCTGTGCCTTTTGATTGGTGATTTTAATCTATTCACAGTTAGGGTGATTACTCATATATGAGGACTTACTATTGCCATTTTATCTTTTGTTTCTAGTTGTTTTGTGTCTCCATGGTTCCTTTTTTCTTGTGTTTCTGTCTACCTTTTTAAGTTGGTGGTTTTCTATGATGATTTGTTCAATTTCCCCTTTTTTATGTTTTGTGTCTTTGTTTTATATTTTTGTTTTGTGGTTACCATAAGATTTCTGTAAAATGTCTCATAGACAAAATAGTCCTCTTTCTGCTGATAGAAACTTATTTTCACTTGCTTATACAGGTTCTGTAATTTCCCTCCTCCCCTTTATACTTTTGTTATCACAAAGTATCCCTTCTCATGATGTGACTTCATTGCCAAATGTAGTGACTATAGGTATTTCTAATACTTTTTTTCCTTTCACTTTGATCTACAATTGTTTAACACCCTATTCTAAACTAGAGTTAGTTACAATTTTCTTATTCTGCATGTCTATTTGACAACTTACTCAAAGCGTTGTGTACTTTTGTGTTATTGTTTCTGGGAGAAGAGCTCCTTTCAACATTTCTTATAAGGCAGTTCTAGTGGTAATAAACTCCTTCATCTTTTGTTTGTCTGGGAAAGCCACTATTTTCCTTCCTATCTAAAGGATAACTTTGCTGGATCGAGTATTCTTGGCTGGGAATTTTTATCTTTCAGTACTTTGAATATGTTGTTCCACTCTCTCCTGGCCTGTAGAGTTTCCTCTGACAAATATGCTGATAGTCTAATGGGGGTTTCTTTGTAGATTACCCACCCCCCCACCCCCGCCCCGTTGCCTTTAAGATTTTTTTCTTCATCATTGACTTTTGACAGTTTCATTATAATGTGTCTTGCAAAAGCTTGTTTTGCATTGAGATAGTAAGGCGATCTATTAGCTTTGTGGAATTATATATCTAGTTCTTTTCCCAAGTTTGGGAAGTTCTCAGCTATTATTTCTTTAAATAACCTCTCAGCCCTCTTCTTCTTCTCTTCTCCTTCTGGTATACCTACTACTCTTATGTTGGGTATTCTCCTAATGAAGTCTGATAGCTCTTATAGGGTTTCTTCAGTTTTTTTTAAATTTTAGTTACCTCTCCTCTTCCACTCAGATCATTCTAGAATCTTCCATTTGTTCTGCTCTATTACCAGTGCTTGCTAATATATTCTTCATCTCATTTACTGAGTTCCTCACCTCCAGAATTTCTTTTTGGTTCCTTTTTAGAATTTCAACCTCAAAAAAAAAAAAAAAAAAAAAAAAAAAAAATTTCAACCTGTTTGGTAATGCACTTCTTCTAAAAATTAATTTTATTCTTGAGCTCATTGAATTGCCCTTCTGAGTTTTCTTGTAGTTTACTGAATTTCTTCATGACAGCTGTTTTAAATTCTCTGTCAGTTAGACCCCAATCTTCCATGATTTGGGGTTTGGTTATTGGAGAATTATCATTTTCTTTTCGTGATACTGTGTTACTATACCTTTTCATGGTGTTTGAAGAGATGTGCCTCTTCCAGTGCCTTTGAAAAAGTGAACAACTTTCTTATTTAGGTAAAGTTTTGTTTACTTTGGTTTTAGCAGTTTGATCTGCGAATAGAGGCCTTTCTTTTATCTTCCAGCAGGTGGCGCTATAGCACAAGTTTTGTTCCTGTTGTCTGAACTGCCTCCTAGCTATATTTGGGAGATTGCACTTTCCACGCTCCACCTCCTCTGCCAGAGGGGTCACCACTGCCAAGTGGTCGCATGTGCCTGTAAGGTTGTTGGTGCAGTTATAGCTGCTGAGGTCACCAAGGTTGCAGGCATTGTTGGGGGAAGGGAGTGTCACAGGCACAGCCCCAGCTACTGGAGTCACCTGGGCGTGGTCACAGGGGTTACTGCCAGTGTTGCTGGGATCACAGGCAATGCTGCAGGTGCTCCCCATTTCTGCCACCTCTGTGAGGGTCAGTCCACCCACCTTCAAAGGTATGGATGTATGGATCTCTCAGGCCTCCTGGTGTGCTGTGCAGAGGATCCTTTGTTCGCCTATTGGTTGTAACTTAAAAATAAAGGGAACTACTCATGCCACCACAACGCTGACCTCATTCCTCAGTTTAAAGTAGCACCATGCCCCTCTACCCTGAGACTGGATGAGGTGCCTTCTCCCACAGGCCTTAGTCCCGTGTGACATCCTATCAGGCTCTATTGACAGTCTTCCCTACCTCTTTGAGAGCTCCTCATTTCACCTCCAGAGTCCTAACAATATTACAATAGCTGACAAAAAGCCCACATTTGGTGAACATTTGACAAGTGAGTAACTGATGGCTGGAAATTCTTTCTTATTCCAGTTCTAGTTCTCTTTATGCTTTCCCAATCAATCCAGAAAGCTTCCAAGCTGAGGTGGTGCATTTAGAAGCTTTTAAAATAAAATTGTCGAGGCATGCCCACTTTGGGGAAGAATAAGTGAGATGGAACACGTGTGTCACAAGAAGTGCCTAAGCAGAGATAACTCAATTAAATAAGCAACTTTGGTATTAAAAACAACTTTAGCAACTGTAGCAGCTTGTCTTCAAAATTAAGGATTTTTAAAAATATTTGTATAAGTAGAGTCTAAAGATAATTCTTTCTAAATATTCCAGAAATAATTTATCATCTTCCTTCCAAGCTTGGTTTTCCTAACAGGATGATTATCCACCACCCACTCTAGTCAGAAATCTGGGAGATTGCACCTGTTTTCCCAACCTTCACATCCAACCTGTAATCCAAATCTTGTGAATTTCATCTTTAAACCCTTCATGCCTTTATGCTCTCGCCTTCATATCCATTGCAGTGCATGCCTCTAGACCCCCATCTTCTCTCCCCTGCCTCTTCTTCCCTCAAATATTGCCCCCAACCCTTAATCCCAATCCCTTCTCCATTTTACATCTAAGTGAACATCCTCAAATGCAAATCAAAGAATTTTTTCACATATGATTCTTTTTAACATTTTCTCCCTGTTTATAGCTATGTCTTTAATCAGACCTACTAAATAAGAAATTTCCAGGGGTCACAAGGAAACAGTTTTAATAGGTCTACAGATCGTTTACAGTTGGGAACACATGATGAACACACTGACATCACATAGAAGGACTGCTAAGCTGGGATAACCAAGCTGCTGAGATAAAAGACAATGCATTTTTTAGTTCTAACTGCAAAGTTATAAACACTTCTCCAACAGGGTTCAGCATTCTGTTGTTGGAGTTGAGATGGTAATAGATAAAATGGGTCTACATATGGGTTGCCTCTAACAGTATACCCACTGCCCACCCAATTCAGTATTGTACAGATATGACTTCAACCTGCCTTTCCAGCTTTATCTCCTATGTGGTCAACCCCCAAACAACTAGACTCTTTCCTGTTTCCTTTAACAGCTCCCTCAGTTACACTTCACTCATGCTTTTCCAGCCATCTGAAAATCTCTCTCTCTAGTAACTTCATACCTGAAGTCCCTGGGACTGACCAACTCAAAAACAGGTCCCTCATGGGGTGCCTGAGTAGTTCAGTTGGTTAAGTGTTAAGCTCTTGATTTCAGCTCAGGTCACAATCTCATGGTTTGTGAGAGTCCAAGCCCCACATCGGACTCTGGGCTCGCAGTGTGGAACCTGCTTGGGATTCTCTCTCCCATTCTCTCTGCCTCTCTCCACTCATACTGTCTCTGTCTCTCTCACAGTAAATAAATAAAAACTTAAAAACAAAAAAACAAAAAAAAAAAACAAAAAAACTTACCGAAGTATAAAATGAATTTGGTAAAATGGTGTTTGTGGTTATCATTATACCTAAAGAAAGGGAAAAAAAAGGTTGTTTGTTTATGTTGGTCAAGTATTGCAAACAAGACGCAAAAGTAACAACTTTATACTGGGCATCGAGTACTTACACAGGAATAATTTAGTTCCAGTGGAAGATAAAATAATAGAGCCAATGAGATTTAGACCCCTGCTTCTGCTAGGTGGGCCTTAGGTATAAAACAGCCAATGAAAAAAGAGTACCAGCTTCTGGAATAACTACCCTGGGAAGAAAAACTTTATAAGAGAAATAAGCCCTGGTCCCAAAGTGGCATCCCTGCACCCTGTATCTTGCATGCTGCTTCACTGAAAGACATACTGCAGTTTGTGAAGGTAGTCCAGCAGCTGCCAAGACCTGATCTGAGAGGCTATCACCATCATGTCTTTCAGCAGCCACATCTATTCTAGACAAGATCCAGAGAGAATTGGAAGAGTGCAGCTCGGTGTCTTCACTTCCTTCTGTGTTTACTGTTCCAACAAAAAGGGGCTTATTAGGGTTTGGTTTTGTTTAAAGGTTCTGGCATTAAGAGTGCTTGATTAGACTGGGACATGTGGGTGGGCTAGAGATGATGGAATAGTAGATTTCCTCCAGCTCCAACTCCCCTAGATAATCTTAGCAAATGCCTCATTCACCCTTCTCCTCCTCCTTCCAGGGAACTCAGCACTTCCATCACAGGATGTCAGAGCTGCCAACACCCTAACCTAGTCCTGTTAAATCCGATTTTTCACAATCTGGCCTCTTCTTAGGACAAGACATATTTGAAGGCACATGTGAAAAATGTTGTCTCCCAGTAAGGTTATGGAATGATATCTGCACATCCCACCTGATTGCCCAGAGTTACGGAGGCTCAGCCAGTCCATATTCATCCTGCTGTGTGCTGCACTAGGCTGGGGCCACAAATTAGACAGTTAAAGAATTTAAGTCCAAGTGGTGACAGGAGTGGAGGACCATGGGGACTGGGGGACAGGATTCAGTGTGGGCAGATGAAAGGGTGGTATGATGCAAACAATGGCAGAGGAAAGCACCTGAAAGCAGCCAGAGAGTGAAGACTTCCCCAAAGAGGAGTTGCCCCAGCTGAACCCAGAAGGAAAACCTGGGTATTCTGCAGCCAAAATACAGACAGAAAATAGCCCCGTCTATCTTTAGAAGCAACTTCAAGGGTTCCAGAGCGAATTCCTGCTGATTCTCTGAACTAGAACTGGGACAGATGGATGGCTCTATCCCTTGATAAAGAAATAAAAGCAATGCCACAGTTAGCTCCACTCATTATTGAGATGTACTTCTCAATACTATTTTTACCATAGTATTTATCTATAAATGTGCCAATATCCTGCTCAAGAATTTACCAGGCTCACTTTGTCCTTTGGGACTAAAGTAATCCAACTTTCAATGCCATCTCCATGTGTGTGTATCCAAATTATTTTTTTACTCCCAATCTTATATTTTTGTTTCAGCCAAACCTTTGACTGACTCATCCCTGTTCCAAAAGTGCTTTTTTCCTCCTCTTTATCTTTAAATAGACTGTCCCCACCATTTGGACAGGGAAGGAAGGAAGGAAGGAAGGAAGGAAGGAAGGAAAGAAGGAAGGAAGGAAAGGAGGGAGGGAGGGAGGGAGGAGACACAGAGAGGACAAAGTAGTAGAGAAGGAGATAGGATGGAAGAAGGAAAGAGAAAGGGAAGGTTCTGATTGAGTTATCTAATCCCTTCCAGCATGTGTTTTGTGGTTTTTCTCCCCACAGAAAGGAAGCAGATCAGTTGGCTGACATACTTCCAGTAAGTACTGAGTATTCTTCCTCAAAGTATTTTATCTGGTCTGGTCAGTTCTGTCCTGTGATTTCTAAGTCAGCTCTATCTTTTAGAAAATGACATCGAAAGAAAACAAGTTAACTTGTAGCCAGAGGCGCAAGGAGCAGGATGGGTCCTGTTAGACTCCCCATCCTTTACCCAACACTGGCTCCCTTGTGTATCTGTGTTTCATTTTGTTCATTCCCAATCCTCAAGGCAACCATATGTGCTAATATGAGCAATAAACTGAAACATAGATGCAATATACTGGGTTTCAGTGATGTTTTTCCCCCAAGCAGTAGTGTTTCATGTAAGTTCAAGAAACCGAGCCTCATGTCCATGGCCATCCTCCTTTCCTTCTTAGATTTGGCACTCCCACCAAAATCATGCACCTGAAGCCTTCTCATGTGTTTGTAAATGATGGCAAAGCACCAAATGAAGGTGCAAATAATTCAATCTAAAGCCAGAGCCAATTCTGAATGACTCGTCTTGACAGAATTAACTGGATTTGCCACATGTTCTGATGTTCTATAACCATAATTACACTTCATAATTTGTTGCAGTACAGTCACTTGGGGACAGAAGTGCTGAATTAATTGTACCATTTTTGTGACCTCTAGACTTTCTCCATTAAGACCAAGTTAATTTCTCAACATGGGAAGATTCATCTTTTTTTGTACAGAATAATGTTAGTAATAAACCCAGAGCGTAAGTGAGCAGTGTGCACAAATGGCTGCTACCAAACAGCTATGTGATCACACCCTAGTTCCGTGTAAATGCAATCTATGTCAAATACATTAACAGAGGATGTGATGGGTATTTGATTTGTTTTGGCTTTGTGAGGAAATAGCATAATTTCTCAAGGTTTTGGATATATTTTTGTGATGAGGCAAAACTAATAAGTGGGAGTGCTCACCAGGAGGGTCATTTATGGGGTCTTGATGCATTTCTGGAAGACATTTCTCTGTTAAGACATCTGGGGGCTCTCTTGTCTGAGGCACTGCAGATCAAGAGGCCATTGGGCATGTGCTGTTGTTGATGACATTTCTTCATCCATCCCTGAATATGTGGACAGCAGGTAGACAATCCACACCAACCCCTTGGGCCGATGCTTTGACCCCAATGTGTCTGTGAAACAGGCAGGACTGTGGCCTGGCAGTCTGGCAGGGAAGAGCACTTTAGCTGATGGTTTGAACAAGGTCATTTCAGAACATCACTCTGCTGCAGATTGAGAAGCTACCCATTGACTGGCCAGGTTCTCATCAAGCTGCATTTATTTCTCCACATAGGATTCAGGATGGGAAAGGTTCCCAGTAACCAAGGAGATGGACTTAGAACTAATCAAGACAAGTATTCTGCACTCCATAATTTCTGAAGGATTGACCAATTTTTCTTTAAATGATGTGCGATTTTTCAAAGCTAATACTAATTTGATTTGGTTTTAATGTAAGTGAGGAATGGAGGATGTGAAACTTCGAGCAAAGTCTATCTAAATTATTCATGGCCTCTTTTAAGTCAGCTAGAACTAGTTTTTTGGATGCTGTCTACTGTTCAGATTTTTTTCCATTGATGATCTTGAGTATGAATGCTGGTTAATTCTAGGACATTACATTGTGATAAAATTTATGTTATTCCTACTTATAAATTCTACTTAACTCTAAACAGTAAAGGTTAGTTTGTGTCAACAAAATTATTGATGAAAATGATAAATCAGAAATAATGTAGCTTTAAAAGTGATTTAAACATACATTATCAAGGAATCAATCATTCAAGTGTTACTCTATCAGACATTTGTAAAACACTTGGGACAGGTTAGCAATCAGCATACTATTTTTTCTTATTTCCCCTGAAAAATGGGGAAATTAAGCCAGATACCTGATACATGGCGAAGGTCTGACATTACCATGATCCAGAGGTTTCTGGGAATGACAGGTTGGCATCCAGCAACCACAGCCTGCAGGGTGAAAAACACACAAATGTTTAGAGAGAGGAAAGAATGCTTGCACTGGGCATCCTCAGAATACATCCCACGCCATTAAATCCTAGATTTGAAAAATGGCACCTTTTAATGAAGTGTGCTCTGACTGGGAAATATCAGTACCCTTTTAAAATGTAGAGTTTCATGTGTGATGAGCAAATCTGCATGTAGGTACTCAAAAGCCAGAAGCTGGGGTGCCTGGGTGGCTTAGTTAAGCATCTGAGTCCTGGTTTTGGCTCAGGTCATGATCTCACAGTTCATGAGTTCAAGCCCCATGTCAAGCCCTGTGTCGGCCTCCACGCTGACACTGTGGAGCCTACTTGAGATTCTCTTTTCCTCTATCTCTGGCCCTCCCTCACTTATACTCTCTCTCCCTCCCGAAATAAATAAATAAACATTAAGAAAAAAATTTTTTAAGCCAGAGGGAAATATGGAGACACTCAATGAATTACTAAACTTCTTTGATTGCCACAGCTCTTTCGGGGATTTTTCCAGATAATGTGGTCAAAACTGAGGATGAAGTTAGTTTTTCTGTCATCTGAGATGAAATGGCTTATAAGGTAAATTAACAGCACAGAGATAAGATTTCAGATGAAAATTTCACATTGAGTAACTATTTTCAAATACTCTTCAAACACTTCAGAGGCATTTATATAAGAGAAATGATAAGCTAATTACATGTGAATGTCACTGACCTCAAGGTTAAACTCCCCAAAACTCAAAGCACAACTGTAGCCAAGAATCCAGAAGTGAACGTGACCACATTCCTCCTATCCTTCAGCACCCAGACCAAGCCTCGCCTCCTACAAGACACTGTACCCCTTGCTCCCAGGAAGACGTTGGCTAACATGTGCTGAGCACTCACTCACTTGGAGATCACATGCTTATTTTCCTGGATTCTCCCTGGATTTCCTGAGCGGAGAGCTCTCTGAGAGAAAGGACTGTGTCTTTTATCTCTTTGTTTAGTTGTACTCCTGACATGAAGAAGGAGTCACTAATTGTAGGAAGAGAAAAGAAAAGAGGATGAGGAAGAAGAGAAAAGGAAGAGGAGGAGAAGGAAGTGGGAGAGGAGGAAGAGAAGGAAAGAAAAGTCCACACAAAGAAAAAGTAGAACCACTTTCAGGTTATATGAAAACATAGTATCACGTTATGGAAAATTATGTGCCAATGGAGGGAGAGATAGAATAGAACAGGGACAAGAAACAAAAAAAACTATATGAAGCAGGTGGATTCTTCTCTGTGCCTAGTGATTTAACACAGCAGCCTAGACCACTTGGGGTAAACAACCCACATGGGGCACAAAACTGAGTAGTTATTGGAAACAAGATACAAAGTGGGGGCTTAGTCATAAGTGAATATGATAATCTAGTTACTTAGATCTGGAGTACAAGGAATGGGCCCAGCCTCCTAACTGGGGCTAAGTTAATGGCACTGGCTGTCAGGTTTAAAGAAGGATAGAAGCGATAGGCCAAGAAGGTCACTATACTTACTTTTACTATCTGTAAATATTCAATTATTTTGATATTTGCTAAACTAATTTTTCTTGAAATGATGGTAAGTCCTGGAATTGTAATACATCTAGTATATTTAAAGATGGGAGGCAAAATGTTGCTAGTTGGGTTGTCCAGTAACAGACACCTGAGATGGAGTTGAGGTACAAAATGTTTCTGAATCCAAATAAAGAGATTCAAAGGGAGGAAGTAGGATTGGGCTGGAGAAGTCAAACTGAAATGCAGCTCTAATGAAACCTTAGCCAACCCAATGAATAGATTTGGAACAAATAATGCTGGTCATTATTGCCCATGTCAGGTCAAAGAGGTTAAGTGCTATACCCCAGCTTTACTCAGTTATCAGGTACAGGCTGTCCCATAAAGTTTTGACCTGAGACAATATGTCTCTCTAGCAAGAGAAATTTTACTTGTTTCTTTATGATTTGGATGACTTATTTCTTTTTCTTGCCTGATTGCTCTGGCTAGGAATTCCACTACTACAATGAGTAGGAGTTGTGAAAGTTGGGCATCTTTGTCTTATTCCTAATCTTAGAGAAAAAGCTTTTAGCTTTTCACCACTGAGTATGATGTTACCTGTGGGCTTATCAAATATGGTCTTTATTATGTTGAGGTACATTCCTTCTACACCTAATTTGTTGAGAATTTCTATCATGAAAGGATATTGAATTTTGTCAAATGCATTTTCTGCATCTGTGAGATGATCATGTGATTTTATCTTCTATTCTGGTAACATGGTATATCATGCTTATCGATTTGCAAATGTAAACTCTCCTTGCACCTCAGGGATAAATCCCACTTGATCTTGGTATATGATTGTCTTGTTGCATCAGTGAGTTGCTACTGCCCTCTAGTGGTTATAAGATGATTAGTTTTCCTCCAAAAAAGAGTAGCCCTTGGACTAATTACTTCCTGGAGATATGGCAATATAGTCTTCAGGTTTCTCAACCGCGTAACCAGTAAGCTTTATTGTCACATACCTTTAGGATGCCACAAGAAAAGTACAGATAGTAGGTAAAACATGAGACAAATATCTGGTTAGTACAAAATAGAACAAATAAATCTCACAACTGCCATCAAAACTTGATAATACCTTAAATAGATTAGGGACATAAAACAAGTTCAATTGGTGGATAAACTCTATGTTCTTTGTAATATTTCAGAATCCTCTTTGGTACATCTTAGCATCAGTCAAGATTTGAATCAGAACTAAAATAGTTTTCAACTTATCCTTACTTTATAGCATCTATGTCATCTGTTTCCACAATCCTCACCACCAAGCCCATGGTCTAATATTTAGCAGGCACTCAGTCAAGTTTTTTGAAATAGGCAAATGTGTCCATATAATTGCATATGTCAAATGGCTCATCCCACAGGCAGAATATCAACCACTAATATTTAAGTACGTGGCTGTGTGCTGGGCACAATTTTAAGCACTTACCATGCATTCCTAATTCAATTTTCATGACAATTCTATGACAAAGGTACAATCATTACAATCATTATCATTTCCTCTTTACATATCAGGGAACCTGTGCAGGCTTCAAGTGGGATTGCATGACTTCCCACTTGAAGTTAGGCATGACCATGTGACTTGTTTGGGCCAATGAAATGTAAGTATGAAATGTAACTATCTTGTACCTGTCATTTCCAGGCATAAGATCTAAGAATCAATGCATAATCTACTACATTCTTTTCCCCCTTACAAGGTGATTAAGGAAGCACATGTCAAGATGATTCTCCATCAGCCTGGTCCCCGAGTAACCAATGTAACAAATGCAATCAAGGTGCTAAGTTCTTTACATAGTTCGTCTCATTTAAGTGTCAAAATTCTGGAAGGTAGATACTATTATGCCTGTTTTATAGTTGGGCATGTAGCCTTGGAGATATTGCACAGCATGACCTAGCCCCCAGATGCTGAGTGGTAGAACCTGTAAATACATTCAGTCATCATTTATTACTTGCCTGTTATTAGCCTAGGCTATAGAGGAATGCACAAAACTAATACTACGTGTTTTTAATCAAGGAGGTTACCATATTACTTGGAAAGGCAAATAAAGATAAATAGCCATATAAAAGGGGAAGCTGGTGGTCTGTCATGGTCTGAATATTCAAAGAAGATTTTATGGGAGGGCTGGAGGCTTTATCAGCATTGGTGAGGGAAATATATTTGTTTGTGGAACATGAAGAGGGTATCTCAAGCAGAGCTACCAGCATAAGAAAAATGGATAATGGCAGTAACAAAGAGCATTTTGGTAGGGAAAAGACCAGGCTGGCTACAGCAGAAAGTTCAAGTTGAAATGGAACAACAGTTAAAATCAGGCATGGTAAAGCCAAAAGAGGATGGGACATGAGTGTCTGGTGAAGGATTTTATTCATTTATTCATTTGCTCATCTGACAAAGAATTTCTGAACACCTGCAATGTATCCGGCACATAACAGGCCTCCATTAGGAGGGACCCTGGGAGGTGGTAACTCAGTGCCCAACGGGGCAGAAGAAGCTCACTGGCATCTGAAGGCAGAAATAACAAAGAAGCAACACTAAACTCAATTTTAAACCAAATATGTTGGCTGCTCTGTTACCTGTAGAGGTCCTTACATGCAGCTGAACCACCATCCCCATCTTCAAAGAAGGTGATTAGAGAACTCACACTGAGCAGCTCACACCAAATGAATCCACCTCTGGGAAAAGCTCTTTGGATCAACTTCATGCCATGAAAGTAAGATGGTAATGTCTACCTGCCGGCCAGGTGAGGAGGAACCCCGACAAGGTGTGTGTCCCCATGGCAGAAATGGGACTGAAGGCCTGCTCCCCTGCCCACTAGTGGGTGCTTGGATGCAGTACCTGGGGCTCAGCTTAGGGCCTGACTTGGAATTGGCCTTCAGAGAGTGTCCCTGGAAATGAGGCTAATAACCTTATCTTCCACGTAACGTCACTGTGCTATGCACTTTGCATTACTTCATTTAAATTCTCCCTGCACTGGCATTGTCATCTTCCAGGTGTGAAGACTGAGGTTCTGAAAGGCTAAGTAACTTGTCCAAAATCAAACAGCTAGTGACTGGTAAAGTAATTTTAAACTTAAGTGATTAATCATAGTACCTGAAATCGATCTTGTGCTGAAAATTCCCCATAGTTATGGGTCCAGAAAATAAATTATTGGGGCACCTGGGTGGCTCAGTTGGTTGAGTGTCCAACTTCAGCTCAGGTCATGATCTCGTGGTTCATGAGTTCAAGCCCCACATCAGGCTCTGTGCTGACAGCTCAGAGTCTGGAGCCTGCTTTGGATTCTTTGTTTCCCTCTCTCTCTGCCCCTCTTCCGATCACACTCTGTGCATGTGTGTGTCTCTCTGTCTCTCAAAAATAAGTAAACATAGGAGGGAGCCAAGATGGCGGAACAGCATGGAAGTTTTTTGTGTGTCTCGTGTCCATGAAATACAGCCAGACCAACACCAAACCATCCTGCACACCTAGAAAACTGATCTGAGGATTAACACAACAATCTGCACAACCTGAACCACAGAATTCTGCAGGAACGTGGTGCAGAGAGGTGAACTTTGGAGGAGAGAAGCTACGGAAGGCAGGGAGCCACTTTTGTGGGTAGAGAGAGGATGGAGGAGGGGGGGTAGAATACAGGAAAAGCACCCCTCCCCAAAAGCAGCTGGAGAGAAAGTGGAAAATTCAAAACAGCCACAGGGACTAAACTAAAAAGGGAGAAAGGAGAAAGGAGAGGGTTTAAATTCCATTAAGACTGTAAACAAGGGGAGTGCAGTCTGCAGCTCCACAGCTCGATACTTGGTGGTGCTCTGGTGGGAAGGGCAAATCTCCAGGAGCAGAGTGGGACCCAGGAGGTTCTCAGGCCACATGGGGAAAAGTGGTTCCACTGCTGGGAGGACATTTGGTAGAGAGTGTGAGGCAACCTGGGCCCAGCAGACCCCAGAAAACGGCCACATTCACTGGTGCTAGAACAAGGTCGTTAAGGGTGAAGCCTGGTGCCAGATGTGTGTTGTGATTTTTCGTAATCCCTGAAACGCTGATGCTACACTATCTCACAAACTTTTTCTGGGTCGGGCTGGCACCTGGCCGCAGTTTCTGGGCAGCAGCAGCAGCACGGTCCCGCGAACGTTCCTGAGTGTGGCTGGCATTCGGCCATTGTTCGGTGAGACCCACCACAGAGGGGTGGAATGGGTTGAAAGCTATAGCCTCAGAAGTAAGGGGCCGGGGAAACCAGATGCATCTGAGACAAAACTCAGGAGAGAGGTACTACCTGGGGCTTGGTCATGGACAGTGTAAAAGCAGGTAGTGGACAAAAGCTGAAGACAAAGGACAGGTGCGCAATTGCTGATCTGGGAGAATAGAGTTCCAAAACTAGAGACTGGGTAGCTGGGTGGCGCCATTTTCACTGCTCCCACACATGCACATACTCACCTAAAAGCACCACAAAAATCCACCCCTGTAGGCTAGCAGCGCCATCTAGTGGAGAATGGAGTCATTACACTGAGCCCCACCCAAATGAGCTAACCTCGCTCTTCAAGAACACAAGACTCAGCGTCTGCTTAGTTTATGGACTATAAAGCACTTTATATTCTAACTTCTAGAGGAAAAAGAAGTAATTTCAGTCGTATTTCAGTCTACTAGCAGGTCCATCTATTCAATTACTTTTCTTTTTTTTTCTCTTTTTCATTTTTATCTTTTTCTTGAATACGGAAAGAAAAAATTTATTTGTATTTTCAATTTTTATTAAAAATATTTCTAATTTTTTTACTATATTTTTTGCTTTTGTGTAAATTTCTTCAAATTCTAGTTTACTTCCATCATTTCATTTTAGTCTACTTCACTGTATTCACATTTTCAAATTTTCAAACAATTTCCTTTTTTTTACCCCTTTAACTCTAATCTATCAAGCCACTTTCAACACCCACACCAAAACACACCTGCGATCTAGCATCATTTACTCGATTGTGTGTGTGTGTGTTTAATTTTTTAATTTTAATATTTTTTTAATTTTAATTTTTTTAATTTTAATTTTTTCTACAACATTAATTCCTTTTCGCCTTTCAAAATGACAAAATGAAGGAATTCACCCCAAAAGAAAGATCACGAAGAAATGACACAGATACAAGCAAGATGTCTGAACTAGAATTTAGAATCATGATAACAATACTAGCTGGAGTCAAAAATAGATTAGAATCCCGTTCTGTGGAGATAAAAGAAGTAAAAGATAGTCACAATGAAATAAAAAATGCTATAACTGGGCTGCAATCACAAGTGGATGCAGCAAGCGGCAAGGATGGATGAGGCAGAACAGAGAATCAGCGATACAGAGGACAAACTTATAAGAGAATAATGAAGTAGAAAAAAAGAGGGCGATTAAGGCAAAAGAACATGATTTAAGAATTAGAGAAATCAGTGACTCATTAAAAAGGAACAACATTAGAATCATAGGGGTCCCAGAAGAGGAGGAGGGAGAAATAGGGGTTGAGGGGCTATGTGAGGAAAATCATAGCAGAAAACTTTCCTAACCTGGGGAAAGACACAGACATCAAAATCCAGGAAGTACAGAGGACCCCCATTAGATTCAACAAAAACCAACCATCAGCAAGGCATATCATAGTCAAATTCACAAAATGCTCAGGCAAGGGGAGAATCGTGAAAGCAGCAAGGGAAAAAAAAGTCCCTAACCTACAAGGGAAGACAGATCAGGTTTGCAGCAGACCTATGCTCAGAAACATGGCAGGCCAGAAAGGAGTGGTAGGATATATTCAATGTTCTGAATCAGAAAAATATGCAGCCAAGAATTCTTTATCCAGCAAGGCTGTCATTCAAAATAGAAGGAGAGATAAAAAGTTTCTGAGACAAACAAAAATTAAAGGAGTTTATGACCACTAACCAGCCCTGCAAGAAATTTTAAGGGGGACTCTCTGAGGGGAGAAAAGATGAATAAATAAATAAATAAATAAATACCAAAATCAACAAAAGTTAGAAAGGACCAGAGAACACCACCAGAAACTCCAACTCTACAAGCAACATAATGGCAATAAATTCATATCTATCACTACTCCCTGTAAACATCAATGGACTCAATGCTCCAATCAAAAGACATAGGGTAACAGAATGGATAAGAAAACAAGATCCATCTATATGCTGTTTACAAGAGACCCACTTTAGACCTAAAGACACCTTCAGATTGAAAGTAAGGGGATGGAGAACCATCTATCATGCTAATGGTCAACAAAAGAAAGCCGGAGTAGGCATACTTATGTCAGACTATCTAGACTTTAAAATAAAGACTGTATCAAGAGATGAAGAAGGGCATTATATCATAATTAAGGGGTCTATCCACCAAAAGGACCTAACAATTGTAAATATTTATGCTCCAAAGTGGTACCACCCAAATATATAAATCAATTAATCACAAACATAAAGAAACTCATTGATAGTAATACCATAATAGTAGGAGGCTTCAACACCCCACTCACAGCAATGGACAGATCATCTAATCAAAATCTCAACAGGGAAACAATGGCTTTGAATGACACACTGGACCAGATGGACTTAATGGATATATTCAGAGCATTTCATCCTAAAGCAGCAGAATATACATTCTTCTCCAGTGCACATAGAATGTTCTCCAGAATAGACCACATACTGGGACACAAAACAGCCCTCAGCAAGTACAAAAAGACTGAGACCCTACCATGCATATTTTCAGACCACAACGCTATGAAACTCGAGATCAACCAGAAGAAAAAATTTGGAAAGGTAAAAAATACTTGGAGACTGAAGAACATCCTACTAAAGAATGAATGGGCTAACCAAGGAAGTTAAAGAGGAAATTAAAAAGTATATGGAAGCCAATGAAAATGATAACACCACAACCCAAAACCTCTGGGATGTAGCAAAGGCGGTCATAAGAGGAAAGTATATAGCAATCCAGGCCTTCCTAAAGAAGGAAGAAAGATCTCAGATATACAACCTAACCTTATGCCTTAAGGAGCTGGAAAAAGAACAGCAAATAAAACCCAACACCAGCAGAAGACAGGAAATAACAAAGATTAGAGCAGAAATTCAGGCTATTGAAACCAAAAAAAAAAAAAACCAGAACAGATCAATGAAACCTGAAGCTGGTTCTTTGAAAGAATTAACCAAATTGGTAAACCACTAGCCAGTTTGATTAAAAAGAAAAAGGAAAGGACCCAAATAAATAAAATCAAGAATGAAAGAGGAGAGATCACAACCAACACAGCACAAATACAAACAACAGTAAGAGAACATTATGAGCAATTATATGCCAATAAAATGGACAATCTGGAAGAAAAGGACAAATTCCTCGCAAAATATACACTACCAAAACTGAAACAGGGAGAAACAGAAAATTTGAACACACCCATAACCAGTAAGGAAATCGAGTTAGTAATCAAAAATCTGCCAAAGAACAAGAGTCCAGGGCCAGATGGCTTTCCAGGGGAATTCTACCAAACATTTAAGGAAGAGTTAACACCTATTCATTTGAAGCTCTTCCAAAAAATAGAATTGGAAGGAAAACTTCCAAACTTTCTAGGAAGCCAGCATTAACTTGATTCCAAAACCAGACAGAGACCCCACTAAAAAGGAGAACTATTGACCAATTTCCCTGATGAACATGGATGCAAAAATCCCCAACAAGATATTAGCCAACCGGATCCAACAATACATTAAAAAAATTATTCACCACAACCAAGTGGGATTTGTACCTGGGATGCAAGGCTGGTCAATACCCATGAAACAATCAACGTGATTCATCACATCAATAAAAGAAAGGACAAGAACCATATGATCCTCTCAATAGAAGCAGAGAAAGCATGTGACAAAATACAGCATCCTTTCTTGATAAAAAAAAAAACCCTCAAGAAAGTAGGGAGAGAAGGGATCACACCTCGAGATCATAAAAGCCATATATGAATGTCCCAAAGCTAATATCATCCTCACTGGGGAAACACTGAGAGCTTTCCCCCTAAGGTCAGGACCAAGACAGGGATGTCCACTCTTGCCACTGTTATTCAACATAGTATTGGAAGTCTTAGCCTCTGCAATCAGACAACACAAAGGAATAAAAGGCATCCAAATCAGCCAGGAGGAGGTCAAACTTTCACTCTTCACAGATGACATGATACTCTATATGGAAAACCTTAAAGATTCCACCAAACAACTTCTAGAACTGATTCATGAATTCAGCAAAGTTGCAGGATATAAAATCAACGCACAGAAATCGGTTGCATTCCTATACACCAGCAATGAAGCAACAGAAAGAGAAATGAAGGAATTGATCCCATTTAGAGTTGCACAAAAACCATAAAATACCTAGGAATAAATCTAACCAAAGAGGTAAAAAATCTATACACTGAAAACTATAGAAAGCTTATGAAAGAAATTGAAGAAGACACAAAAAAATGGAAAAAGATTCCATTCTCCTGGGTAGGTAGAACAAATGTTGTTAAAATGTCAATACTACCCAAAGAAATCTACATATTCAACGCAATCCCTATCAAAATTAAACCAGCATTCTTCACAGAGCTAGAACAAACAATCCTAAAATTTGTATGGAACCAGAAAAGACCCCGAATAGCCAAAGAAATCTTGAGAAGAAAACCAAAGCAGGAGGCATCACAATCCCAGACTTCAAGTTATACTACAAAGCTGTAATCATCAAGACTTATGGTACTGGCACAAGAACACACACTCAGACCAATGGCACAGAATAGAGAACCCAGAAATGGACCCACAAACGTATGCCAACTAATCTTTGACAAAGCAGGAAAGAATATCCAATGGAATAAAGACAGTCTCTTCAGCATATGGTGCTGGGAAAACTGAACAGTGACATGCAGAAGAATGCACCTGGACCACTTTCTTACACCACACACAAAAACAAACTCAAAATGGATGAAAGACCTAAATGTAAGACAGGAAGCCATCAAAATCCTCCAGGAGAAAGCAGGCAAAAACCTCTTTGATCTTGGCCACAGCAACTTCTTACTCAGTACGTCTCTGGAGGCAAGGGAAACAAAAGCAAAAATGAACTATTGGGACCTCATCAAAATAAAAACTTCTGCACAGCAAAGGAAACAGTCACCAAAACTAAAAGGCAACCGACAGAATGGGAGAAGATATTTGCAAATGACATCTCAGATAAAAGGTTAGTATCCA
Organism: Lynx canadensis; assembly: GCF_007474595.2. Taxonomy (NCBI): domain Eukaryota; kingdom Metazoa; phylum Chordata; class Mammalia; order Carnivora; family Felidae; genus Lynx; species Lynx canadensis. The sequence continues at coordinate 33,562,799 of NC_044311.2, forward strand.
AAAGCTATATAGAACTTATCAAATTCAACACCCAAAAAACAAATAATCCAGTGAAGAAATGGGCAAAAGACAGGAATAGTCACTTCTCCAAAGAAGACATCCAGATGGCCAACCAACACATGAAAAAATGCTCAACATCCCTCATCATCAGGGAAATACAAATCCAAACCACTATGAGATACCACCTTACACGTGTCTGAATGGCTAACATTAACAACTCAGGCAACAAGAGATGTTGGCGAAGATGTGGAGAAAGAGGATCTTTTTTGCATTGCTGGTGGGAATGCATGCTGGTGCAGCCACTCTGGAAAACAGTACGGAGGTTCCTCAAAAAATTAAAAATAGAACTACCCTACGACCCAGCATTTGCACTACTAGGACTTATCCAAGGGATAGAGGTGTGCTGTTTCAAAGGGACACATGCACCCCCATGTTTATAGCAGCACTATCAACAATAGCCAAAGTATGGAAAAAGCCCAATGTCCATCGACGGATGAACGGGTAAAGATGTGGTATATATATACAATGGAGTATTACTCAGCAATCAAAAAGAATGAAATCTTGCCATTTGCAACTACGTGGATGGAACTGGAGGGTATTATGCTAAATGAAATTAGTCAGAGAAAGACAAAAATCATATGACTTCACTCATATGAGGACTTTAAGAGACAAAACAGATGAACATAAGGGAAGGTAAACAAAAATAATATAAAAACAGGGAGGGGGACAAAACAGAAGAGACTTATAAATATGGAGACCAAACTGAGGGTTACTGGAGGGGTTGTGGAGGGGGGATGGACTAAATGGGTAAGGGGTACTAAGGAATCTACTCCTGAAATCATTGTTGCACTATATGCTAACTAATTTGGCTGTAAATTAAAAAAAAATAAAATTATAAATAAATAAATAGACATAAAAAAAAGGAAATTGTCTTTCCCCAGACAGATGCTAGGAAGCATTGAAAGTCTCAGAAGAACATCCTTACCTTATGGAGATCCTGAAAGAGCACTTTTCAGGATAGAAGTTTGAAAAATCAGCAAGTAGTAGATGAGGAAGTACTTCCCTCTGGTTTCATGACTGAGAGCTCTGGAATGCAAATCAAAAATGACAGTCATGGAAGTAGGTAGTAGGAATTAACATTGAGACCTACTATGTGCCAGACATTCTTCTAAGATAGTGGAATTAACTCCAGTATATTAGTAATCACAATCCTTGTGAACAGATTATATCATTACATTTACCAATTAACTGATGGATATTACAAAATAAATTTTGTTAACAGCAACATAAAGTAAAACTACATGAAAGATGTAAAATAAAGGAATCAAAAAGGATATAGTATGAAAATACCACCAAAAAGAAAATGAGGCAAGCAATATTCACTACATCAAAAACTATTTGAAGATTAACAAAAGTAAGGAAGAACAACGTAATAATAAAAGGAACATTGAAACAAACAAAAAAAAAATACATGATATTAAAGGCAGCAAATATGCACCTGACAGCATGGACTCTGAAGCAGATTGTATTTTCCAGAACTGGCTGCAACAATATCTCCCATTCCACATGCTCTTTTGCAGTGTGACCCTGCCACTCCTTATCGAGAGGTAGAGACTGATTTCCCTCCCCTTAAAACTGAGTTGGCTTTAGTCACTGGATTGTAACCAATAAGACTCAACAGAAGTGATGCAATGAGACTTCTGAGGGTCAAGGTCAGAAGAAGCCTTGCAGCACCTTGTCTCTTGGAATGCTTGCTCTCCAAAGACTCCCCTTTGGGGTGCTCCCTCTTAGAACCCAACTGAAGGCCATGCTGTGAGAAGGCCATGACTGTGGAGGGGCCCTGTGTGGGTGCCCCCAGAAATTACATGCAGCCTTTGAGTCACCACTGCTCATACCCTAGACATTTGAGTGAAAAAGTCTCCAGATGATTCCAGCACTCAGCCACTGGAGTCACCCCCACCCACTTGTGTTCCCACTACTGAGGCTCCACAGGTTGCAGAGCAGAGACAAGCCATCCCCAATGTTCCCTGCTCAGATTTCTGATGCAGAACCCATGAGCATAACAAAAATGGTTGTTATGTTATGCCACTAAGCATGCTGTGTTTTATAGTGATAGACAATCAGAATAAGTTCAAAGAATAAATCAAGTAAAAACTTACTACATAGGCTCCATATGTATAAAGTTATAAAACTGTGAAGAAAATTAAAGAACTTATAATCACAGTAGGAAATGTTAGCGCAACTCTATAAAAAAAAAACAATAGATCAAGGGGCACCTGGGTGACTCAGTCAGTTAAGCATCTAACTTCAGCTCAGGTCACGATCTCACAATTCACAAGTTCGAGCCCCACATCAGGATCTGTGCTGACAGCTCAGAGCCTGGAGCCTGCTTCCAATTCTGTGTCTCCCTCTCTCTCTGCCCTTCCCCCACTCAAGCTTGCTCATGCTCTCAGTCTCTCAAAAATAAACATTAAAAGACACAATAAATCAAGAAAATTTTAAAAATTGTGAAAATAGGGGCACCTGGTGGCCCAGTTAGTTGAGTGTCCAACTTTGGCTCAGGTCATGATTTCACAGTTCAAGGATTCGAGCCCTATGTCTGGCTTTGTGCTAACAGTGCAAAGCCTGCTTCAGATTCTCTGTCTCCCCATCTCTCTGCCTCTCCTCTGATTCCCCCCCTCTCAAAAATAAAAATAAACTTTAAAAAAATTTTTAACTGTAAAAATAAAGAACAACCCAATTAGCAAGTTCATCTAATAGATAAAAGGAAAATTCTGAATCCACAAAATGAATAATACAGTCTCTTTACAAATCCAAATGCAACATTTATTTTTAAATTATTTTTTAATTGACCTTAATCTTGTATTAAGTCACAAGAGAAGTCCCAAATAATTTCAAAGAATAAAACCAACATAATCAGATAACATTTCTTGATAAAACACAACTAGGAATGACTAATAACAAGATGATAAAATATAAAATAAATAATATTAACTATATAAAATACATACATATGTATTTGTATATGAACGCATCCCTAAGTAATTCATTGTTTAAAGAGGAAATGACAATGGAAACTGGGAAATGTTTATGACTAAAACAATAAATCCCTACCTGGAAAACTTGTAGGAAGAAACTGAAGTACTACTTGATGGCAAATTTAAAACTTGGGATGCATTCTTTTTAATTATGGAAAAACTCAAACATAAGTAGAGAGGAGTATAATGAACCTCTATATGCCCATTACCCAACTTCAAACATTATTAACATTTGACCATCTTGATTATTTTAGAGCAAAATATATCATCTCATTCCATCCATAAATCTTCCAGTCTATCTCTAAAAGATAAGCATCTCTCTCTTTTAAGCAAACCACAATTCCATCACCACACAGAAAATTAATAATAATTCCTTAGTTTTTTTTATATAGCTAGTTAGCTAGTTTGAAACATGATTCTAAGCAAGATCCTTATATTTGGTCCATATGTTATATTACATTTACATGTCTCTTAAGTATCTTAATCTATAAAGTCAACTCTCTCTCTCTCTCTCTCTCTCTCTCTTCTTGCTGAAGAGATTTCTTGATGAAGCCTAGTGTTTTTCTTGCATAATTTCCCACAGTCTGGGTTTTATTGATTCTCTCTCCATGGAGTCATTTAACATATTCCTTGTTTCCCTGTACTTCCTATAAACTATTAGTTACATGTTGAGATCTAATTAGATCAAGGTTTGAATTGGGGGCAAAAATACATCATGGTGGAGATATGTACTCCCAGTACTTCAAGTCAGGAGACTTTAGAAGCCACTGGGGATCATTGCTCACCCTGTTTGATCACTAAGGTCTGCAAAGTGGCAATATCCTTTGTGATTGTATCACTTTATTAACTAAAATTATTCTAAAAAGAGCTGATCAACTATTTAGTTACCCTGAGGTATAGTTTGTATAGGAAAGGCAGGATAAACACTGATAGCTTCCATTTTTAAAGAATTTTCAGAGTAATGAGTTGATATCCTAACATCAAAAATTACCATTAAGGCTTTAGCATCATTATGAGTCCATGGATTTTAACATACATGATGTATTTCAATCCACTGCAGATATTATTCTTTTTGATGGTCATATTGTCCCATCTTTGGCCAGTAGGAATAAACCCCTTTAATTAGGCTTCAGGGTCCTATTGTTATGACCCTGGTAGTCTTTGATAGCTTCTTTGTTATCTATTGTGACAGATGTTCCAGGCTAATTTTGTACATTTTCTGCCCCAGATCTGGACTCAGCCATTCTTCGAGAAGCCCTGATTCCTTTCAGTGGGAATGATATTTAGAGAAATGCATTTTTTAATGGACAGATTGGAAATAAATTAGTTATGTGGTTATTTCAAGAAGCTAGAAGCAAACATTGCTTGAGAAAGAAACGGAAGAAACTAGTAAAGTTAAGGGCAGAAATTAGGAACTAAAAGATGACTCCTTGGAAAAAACTAATCAAATTAGTTTAATAATAATAAAATAGACGAACTTTTAACCACAACCTTAACCAGACTGAGTAAGAATGAAAAGGCCAAAATAAGCAATATTTTATAGGGGGAAAAAAGCAAACAAAGCTATCTCTACAATGGATTAAAAATTATAACTTAATATTACAAATAATTCAATTAAGTGTATTGGTAAACAGATATATTAGAAAAGTTCCTAGAAAAAAATATCAAAAAAAATTGAAGAAGAATAGGAAGCCTGAATAAACCAAAAATTATGAGAGAAATTGAATTGGAAATCAAAAGGCTCTTCCTTACTTCCAAAACCCAGAACCAGTGGTGCTTGGTCCCAATGTTAAGAAATATGTGAAGCAAGACTTTAACTTGTCTGTTACCATATCCCCAGTGACTAGAAGAGGGCTTGGCAGATAGTGAGTATTCAAAACATGCTATATAAACAATCTTCCTCAGACATAAACTGTCTCGAAGAATGGAAAAAGCACGGAATGATAGAAGCTACCTCAAAGAGCAGGGTAAGTATACTCTCAGTATGAAGGAAGGAAGGAGATTGTAGATCAATCTCACTCATAAAACTAGATGGAAAATTCTTAGGTAAAATAGCATTAAATTAAATACAACAGTATATTGTGATAAATAGTGTAGACCCCAAGAATGCAAGGGAATCTGTTAAAAAGATATACCACAATACCAGATTAAATGAAAAACTATGTGATCATCTCAGTAAATGCAAAAAAGATTTGATGGCATTCAATCCTTATTTGGGGTTTAAAATTACCCTAATTTCTAATAAAATAGAAACAGAAAATAATTTCTTTAATCTGAGACAGAGCATTTATCAAAACCTAAAACAAAGGATATTTTTAATGGTGAAACATTAGAGGTTGTCCCTTCAAAATCAAGAACAAGGCATCAACACTCATATCAGTGCTTCTATCCACATTGTATTGAATATTAGCAGTTCAATTCTAACACAAGCATAAGAATTGAGAAGAGGAAACAGAGATGTCTTTATTTGCAAATAAGAGAATTCAGTAAGCTTGCTAGAGACAAGATGTGTATATAAAAATCAACTGAAATTCCATACAATAGTAATAATCAAATAGAAAAGATAATAGGAAAAGATCCCATTCATGATACCAAAATATTAAACTCCATAAGGAATTTTGGAATAAGTAGAAGTGCTTTATGAAAAAAACAGTTATAAAATATTATTGAGGTACATGAAAGGAGACCTGAATAAACAGAGATACTCCACGTTCATAGACAGGAAGACTTAATCTCATAAAAATGTCAAGTCTTCCCCAAAGTAACCTATAAATTTAATGTAATTCCAATCAATATCCCAACAGGGGCTTTATTTATGGAATGTGACAAGTTCATCCTTAAATTCACTTGGACAAGTAAAGGGCCAAGAAAATCAATGACTTTTGAAGAGGAGGAACGAGGTGGATGGGCGGGGAGAGGTGGGCCTGTGGGATGCCAGAGGGGCAAAGGAGGAAGGTCCTTGGCCTACCGGATAGCAGATTTTCCATAAAGGCATTGTAATTAAGGAAAAGTGGTACTGGTACCAAGACGTACTAGTAAACCCAACTATGCCAGTTATTAGCTATATCAGCAAAATTCTTAACTCTCTCAACAACCTCTTTAATCCCATCTGGAAATTTAGCTTTATAAAATCCGTATCAGAGGTACATTATACAAACTACATAACATGTAAAGTGGTCAGTTCAGTGGGAGATAGTAGGGACATAATAAAGGGACATAATATACTGAATGTACATACATATGTATATGTACATATACATAGGAAACCCAAGGTAGTAATTCAGCTGTAACAAAATGTTAATTGGGAAATTTGCACTCCCAAATGTTTTGGTTTCTCCTAGTCTTTGGGGGCCCTCTTTGCTCTACTGCTAATCCCTGTGTGTTCTGTGTTTGAAAAAAAAAAAAATCTAGAAGTTCCAGAGCTAGCTATTCACTTGCTACAAGGTCTTGACCATCATTTTGTTTCTGATGCTGGTCTGCACCAAGCACAACTCTTTATTCTCCTCTGAATCTAGATGTTCTCAGAGGTTTCTTTGCCCTGGGCATAAAACATAGGGCTCAGTAAAATCCTTTGTCCTTTCCCAGGACCTCAAGAGGGGTGTGGGGGTGGAATCACACAGCCCGTCTTCCTTGCATCTATGAGCCAATAAATGCTCAGGGTAATAGGGAAATTGCTATTTTACCTTAACTAGAAATAGCTTTTGTAATACTATAAGGTATTGCATGAAATTCTTTTTTTATTTTTTTGAGAGTACAACAGAGAGCTTTTATTGACTAGTAATAAATCAGGAACCTTATGTTTACCCTAATTTCTTTTTTTTTTAATATGAAATTTATTGTCAAATTGGTTTCCATACAACACCCAGTGCTCATCCCAACAGGTGCCCTCCTTAATGCCCATCACCCACTTTCCCCTCCCTCCCACCCCCAACAACCCTCAGTTTATTCTCAGTTTTTAACAGTCTCTTATGGTTTAAAAAAAAAAGGGAGGGAGTCAAAACATGAAATTCTCTTTTTTTTAATTTTAATTTTTTTAATGTTTATTTGTTGTTGAGAGAGACAGAGACAGAATTCAAGTGGGTTGGGGCACAGAGAGAGGGAGACACAGAATTTGAAGCAGGCTCCAGGCTCTGAACTGTCAGCACAGAGCCCAACAGGGGCTTGAACTCATGAGTTGAGTGATCATGACCTGAGCTGAAATCGGACGCTCAACCAACTGAGCCACCCAGGTGCCCCGCAAAATATGAAATTCTTAAGAGTGGTCAGAAGTAATTTGATTTGACTTGATTTTTTGTTTGTTTGTGGGTGTTTCCCAAATTTTTTATTTGTTACAATTAACACGATTTTATGAGCATAAAAACCTAATATACTTTAGAGGTATCAACAATATCAGATGATTTTTTTTAACGGAAAAAGTATATTGCAGTAGTATATCTTGGAGAGGAGCCAAGATGGCAAAACACCATGGAAGTTTTTTGTGTGTCTTGGGTCCATGAAATACAGCCAGACCAACACTAAACCATCCTATACACCTAGAAAACTGACTGGAGGATTAACACAACAATCTGCACAACCTGAACCACAGAATTCAGCAGGTACGCGGCTCGGAGAAGTGAACTTGGGGAGCAAGAAGGCGCAGGAAGGAAGGTACTTTTGCGAGTGGAGAGAGAATGGAGACTGGAGCGGGGGGGGGGGGGGGGGGGGAGGAGGGGGAGACTATGGGAAAAGCACCCCTCCCCAAAAGCAGCTGGAGAGAAAGTGGAAAATTGGAAACAGCTGCAGGGACTAAACTAAAAAGGGAGAGAAGAGAAAGGAGAACAGAGGGGGTTTGAATCCTATTAAGACTGTAAACAAGGGGAGGGCAGTCTGCAACTCTGCAGCTCCATACCTGGCAGTGCTCTGGTGGGAAGGGCTAATGCCTAGGAACAGAGTGGGATCTGGGAGGTTCTCAGGCCACACAGGGAAAAGCAGTTCCACTGCTGGAAGGACATTTGGTAGAGACTGTTGAAGCCACCTGGTCCCAGCAGACCCCAGAAAACGGCCACATTCGCTGGTGCTGGAACAAGGTCGTGAAGGTGAAGCCTGGTGCCAGACGTGTGTTGTGATTTTCCATAATTCCTGAAACGCTGCTGCTACACTATCTCTCGAATTTTCCTGGGGCAGGCTGGCACCTGGCCGCAGTCTCATGGCACTGGGAGCAGCAGGGTCCAGCAAGCATTCCTGGGTGCAGCCAACATTCAACCATTGCTCATTCGGCCATTGCTTGGTGAGACCCTTCCTGCAGAAGGGCGGAATGGGTCAAAGCCACAGTCCTTCAGAAGTAAGGGGCTGGGAAAACAGCCACATCTGAGACAAAACTCAGGAGAGGTACTGCCTGGGGCTGGTCACTGAGAGTGAAAAAGTGGGGAGTGGAGAAAGCTGAAGACAGGAGGGATGCATGATCGCTGATCCGGGAGAACGGACTGGGTAGCTGGGTGACACCATTTTCCCCCGCTCTTACACATGTGCATATGCGTCTACAAGTTCTGCAACAACCCACACCAGTAGGCTGGCAGCGCCACCTAGTGGACAGCGAAGATGTTACACTAAGCCCCGCCCAACTTCACTCTTCAAGAACATAAGTCTTGGGGCGCCTGGGTGGCGCAGTCGGTTAAGCGTCCGACTTCAGCCAGGTCATGATCTCGCGGTCCGTGAGTTCGAGCCCCGCGTCGGGCTCTGGGCTGATGGCTCAGAGCCTGGAGCCTGTTTCTGATTCTGTGTCTCCCTCTCTCTCTGCCCCTCCCCCGTTCATGCTCTGTCTCTCTCTGTCCCAAAAATAAATAAACGTTGAAAAAAAAATTAAAAAAAAAAAAAAAAAAAAAAAAAGAACACAAGTCTCACCTCTGGCTTAGTTTATGGACTATAAAGCACTACATAGACTGACTTCTAAGGGAAAACAAAGTAATTTCAATCCTACTCAATCTGTTAGCAGGTCCATCTATTCAGGTTTCTTCCTTTTTTTTTTCTCTTTACACTTCTTTTTCTTCAAATACAGAAAGAAAACATTCATTTTTATTTTCAATTTTTATTAAAAATATTTTTCTTTAATATTTATTACTATATTTTTACTTTGTGTAATTTTTCTCAAATTCTATTTTACTTCCATCATTTTATTTTAGTCTACTTCAATGTATTCACCTTTTCAAATTTTCAAATGATCTCCTTTCTTTTCTTTTTGTTTCTTTTCTTTTCCTTGAATGCAGAAAGAGAAAAACTTCATTTTTTCTTTCAATTTCTATTAAAATATTCTTATTTAATTTTTTTACTATATTTTTTGCTTTTATGTAATTTTTAAAATTATATTTTACTTCCATCATTTTATTTTAGTCTACTACAATGTATTCACTTTTTCAATTGTCAAATGATTTCCTTTTTTTCTTTCTTTTCCTTTTTTTCTATTTCATTTCTTTTCTTTTTCTTGAATGCAGAAAGAGAAAAACTTCATTTTTATTTTTAATTTTAATTAAAAATATTTTTCTTTAATTTTTTCCCAAGGTATTCTTTACTTTTGTAAAGTATATTTGTGTATTGTGTATATTGTGTATATATTGTGTATATTTTTTCAAATTCTCTTTTACTCCCATCATCTAATTTTAGTCTACTTCAGTGTATTCATTTTTTCAAATTCTCAAACGATTCCTTTTTTTTCTCCCTCCCCTTTTTTTTCTGTAATCTGTCAAACCACTTTCAATACCCAGACCAAAACACACCTAGGACCTAGCATCATTTATTCGATTTTTTCTGTGTGTTTTTTTAATTTTTTAACTTTAATATTTTTTTAATTTTTTTAATTTTAATTTTTCTAACTCATTAATTCCTTTTCTCCCTTCAAAATGACAAAATGAAGGAATTCACCCCAAAAGAAAGAGCACAAAGAAACAACACCCAGGGATTTAACCAACACAGATACAAGCAAGATGTCTGAACCAGAATTTAGAATCACGATAATAAGAATACTAGCTGGAGTCAAAAATAGATAGAATCCCTGTCTGCAGAGAGAAAAGAAGTTAAAAGTAGCCAGAATGAAATTAAAAGTGCGATAACTAAGCTGCAATCACGGATGGATGCAGCCGCAGCAAGGATGGATGAGGCAAAACAGAGAATCAGAGATATAGAGGACAAACTTATAAGAGAATAATGAAACAGAAAAAAGAGGGAGATTAAGGCAAAAGAGTACAAACAATTAAGAATTAGTGAAATCAGTGACTCATTAAGAAGGAACAACATCAGAATCATAGGGGTCCAGAAGAGGAGGAGGGAGAAATAGGGGTAGAACGGTTATGTGAGCAAATCATAGCAGAAACATTCCTAACCTGGGGAAAGACACAGACATCAAAATCCAGGAAGTCAGAGGATCCCCATTAGATTCAACAAAACCAATCAACAAGGCATATCATAGTCAATTCACAAAACACTCAGGCAAGGAGACAATCATGAAAGCAGCAAGGGAAAAAAACATCCCAACATACAAGAGAAGACAGATCAGGATTGCAGCAAACCTATCCACAGAAAGTTGGCAGGCCAGAAAGGAGTGGCAGGATATATTCAGTGTGCTGAATCAGAAAAAATGCAGCCAAGAATTCTTAATCCAGCAAGGCTGTCATTCAAAATAGAAGGAGAGATAAAAATTTCCCAGACAAACAAAAATTAAAGGAGTTTGTGACACTAACCAGCCCTGCAAGAAATTTAAGGGGGACTCTCTCAGGGGAGGAAAACATGAAATATATACATATATTTCAAAAGGAACAAAGATTAGAAAGGACCAGAGAACACCACCAGAAACTCCAACTCTACAAGCAACATAATGGCAATAAATTCATGTCTTTCAGTACTCACTCTAAACATCAATGGACTCAATGATCCAATCAAAAGACATAGGGTAACAGAATGGATAAGAAAACAAGATCCATCTATATATGTTTACAAGAGACCCACTTTAGACCTAAAGACACCTTCAGATTGAAAGTAAGGGGATGGAGAACCATCTATCATGCTAATGGTCAACAAAAGAAAGCCGGAGTAGGCATACTTATGTCAGACTATCTAGACTTTAAAATAAAGACTGTATCAAGAGATGAAGAAGGGCATTATATCATAATTAAGGGGTCTATCCACCAAAAGGACCTAACAATTGTAAACATTTATGCTCCAAATGGTACCACCCAAATATATAAATCAATTAACCACAAACATAAAGAAATCATTGATAGTAATACCATAATAGTAGGAGACTTCAACACCCCACTCACAGCAATGGACAGATCATCTAATCAAAATCTCAACAGGGAAACAATGGCTTTGAATGACACACTGGACCAGATGGACTTAATGGATATATTCAGAGCATTTCATCCTAAAGCAGCAGAATATACATTCTTCTCCAGTGCACATAGAATGTTCTCCAGAATAGACCACATACTGGGACACAAAACAGCCCTCAGCAAGTACAAAAAGATTGAGACCCTACCATGCATATTTTCAGACCACAACGCTATGAAACTCGAGATCAACCAGAAGAAAAAATTGGAAAGGTAAAAAATACTTGGAGACTGAAGAACATCCTACTAAAGAATGAATGGGCTAACCAAGCAGTTAAAGAGGAAATTAAAAAGTATATGGAGGGGCGCCTGGGTGGCTCAGTTGGTTGAGCGTCCGACTTCAGCTCAGGTCACGATCTTGCGGTCCGTGAGTTCGAGCCCCGCATCGGGCTCTGGGCTGATGGCTCAGAGCCTGGAGCCTGCTTCCGATTCTGTGTCTCCATCTCTCTCTGCCCCTCCCCCGTTCATGCTCTGTCTCTCTCTGTCTCAAAAATAAATAAATTGTTAAAAAAAATTTAAAAAAAAAGTATATGGAAGCCAATGAAAATAACACCACAACCCAAAACCTCTGGGATGTAGCAAAGGCGGTCAAAAGAGGAAGTATATAGCAATCCAGGCCTTCCTAAAGAAGGAAGAAAGATCTCAGATATACAACCTAACCTATGCCTTAAGGAGCAGGAAAAAGAATAGCAAATAAAACCTAACACCAGCAGAAAACAGGAAATAACAAAGATTAGAGCAGAATTCATGCTATTGAAACCAAAAAACCAGAACAGATCAATGAAACCTGAAGCTGGTTCTTTGAAAGAATTAACCAAATTGGTAAACCACTAGCCAGTTTGATTAAAAAGAAAAAGGAAAGGACCCAAATAAATAAAATCAAGAATGAAAGAGGAGAGATCACAACCAACACAGCACAAATACAAACAACAGTAAGAGAACATATGAGCAATTATATGCCAATAAATGGACAATCTGGAAGAAAAGGACAACATTCCTCGCAAAATCTACACTACCAAAACTGAAACAGGGAGAAGAGAAACAGAAAATTTGAACACACTCATAACCAGTAAGGAAATCGAGTTAGTAATCAAAAATCTGCCAAAGAACAAGAGTCCAGGGCCAGATGGCTTTCCAGGGGGAATTCTACCAAACATTTAAGGAAGAGTTAACACCTATTCATTTGAAGCTCTTCCAAAAAATAGAATTGGAAGGAAAACTTCCAAACTTTCTAGGAAGCCAGCATTAACTTGATTCCAAAACCAGACAGAGACCCCACTAAAAAGGAGAACTATAGACCAATTTCCCTGATGAACATGGATGCAAAAATCCCCAACAAGATACTAGCCACACGGATCCAACAATACATTAAAAGAATTATTCACCACAACCAAGTGGGATTTATACCTGGGATGCAGGGCTGGTCAATACCCATGAAACAATCAACGTGATTCATCACATCAATAAAAGAAAGGACAAGAACATATGATCCTCTCAATAGAAGCAGAGAAAGCATTTGACAAAATACAGCATCCTTTCTTGATAAAAACACTCATGAAAGTAGGGAGAGAAGGGATCACACCTTGAGATCATAAAAGCCATATATGAACAGCCCACTGCTAACATCATCCTCAGTGGGGAAAACTGAGAGCTTTCCCCCTAAGGTCAGGACCAAGACAGGGATGTCCACTCTTGCCACTGTTATTCAACATAGTATTGGAAGTCTTAGCCTCTGCAATCAGACAACACAAAGAAATAAAAGACATCCAAATCGGCCAGGAGGAGGTCAAACTTTCACTCTTCACAAATGACATGATATTCTATATGGAAAACCCTAAAGATTCCACCAAACAACTGCTATAACTGATTCATGAATTCAGCAAAGTTGCAGGATATAAAATCAATGCACAGAAATCAGTTGCATTCCTATACACCAGCAATGAAGCAGCAGAAAGAGAAATCAAGGAATTGATCCCATTTAGAGTTGCACAAAAACCATAAAATACCTAGGAATAAAGTTAACCAAAGAGGTAAAAAATCTATACACTGAAAACTATAGAAAGCTTATGAAAGAAATTGAAGAAGACACAAAAAAATGAAAAAAGATTCCATGCTTCTGGATAGGTAGAACAAATATTGTTAAAATGTCGATACTACCCAAAGCAATCTACATATTCAATGCAATCCCTATCAAAATAACACCAGCATTCTTCACAGAGCTAGAACAAACAATCCTAAAATTTGTATGGAACCAGAAAAGACCCTGAATAGCCAAAGTGATCTTGAAAAAGAAAACCAAAGCAGGAGGCATCACAATCCCAGTCTTCAAGCTATAGTACAAAGCTGTAATCATCAAGACAGTATGGTACTGGCACAAAAACAGACACTCAGATCAATGGAACAGAATAGAGAACCCAGAAATGGACCCACAAACGTATGGCCAACTAATCTTTGACAAAGCAGGAAAGACTATCCAATGGAATAAAGCCAGTCTCTCCAGCAAGTGGTGCTGGGAAAACTGAACAGTGACATGCAGAAGAATGCACCTGGACCACTTTCTTACACCATACACAAAAATAAACTCAAAATGCAGAAGTATATCTCTTCCCTGCAGGGAGGGGCCATTAGTTTTGTCTGAGTTTCTTGGGCAAGTTCTGGTCCAGAGCCCAGGCCCCAGATTTCATCTGCCATTACCTTCCGTTTCTTGAGACATAATTTTCCTCAACAGACTCAGAATTAGGTCAGAGAAACCAGGACTTTGTACTAAGGAACAAGAATTATAAATGGTTTCTTTTAATTGTGTGAGTTTAAAACATATTACATGGGACATGAGGGCCTTCAAGAGCACAGAATAAAATTGAGGTTATTAACTCAGAATATCCAGTAGAAATGGAGGCCAACATCAGCCAGTATTTGGGCAATAACTAAACACTTCCCACTGCCACTCTGAGGCCAAAAATTGCTTTTTTTACGGCTCTCTTTGTCACTAAAGGTGGCAAGCAGGGCTCAGCCAAACCATCCTGGCTGGAACCTCTAGACCCCGGAGGGTTTTGTTTGTTTGTTTTTTGTTTTTTTATGTTTATTTTTGAGAGAGAGCAAGTGAAAGGGAGAGGAACGGAAGCAGGCTCCACACTGACAGCACAGAGCCCGAGGTGGAGCTTGAACCCACAGACTGCAAAAAATCATGACCTGAGCTAAAGTCCCACGCTTAACTGACTGAGCCGCCCAGGCACACCTAGACCCTGGAGGTTCTGAACCCTTTTTTCCACCACCGCAGACCTGTGCGTCATACTGCAAGAATACACTGATTTCAGGGCACCTGGGTGAGTCAGTCAGTTAATTGTCGGACTCTTGGTTTCAGCTCAGGTCATGATCTCACAGTTAGTGGGTTTGAGCCCCACATGGGGCTCTGTGCTGACAGCGCAGAGCCTGCGTGGGATTCTCTCTCTCTTCTCTCTTTCTGCCCCTCCCCCACTCTCACTGTCACTGTCTCTCTCAAAATAAGTAAATGAACACTAAAAAAAAAAAAAAGAAAAGAATATGTTCTGACTCCATAATTAGAAGCAGCAGCAAGATAAAATAGGCTGTGGTTTATGCTTAACTCCTAGCAATTCCTTCCTCCCCGTCTCAAGAAAGCACATAAAAAGGCAAATAAGATGCATCTTAAAGGAAAAAACCCTGAAACTGCTCTAATTTTCAAACGAATTCAATTGCTCAAAACTTCACACTTTTCTTACAGTAACCCATTACTGTGGTAAGAGCAGAACTGAGTGCTGCTCTAACTATACAGCCACAGGCGTCAGCTCTTCTAGCCACACGACCTTCCTCTGGCAAGAAGCAACCTCTCTTGCCAGCAGTCCCAGATTTCCAGGAAGCATCTCTCTCCCTACACCCGTGGTTGTGCTGCTCTCTGCCAGCAGGCACCACACATTTTCGTATTGCTTGGTAACCCACATCACGATGTCTACGTTTCCTGAAATGATTTCTGAAGGCTGGAGATCAAAATCCTGTCTGGGTTGAGTTTAGGGTTTCCTGGTAAGAGGAAACAGGAATCTTTTGGTTCAGTGGCACTTTTAAAAAGAAGTTTAATTGAAGTCTGAAATGTTGCATAAATGGAAGATACAAGTTTTAATTGAAAAATAATTATAACCACTTAATCATTTTTAAATGAGGGCTATAATTGCAGTCAGTGCACAATAGCCACATACAGACACTGAGATTTCCGCAATAAAGCAGGGATGGTACAGCTTGATTTGCTAATAGCACTTCCACTTCTCCTCCCTTTTGTCTCAAAGATTAATTCAGGCAAGGGCTATTAGTGCTGTTAATTGGTTCTGCAATTTAGACCTTGTGCCTGTGAATGAATGACTGATGTGGTGGCTCAGCCAATAAATGGGAGCACTTCGTCAACGCTCCCCATTGTCCAGCGGGGCATCGTCCAGGCTACCCCAGCCTCCCTCCTGCCGCCCGTGGGGACAAAAGGCCCAGTGCCTCTTCTAGGTCACAGCTTCAGCGGGACCAGAGATAGGTCAACAAGATGCCTTTGAAATGAGGCTTGCCTTAGTGAAGCTAATGGATATTCAACTAGCGCTCACCAGAAGGAAGACAGTTTGCTGCTTTGAACTCCCCTCTCATCTGGTATGAGACTTTGAAGAAATAGGAGGCCCAGTTTGTTAGGGAGCTTGGCAAAAGAAAGCACCAACTGTACCATTAGCTTGAAGATAAATATACCCCAGAGCTTAGGGAGAAAACCTTCTTTAATTGCCACAGCGCCTTCCTGGCATAGGCCAACCACACCCCCAGGGAAGGCTCTGGAGAGTTATCAGGCCCGATGAGGGACCATACTGATTCTGCCTCCCCCTGAGGACTTTGGAGATAATTGCAAGTTGAAACACCACCAAAGAGGCATCCTGATTGAAGACTCACTCAGCAGCGGTCATTTGCTAAGCCACACTGGATTTCACTATTTAGAAAATTTCCATGCTCTAAAGAGAGCCCCTTCTCTACAACTGCAGGCCCTCCCTCTTGGTCACAGATATTCAGATCAATGCTTTTCAGAAAGAAGACCTTGGCAGCCAATGGCCCTACCTGCCATTTTGCTCCCTAGAATAGCCCAAGGCCAGGTAGGTGCCAAAGCAGGTGAGATAGTGGAATGCCCTGAATGAGGGGAGGGAACTGAGGAGGAAAACGGACATCTATGACCCACTTGACACTGAGCATAGACATCAGTTAAATTCTGTACACAGTGAGTACTGAGGATACATGGTTATGCTTCTGCCCAAGGGAGCATCCCTGTTCAGTTTGGATCCCATTCACAAGTGATTCTTCTCCCAGAATAAAATTTTAAATCTTTTCTATCCATGACACAGAAAGCACACCATATGCAGGGCACCTGGGTGGCTCAGTTGGTTAAGCGTCTCTTGGTTTCGGCTCAGGTCATGATCTCCTGGTTTTGTGAGTTCAATCCCCACATCACGTTCTGCACTGGCAGCACAGAGCCTGCTTGGGATTCTCTGTCCTTCTCTCTGCCCCTATCCCTCTCGCACTGTCTCTGTCTCTCTCAAAATAAATAAATAAACTTAAAAAAATTTTTTTTAAGTGCACCATATGGGAGGAAGAAACCAGGTCTCCTCTGAAATGAGAGAGAGGAACACCACAACCCCAGGAAGCAGTTTCTGGAATAACAAGTTACTGAGTACAAATTTCCAGCCACAAGCTCAGATATTTAAGAAAACAAGTTTGTCAGTTCTTTAATAATTTGAGCATAATTTTTACTTCAAGCCACATTTCACTCAATGACAGAAGTTGGATCTTCTTCCTGTATTTTCCTGAAGGCTGAATCCAAACTTGGGAGCTTATCTGGTACCAAGGGCATCAGAGATGTACCATCTGTAGTGAATTTAAAAGCAATAATAAATTCTATTCAAAATCAGCCTTTTTTTTAGGATTATCATATCGCAATTCTATATAATGCTAATGAAAAGATCCTCCTCCCTAAAAATATTTTTTGTTGGTTTAATGTTTAAACAGTCACTATGGTCACTCTTGTAGTATTAATAATATATACATAGGCTTCAAATTAGCACATTTTTATTACTTCACTTTCAATAGACATTTTCTACATAGGTGCTTTTCAGAAAGCACCTATGGATTCAGTTGTGCACTGTAATTTCCAAAACCTACTGAAAGGAAGGAAAATCCTGAGCTTTACTCTTGTGATTATACTAGTCCCTACAGTGAATGGAAACATGATGGAAAGAGCTGGAAATGTCCTGCCAACACAGGTGCCACCATGTCACACCTCCATAAGGATGTGCCTGAGCACAAGAGCTGCTGAGACACACAGAGAGGGTCCCCAGAAGAACCTGGACTCTGTCAACAGGCTGGAGACAGCAGCTCTATTCACTATCCCAGGTGAAAACATTCAACAGCTCCTTAGTGAGGAGAAAATTGAAACTGATCATGGAACCCATGTTTATATGCTTAACAACATTTATATTTAAGTTAACAGTCTGGTAAAAAATTGAGTTCAGCCTCGTTAACAAGCCCCTTTTTAGTCTTTCTAAACATCTCTGAAGATTGTTTCAAATAGATTGGGACTGCCTGACTTCCAGAATCAATGAGTGGGTTCCACAGAGAGGTAAACCAGGTAAACAGCAGCACCAGCCCCCACTAAAGGCCATGGTGACAACCTTATTTCTGTCTGAATGAGCTTCACACTGCACTCAAACTTTTCTGAAAAAACAAAAACAAAGAGGCACCTGGGTGGCTCAGTCTGTTAAGTGTCCGACTTCGGCTCAGGTCATGATCTTGTGGTTTGTGAGTTTGAGCCCCACATCTGGCTCTGTGCCAACATCTCAGAGCCTGGAGCTGCTTCAGATTCTGTGTCTCCCTCTCTCTCTGCCCCTCCTCTGCTCATGTTCTCTCTCTCTCTGTCTCTCTCTCTCTCTCAACAGTAAATAAACATTAAAAAATTTTTAAAAGCCCAGAAACACCATAAAACCTCAAGTTACACAGAAGAATCTGATAAGCACTCTAATTTGAAAAGGTAATTGAAAGCATTAATCCCATATATAATTGGGGGGAGGGGTAAAGACCTCTGCCCACCAATCTGACATTAATTCACTAAAAGAAGATATGAATACACAACCTTGTAATGGAATATTAATCTGATAAAAATTTTACTCATCCCATGAATAAGCAAATCAAAGGAAAAAAAATTAAAGCGTCTGCAAACAAATACAGGAAAAGTTACTCTCTTTGGGGGACAGTAATCAAAGCATTGTAGGTTAAAATGGGATATAAATTCCATCTATTCTTTCTTGAAAGCAATAAAAAATATTGATAATCCTCGTTTTCAAGAAATAGAAATTGTCATTTAAGCATAATGTTTTTTAGTAAGTATATAAACGTAATTTAATTTTTTAAAAAATGTTTATTTTGAGAGTCAGTGCAGGGGAGGGCAGAGAGAGAGGGAGACAGAGGATCTGAAGCAGGCTCTACACTGACAGCAGAGAGCTCAATGGCAGGGCTCAAACTCACAATCGTGAGATCATGACCTGAACCAAAGTCGGACCACTTAACCGACTGAGCCACCAGGTGCCCCGATCCAACTTTTTGAGGAACGAAATATGATAAAAATTTTAAATGTGCATTTTTTATATTTATACTACATATTTCACTTCAGGGAGTTGTCCTAAGGAAATAATGAAACAAGCGAGTAAAGATTAATGTTCTGAGATATCAGTATCATTGTTCTTTATAATAAAAACCATTGGAAACTGAACAGATAGTGATATGGAATTGATTAAATTAATTCTAATATAGTCACATGATGGAATCCTATGCAGTCTTTTAAAGGATGGAGGGAAATTTTGATGTAATGGCATAAAAATATTCCAGGATATATTAAATTAAAATGAAAAGGTTACAGAATACTGGATGTGACCAATACATTGAATAGGCATCACTGTGGACATAATAATAATGAAATTTATTTTGGGTCCTTTCTTGTCACTAAATGTGGTTAGTGGGCATAAATTTCCTCTGCAACTAGATGGTAACCCTAGGAGGCCTAGGATTTTCCTGTTGACTCTTGATTAGACAAACATACAATCTTTTTTTTTTTAAGTTTATTTATTTATTGTGAGAGAGAGTGAGAGAGAAAATGCAAGCAAGGGAGGGGCAGAGGGCAGAGAATCCCAAGCAGGCTCCATGCCAACAATGTGGAGCTCTACACGGGGCTCTCTCGTCATGAACCATAGGATCACGACCTGAGCTGAAACCAAGAGTCAGACACTTAACCAACTGAGCCCACCCAGGTTCCCCAAACCTATCACTCACTTTAAGTTATAATTACTGTCTCAATCCAATGGTTGATATTAATCAAAAACTCCAAACCTGATTTACTATCATTTATGTATGATACCTATTAATATATTAGTCATTTATCTTTTAGCTTGCTTTTGATGTTTTGCTGTAAAGTAAATGTGTCTCAGGTCAGAAGCCCTATGATTGAAAAAGAGGATGGGATTGTCCTCTTTTCTCTTCCCCCACAAAGAACTCCTCTCCACTCCCTCTGGCACCCATCCTTTCCCAAGAAGAACTGTCAGCTAAGTCTGCTTCCTTGGGGTGGGATGGGAGAAGGGGTGAGGGGATAGGGAAGGCCTATTTGAACTGGTCCAGTGGTAAACTTATTGCTCAAAGACATTGAATCAGAAATAACAGAGCAACTGGACACCAAAGAGAATCTAATCTGAAGCCCAAGGGGAGTGTGGGGTTGTTGGTTTAGCTGGCCCAGCTCTGACAGAGGAGGGACAGAGGGAAAAAGGAGCGGAGGAAAGCCAAAGTAGGCAGGAAAGGAATGGACAGACACAATTAGAAGATGAGCAAAAATGGCCTGTGCTGGAAACAGTAGGTAGCTCAAGGGAATTAGGAAAGAGGGAGCCTAGAGAGGGGGTGAGGAAGGGAGAGACATGACTACCCAGCCCTTACTCTGCTTTATATACGTCACCACCTCCTGAGCAGGCTGTCTTATTGTCCTGTACAAATGGCATCACTGAGGCTCAGAGAATTTGAGTCAACAGCACAGCCCAGCACAGCAAGAAATGAAGCCCAGGACTCCTGATTCCAAATCCCTTGTCCTTCCACATGTTGATGGTTCTCAACAACCCAAAACACCAGTATCAGGATGGCTGCTCAGAATCACCTGGAGAACTTTAAAATTCATAATCCGTAATCCCTGGCTTCATCCCAGACCTACAGAATCAGAATCTCTGGGGGAGAGGATCAAAAATAGGATATTCATAAGCTCCTTAGGTGACCCCATGGTGGTGCTGCTGAGTCAGGGAACTAATATGTTAGGTGTATCACACTTCCTCCAATATATCTGCAGGGCATGGCGGGGGGCAGGGGAATGAACCATTATTTCCTGAGCACCTGCTTTTGCTTTACCTATATGAGCAACTCCTGGGCACTGCTTTAAGTATATGATCACATGTTGTCCTTCTTTGACATGATGATGAGATTGAGATGCTCTCAAACTAGTGAGGAGGCTGACAGCAGCTATGTGACATGTGAAAATACCCAGTGAGTAGCAGCAGAGCTGGGACTCAGACCTCCAATCTGCGGGACCCCTGGTTCCCAGTCTTTTGTACCTTACCACCCTGCTATGGTGGGAAAAGACCTCATGTTGGTGGGAGAAAGGAGGAGAGATACTGCAGATGAAAGGGATACTTAACAGAGCAACTTAACAGAGAGATCTGCAGTAGTGACCCAGACCAGGGGTAACCTTGGCTGGAAAAGTGAGTGGGATGAAAACTGAGAACAGGTCCAGGCTCTGTGCCTGTGGATCCACTGAGTCTATCTCAAGTCCCCTGCCTAGGGAAGACCAGGAGGCTCTGAGAAGCCTTTATTCCTAGAGACTGGCTCCCTCTTGTGGCAGCTGCCACTCATCACAGAATAATCTGGGACCAGGCAGCCTGGTAGAGCTCAGGTGGCCATCTGATGCACCATCGGAGTAACCAGAAAGCTATTAGAACATACCTATGTCCCAGGCCAATGAAGTAAGAATATCTTGGGAGATCTAGATCTACCCTGTTTAACATAGTAGACACTACCCACATGCAGCTACTGAGCACTTGAAATGTGGCTAGATCAAACTGACATGTAAGTGTAAAATACATGCTAGATTTCAAACACTTAGAACAAAAAACAGAATGTGAAGTATCTCAATAATTCTACATTAATTATATGCTAAAATAGTATTTTGTATATATTGGGCTAAATAAGTATGCTATTTAAATTAGCTCACTTCTTTTTACTTTAAAATGGAGCTAAAAGTAAAGGTAAAATTATATATGTGGCTCACATTTGTGGCTCCGATCATACATAAGATTGCCAAATTTAACACATAAAATCTGGATGCCCAGTTACATTTGAATTTCAGGTAAACACCAAATAAAGTTTTTAGTATATTTAGTAAATTATTAGTACAAACATGTCCCATGCAATATTTGGAACATACTTATACTAAAAATCAAATTCAGTATTTATCTGAACCTCTGAGTTAGCTGGGTGTATAATAGAGATGGGTCCCCCTAATGTCTATTGGACAGCACCAATCTAGACTCCCTGCTACTCAGAATGAGGTCTGAGGACGAGCAGCATTGGTCTACCTGTGAGTCTGTCAGAAATGCCGCATCTAGACCTCGCCCATAGCTACTGAATCAGAATCTCCGATTTAACAAGATCCCAGGTGATTCATGAGGACATCAGTGTTTTAGAAGCACTGAGCTTGACAGCCACCCACAAAGTGAAGGGGTAAGGAAGAGGAAGATAGGTCTGCCCAGTGTCCTTAGCCTAGGAAGACAATCCTGGATTTCAAACTCTGAACACCACCCCACCTCTGTCCTCTAGCCCCACAACACCCAACACATAAAAGTTCTGTTGAGTAAGCAAGTAAGTGTGAATATGCAAGTTAGTGAATGAATGAATAAATGAATGAGTGGCTGAATGGGTAAATAGTGTGTGTTTGAGATAGTGAATAATTCCATAGCAACTAGGATGCTTGAATGGCAAAATCCATAGTGAACTATGGACTCTGGACTTGGGAGGCAGCTGTCTTAGAAAGAAAAGTGACCCAAAGGAATATCCCCTCCCTGGTCTATGATGATCCCATGAAAGGAGGTGCACTCCTCCTGGTTCTCAACACCCACCATCTGCAGCCTAAGAAGGATGAGGAGGAAGTCCTTCCTCTCTCCAAGCCAGCTGATTTGGAGCTTTTGTGGGACCAAAACCATACCTCCTTGCTCACCCAGGGGGACCCCTCTGAACCCTGGTTTGTCCTATCTGACCAAAATGATGTCCCCTCAGAGCACAGCCAAAATCATAGGAAATGGTTCAGATTTCCTTTAATTTTGTAAAGTGGGTCAGGTTTTAATTATTTCTTTTTCCAAAATAGTATTTATTTCTTGATCTTTCTTTCACATTATAAATATCCTATAATATCCCAAATATCCAATAATAAATCCCTTCCTGCTTACATCACCTGGAATGGGCTCTGTTCTTTGCAACTAAGAACGCAGACTATACAACCTTCTAAATAAATTTCAAATCCATTTGCTTCTCTCCACTGACGTTGCTACTTCTTGGGTCCAGGCCACCACGAGTTCTCACATGGCCCCCTAAAAAGCCTTCTGGATTTGCTGCTGTTAGTCATCACCCTCTGGTCAATTACATTTCTCTATATGCAATTAGAGAACACTCTAGATGCAAATATGGTCATGTCCCTCCCCTGCTTAAACCTTTTTTTTGGCTTGCCTTTACCCTTGGGTTGGAGTTTAATATTCCTAATGAGACTTCCAGAACTTCCATGGCCTACATGGCCTACAGGTCCTGGCTTGTGCCCAACTCCCAGCCCATCTTCTCATTGCTGACCATACCTCACTCTTTGCTGCAGCCATTCCAAACCCCATTAGCACCTGGCACTCACCATACTTACGTTTCATTCCCAGCCTTCACACAAACTGCTCCTCTACCTGGAATATTCTTTACCTGATTCTCTCCACCCTTCTATGGTCTCACTTCAAATCATCCTGCAGGTCTTTATTAGTTGTCACTTCCTTCAGGAAGTTCCAATAACTACAGAAGTCAAAAAAATATTCTCTGGAGTGTCACTCTATACTTCACCTACTTTGTGTTTTTGGTAACTTCTTAATTTTCTGTTTCCTGCTTCTAGACTGTGAGCTCTCTGACAGCCAAGGACTATGTCTGTATGATTCACCATGAACCCCTAGCACCTCACAGAATTATCTAGGATGCTTACTAATTTTTTCAATAAGTGAACGCTTTAATAAACACACTTGCACCTAAATTATGCCTGATCTCTCGGTGCTTCAGTTTCTGCATTTGCAAGTTAGGACCATTTCAGTTCCTATCTCCTAGAATTGTTACAAAATCAAATTAGGCAATGCCTCTAAAATTGTTACAATAATACCTGGTACAGTGTAAGAGCTCAATAAATGTCAGTGGTCATGATTATTATTTCTCCACATAGGGATGAGCTGTATGAGTATTGTGGAAATGAGGAAGCAGCTTATTTAACATCTGGGTGCAGATGGTTATGGAACAGGAACAGCTGCAGGAGCACAGGTTCGCAGAAGCCAAGGCAATGAGAACACAAGACGCTCAGAAAGTCATAGAACTCTCGGGCAGGGCTTTGGAGACTCATGAGCTATAGAATGAGTAATAAAGCTAGCCTTATTTAGATCTCCAGAGGCTGAATGTTCTGGGTACCACAGCATATACACGGATGTGAATATCCATACCCTTTAGGCAAAAAAACTTTCGTTTCAAACTGAGAAAAACTTTTTTTCACCCCATTCACTTCTTACAAAAAAATATAGACATGTATGTATATACATATTTATTTTTTTTACAAATAAAACTGTCTGCATATATATAACATTTATATACTTCTATATATAAACTATTATTATATGTATATGTATGTACGTATATTATAGTATATGTATATAATACAGACATATATACATGTACATATTATGTATATATAAAAATTATATATAACTATGTATATATTTATATATTATTTATATATATGAAATAAATATGTATGTGTGTGTGTATATATTAATATATAATATATATAAAACAATATATCTTAACTATAAGGATATTTGGTTTCTCAATCTACTAAAACTTCTGTTATGGTGGTGGTGACACCACATGTTCCCCAAGAATACTAAATGAGTAAGTAATTTACATGTGTGTAGTTGTAGTTGTTAATTCCAGTAGTTCCCAGAACAAAATACCACCTGTCTTGAAACAGTATTAGAGCCCCACATCTATAATGAAATAGAAATTGCTTACAGCTTACAATGCCAGCTTTTTCTACTCTATCCCTCAAGTTTTCCAAAACCAGAAGTTTGCTTTCTCAAAAATCATTTCACACATTAAATGTTGCAAATAACCTAAATATTCAAGAGTGGGGAAAGATTATAAACAGACATGATACCTCCCCATAATTGAATATTAAATTTATGCTTGCAGTGAATTTTGATGAAGTAAGAAATATTTTTGATAAATACAAAGCTAATAAAAAAGCATGACAAAAACTGTCTGTAGTATGATCTCAGCTATGTAAAAAATACCTATTCAAGAAAAGAAGACCAGAAGGAAATAAAGCCATGGTACTTCTTGAGATGGACTCATGGTTTATCATTTTATTCTCTATGCTTTTATTTCTTGGATTTAAAAAAAATTTCCTTTTACTAAAAGAAATTTTTGTTGGATTTAGCAGTATACGTTCGCAGCAAAATTGATGGGAAAGGACAGAGATTTCCCATAAGCCCCCTGCCCGCACACACGCGCAGCCTCCCCATTATCAACATCCCCACCAGAATGGTACATTTGTTACAAACAGAATACCTACACTGACACATCACGATGTTGTACTTTCTATGGGTTTAGACACGTATCCACCATTATAGTATCATACAGAGTACTTTCACTGCCCTAAAATCCTATGCTCCACTAATTTATCCCTCTTCAGGATCCTTAAACTTTTTTATTCTTTAACACTTTCTACCACTTTATATTACTTTTATGATGAGAAAAAAACAAGTACTGTCATTTAAAGAAACCCTTTTGTGAAGGTAAATGAAAGTTGAAGCATTCATTTTCCCCTTGCCTCAGAAACTCTTTGGGTGTCTGTTCAGCTCCCCTGAACAAAAACACCCGAAAGTGACAGGCAGTTTGTGTGCTGGAGTATCGGGAGGAGGCAGGGAGGTTTGAGGGCCTACAGCTAGTCAAATAGAAACCAGCTGCCCCCACCTTGTTTGCTCTCTTGCCTCATTCTCTTCCTGAGAGCGGGAGACAGAAAGTTCCACTGCTTCCTGATTCTGAGTGTTGGCTCAGATAAGGTGCGAGCTGGTGGGTAAATGAAAACCTCAGTGCTCATCACCCCAACCACTTCCCATATAGGGAGCTACTGCTTACATTAACTAAAGGTGACTTCATTTTGCATTTTAATATTTTTTATTTCCAATATCGAAAGTCAGGAGGAACAACCCCTCCCCAACTGATGTACACAAACTCTTTAGTTTGGCAAACAGTCACCACACTTGACTTCTGGGGAATGTTCTGAGACCTTCACTGCACTCCATTTTAATCAGCCCAACATACAACATTTCCCAGGAGGACTAGCAGTGTATTTTCTTTTTTTTTTTTTTTTTTTTTTTAATTTTTTTTTTCAACGTTTATTTATTTTTGGGACAGAGAGAAACAGAGCATGAACGGGGGAGGGGCAGCAGAGAGAGGGAGACACAGAATGGGAGACAGGCTCCAGGCTCTGAGCCATCAGCCCAGAGCCTGACGCGGGGCTGAACTCACGGACCGCGAGATCGTGACCTGGCTGAAGTCGGACGCTTAACCGACTGCGCCACCCAGGCGCCCTGTATTTTTCTTTTAGCACTACCTCTTACTCTACAAGGTGAGATTTCGATTTTCAAATTCTTAAATAAGATCAATTTCTCACATCACCCGTATTCTGTCAGTTGTCTTTTTACTTACTTAAAGATGTCTTCTGACACACAAGAAATTTAATCTTGATATAGTCGCATTCCTCTGTTTTCTTTTGTTGCTTGTGTTTTGGGTGTCATATCTAAGAAACCACTGCCTACTCCAAGATCATGAAGATTCGTTTCTTATGTTTATTCTAAGAATTTCAGTCTCAGCTCTTACATTTAGGTCTTGGTTCCACTTTGAGTTAATGTTTGTAGATGGTGAAGGGTAGAATTCCAGCCTCATGCTCTCACATATGGATACACAGTCATCCAAAACCATTTGTTGAATAGACTACTCTTTTTTCCTGTTGAATGGTCCTGCACCCCTGTCTGAAATCAGTTGACTATAATGTAAGTGTTTATTTCTGGACTCTCAGTCCCATTCTATTGATCTACATACATCTATCCTTATGCCTGTATCACAACTGTAGTAAGATTTGTAATAAGTTTTGAAGTTGAAAAGTGTGAGCTCTTTAATTTGTTCTTTTCCAAGATTGTTTTGGTTATTCCAGGTCTTTTGGATTTCTATATGAATTTTAGGATAAGCTCATCATCTCTACAATGAAGTTTGCCAGAAATTTTATAGATATTGCAGTGACTCTAAAGATGAATTTGAGGAATATTTCCATCTTAATAACAATACTAAGTCTTCCAACCCAAGAACAGGATATGTTTTCCCATTTATTTTTGTCTCCTTTAATTTCTTTCGGTAATGTTTTATAGTTTCCAGAATGTAAGTTTTATACTTCTCTCATTAAATTTATTCCTAAGTATTTTGCTCTTTTGGATGCTATTTTGATGGAATTCTTTTCTTTTTTTTTTTAATTTTTTTTTAATGTTTATTTATTTTTGAGACAGAGAGAGACAGAGCATGAACGGGGGGAGGGGCAGAGAGAGAGGGAGACACAGAATCAAACTCACAGACCGCGAGATCGTGACCCGAGCTGAAGTCGGACGCTTAACCGACTGAGCCACCCAGGCGCCCCTGGAATTATTTCTTAATGTCATTTTCAGAGTTTTCGTTGCAAGAATATAGAAATGAAATTAATTTTTGTATACTGACCTTATAATCTGCCACCTGCTTAACTCGTTATTAGCTCTATTAGTTTTTTTCATAGACTTAGTATTATTAGTGTTTTCTATACATAAGATCATGTCATCTGCAAATGGAAATAGTTTACTTCTTCTCTTTCAATCTCAATGCCTTTTATTTCAGGTTCTTGCCTAACTTCCCTGGGTAGACCCTCCAGTAAAATGTTGAATAGAGTCATGAAAGTAGGTAGACATCTTTGTCTTGTCCCTGATCTTAGAGTGAAAGCATTCAGTCTTTCACCATTAAATAGTATGTTAACTTTGTGGTTTTGTGGATGCCCCGTATCAGATTTAAGACATTTGGAGTCATATTTTACTTTCTAAAAAATTCCTTTAGAATTTTCTTTGTTACACATCTGCTGATGGAGAACTCACTCATTTTTTTTAATTTTTTCTTCATTCTTGAAAGATGCATGTGCCACATATATATAAAATTATAGGTCAGCAGCTATTTCCTTTTAGCACCTGAGATTCCACTGTCTTCTGTCTTCCAATGTTGCTGTGAGTCTACTTGCTACTCCTTTGAAGTAATATCTTTTTCACTGGCTGCTATTCAAGTTCTCTTTATCTTTTATTTTCAGCAATGTCATGATGTGTCTAGGAGTATATTTCCTTTATCTTACTTGGGAATTTGGCCCTCTTAAATCTGTGCATTGGTGTCTTCCATCAGTTCTGAAAAATTCTCAGTGATTATCTCTTCAAATACAGCATCTGCTACCTTCTTTCCCACTTCTTGGGTTGCATTAAACATATGTTTGTATCTTATCATTGTATCTTCTAAGACTCTTACCTCCTTTCCTTCCTTCCTTCCTTCCTTTCCTTCCTTCCTTCCTTCCTTCCTTCCTTCATTTCCTTTCCTCCTTCATTCCTTCCTTTCCTTCCTTCCTTCCTTTCATTCCTTCCTTCCCCACCCATCTCTTATTTATCCCCATACTGTATTCCGGATAATTTCTTCTGATGAATCTATCAGTTCATCAATTCCCTCTTTGAGTATGTCTAAGCTGCTATTGTGTTGTCTTTTGGTTTTTGCTGGCTTTTTCTCATGGAGTCTTATTTATGTGTATGCCTGGTTATCCTTGGCTATTTGTTGTATATTATGTTTTTTTAAATTATTTAAAAGAATAATTTGAGACAGTGCTCAAGGGAGAATTTGAATTTCTTTTGTGTCAGGTGCTTGTGACTGTTGCTAGTATGAAACTACCTTGAATCAAATTATCTGCAATACTAGGCATTTTTTTTTAAAGCTACAGCTCTAAATTTCAGAATCATCCTTATTTTGAGCATTTGCACTTTTGAGGTCCCAGTTTAATGTGGGAATGTCTTTTATCCTCTGTACATATCTACCAAGTTATCAAAACAAAGATCCTAATTTTGATGCCTCAGCAAATGTCCTCATTAAAAGTGATATCCATGCTCATTTACATCTCAGGGTTCTGTTTTTCCTTCACTTTGGTCTGGTAATTCTTTATATCTTGTTACTTTATTATGTTTTCAAGAAGCTCTGTCTTAATTTTTTTCAGCTTTTGAAAATAGTTCCTAGTAAAAGGTTCAATCAAATTATCTAGCCCACCATTTCTAAAAATAGGAAACCTCCCCACATGGCTGGCATTTCTACCATTTCTCCTGCCCATCCTAAACATTATAGACCAGTTTTCCCTGCACTTTTCAAAGCATCCTTTCCTAAAGATTCAGAGATCCAGCTTCTTCTTCCGCTCAGTGATTCTCAGTGCTACCACTTTTTCTCTCCAGAGCTGGATTCAGGCCAGGCTAACTAGGCAACTGATAGTGGTAACAGTCCATATGGGATATTAAACCATCACTGAATACATTGGAAATATAATGTCAACTAACTTAAGTTTCCTTATATAACTCCTTACCTTGTTGGTGAAAAGTTAAATAGATCCGCTCCCTCCAAAGCAGGAATATGCCCTGCAGTAAAAAATTTTAAAACACATCTCTTCAGCACCTATATTTTTCTCTTAATTTCTCCAACCCAGAACCAGACTGCTAATGGTTGCTGAAGCTCTCTGTTACAGAGAATTAAAATTATAAAAATGAATCATGTGCGGCATAGTGCCATTTACTGAGATTTGTTTTTAAAATTGTAAACTTGTGAATAAGCCTACAAGGAGATGTCAGCTTCAGAAAATAATAAAACTAAAGGGGATAATGAGAATTACAAAAAAAGTGAACATTTTATTTTATTCCTAAAGTTTTAGGAATAGTTTTAGGACAACTTTAATCAATGGAAGTGAATTGTTCATAAGAATAAGTTGTTTTTTGCCACTTGTAAATAAATGTTGAACAAATATTTAAAGACTTTAGGTTGGACAGAGGGCTCTAAATGATTAGTCCTTGATTTCATCTTCCCCTGGCTTAGCTGCTCCCTAAAAGACACTCACAAACCCACTTTAATATAGTTTTTCAAAAATTTGCAGTTAATCAGTCTAGGCAAGGGAATAAATAAAAATAAAGGAATAAATACAATTAAGCAAAAAAATCTGAAATTTCCAACCCTCTTATAGCATTAGTCTTGCATTACCACTCCTTACCACTTTCTGAAGTTAATAACCAAGTCCCATATACATCAGTTCTCCACTTTTATTCCTGACCATTAAAGCCCATACAACTACTGATTATCTCCTTTATCTTAGGGAAGACTGGCAGCTCCTTGTGCCCTTCCCGAGCCATCAAGATGCAGAAAGATGCAGCTATTAAAGATGGCTTCTGGGTAGTATAATATGTATTTCGCTATCTCTATCTGATGCAACACAAGCTGCATTGTCAGGACCCCATCAGTTAAAAGTTAGAAAAACCCAATTCAGGGGCGCTATGGTGGCGCAGTCGGTTAAGCGTCCGACTTCAGCCAGGTCACGATCTCGCGGTCGGTGAGTTCGAGCCCCCGCGTCGGGCTCTGGGCTGATGGCTCGGAGCCTGGAGCCTGTTTCCGATTCTGTGTCTCCCTCTCTCTCTGCCCCTCCCCCGTCATGCTCTGTCTCTCTCTGTCCCAAAAAAAATAAATAAACGTTGAAAAAAAATTTAAAAAAAAAAAAAAAGAAAAACCCAATTCAAACTGGCTTAAGCAAAGGGTAAAGTGGGATGGTGGTGTTGGAAGGAGATTCGCTGGCTCACATAACTGAAAAATTTTAAGAGGAAAGCTCTCTTCAGGCATGGTCTAGTAGAGGGACTCAGACATCATCAAGATTCAGTATCTCTTCATCTCTCCTTTCTGTTTTTCTCTAAACTTGGCTTTATTCCAGATTCCAGTAGGAGGTTCCAGCAACTCCAAACATTCATCAGACTCAGTGCCAGAAGTCCCAGCAAAGAAGAGTCCCTCTACTTTCCCAACAGTCTCAACAAAATGTCCAAAATTGAGTCTCACTGACGTGGTTTGCTGCATTCATGTGCCTTGTGATCTAATCTCTGCGACCAAGGCCAGAGGTGCTGATTGGCCAGCACTCAGTCACGTGTCTGCCCCTAGAGAGGAAACCACTACACTGGAACCTAATGGAGTGATAAGGATAAGGGGTTGTTCCTCAAAAGAGGAAGGTGCTGGGGCGCCTGGGTGGCGCAGTCGGTTAAGCGTCCGACTTCAGCCAGGTCACGATCTCGCGGTCTGTGAGTTCGAGCCCCGCATCAGGCTCTGGGCTGATGGCTCAGAGCCTGGAGCCTGTTTCCGATTCTGTGTCTCTTTCTCTCTCTGCCCCTCCCCCGTTCATGCTCTGTCTCTCTCTGTCCCAAAAATAAATAAACGTTGAAAAAAAAATTTTTAAAAAAAGAGGAAGGTGCTATAACTTAGGTGACAACTGTCCCAGTTTGCCTAAAACTCAGAGGGTTTCCCAGGACCTAGGACTTTCAGTGATATAAACTGGATGGTCCCAAGCAAACCAAGATGTCTGGTCACCCTAGTGCTGGTTATCAAATGATTCAAAAAGCTAACCCAGAGTCACAGTGCCCTGTGACCTATATATCTGAACTGGTATAAGATTCTCCCTCGAAATTTAGGGTTTCTCCTCTTTCAGGTTTCATGGAAGCCCTTCCTGCCTTGTCCTCTGTGGTTGAGCACACACTGTCCCTGGTTTAGTGTAGGGTAGATACGTAAACAACAGACTCAGCCTCATGCTGCTCACTTGGCTGGATCCAAATAAGCCTGATTTCACTCCAACCAGAGTTTCAAGTGCCCTTCCTGTTGGTAAGCTCTACCTTGAGGGTCGCTCAACCCTTGAGAGTTTCTCAATCACTGTATTTCCCCCAGGCCCATGTCCACGTTCTTCTCTCTTCTCTTGCTTCATTTCACTTCTCTCTACTTTTCCTTCTTTTCTCTTTGATCCTAAAGACCTAGGGCCACCCTCTCTGTGAGCCCATGTCTATTCCTCAGCCTTACAGTAATGCTCCTCTTTCATAGCTCCTACTTGCAGTCTCTCCCAACTTACTTACAACTGCTTTGGCCAATAATTCCCAAATAGGGAATGGACACAGCCCAGGGATGGACCAAGCAATCCACTAAGGTACAGAAAGATAATTTCAGACCTTCTATTTACAATCATTTTTGTATTATCTTCCTTTCATTTCCATGTTAGGCTATGTTTTACAGTGCAATACATAAATATAGTAGCATATATAGATCATTTATGATTATATATATATATCTGGTGACTAGGATGGTACTTTATTCATTTCCATATTCCCAGTGCTTAGGGTACTGCCTGCTTAATTATTGCTCCTCAGACAAATGCATCCATGAATGAATCAAGTCAATCACATGAAATCAATCAATCAATCAATCAATCAATCAATGATGTTTCTTAGTCTCTGTCTGCAAACATTCTATATGAGTCCCTTGTAAGGTCATAGTCACTGTCTTTAGGGACTTTTCATTGTTTGCCTTGTCTTCCATGTTGAAGTGAATGGTTTTTCACCAAACACACCACCCCCACTTTCACCCACCTCAGCCCCTGTCCCCTCAAATGACCATCCTGAGTCCTCAAGGTCTCCTATCTTTGTCCATCTACATCTCCTCCCACAGTCAGCATCTCCCCTCAGAATCACCAAAATTCCCACCCTCACCTTCAGCTCAAGAGCCATGTTTCTGGCCCCTATATCTTGGCATTGCTCCCCTTTCAACAACCTTAGTGACAAGTATCTCACTGTCTATAGGACAACTCCTTGCCCTCCAGCTGTGGACTTGTGTACCTGTAGTGGCCCATGCTAATGGTTTTTCCATCTGAAAATAAATGAGGGAAAAAATGAGGATAAGGGGGAACATAAATACAAATATATATGCCCTAGCCATCCATTATTATGCTTTATTCTCAGATTATGGCTTTCTATATTTTTATATTAAAATAGTTTCCTTGTAAACAAGAGTGATTTTTATAATTAGTTATTGCCTTACTGGGAAAAATCAAATCTAGTAGTCCTTTTTGGGCCCTGGAATCTTTTATATGAAAATTTGCTCATTCATACAATTCAAAAGTATGGAGATAACTGAACCATCAACAAACAGAAAATGTTTTGTTTGATTTGTTTTTAAGGTTGAGAGAAGAGAAATTGATTCATGGGATAAAATAAAAGTAGTTCAGAAGAGGTTACAAACTAACCTGTGCTATTCAATCATCATGTCTTAGCACAGCTCTTTCCTATAACAGAGTTTAGAGCTGGGGGGGGGGGAGCATGAGGAGCCCCAAACACTAAGGATCAGTGAGGAAGGGGTAGTCTGAAAGAAAGATAGACAGGTGGAGGCAGGGTAGTCAGGATTATCTGTGATGTCATCACACTCATACCAAGGCCTGATTCTGTCTTAGAACTTTTTCCCTAAAGGGATATATATTTCAGGGTACTCCTTGATATTGACACTTGCTGGCAAAGGTAAAAACATGGACATTGTGGATAACATCCATATTCCTGCTGCATCTTGCTTTATCACCAAAGGGAACAAGGTTTGGGTTTCCCAACAGACACTCTGTTTGGCAGACAAATAAGGACCTAATTCTTGTTTAGTCTGGGAGAATGCATAATGTTCAAATTCTTTTCCAAATATGCCAGGTGTATTTTTTTATTAAAGATCTGTATACTATTAGTCATGTAAACTGGGACTCTAAAACATGGCCAGATCTAGAGAGCCAATGAAATGCTGGACAGTATTGGATACCCATGCTTACAGGCTTTGGAATTAAATCTCGAGAATGAAATGGCATGGGGCACTTGGGCCATTTTGTACCCCCATCCACAGTCAGAAGAGTATTATCTTGTTACTCCCACAAGCCAAACCAGGAGGAAATGAATCACTAAATAGCAAATTCTTGTTCCTGAAACACCCACATTAGGCTGAAACTCAGGGTTCATTGGTCATTGTTCTGAGTCATATCTGACTCGGCAGCATGAGCTCCTGGCAAGAACATGCTGAGTTTCTCTTACTGAATCTGAATGGACATTTCACCTGGAAAGAGTAGGTTGGCTCTCTCACTTCTGGAAATTTTAAATTGTTTTTTCAGAGCCCACATTCAGTGTTAAGGACCTTTGGACATAGTGGTGTGCAGCCTGTGTTTTCAAAACGTTCTTATATAGCAATAAAAAATATTCCTGGGGTGTCTGAGTGGCTCAGTCAGTTAAGGGTCCAACTCTTGATTTCAGATCAAATCATGACCTCTCAGTTACTGGGATCGAGTCCCACTGATAGCATGGGGCCTGCTTGGGATTCTCTCTCCTCTCTGCTCCTCCCGTCACTTGCACTTTCCTCTCTCTCAAAATAAATAAACATTTTTTTAAAATATATTCCTTATTTCTCTAGGAAACAGAGGCCCAGTTTTTGGTATAAATCAGCGTTAGGGTTAAAACATGAACTTCTTCATATGTTATCATTCATACTGAGATAGCTTTGCCTCTGATTCTCAGATTTGGTTTTTAAAAAAATCCTAGGAGGGCCAACATGGCAGAAATGCATGGAAGGTTTTTTTGTGTCTCTCATCCTTGAAATGCAGCCAGATCAACACTAAACCATCTTGCACCCCAAGAAAACTGATTTGAGGGTTAACACAACAATCTTCACAACTGAATCACAGAATTCAGCAGGTACATGGCACATAGAGGTGAACTGGGGGAGAGAGAAGCTGCTGAGGGCAGGGAGCTATTTTTGCTTGAGGAGAGAGGACGGAGATGGCAGTAGGAGCGGTGGGGGGTGGGGGAGGAATATGGGAACAAGCACCCCCACACACCCAAAAGCAGCTGGAGAGAAAGTGGAAAAGTGGAAACAGCCACAGGGACTGAACAAAAAAGGGAGAAAGGAGAAAGGAGTAGGTTTAAATTCCATTAAGACTCTATAAATAGGGGAAGTGGAGAGTCTGAAACTCCGCACTCAATACCTGGTGGTGCTCTGGTGGGAAAGATGAATCCCCAGGAACAGAAAGCGAAGTCCAAGGGGTCTGTGGGCCACTTGCGGAGTGGCGGTTCCCCTGCTCAGAGGACATTTGGTAGAGGCTGTGGGGGGTGGGGGGCCACAGGAGGTCCCAGCTGACCCTGGAAAACAACCACACTCACTGGTGCTGGAACAAGGATATTAAGGGGGAAGCCTGGTGCCAGATGTGTGCTGTGATTTTCCATAATCCTGAAACATTGCTGCTACAAGATCGCGTGAACTTTTGTTCAGGAGGGCTGGCACCCAGCTGCAGTCCCGGGCATCAGCAGAAGCACAGTCTCACAAACATTCCTGGGGGTGAACAGCACCTGTCCATTGCTCAGCGAGACCCTCCCCAGAGGATCTGAGTGGGTCAAAGCCACAGTCCCTCAGAAGTGAGGGGTTGGGAACACAGCCGCATTTGAGATAAAACTCAGGAGGGAAGGTGCTGCCTGGCAGCCTGATGGCTTGGTCATGGAGTGTAGAAGTGGGGAGTGGATGGAAGCTGGAGACAAAGGAGGGGTGTTTGATTGCCAGTCATGGAGAACACAGAGTTCTGACACTAGAGACTAGGTAGCTGGGTGATGCCATTTTCACCCCTCACTGCGCATGCACACACATGCCTACATGCACCATATCAATCCACCCCAGTGAGCTAAGCAGTGCCATCTAGTGAAAACGGAGCAATTACACTAAGTCCTGCCCAACTGGGGCCAACAGCGCTCTTAACAAACGCAAGTCTCTGTGCATGCTAGTTTACAGATTATAAAGTGCTTCATAGCTTGACTTCTATGGGAAAACCAGATGCAATTTCAATCGTACTTCATTCTGTTCACTGGTCCTTTTATTCAATTCTTTTTTTCTTTTTCTTATTCCTAAATACAGAAAGAGAAAAAATTTATTTTTACTTTATGTTTTTATTTCAAAAGACTTTTCGTTATTTTTTTTCTACTATATTTTGTTACTTTTTTTAAATTTTTAATTCTATTTTACTTTCATCATTTCATTTTATTCTATTTTATTGTGTTCACTTTTTCAAATCTTCAAAAGTTTTCTTTTTTTCTTTTTTTTCCCTTTTTTCTTTTTTCTTCTCTTATCTTTCCCTTTTTCCTCTAATCTATCAAGCCTCGTACAACAACCAGACCAAAGCACACCTAGGATCTAGCACCTTTAATTGATTTATTTGTGTTATCATTAATTTTTTTTTATTTTAAGGTTTTTTTAAATTTATTAATTCCTTTTCTTCCTTCAAAATGACCAAATGAAGGAATTCACCCCGAAAGGAACAACAGGAAGAAATGATAGCCAGGGATTTAATCAAAACAGATACAAGCAAGATGTCTGTGAACCAGAATTTAGAATCACGATAATAAGAATACTAGCTGGGGTTGGAAATAGATTAGAACCCTTTCTTTTTTTTTTTTTTTTTTTTTTAATTTTTTTTTTTCAATGTTTTATTTATTTTTGGGACAGAGAGAGACAGAGCATGAACGGGGGAGGGGCAGAGTGAGAGGGAGACACAGATCGGAAACAGGCTCCAGGCTCCGAGCCATCAGCCCGGAGCCTGACGCGGGGCTCAAACTCGCGGACCGCAAGATCGTGACCTGGCTGAAGTCGGACGCTTAACCGACTCTGCGCCACCCAGGCGCCCCCTAGAATCCCTTTCTGAAGAGATAGAAGAAGTAAAACCTACTCAGGATGAAATTAAAAATGCTATAACTGAGCTGCAATCTCAAGTAATGCCACAGTGGCAAGGACAGATGAGGCAGAGAAGTGAATCAGTGATACAGAGGACAAATTATGGAGAATAACAAAGCAGAAAAAAAGGGAGACTAAGACAGAAGAGCACAATTTAAGAATTAGAGAAATCAGGTGACTCATTAAAAGGAACAACATCAGAATCATAGGGGTCCCAAAAAGGAAGACAGACAAAAAAGGTAGAAATGTATGTGAGCAAATCATAGCAGAAGAAAACTTCCTACCTGGGGAAACATACATACATACAAAATCCAGGAAGCACAGAGGATTCCATTAGATTCAATAACAACCGACCATCAACAAGGCATATTCATAGTCAAATTTACAAAATACTCAGGCAAGGAAAGGACTTATGAAAGCAGACGGGAAAAAAAGTCCTTAACCTACAAGGGGAAGACAGATCAGGGTTGCAGCAGACCTATGCACAGAACATGGCAGGCCAGAAAGGAGTGGCAGGATATATTCAATGTGCTGAATCAGTAAAACATGCAGCCAAGAATTCTTATCCAGCAAGGCTGTCATTCAAAATAGAAGGAGAGATAAGTTTCCCAGACAAACAAAAATTAAAGGGATGCTATGACCACTAAACCAGCCCAGCAAGCGATTGTAAGAGGGACTCTCTGAGGGGAGAAAAGATGAACCTTCCCCCAAAAAAGACCCAAAAACAACAAGGACTTAGAAGGACCACCAGAACACCACCAGAATACTCCAACTTTACAGGCGACATAATGGCAATAAATTCATGTCTTTCAGTACTCACTCTAAACATCAATGGACTCAATGATCCAATCAAATGACCTAGGGTAACAGAATGGATAAGAAAACAAGATCCATCTATATGCTGTTTCAAGAGGCCCACTTTAGACCTAAAGACACCTTCAGATTGAAAGTAAGGGGATGGCGAACCATCTATCATGCTAATGGTCACCAAAAGAAAAGCCAGAGTAGCCATACTTAGGTCAGACAATCTAGACTTTAAAATAAAGACTGTATCAAGAGATGAAGAAGGGCATTATATCATAATTAAGGGGTCTATCCACCAAGAGGACCTAACAATTGTAACATTTATGCTCCAACATGAGCACCCAAATATATAAATCAGTTAATCACAAACATAAAGAAACTCATTGATAATAATACCATAATAGAAGGGAACTTCAACACCCCCACTTATAGCAATGGACAATCTAAACAGAAAATCAACAAGGAAACAATGGTTTTGAATGACACACTGGACCAGATGGACCTAACAGATATATTCAGAACATTTCCTCCTAAAGCAGCAGAATACACATTCTTCTCGAGTGCACATGATACATTCTCCAGAATAGGTCACATTACTGGGACACAAATCGGCCCTCAACAAGTACAAAAAGATCAAGATCATACCGTGCATATTTTCAGATCACAATGCTATGAAACCTGAAATAAACCACAAGAAAAAATGTGGAAAATAACAAATACTTGGAGACTAAAGACCATCCTACTAAAGAATGAATGGGCTAACCAGAAATTAAAGAGGAAATTAAAGAGTACATGGAAGCCAATGAAATGAAAACACACAGCCCAAAACCCTGGGATGCAGCAAAGGCAGTCATAAAGGATAGATATAGCAATCCAGGCCTTCTAAAGAAGGAAACAAGTTCTCAGATACCCAACCTAACCTTTCATCTCAAAGAGCTGGAAAGAAAAGAACAGCAAATAAAACCCAATAACAGCAGAAGACAGGAAATAATAAAGATTAGAGCAGAAATCAATGCTATCGAAAACAAAAAACAAAAAAACAAGTGGAACAGATCTGTAAAACATAGAGCTGGTTCTTTGAAAGAATTAACAAAATTGTCAACCCATAGCCAGTTGATCAAAGAAGAAGGAACGGACCCAAATAAATAAAATCAAGAATGAAAGAGCATCCAACACTGCGGAAATACAAAAAATAATAAGAGAACATTATGAGCAATTATTGCAATACAACTCGGCAATCTGGAAGAAATGGACTAATCCTAGGAACATACAAACTACCAAACTGAACAGGAAGAAATAGAAAATTTGACACTGACCCATAAAAGGAAAGAAATAGAATTTAGTAATCAAAAATCTCCCCCCCAAAAAGAGTCCAGGGCCAGATGGCTTTCCAGGGGAATTCTACCAAACACTGAAAGAGGAGTTAACACGTGTTTCTCTGAAGTTGTTTCAAAAAACATAATGGAAGGAAAACTTCCAAAACTCTTTCTAGGAAGCCAGCATTAACTTGATTCCAAACCAGACAGAAGGACCCCACTAAAAAGGAGAAATATAGACAATTTCCCTGATGAACATGGATGCAAAAATCCCCAACAAGCTACTAGCCAACCAGATCTAACGATATATTAAAAGAATTATTCACCACAACCAAGTGGATTTATACCTGGGATGCAGGGCTGGTCAATATCCATGAAACAATCAATGTGATACATCACATCAATAAAGAACGGACAAGAACCACATGATCCTCTCATCGATGCAGAAAAAACATTTGACAAAATACAGCATCCTTCTTGATAAAACACTCATGAAAGTAGGGATAGAAGGATCATACCACGAGATCATAAAAGCCATATATGAATGACCCACTGCTAACATCATCCTCAGTGGCAAAACTGAGAGCTTTCCCCCTAAGGTCAGGAACAAGACAGGGATGTCCACTCTCGTCACTGTTATTCACATAGTATGGAAGTCTTAGCCTCAGCAATCAGACAACACAAAGGAATATAAAGGCATCCAAATCAGCAAGGAGGAGGTCAAACTTCCATTCTTCACAGATGATATGATACTCTATATGGAAAACCCAAAGATTCCACCAAAAAACTGCTAGAACTTATCCATGAATTCAGTCAAGTGGCAGGATATAAAATCAATGCACAGAAATCAGTTGCATTCCTATACACCAACAATGAAGCAACAGAAAGAGAAATCAAGGAATCAATTCCCATTTACAATTGCTCCAAAAACCATAAAATACCTAGGAATAAACATAACCAAAGAGGTGAAAAATCTATACACTGAAAACTATAGAAAGCTTAAGACAGAATTTGAAGAAGACACAAAAAAATGGAAAAAACATTCCATGCTCCTGGATTGGAAAGAAAAACACTGTTAAATATTTATACTACCCAAAGCAATCTACATATTCAATGCAATCCCTATCAAAATAACACCAGCATTCTTCACAGAGCTAGACCAAACAATCCTAAAATTTGTATGGAACCAGAAAAGATCCCGAATAGCCAAAGCAATCTTAAAAAAAAAAAAAAAAAAAAAACAAACAAACAAACAAACAAACAAAAAAACCAAAAACACGACGCTGGAGGCATCACAATCCTAGACTTCAAGACTTATTACAAAGCTGTAATCATCAACACAGTATGGTACTGGCACAAAAAAGGACACTCAGATAAATGGAACAGCATAGAGAACCCAGAAATGGACCCACACATGTATGACCAACTAAT
This sequence comes from Lynx canadensis, assembly GCF_007474595.2. Lineage (NCBI taxonomy): Eukaryota > Metazoa > Chordata > Mammalia > Carnivora > Felidae > Lynx > Lynx canadensis. The sequence goes on from NC_044311.2 coordinate 33,603,014, forward strand.
CTTTGACAAAGCAGGAAAGAATATCCAAATGAATAAAGACAGTCTCTTCAGCAAATGGTGCTGGGAAAACTGAACAGTGACATGCAGAAGAATGCACCTGGACCACTTTCTTACATCATACACAAAAAAACTCAAATGGGTAAAAGACCTAAATGCAAGACAGTAAGCCACCAAAATCCTTCAGGATAAAGCAGGCAAAAACCTCTTTGACCTTGGCTGCAGCAACTTCTTACCCAGCACATCTCTGGAGGCAAGGGAAACAAAAGCAAAAATGAACTATTGGGACCTCATCAAGATAAAAAGCTTCTGCACAGCAAAGGAAACAATCAGCAAAACTAAAAGGCAACCGACAGAATGGGAGAAGATATTTTCAAATGACATATCAGATAAAAGGTTAGTATCCAAAATCTATATAGAACTTATCAAACTCAACACTCAAAAAACAAATAATCCAGTGAAGAAATGAGCAAAAGACATGAATAGACACTTCTCGAAAGAAGACATCCAGATGGCAAACAGACACAGAAAAAATACTCAGCATCACTCATCATCAGGGAAATACAAATCAAAACCACAATGAGATACCACCTCACACCTGTCAGAATGGCCAACATTAACAACTCAGGCAACAACAATGTGGCGAGGATGCGGAGAAAGAGGATCTCTTTTGCACTGCTGGTGGGAATGCAAACTGGTACAGCCACCCTGGAAAACAGTATGGAGGTTCCTCAAAAAAATAAAAATAGGGGCACCTGTGTGGGTCAGTCAGTTAAGCGTTCCGACTTCAGCTCAAGTCATGATCTTGTGGTCCACGAGTTTGAGCCTTCCATCAGGTTCTGTGCTGACCATTCAGAACCTGGAGCTTGCTTCCAGATTCGTGTCTCTGTCTTCTCTGCCCACTCCCCTGCAAGCACTCTGTCCCTCTCTCCTCAAAAATAAGTAAATGTTTAAAAACTTTTTTAAATAAAAATAGAACTACTGTACAACCTACCAATTGCACTACTAGGTATTTATCCAAGGGATACAGGTGTGCTGTTTCAATGGGGCACATGCACCTCAATATTTATATTAGTCCTATCAACAATAGCCAAAGTCTGGAAAGAGCCCAATGTCCATCAACGGATGAATAGATAAAGAAGATGTGGTGTATGTGGGGTGCCTGGGTAGCTCAGTCAGTTGAGCATCTGACTTCAGCTCAGGTCATGATCTTGCTGTCCGTGAGTTTAAGCCCCACATCAGGCTCTGTGCTGACAGCTCAGAGCCTGGAGCCTGTTTCAGATTCTGTGTCTCCCTCTCTCTCTACCCCTCCCCCACTCGTGCTCTGTCTGTCTCTCTCTGTCAAAAAATAAATAAACATTAAAAAAATTAAAAAAATGGGTATATATATACAATGGAGTATTACTTGGCAGTCAAAAGAATGAAATCTTGCCATTTGCAACTACGTGGATGGAACTAGAGGGTATTTTTCTAAGTGAAATTGTCAGTCAGAGAAAGACAAATTTCATATGACTTCACTCATATGAGGAGTTTAAGATACAAAACAGTATGAACATAAGGGAAGAGAAGCAAAGATATATAAAAACAGGGAGGGGACAAAACATAAGATGACACTTAAATATGGAGAACAAACAGAGGGTTGCTGGAGAGGTTGTGGGAGGGGGGATGGCCTAAAATGGATAAGGGGTACTAAGGAATCTACTCCTGAGATCATTGCTGCACCATATGCTGACTTGGATGTAAGTTAAACAATAAATTAATTAAAAATAAAACATAATACTTTGAACTAAAAAAACATCCCGTTAAGTTTCCAAGAATCCTTGACCACTGACCATCTGGAGAGAAGTTAGATATAAGGAATTTTTCCGGACTACAGGATTAAGGTGGGTATCCAGCAGCCAGAGAGGCATAGCTATAAGGAAAAGATTCACAGTCACCTGAAGAGCATTTTGGATCAAAATTCTCTCTTCCCAGTTGATGGCTTCACAATTGCCCAACTGCTAGAGTTCAGTGTTCCCGTGATGGAACACATCACCAAGATCGATCCCTGCTTTTCTGCTAGTCATATAACTGAGATTTCTCCCAGGTGGTTTGCCTTTCCCTGAAAATCTAAATGAGATTGTTTTGAGCCCTCATTCCACTTTGGGTAAGTCTACTTCCCACTCCAAGATTTCTCATAATCTTACATTCTCATGCCCTCTTCAGATTTCAACTCCCTGCCCAATACTGAAGCCTTGTCCTCTGCTCTGCCCTTCCAGAGCTGTTTCTTCCTCCCCTCAAGTATCAACCCAAATATGGAACTCAGCCCTCAGACGTTTATTTTTTAGAGCAGTTTAGGTGCACAACCAATACGGAAGGGAAAGCACAGAGAGTTCCCACATACTTCCCACCACCACATGTGCCAAGCCTCCCCCACTACGACGTCCAGCACCAGAGTGGTACATCAATGAACCTACACTGACACATCATTATCGCCCAGAGCCATCATTTACATTAGCATACATTCTCGGTGTTATACATTTATGGACTTCATAAGTATCATGACATGTGTCCACCCATTGTAGTATCATACAGGACAGTTTCACTGCCTTAAATCTTCTGTGCTCCTTCGATTAATCCTCTCAGAGCCCTGAGTTCCTTACAATCAATGGGTATTTTTTGCTGCCTCCATAGTTTTGCCTTTTTCATATAGTTGGAATCATACAGCATGTACTCTTTTCAGATTGGCTTTCTTGCACATAATACTGTGCATTTAGGTTGCTCCGTGTCTTTTCATGGGCTTATAGATCATTTCTTTGAGCACGGATAATATTCCACTGTCTGGCTATCCCAGTTTATTTATCCATTGACCTAATGAAAAAATCTTGGTTACTTTCAAGTTTGGACAATTACAAAGAGGCTTTTATAAACATGTGGTGCAGGTTTTGTGTGGACATGTTTTCAACTCCTTTGGGTAAATACCAAGGAGCACAATTGCTGGATCGTATGCTAAGAGTATGTATTGTAAGAAATTGCCAAACTGTCTTCCAAAGTGCCTGGACCATTTGCATTTCCACCAGCGACGAATGAGAGTTCCTGTTGCTCCACATCCTCATCAGAACTGGGTACAAGTGTTTGGATTTTAGCCATTCTAATGGGTATGTAGTAGTACTTGTTGTTTTAATTTGTAATTCCTTAGTGACATAAGATGTTGAGCGTCTTTTCATATGCTAGTTATCTGTGTATTTTCTTTGATGAGGTACTGTTCAGATATTTTGCTTATGTTTTAATCAGGACTGCTTGTTTTCTTATTGTTGAATTTTAAGAGGCGTTAGTGTAATTTGGAGAAGAGTCCTTTATCCAAGTATTTTTTTGGATATAAAACGTTTCTTTGCAAGTATTTTCCCTTGCAAATACTTTCGCTCTGTCTGTGACTTGTCTTCTCCTTGTTTTTGAGGTTGATCGCTATTTTTATTCTCAATTTTTCAAGATATAATTCTGTCATCTTCTGGTTTCTATTGTTGCAATTGATATAATGACTGTAATTCCTTTCTTTCAGTTTTTTAAGGTTTTTTCTCTTTATCTTTTGTACTATGCAATACTACAATGCACCCAGATGTTGATTTGTTTTATTTACCTTTTGTGGCACTATTGGACATCCTCATGTGGATTTAATGCTTTCATCCACTCTAGAAACTTCTTAGGCAATAGCTTATCAAATATAGTCTTTCTCTTATTCTCTTTTTCTCTTGCTCTGGAACTCCTATTACATATGTTGGTGCTTCTCATTCTATCTTCCATGTTTCTTACTGTTGTTCATGTTTTCTATCTCTTTATTTCTGTCTACATGTTGCATAATTTTCTCACTTCTATGTTTTAGTTCTACTTAATTTATTGAATTAAACCAGCAGTGATACTTGGGAAAAAGCCTCACAGATGAAGCCCTTTCATCTCCGAGTATTTTGAGGCATGACCAACCTGCAGGCCCTTCCAGGCAGTGCCCTCTGCCTCCGCACCTGCTTTACCCTCTACAGAGGGGAACCTGGCTAATCAGGAAAAGAAACTCCCTCTGAAGGTAAACGGGAGTAGAGTGTACATATGGTGGAAAACAAATGGTTCTTGAGTACCATGTTGTGGAAATTATCTCACTTGGGTAGATAAAGGAGAAGGGCGAGCTCGGGTGGCACTGTTGAGTCCCTCCTCCATACATGCCCCTTTCATGACGTGTGCACCAGTCTCTCCGAGGAAAACTCCATCCCTACATCCTGCACTCTCAGAACCGGGGTGTCCCTCTGTCGTGTGGTGCTCTGTGTCAACACTGCACCCCCTCATGGCCCGTGACTGCCTGCCAGGGCTTGGGATTCATAGTCTCACTGATTGGGATGCAGGCTCATCGCTGCCACCTGCATGACCAGTGGAGCACCCAGGACTTGTACAACAACCCGGTGACTGCTGTATTCAACTACAAGGGCTGTGGCGATCCTGTGTCCGAGAGAGCTCTGGCTTCACTGAGTGCCGGGGCTACTTCACCCTGCTGGGGCTGCCAGGTAGGACTGGGTGCCAGCCGCCTGCCAGGGAGACTGAGGCCACTGGCTGAGGCACCACAGAGGGACCACTGGGGAATGAGAGGCAACAGCTACCACCACCAGAGTCAGAACAGGAGCTCAGGAAGCTTAGGGAGAGAAGGTTTTGAGTGGTCAGGCCTCCTGTTCTCTAACTGGATGGTGCCCACTTTTCCCCAAGGGCTACACCTTTTCAATAACTCTTATGTGAGCAATGGCATTGGGACTCCATTACATACAGGAACAAGACTAAAGAGGCCCATACTTTAGCCCCTTTATTCCTTTAGCCCCAAGATTCCCCCTCCCTGAATTGGGGACTGTGAATCTTATAAACGGAGTTTCATCTCCAGGCCCTTTGGTGCCTGGGTCTAGCTTCCAGGGAAGTCTAAGCCCGATAGCAGCAACAGAAAGGGTCAGAGGAAGGAGATAGAGGAAAGAAAAAAAACTGAGTGCTGTGTTTCTCTGGGGTATGTCGGATGGGCCTCTTCTCTGTGGCTCTACACTCCTGACCTCCAGAAAATATTGGCTACATGGAATCAGATTCAGGGTGCTCTCTTGCAGAGACCTGTTTGGGGCAAGTGAGCTCTGCCATGCAGGCGAGGTATGTGGGCATTACAGCCCATCTCCCAGATTGGAGTATTAGCCATGCAAAGATTGTGCATTTGTTTGCCTAGTAGATTGGTAATTTTAACTTGAAGAAAATTCAAGTCTCAAGAGTACATTGTAAAAGTATATCAAAAAAAGAGTAAATGTTAAAAGTGTCTTTCACTCACATGGCAGAATAAGACAATGAATAAACTTATCATTTTTATTTTGTAATTTTTTATTCCTTCCCATAATATACATCAAAGTCTCGAGAGGGACATTGATCCAGATGGGCATTGTAGGGAGCACCAGAAACAGAAAATGGGGCTTTGCCCTCCATCAGCTTGCCATCTGACTGCAGGGCCAAGACTTAGACACACAGAGAAGGTGCTAAGTGAAGACTTAAGACACACATAGAATGGGGAGCTCATGTAACCTCAGGGCCTCTTGGGGCTAGCACCCTAAAAACTATGCAAGTGCACCCCAGGCTGGGTAGGACAGGACCACCAAGAGAGGCCAGAGGGCCAGTGCTGCAGAGGTGAGATGAGGATGAACTGCTCGGGAAAGGCTCCACTAAGAAGGAAAAAACCATAAATGACCTTTGAATGTCAGGTAGGGTTTGGAAAAGGGCAGCAACATAGAACAAAAACAGCATGAGCAAAAGCATGAGTCCTCGTTGGGAAAATCAAAGAGTGACCTTGGCTGGAGGAGAGGATTTGTGTGGGCATGGTGTGAAGGGGCATTGAATGCCAACCTTTGAGAGGTAGGGACTGGGTGTAACAAGGACATGAGCCAGTTCAGTGGGTGACCAGCTGCGGATTCAGTGGCGTCTCCCTCCACTAGAGACTGGAGGAAGAGAGCCAGCTACTCCCACGTCCCTGTATCCTGCTGACTCAACCTTAGTCTAACCATCTGCCCTTGGGATTCTCCTTCACCTCAATGCAAAAGCTCAAGATCTCCCAGAGGCTAGGACCTGGGCCCATGCAGAGCTAGAGGATTTGATGGAAGGAATCAGCCTAGAGCTGACCTCCGGCCACACAGAGGACCCTTGTGACATCTGAGGAGTTCATGCTGCTTCACAAAGGGCGGATACATGGTGGATCCTACACTAGAACTTGACTAAACAATTGGCTTGCAACATTTTGTGTAACCTCTGCAAACTGCCTGTGAGCTTGGTGCTCTTATTATCACCTTTTTAGAAACCAGGAAAGATTGAGTAACTTGCCCAAAGCCACATACAGATGGAGTCAGGGCTCATGCCCTGTCCTGCCTTCACCTAAGCCCTAGCTCATTGCTCTAATGTGGAGCCTGAGACCTCTCGGACTCGAAACAGAAATCTCTCCTGACCCAAAGCACAAATCCCCAGTGCAGAGGGCCTTCTTAGCCTCACCTCTTACCTAAGTCTGGTGCCCCAGCCCCACACAGACTTCTTCTTGGATGGGGGTGGGGGGGGGAATGTCCTGGAGTAACAACAGCTGTCAACATAACCCACACTTATTTTATAGACAGAGACTCAGAGGGGCAGAGCAACTCGCCCAAGCTCACAGAGTTCAAATTGTGCCAGACTAAAACTGTTAAGCTTTCTCTCAGAACGTTTGTAGTGTTGTGTGTGTGTGTATGTGTGTGTGTTTGTGTGTGTGTGTGTGTAAATCCTGTCACTAGATAGTTTGGAGAAGTATTTTTTAAAAAGAATTTTGTAGGAATCCCTTTTAAAGGAAAAAACCCTCTTATACCATCAATGTTGATTTAAATTGTACTTATTAACAGACAGAGATACAGCCTCAAGCCCAGTTTTGCATTTTACCTCTTTTGGTGTTTTGACTTCAATATTATTAACACAGATTCTCTACTTGCATAGGTTTGTTTTACAAAATGGTATTAATAAGTTTGAGGTACTCACATCTCACACTGAGCCACAACTCTGCCATGTCTGTGGTAAGGAGGTTTCTGTGGCTCGATAGCTCTTTGCAGTGGTCTTGTTCGTTTGAGGTAAGGTTGTACTGAAATGTAGCTATAAGGTTATCAACCCTATTGTTTCTGGAATTGGGGAGAGAACGTTCTCTGCTGTATACTTACTGCCACTAACTGTTGAAATCAGGTATGTGTAAAGACAAGACAGTGCAATGCTTGCTGGTGAAGGTCAAGTGGTGTTGCCCCCAAGGTACAGGTGCCTTAGCTTGGAGTGTCAGTACCACCAAGTGGGAAGAAATTCCCCTGACCTCGTTTTCTGTTTGAGAAAGAATGAACCCTTTGTTCATATAGCAGTTGAGAATATGACTTCACTGTCCTCTAGTATAAACATGATCCTTAACACCAACACAAACATGAACCATAAGAGGCCAGCCTGAGGATCTGATCCACACTTGTTTTAACTTCCCTTCCATTGTCATTGAAATGAAAGTATAGTTTTTAAATTTCCATTGAGAAGATACACACTCCCGAAAAACCCAAGCACAGACTCTCAGGCTCAGAGGGAAAAAGTCAGGCACAATCAAACCCTCCACAGAAACTCTAGGCATAGGGCTGGCAGTCAGCCTTCCTAGATAAAATCATTTCACTAGGCGCAACCTGTCCTGGGCTGACCCAGTTTGGACAAGGTCCCCTCAAAAAAAAGGTCTTCGGTCCTCTCCCACACCCGGAAATAATAGGAAAATAAATAACACAGCAATTGTGGTATTCGAAGGAACACTTATTTATTCAACAAACGCTTGTTGAGCACCTACTATGTCCCAGGCTATCTGCACATGGGGAACATAGTTATCACAAATCTAGAAAGAGACAAAGAGCAAACAGACCAATGCCATGCAACATTTCTCGGCCTCAGCATTATTGACATTCTGGGCCATATAATTCTTTTTTGTAGGGTACTGTTCTATGCATGATAGGATAGGTAGCAGCATTTCTAGTCTCCACCAACCAAAGGGAGTGGCAGCACCCTTTCCTACCCCAGTCAGGACAAACATGTCTCCAGATATTGCCCCATTTCATGTGAGGGCAAAATCAGAACCAAGGCTTCCTAAAGGAAATGAGAGCTGGGCTGAGCTACTAAGGACATGTATGAGTTACCCAAGAAGACAAAGAGCTAAAGGGTATTCCAGAAAGAGAGAACATCATCTGGAAAAGACACAGTGGCATGAGAGAGCATAACGTGTTAACAGAAATAAAGTACCTTAGTTTGTTTTTGTGATACGTGCTGAAGAGGGGGCAATACAGTACAATGATATGCATTAAACACTTAGGAATAATATCTTTAAATATTTGGCAACAATCGGGGCACCTGGGTGGCTCAGTTGGCTAAGTGTCCCACTTTGGCTCAGGTCATGATCTCACGGTTCGTGGGTTAGGGCCCCAGCAACGGGCTCTGTGCTGACAGCTCAGAGCCTGGAGCCTGCTTTGGATTCTGTGTCTCCCTCTCTCTCTCTCTGCCCCTCCCCTGCTTGTGTTCTCTTTCTCTCTCTCTCTCAAAAACAAAGATTAAAATTTTTTAAATTTTAAATATTTGCAAGAATCAAAATGAAAAAGAAGCTTTACTAAGAAAAAGTTGTCCTAAGTGGAATATATACTACAGATTCCTAGACAGTAATCTTATAAAGATGGGAATTTATGAAGATGTGAATTTGTCCCTAATTAATGTATAACAATAAATATGATTTAATTATTTTTATTATAATTATTACTAACAAAATTTATTGAGATTTTACTATGTGCTAGGTATTAGTTTAATAAATTAACATATAATAATATGCATAATTTATATAATTATATATTCATTTACATAAATTACCTATGCATACTTTAATTTTCACAATGACTTTATGAGGTAAGTAGTAGTATTATCTCCATTTTGTAGATGAGGAAACTGAAGCACAGAAAGATTAAAGAATTTGCCTAAGGACACTATAGTAGTCAAGGGGCAGGGGATTCAAACCTAGGCAGACTTTCTCTAGAACCTATGCTACATACCAAAATTCTAATCAAAATACCAGTGAGAGTTTTTCCTTCAGGAATTTGACAAAGTTGTTTATCTATAAGAAGCAGCAAATGAAATTAACTTTTAATAGTTTTTTTAAGAATAAAATAAAAATTGGGATACCTGGGTGGCTTAGTTGGTTGGGTGTCCCACTCTTGATCTCAGCGCAGGTCTTGATCTCAGGGTCATGAGCTCAAGCCCCACTTTGGGCTCTGTACTGGGGGTAGAGCTGACTTTAAAAAAAGAAAAAAGAATAAAATAAAAATAGTGGTCTAACTGCCAGATATTTAACCAAACTCTAAAGCTATGGTAATTAGGGGCACCTGGGTGGCTCAGTCAGTTGGGCATCCAACTTCGGTTCAGGCCATGATCTCATCATGGTTTATGGGTTCGAGCCCCACGTCGGGCTCTGTGCTGGCAACTTGGAACCTGGAGCCTGCTTCAGATTCTCTGTCTCCTTCTCTCTCTGCCCCATCCCCGCTCACTCTCTGTCTCTGTCTCTCTCAAAAATAAACATTACAAAATTTTTAAATAAAATAAATAAAGCTATGGTAATTAAAAGTGTGCTTTGGCCCAAAGATGGACAGACAGGTCAATGGAACAAAGTCTAAAATTAGAAAGACATATATGTGAATTTAATGTAAATAGAGGAGGTTTTACAAAAGCATTGAGAAAGAAAAGATTATTCAATAAGAAATTGCCAAAACTACACATAATATTAATTAGCTTTCTTGAAAGAAAAAAAGAATTATAGTAGCAGTCAACATATATATCAAAATAGATTCCAGATTAATTAAATGTAAAAATATATAAAATACTTTTCAGTCTTCTAAAATTCTAAAATAATTCTAACATTGCTTTTATCTCCTAACTGGAAAATAAATTTCTAAGCATAGAAATGATGGAGGAAACACAAAAGTAAACTCATTTGACTACATCATTCAGCAACCATTTATTAAGCATATATTATGCACCAGGTATGCTCATCATACGATTATGTGAAGCACATAAATGGAATACATAAGACCATGCAAAAATTTAAAAAGCAAATAATCAATGAGAAAAGATATTTTTGGTAATTACAACAGTATATTAAGATATTTAACAATAAATTATTTATATAAGTTGATAGGCAAAATGCGAAAATTCTAGTATATAAATGAGGAAGAAGTACAAACTGACAATTCAGGAAAAGGAAAAAAAACAAATGCTTCATAAGTATTTGTTTTTTATTTTTAAAAAACCTTTTAATGTTTTATTATCCATATTTGAGACACAGGGAGACAGAGCATGAGCAGGGGAGGGGCAGAAAAGAGAGGAGACACAGAATTCGAAGCAGGCTCCAACCGTGAGATCATGACCTGAGTCGAAGTCGGACGCTTAACCGACTGCGCCACCCAGGCGCCCTCATAAATATTTGCTTTTTAAAAAAAGTTTCAGGGGCGCCTGGGTGGCGCAGTCGGTTACAGCGTCCGACTTCAGCCAGGTCACGATCTCGTGGTCTGTGAGTTCGAGCCCCGCGTCCGGCTGGGCTGATGGCTCGGAGCCTGGAGCCTGTTTCCAATTCTGTGTCTCCCTCTCTCTCTGCCCTCCCCAGTTCATGCTCTGTCTCTCTCTGTCCCAAAATAAATAAACGTTGAAAAAAAAATAAAAACAAAAAAAAAAGTTTCAAACTCATTAGTAATCAAAGCAACGCAAATTAAAACAAATGATCATATATAACTTACCAAATTCAATAACTAGATAAGGGTGCAGTGAAACAAGGTCTTTCAAATATTGCTGCTGGAATAATATTCATGGGGGAAAAAGTCCAGTTCTATATAAAAAAGATTTTTTAAAACTTCACACCCTTTGTTTGACATCTTAATTCTACTCTTAGGAATCTATCCTGAGTTAACAGAAATGCCGGCAAATAGTTTTACAAAAAATCTTCATCATACCGTTGTTTTCACACACTCACACACACACACACACACACACACACACACGCAACTGGGGGAAGGGTATGATCCAAATTTATAAGAATAGATGCTGTTTAGGTGAACCTTTATGTAATGGAATACTAATATGCTAGCATTAAAATACTAATTTGTTCATAACAAATTAAATGTTTAATATTAAACATATTAAATGATGTTTACAAGGAGATTTAATTATGTATGCAATTAAGTAAAAAGTGCAAAACATCAAGTTATATAATCTCTTAATCATGTGAAAATATATATACAAAGAAAGGATAAAAAGGAAATATACCAAATATTTTGTCTAGGATTTGAAATTATGAGTGATTTGTTAAAATTTTCTCTACCTCCAAATTTTCTCTTTTTTAAATTTGTTTTAATGTTTATTCATTTTTGAGAGATGGAGAGCATAAGCAGGGTGGGGCAGAGAGAGAGGGAGACACAGAATCCGAAGCAGGCTCCAGGCCCTGTGCTGTCAGCACAGAGCCCCGTGCGGGGCTCAAACTCACAGATGGTGAGATCATGACCTGAGCCAAAGTCGGTCGCTCAACCGACTGAGCCACCCTGGTGCCCTTGTACCTCCAAATTTTCTATTAGAGTACCAAAAGGAGGAATCAGAAATTAGGGACATACAGTGTGGTAATACTTTGAGAGAAAGAAATTAATAGATGTATCAATTATTTGTCTCACTAGTCTACTCGTTTTATTGCTATTTGACCACCATTTTTGCCTAATTACCATAGAAGGTTTTATACATATTAATGTTCCTAAAAAGGTGTAAAGAAAAGGTGAGAAAATTTTTTTCTCCAATATCAGTAAAATAATATAAGCTTCTAAACATTTATAACCTGAAATGGTACTGCCAGAACCATATTTAAATGTGAACATAAGGATGATTTCCCCAAAGAAACCAGCAAAACATTTTGCTCCACTTTAACGGTTTTAAACAAAGCTATATCAACCCCATTATTGTTAAACAAAATCAGACCATGAATAACAATAATGATTATTATAAATAGTTATATAATGATATGATTATAATTATAATTATAATAAAAATAATAAATATTATTATATATTGTTATAGTCAGACCATAAATTATTATTATTATTATTAGAGACACATTTAATGTATTTTGACAAAGCCTCTTACATGAACGAAGAAGCCAGAATTTCCTCTGTGGACCCCCCATTCACTCTTTGGCAGTGACACTTAAAAAGCAGCGGTCCAGGAGCGCCTGGGTGGCTCAGTCGGTTAAGCGTCCAGCTTCAGCTCAGGTCATGATCTCACAGTCCGTGAGTTAGAGCCCCACATCAGGCTCTGGGCTGATGGCTCAGAGCCTGGAGCCTGCTTCTGATTCTGTGTCTCCCTCTCTCTCTGCCCCTCTCCTGTTCATGCTCTGTCTCTCTCTGTCTCAAAAATAAATAAACGTTAAAAAAAAATTTTTTTTAAAGCAGTGGTCCACTTTATAGCACAGAAAACCCACCAGAAAATGACAAATTACATCTTCCAAATGTTTTTAAACCTAGCAATATTTATTTCACATTTAAAAAGTATGTAGACTTACATTTTCTCTCTACTCATTCAGTATTCTACTAGGTAGAAGCACCTTCAGTTTATCCTTTAAAATTAACTTTTCTTGGGGCTCCTGGTTAAGGTCTGACTTGGGCTCAGGTCATGATTTCAAACCATGTGTTGGGCTCTGTGCTGACAGCTTGGAGTCTGGAGCCTGCTTCAGATTCTGTGTCTCAGTCTCTCTCTGCCCCTCCCCAATCATGCTCATCTCTCTCTCTCTCTCTCTCTCTCTCTCTCTCTCTCAAAAATAATAAATGTAAAAGAAAATTTTTCTAATTAAAAAAAAATAAATTGACCCTCTCTTCTCCCAAAAAATAAAATCACTGTCACCATTCCAAACAAGAAAGAAAGCTAATTCATTATTACAGAATAACTTTTTTTCCCTGTCTTGAAATCTCGCGTAAAAATATTCCATAGGGAAGGGGAGAGGAAAAACTGCCATGTGAGAGTAGATAACTTGTAATAACCTATTTTTTTTTTATTTTTCCATTTTCTTTTTTTTTTTTTTTTCCAACGTTTATTTGTTTTTGGGACAGAGAGAGACAGAGCATGAACGGGGGAGGGGCAGAGAGAGAGGGAGACACAGAATCGGAAACAGGCTCCAGGCTCTGAGCCATCAGCCCAGAGCCCGACGCGGGGCTCGAACTCACGGACCGCGAGATCGTGACCTGGCTGAAGTCGGACGCTTAACCGACTGCGCCACCCAGGCGCCCCTAAATTTTTTTTTTCAACGTTTATTTGTATTTTTCCATTTTCAATCGACTATTTCAGTGGTACTGTAGTCAAGGTATGGAGTGGGTGTTAGACAAATGTCATAAAATGAACATAAATGTTCCAACATAAATGTTGGAAACCAAACATCTACAGATCTCTTTATGAATAAAAAGCCGGCCTCTTGGTTGAAATAAGAACAAAATGGACTCTGTCCACAGAAACTGTGGCAGAATCATTCCAGAACTATTCCAATATTTTCCGATCTAATCCCCCTCCAGCAGCAAAGATCAGAATCACTTTTTCTGGCTGTTCCCTCCCCACCTTTTGGACTTGGCCTTGTAACTCAGCTTAGGGAAAACAGACACACCAACACTGTTTCACCCTAAGTGATGTAACTCTGGCTTACTCTCTTCTTTTGAGTTTTCTGGCTCATGATTCACTCTCTACACTGATCACAGAACCTAAAGCAAGGGATGCACTTGAGGGGAGTATTGCCTCCATTCATACTAGGGGGAGACCTTCCATATTTGCTTTCTGTGTTTGCTGGGTAAAAAGCTGTGGGAGCAGTGGCTGGATGCACTCAAGATAACATTGAAATGTCCAGATGCACAGGCTTGTTTCCTGGAGAACCTGTACAGGTTAGACATTGGTGGGTGAGTGTGTTTCCCAGCCTGGAAACCCAGAGTTGGGGAAGCCAGAATTAAAATGGTTCCGAATTCAGACACCTGATACACATGACCCCCCAGGAAGTGGCAGGTTAATCAATTCTCGAACAAAATCGAATTGGGTAGTCAAAATGCAATGGCTAATTTCTGGCCAAGTCTCTCTTTTTCAGGATTATATAATTCCTGATATTTTGACCAACTGTAGTGAAAACTTTTCTGCCAAGTGTGGAAGACAGTGTAGGAGATCCAGGAGGGCTCTGAAGTATTCTATTTAGTCTGCAAATGGAAAAAAGTAACTGTAACCTGTAGGGGCTGAGCAGTTTGCCCCAAATCACCCAGCACAAAGCGAATTAGTAACATTGTCAGGAGCAGATCCCAGGTCTCTCTGTAACCAAATCAGGGCTTTTGGCCCAGCCAGTCCTAATCCCTTCTTTGGCCTTTCTAGAAGCTTCTGTGTCTGCCACGTGGTCTTCACGTGGTTCTTGTGGCATGAGTGAAAAGGTAAAGTGGAGGTCGGCAGGATGTCTGGCTTCCTCTCATCCTATTTCCAACACCTGTAAAATGAAAGCATTATCTCTTGGATTTGACTTCCTGTTCCCAAACGTGGGGACAACCATGCCTGCTCCTGCCTCTCCACATGGAAATAGAGAAAGAGCACCAGACTGGAAGTGGGCACTGGAGCTCCGCCTTTACTGACTTTAAAGCATCTGTGGTTCAAGGCCCTTAGACAAGTTCCTTAATCTATTGTGCCTCACTTCACTCAAAATATATGGGTGTGGGATAATAATACGTACTCCACCCATTCCTGTAAGAGTGCAAAGGAAAGACGTGCAGGAAAAGTAGTTTATGAGCTGTGGAGGAGGAAATGTGAAAGTCTGGTTGAAGATGGAGACTCCTGGGGCCTTTGTTTTAAGTGATGTCAGCCTAAGGACATTACTCTCTGCCGAGCAGAGCCTAGAAGAAAAGGCTGTGGGGGCTGCCCGCGGCGCTGGACTCGTCACCTTTCTAGCCAGGCGGTGGCCGGCGTGCTCGTGTCACAGCCAGAGCCACGGACAAGGGAGGCTGAAGGCCTTCAGAAAGGGTGTCCACTCCAACCACTCTGCTCCCACACCAGCTGGGCCTGCGCAGCTCGGCGGACAAGTGCCTCTTGGGGCCGCTTCCCTAACAAATGAAAACATAATGCCCTTGAACCAAGAGTGAAACTGAACTATCTAAGGAAAACAGAGTGAGCAAACACCAAGAGCCGAGGGAAACCATCTGATTAGGGCAGCTCCGCTCAGGAGCACAACTGGCCCACGCACACCCTGCACAGCAGGAAGGTGCAGCTAGACCTCGGGCGGCGGGTGGAGGGCGCACGGGGCCGAGGCCATGTCCACCACCACGTGCCAAGTGGTGGGCTTCCTCCTGTCCCTCCTGGGCCTGGCGGGGTGCATCGCCGCCACGGGGATGGACATGTGGAGCACCCAGGACCTGTACGACAACCCCGTCACCTCCGTGTTCCAGTACGAGGGGCTCTGGCGGAGCTGCGTGAGGCAGAGCTCAGGGTTCACTGAGTGCAGGCCCTACTTCACCATCCTGGGCCTTCCAGGTAGGCCCGGCAGCACGGGGGCCCTGAGCAGGTGAGGGCCGGGGAGGGGTGTCTGTGCTCCCTGCAGCCAGGAGGGACCTCAGAAATCACACCAGGGACTGAGCCTCGCTCCCCACCTCTGGGTATGACCCTTGCAGCTCAGAATAAAAGGTGTGAATAAGAGAAGTTGGCTCCATGACAAAGAGGGCTAATAGTTGTCCTGGAGAAAATCGGAGAATTCATACTCAAGTCAAAGGAATTGCGGGTGGTGAAAAGAATGGGATTTGTTGTAAGGGTAAGCATGCTCATGATACTAGAATAGACTAATGGTCCTCAAAGGAGAAAATTGTGTGCATGTGTGTGCATGTGACTTGCTCTTGCCTGCACATACGTGGGAGCAAGGAAGTAGGTTGTGAATTATTTTCTTCTAGCCCAAAACGCTTATGGAGAACTAATTTCATTTCATTTTCAATTCAATTCAATTTTGCTTTGAAAAGCTGGAGTCTCTGAAAGTGTCAGAAAATGTATATTGCCATTAAATTATAAATATCCTTTTTTTTGCTTTGCGTTAAGAGGTTCTAGTGTGCACTCCTAAGAAACAGTGCATGCCAGAATAAGTTATAATTATATTATAGTAATTTCATAATATAAATATAATTATAAATGTGACATCTTTTCACCCCTGAAGATGAAGTTAAACCCCTGCTTTTAATACAGATAATTATTTCAAACATGCACATAGGAACTTTGCATTCTAGATATTATGAAAGCGACTCGTATTTAAAGAAAGAGGGTGGGCAAAAAGAAAATAAAAGGTCAGTCTAATCAGTGGCTCCAGGGAGTGGCCAAGATAGGAGTTTGGTGAGGAAGGGAAGAGTGTTTGATTTGCCACTCTGAAACTAACACCTTATGAACAGGTAGATGGAAATAAACTTGCACGAAACTGTTAAGAGTCTTCGAAGCACTTGAAATTGAATGATGAAAAGCAATTCAACTAATTTATCTTCATTTTTGGAAAGAAAAAGAAGATGGGTGACAGAGCAGAACTGGGGTTTTTACTGCATTTTGGAAGCCATTCCTATTGCAGGACCAGCAGGATCACTAACTGAGACCTGCTTAGGGAAGCAAGGCAGGTGGGACCTGGCCACAGGAAGACAGCGCAGAGGGATCATGCTCTCCTGTGAAGGGAGAGGTCAGAAGGGAGGAGGTGCAAGACCATAGACTGTCGAGTCACATCTCATTTTAACTATTAAAAGAAGATAAAAGGGGCGCCTGGGTGGCTCAGTCGGTTTAGCATCCAACTTCGGCTCAGGTCATGATCTCGCAGTTCATGGGTTCGAGCCCCGCGTCGGGCTCTGTGCTGTTAGCTAAGAGCCTGGAGCCTGCTTCGGACTCTGTATCTCCCTCTCTCTCTCTGCCCCTCCCCAGCTTGTGCTCTCTTTCTCTCAAACATACATAAATGTTAAAAAAAAATTGTTTTAATGAAGGAAAAAGATTGACCTCATATTCAAAATTGAGGCATGACATCCCATAACTTCATGCTCAATAACCTCAGCTCAGGGCCAAACCACACATTACCAATCTCTTGCTGATTCTGTTTCTTTCCACACATGGGGCCCCACACCATCCTGTCTGATCAGCCCCTATTCTTCTTGTCATCTCTCCTCCTCACTTAGGCTTATATCCTCCTTTCCTACAAGATCTTATGATTCTGATCATTCTCAAGTTCTGTCTCTCCCTGGGTCACTGACAACCAAATGAAAAGAATACATTTTACTATCACCTGTCACTCTTCGTCTTTCTCAGTCCGGTTTCTATCCTTCATCTCTCTAGAGTGTTTGCTCCTTTGACTATGGCAGATCGGGTAGAATCTTCCAATCACCGACTGCCAGTTCTCAGTTCTCATCTCTCAGGCATTTTAAAACTCAAACCCTCCCATGGTTCCCCCATTTGCAGCTTAATTAGGTGTAGACATGACTGCCTGACACCCATGCCCTCCTATCTCCCTCATCTTGCCTGACTTAACTCTTACAATTCCTCTGCCCCCCAGCCTCTGCTTCTCCCTGTCCATTTACTCTACCCTGGGCTTGATCCTGGATACCCATTTCTCCCACTGCCAAGTACCCCCTCCACCACTCCACTGCCATCTCCATGAATCTTCTCATATGCAGGGTCCAGCCCAAATATGACCTCCTTTGTGAAGCCTCCTCACAGCCCTAAATTGAATAGGATCCCCCAGATCTCTGTACCAGACCCAGGCACTCTAATAACATTGGGCACATTCACTCTCGTGACACTGCTCGCAAGTTGGAAGAGCTGAAAAGCTCCAGGCAGCCATCACAGAGACATATCCCAGTCCTGCCTGTCTGAGTCAGGGGAACAGGATTCCACCAAAAGCCAGGAAAAACATTTCTTGGGCCTGAATATGCAGAAATGGAGATGCTTGAAATCACTGTTAATGTATGGCCATGGAGAACAGCATGGATTTAAGCATAGCAAGGCTTCGGGTGCTTGGGTGGCTTAGTCGGTTAAGCGTCCAACTTTGTCTCAGGTCATGATCTCGCAGTGTGTGAGTTCGAGCCCCGTGTCAGGCTCTTTGCTGACAGCTCAGAGCCTGGAGCCTGCTTCAGATTCTGTGTCTCCCCTCTCTCTGTCCCTCCCCTGCTCGTGCTCTGTCTCTCTCAATAATAAATGTTAAAAAAAAATTAAAAAAAAAAAAAGAATAGCGAGGCTTTTGTGCAGCAAAAGTGACTACAATGTAAATTGGCATCCCAAAATGCAAATATTTGTTTGGTGACTTAAGATTTGGCTGACTAATGTAGGGGACGGGTGGGAAGACTGCCAGAAGGAATAGGCTAAAAAGACCCTCAAAACCTGAAGGCAGGAACATAAGAAGACGGAGCAGCCAGAGAGAAGGCCAGAGGGTGGCCCAGAGACACTTGTAGGGCTCCGGAGGAAGCTGAAAGGGGTAACATTAACTACTCAGGACCTGGCACCTAGAAGGCATTGAAACAGCTGCTGAGAACATTTTCTTGAGCATGACAAGGGGCCGAGGGAAGAGAGACTGAAGCAGAGGAGCTGGGTGAAACATCCAGAGACAGAAATGGAAGGTTGAAAGTTTAATTTTGACCTAGAGCTCAGGGGAGTACCAGCCTGCAGCAGAGAATTAAGCTTTAAAGTTACTATAAAAGCATGAGGCAGATACCATTGTAATACTTCAGTTAACAGTCATAATAATCACTTCCAATTATTCAATTCTTCCTAAGGATAAGCTCTTTTCTTGCAAAATCTCACATACCCTTCATTCATCTGATAAAAATGTATCACGTTTAGTTGGAACTTACAGCCATAGAATAATTTAATTCCATTCGACTAGCTATATTATGTAACCTACAGATAGATTAATGAGGTAAATGGTTGTAGTAGCAGGACTATTTACCTATATATGACCAGCTCTGTATAATTTATAGCCCAAGACGCCCTCTCATTGTATTCCAAACAGTCAGAGCAGCATGTCACTCTCCAAGGACAGTGCCCAGAAATAAAACCGACCATTTCTTGAACTGCACATAGACCTACCAGTTGAACCTTCACAGCAATACAGGGTAATGTGTACCAGCTTTGTTTTTACAAAAGTGGAAACTGCGGCTCAGATATGGAGACAAGGTAAGGTGCCCAAGCTCCCATGGACAGGAGATATCAGATGCAGGAAATGAACACAAGGCTGAAATGCTTCCAAGTCTGTGTCTTTACCCTGCCCATGCTCAGGCCCTGCTTCTACATTCCAGATACAAGGAGCTGCCTTTAGAATTGAAGAGACTGGCCTGCGCTTGAGCACGCTAAGAGTAGAGGGTACATCTGCACCTTGACCCATTTATAGCCATATCGTCACAATGCACAATTAGGAGTACCGAGTTTAAAGAGTGGATGACTTGTGTGTCATTTCTTCCCACCCACCCACCCCCTGCCCTGGAGACAGTGGGGGGAGGAGAGCAGAGGGCTGTCAATGAACAGGGTGGAGAGGAGGCAGAGACCTGGCAAATTCATGTCCCTGGTCCCATGATGACATCATAGGCAAGTGATATTTTTTCTAATGTGTTTGCAAATATTTGGATTGAATTTGGTGCCATGGCAGGGCCTTACAGTTAAAGGCAGGTGAACTGGGATCAAGGGCTAGCTTGGCCAGCTAGGTCTCTCAACCTTGCTCTCCCCATCTGTGAAATGCCTCACAATAAGGCATTTGTGTGAAAGGGCTTTGCAATCCATTTAGCAGATCTGGTTCTTGGTGTCAGTCAGTCATTACTGCCCTGTCTACACCACCCAAATCTCTCAAACAGGACATTTGATCTTCCAGGGTTTTTTTCTTCTCCAAAATCAAGCATCTATTATGAATCCAAATACCCAAACCAAATATTATTTAGGGTACTCTTTTCTTCTTTCAGTCCCCCATGCTACCCGTGTTCTGGCACATCAGTGATTCCCAGCGTCTTTGCAGGCACTAAAGGTCTTGAGTTTTCTTTCATACAACTGGCCACATTGGCCCCCTTTCTCTAGCAATGTGAAAAACCAACAGCCACTGAAGACCTAAAGAGTGTCCCATCAACCTGCCAATCATATTTACACACCCAGGAATGGGCGGTTTTAGAGAAACCACATTTAACCCAGGAAACAATTCTACAAAATCTAAAGCACAAATCCATAAAGGAAAAAAAAATACCAAACTGCTTTCCAGGACCCTTTCTAAAGGAGCCACCTGGTGTGTTTCTCCTTACGATTGGCTATTTGACATTAAGTCCAGTGTTCCTGATCCTGTGAAACCAGCTTGTCTTTCCCCGATGTCTGGTGGAAGAAACTGGCCCTAAGAGGTAAAGGGGTTATAAGTTAGTGATAAACTTGAAATGAAACTGGGGGGAGCCCCTTGGTTTTTGGTCAAGCTGCTTTCCCCTTTCTTCAAGAAAGAAAGCTATTTTGGCCCAAACATACCTTTTTAAATATGTGGACAGACATCCAAATGTGTCCCCACTAACATACATCCGAAGATCCCACAGAGAACTGAGGACACATCTGCAAAGCCGGAGAGGACCTGTACCTGAGACGTAAACTGTGACCGCTTGCCCTATGCAGATGCAGGAATCAGAACACGTCCTCAGCTTGTGATTGTGGTGGCGGTTGCATTGACAAAAGGGCAGCCACACGCAAAGCATCAGGCCCTACTGTGGACTAGTCAGTGGGGGGGTCTCCATTTCTTGGTGGAGACACACATGGCCAGAGTCACATAGCTGGACCCCACCTTAGAGTCAAAAAGGAAGGACAATGAAGACGGCGCCTCACCCCTCACTGTCTCACCTGCCCCTCCTCCTCGTTGCCAGCCAGATCTTAAGTCCATTTTTCCTGATCTTCTCTCTGCCTTGGCCCAGGACTTACGCTTCCTACTCTTCTCCAATCTGCTTCCCCTCTCGCCCCTCATCCTCCCTCATGCACGGCTTTTTCAAATCCTCAACCATATTCTATCACCATGTGAGAGGATTCACGTTTATACAGTTAGTACCAGCCAAAGTCATGTGGGGTTGAAGAAAGAGAACTTCTCTTTAGGGAAGGGGAGGAAACCGACATTGGTTGAGCCTGGCTTGGTTTTATGCTGGTGCCAAGCAGCAGCTGGTCCTCACAACATCTTTGTGCAAGAGATATCTCTATCCAGCTCCAGGGTTGAGGAAATGCAGCTTCAGTGAGGTTAAAAGATTTGCCGAATGCCACCTACCTGGCATCACACCGTTCTGTAGGATTTCATGGGACACAAAGGACTTCCATATTGGTTCCCTGAGATGTCAGGAGAAGCTAGGCCCTCTCACCCTTGTTCTGAAGGGCCTTTTCTCTGAGGCCTGGCCTCAGATTTCCCTTCTCTGGGCTCCCCTCCTTTGGACTCCTCCATCAGCCTCCCCTGCCTCCAATCTGAAGCCAAGCTGTGCCTGAGGTATGGGTCCTCTCTAACCACCACCAACAAAAGCCTCAGCTCCAGGCCTTTGGCTCCTGGTGATTTGCTGTCTCATAAGCCTCACACCCACACGCCAGCTAGCTCAGGGATGTCAGCCCCTGGGAACTCTTTCCTCTCAACTCCCTGCTCTGAGCACCTCCTCCTGAGCCTCTTGAGGGTTGTTTTCCCAAATTATTCCTTGAAATTTTATGTTATTGAACAATTCAATGAAAGTCTCTAGGGGTGGAGGCAAAACATTAATATTTCTTTAAAAGCTCCCCCAAGAGATGCTAAAGTGCAAGCAGGGTTGGGAACCACACCCAAAGGCACCTTGCCTGTCAGTCCATAGCTAGTTTGGGGGAATAAGATATTTTGCAACAGGGAGGGAACACTGAGTTCCCATTTTTCTGTTTGCTTCTGTCAGCTCTGAATCCTGCCCACCCTTCAAGTCTGATAATGCCTCATTGTTCACTGGAAAGAATGCCGTAGTCACACCTTTGGTGCAGGGAATCAGTCTATAGAGCCGTTGACTCACCTGTTATCAGCTGATAAGCTTATGTGCCTCTTGCTCAGAATAGCAATAAGAGACAGTGTGGCTAAAAGAGAAACCTACCCCCTTTGGGAGCAGTTTCTCTGGGTACCTATCTATGGAAGATTAGAATCCCAGATGGTAGATTCTTCCAGCTGGAAAGGAAGTTCAGGTCACCCCCATGCATCTCCATTGTCATTACTAGACATGGCGGGGGGGGGGGGTTCTAGCAATGAGTGGTAGAGAACATTTCTTCCTACTTCCTGGAACCTGCCCCCATCACAGCTCCCACTCTCAGAAGCACCCCTCAAGGGATCTCCGAAGCAAGGAAGAACTTGGTCTATGCATCCAGGCCCAGGATTGTGACTCTGACAGTGGTCCCACAAGTTATAAAACAATGTTGTGTCTTTTCCAACCACGGGCTAAGAGAAATGTGCTCAGGGTGAGGGTGGACCCCTGATTCAAAGCAGGTGCCAGTGTTCATCAGAAATCCAGAGGTCAAGAGATAGCAGGAAGGAGGGGCGCCTGGGTGGCGCAGTCGGTTAGGCGTCCGACTTCAGCCAGGTCATGATCTCGCGGTCCGGGAGTTCGAGCCCCGCGTCAGGCTCTGGGCTGACGGCTCGGAGCCTGGAGCCTGTTTCCGATTCTGTGTCTCCCTCTCTCTCTGCCCCTCCACCGTTCATGCTCTGTCTGTCTCTGTCCCAAAAATAAATAAACGTTGAAAAAAAAAAAATTTAAAAAAAAAAATAAAAAAAAAAAAAAAAAAAAAAAAAAGAGATAGCAGGAAGGAAATGAGGCCTTGCCATGCATACCTGACTCAGCAAAGACAAGAGGGCATCTGACAGCCTGAGGCAAAGGCTGAGCAGGACAGGCTGGCCCAGGCTCCAGTGCCCAAGGGCTCCTGTGGCACAGCAACAGCAACTCTCCATACGAGGCAAGTCCACAGTGATTTCACCTCCCACTTGCCAATCTCACAGCCCTTCTAATGGATGGGCTGAACGGATGGGATGAATGGACTGATTATATAGCTGCTTGTAGAATTCTCTTCTCAGCAGAGAAGCAAAGTTAAAATCAGAAGTTGCTTCAGGGGAAGAGAATCAGAATCAAGCGGCATAGAACTAGAGTGGCTGGATACCATCATCTCCACAGAGAGAAAGTTGACAGGCAAGACCATGTGCCTCAGCCACGGCCACCTCATGATGTGTTTTCAAGAACAAACATTAAAACTACTCAGTCTAAAGAGTTAATGACCCCACCCTTGCTGAGAGTCCAGGAGAAATGTTAATTTGTTATAGAATGAGGAAAGGACATCCTTTATCCTACTTAGTTAATATCGTTTATTTGGTTTTTGTTTGGTTGGTCGGTTGGTTGGTTGGTTGGTTTTGGTTGGTTGGTTAGTTGGTTGGTTGGTTGGTTTTGGTTGTTTTAACCAGATGCCTTGCCAGGTGTTTCCCAAAGGGGATAAATGATTTTGTTTTCTGAATAGCTTAAGGCTTAAAATGTCAGAACAAGAACAGATTTTAAAATCTCCAGCAAGTTTCTGGGTGGATTTGAAGTTCACAAGAGGCCCATGAGGACAAGATGAAGAGAAAGTCAAGCCCCTTCCTCTTTCCATATGTCCAGTTTTCTGGTAGTAACATACACATCAGTATAGCCTGGAGGATATTTCCTGAAGCCTGGGGCTGCCCAGCAAATGTCCTGTCCATACCTGTCCTGAACCAGGCTTGTAGTAGTATAATTGTATGTGTTAAAGAGAACTAGAACCACATCATAAGCAACTATGAGAATAGATACTCCCAAAGTGAAAAGAAATTTGAAGTTCAAGATTTCCAATAAAAATATGATCTTCCCAGATTGTAAACCGCTTGAAGGCAGTGACTATTTTTCATGAAACTTTATATCTTCTACAACATCTGACATAGGGTTTTGTAGAGAATTTGATGAATGAATGAATGAATTCATGGATGAGTTATATTATTATGTAACATATGACTATGAGCACATACCAACATGTGCTGAGTGAAAACACAAAAATATAAATGAATACACAAGTACATGACACACGCTTGCATTTGTTAATAAGGGAATGAACAGAATGTTTGTTCCCAGTATCCTGTGGGGCCAGCAAAACCATTGAGCAAGGCTTTAGAGAACAAAGGTGGCCCTCTAGAGCCCTCCTACATTAAGAGTGGATCCAAGGGCAACTCCAAGGCCCTCATTGGTTCTCTTTGCCCAACTGGGGTCACCACAGCTCTAGCATCAGAACTCAGCTGTAATCTCAAGATGCCAATGTTAATCGATTCAATTCTTCCAGGGATGAATGGTCAGATCCTGGAGGATTGATCCACACCATAAACCAATATATTTATCCTGCAAATATAGTTGCTAATAGGACCACGACTGATTATATAGCTGCTTGTAGAATTCTCTTTTCAGCAGAGAAGCAAAGTTAAAATCAGAAGTTGCTTCAGGGGAAGAGAATCAGAATCAAGCGGCATAGAACTAGAGTGGCTGGATACCATCATCTCCACAGAGAGAAAGTTGACAGGGCCTCCATTCCTCAGACAATGCCAAAGGCTCTTTAACGAATTCTGAATGATCTGCCTCTCCTTTTTCAGTATACTTCATTGATTCCCAATTCTTCCATCATGACAAGTTGCTTTGTGATACACACCTTAGAGTGAATAAGCTGGCAGCTCCATTGATATTGGCCATATTTGAGATGAAAATCTTCCTGGAGAGATTAGAGAGAAATTCCTCCCAGGACGTCCTTGTCTTGAGAGTCACATTCACAAATAAAATCTCCTAGGACATGTTATTCCCTGAGATGATTTTTAGATAATATTTCTTTATACATTTTTAGCGTCCATTTTAGAGGTTGATATTTCATGGCTGAGTCTCCGAGTTTGGAGGATACATTCTCTTAGGTGCTTACAGATCCCTGTACCCTGATGGCAGCCTGTTTTTCCAGGATTAGGTACCTCAAAGGAATGTACTGTGATGGGAAAAACAATTTGGAGATAGTTCTGGGTTTGACCCCCAGCTCTTGCTTGTCCCTCAAAATATGTCCTCGGGCAAGTTCCTGAATCTCTCTGTCTCGATTTCTTCAATTATAAAATGAAGGTAATCATATCACCGACATTGCAGGGGTTTTTTAATGTGGACTGGATTTGTTCATGTCTGAAAAGCGACTTATAGCTTTCAATCAAAAGTAGCAATTGGCTATGATAACTAGGGTAAGACAGAGCTTTCTGCTTTGCTTCACACAATTCTTCAGTTCTGCTCCACCAGAAATACCCACACTTCGGGCCTTTCCCTCTGGAAAACACCAAGACTCATTTGTCTTTCTTTTGTAAATGCATTATGCTTGTAGCGGGCATGTTTAATGACTGTCTTTCCCCACTTCGACATAAGATCCGTGAGCGGAGAGACCATGGCTGACCTATTAATTACTGTCATCCCTGTGCCTAGTCATAGGGGCTCAGAAAAAAACTGTTGAGATGAGTCAGTGCACATTAAGGACACACTAGAAACCACTTTGGATTTATCTGGAGGGGAGGCACTGGGGGAGAGTCCCAGCAGGATCTACAGCTCCCATTGCTTCCTGAGAAGGGAACTGCTGATAAACTGGTCATGTTGAAAGGCCTGTGAGTGATATAGCAGTCTGTTATATATACCCAAAACCTACAGCCTACCCTGACTATAGTAGTCCCTTTGGAAACAAGCAAAAACGTGGTGCCCTTAGTATATCACCTAGTAACCTTGCTTCATCACACGCTATGAATGAATATCGGGTTTTTCTAAAGCGGACGCAACAATATGAAGCAATGAGCCCATATGAAAAGACTAGAGGAGAACGATGTTTGGGATAGAAGCCAAAGTCACGCAGTTTTACTATAAGCTCTATCAGTAATTTTTCATGTCACCTTAATCAAGCTATTTCCTCTTCCTAGACCCCAGCTTATCAGGCTTTAAAATGAGGAAATGAAATAGCTATCCATTGGTTGTCCCTACTCCCAACAGTTCATGATTTTTGTCATTCTACAGACAACTGTGTACATGCAGGTCCTTCAACAATCAGAGGATTGTATGTGGTGGTTTTGCATTTCTCACAATTCCACATCCCCTGGCAATGACAAGGTTCGCATTTTACGGACTTGTTATTTCTCAGGAATTGGATGCTGGCTGATTGTGGTTGCTTTATTTTGTTAAACTAAAGCCTGGTGGTCATGCAGAGGTGGTCTCATCTGTCTGCTGTGTCTTGCCTCTTGCCCCACAGCCATGCTGCAGGCAGTGCGAGCCCTGATGATCGTGGGCATTGTCCTGGGTGCCATCGGCCTGCTGGTGTCCATCTTCGCCCTGAAGTGCATCCGCATAGGCAGCATGGAGGACTCTGCCAAAGCCAACATGACACTGACCTCTGGGATCATGTTCATCATCTCAGGTAAACAAGCAGCCAGGGTTCCCTCTCTCAAATGCTTTTCTGGGAATGTCAAAGTAAAATTATTCTGGCAGAGGAAACATGGTTTCTCCCTATTGAACATGGTTTGAACATGGATCAGAATTTTACGCACTGGGATTCAAGATCTGAGGCTAGAGCCCAATTATGCTCTACAGAATGATCATGAATGTTAAGGTCCCCCTTAGCTGCCATCTGATTATTATAAGAAATTCTCAGTCCTAAGGTAGCCATGTGACTCAGTCCCTAAAGACATTATTTTGGCAAGATTCTTGAAAATGATTTTAAGGAAAGAGCACTTGACACCATCGAAGGACCAAACCCCAAATATTTGTATTACTAATCCTTTGTCCCAAGATGCATGGAAAAACCCCTTTCTGCACACATACAAATCCCTCCACAATTAGAGAGATAAGAGAATCTAAGCACTCTAAGAAGGTCTAACATAATGTCTAGCACATAGTGGGAATTCAATAATCAATGCTTGGATTAGCTATTCTGTTATATGAATGGAATGTTCGCAGTCTGCTCATCTAAACTCATTTCAGCGTACATTGCCTCAGAAACGTTGTGATCCCTTTAAAGCTGACTCTGGAGCTTTCTTGTATTTTGCCCGCAGGTCTCTGTGCAATCGCTGGAGTATCTGTGTTTGCCAACATGCTGGTTACTAACTTCTGGATGTCTACAGCGAACATGTACACTGGGATGGGTGGGATGGTGCAGACTGTTCAGACCAGGTAAGCTTCCAATCTAGTCTTAGTACCCCGTGGTGAATATTGTTATAAAAATCCTATTAAACACATATGCCTAATGTGACTGTCAGTGCCTGAAATAGCAAAAATTTATCAGAGGCAACCATGCCATATTGTAAATCAACAATGATCTGTAAATTCATAAACTTCATTTCAGTGAAATATCCTTGGTGCTATGACTTGAGGCTGAGCTGACATTTGCATTGAAATACAGCGACAGTTCACAGTATTTATCTAACATGCTTACACAGGCCCCATTGTGGTGGCAATGAAACAGGCACTATTAGCCCAGGCATGTAAATGAGCATCAACCCACATCCCCAGACCATGACGGGAACCTGACTAGGGACAGGTGAAAGCTTGAGTAGAACTGAGAAAGGTGCAGTATAGGTGAGAAGTAATGTTATGTTTCTTCCTTGTACAGCTGCCTCTTCTTCTCATTCATTCATTCATTCATTCTACAAATGTATAGAGCACCTGATGTGAGCCAGGAGCTGTTCTGAGAGCTGGGGATAAGACAAGTTCCCCATCCTCATGGACATTACAGTCTAGCTGAGGGAGACGAAACCCCACTATAATTTGGTGTCTGAAGGAGGGTAGAACTTTTAAACGCTGGAAGAGCAACTCTAACACCTATATTCATTTAGCCACTTCAAAGGGACATATTTCAAAGCAAGAAGCAGCAGTAAATTCTTGATGGAGAAAAAAACCTTCTTCTGAGACAGTGATGTAAATATCATATCTAAGTGACCCATCATCTCTGGAGTGGATACACTTGGTATTTCTCCAGCCACACCATCATGGGATACAGACAGGGGATGAGGTTGTATAAATCCATTACTTTCTGCCTCCCAGGAACTCCAGTCCCCATCCATGTTCCTGCTTTGTTTCAAGAATGAGAAGGAAGTGATCCCCATAAGCTCCCCTCATCCTCTCTGTGATCTTCCCACGGTCTCTTGGTTATAAGGGCAACTTAGAAGTACGCTGACCATGTTTTCCTGGGACTTTACCAGTTTTAGCACTAAAAGTCCCACATCCTGGGAAACTCCTCCCTCATGGGGGCAAGTCAGGATGGTTGGTCAACCTACTTAGAAGAGCCTACCTTACCCAGAGTATCTGGGCACCTGTGTCACTGCCCCTGCCAAGAGGAGTCACCCACCCCACTGGCACACAGTGCTAATACCCACATCATCCTCTCACACCATCTCCCTAGAACCTACACCATCCTTCAGTCAGGCAACTTCAGTCCTGAGATTGAGACTATAGGATTCTAGAATGTTCACCGAGTGCCTTCCTCCATAGATGGGCAGCAGTTTTTCCCTTCTTTCTGTTTTCTCATCCTCTCTACCCAGAAGTCACACAAGACAACACAGCTGCCACGAAAGGTCTTGACAGTGAACTGATGGGCTTTCTGGTACCCCATTTGGTCCCAGCATCCCATCCTCTGCCAATGCCGTGTTAAGGGTACCCAGCTACAAAGTGCCTGCTATCATGCTATTCAGAGCTTGTGAGGTGTTTTGTATTAGCCTAAACACTTCATTTTATAACTTGAATTATTCACTACTTTTTAAAAATTAGAAGTGTCATATGTTGGGTTACTCAAACACAGAGCCTGAAAAACAGATTCTGAGGTTTCATGTGCAAGTGATATATTAAGGAAGGGGAGACCGGGTAGGGAGTGAGGCACCCAGGACAGAGAAGAGGGTAATTGCAATGAATTCTGGGACTCAGCCCAATCCTGGGGAGCTGTAGGGCATGAAACATACCTCAGAGTTGTCTTGACTCCCAAACTTTCATACTTCAGCGCCAATCAGCCTCTGTGCACATGGGCAAAATGGCTCCAGTGGCTAAATCAAAACCTGACCTCCAAAGGAAAGCATGGGGGCCAGCAGGCAAAGGCAAAGACCACAGGAGCTGAAGAAGAAACACAGAAATGGTGAAAGGGACATAAGGGACACGGGCAAAGCACCATTAGTGTTTACTACAAGGATATTTCACACCATACACACATACATGCACACACACACACACACACGTATGCAATCCGTTTTTCCAGCTCCTTGTAAAAGAAAAACATCAGATCCAGCAGTACTGGGCCCTCGCTCTCTATGGCAACAATCTCTGCAGCTGCAAAATAGTTGCCCTCTTAGCAAGAGCTCACCCTCTCCAGTTTATCCCCACCACTCTCAAATGTCCCAGCGCTGAGGCCATTTATCATTATGCTTGTGGGGGTTTTCCCCACTTCACTCATTTAAATTTCTTAGCTGTCCTAGTTAGGTATTTAAGTTTGCTAACCTTGACCAAGAGGATCTAAGTGAAAGAAGGAGACCTCAGTCCTCATGTTCCCCTTGCCCAGAAGATAGTATTAGCTTAATGATGAACAATGAAGGCTTTGGAGGCAGAAGGATCTGCATTTGAATTTCAGTAGCTCCTGTGTCCTTCCTGGGTCTTTGGAAAAGTTACTTAGCCTCTCTAAACCTCAATCCCCTCCTCTGTAAAATGGGAGTGAGAAATCCTGCAAAATGAGGCTGTTGGAAGAATTAAATGAGATTGTGATAAAGGTGCCCATCACAGTGTCAGTAAGGGCTCAATAAATGCTAGTGATGGTTGTCATCATTAACATTATGTGGCCACTCGACCATCTTTAGAGGTATCAAGGACAGGGGTTCTGTCTGC
The DNA here is from genome assembly GCF_007474595.2 of Lynx canadensis. Lineage (NCBI taxonomy): Eukaryota > Metazoa > Chordata > Mammalia > Carnivora > Felidae > Lynx > Lynx canadensis. The sequence continues at coordinate 33,632,977 of NC_044311.2, forward strand.
ACCAGGGCTGAGGGACCAAGACTTCCCCCAGGAGATTTACGCAGGGGCCTCTCGGGAGGACGCCCAGGAAAAGGTTAGGTGTTAAGCCCCTAGCCATGCTGGGGAGGGCCAACAGGGTGGGATGGGGTTCTTCATTCCAAGCCAACAGCTTTCAAAACAAATGTCTGTCACTTCCAAGTCCAAAGGAAGTAAAAACTGCCTGCAGATAAATGTTCTTCCAGAACTTTTTCAAGCCCTGAGCTCAGTCTGCCAGCTTTGCCCTTTACATTACGTTTGGTCATCAGGCTTATATTGCTTACTTTGATCCTGCTAAAATGTGTGTACTTTTAAAGCACATCTAGAGGATCTTATTTTCTTAGGTTGTGGAGGTCTGCACACACATTGCTGTCTTCCAGCTACTGGTATAATGTTCTTAGTTGGTGACTTTTAAACATACTAGTGATTCATGGTGTTCCACAGACAGCCCCATGCTCTTTGGTGGACACGAGGGGACAACCTCCAAGGGCAGGTATCCGCCATGCTGAGCTGTCCTTTTCTGTGGGGCTCTTGGAGATGAAGGGAAAGTTGGTAACTTTCTAACCAACGGAAATACCCAGTGACATCCTAAAAGTTTTTGGCCACTCTCCCCACTGTCCACAGAGGTCCGTGTGGAATCAGAATTATTCTATTCTCAGGAGACTTGGTTCTCGGACAATCCCAGTCAGATCTAACTGAGTCCCATGGAGGGACTGAGTTCCCCTGGGAGGGAAGGGCACCAGCACTGGAGTCAGACCGCCACAGGTTTGAGTTCCAGTGCGAGCTGGACTAGAAGCACCATGAAAGTGAGGGCTTGGTCACCCCTGCATCCCAGTGTGCCAGGGCAGTGCCAGGCACACGGCGGGAGCTCAACACATACCTGCTGAACAAATGAGTAAACAAATGAAAGAATGAATGGTCACTTCACATTAGTTCTTCCTGACGATAATGCTCCTACCTGCGTGGACGGCTGCCAGGGCTACTTGAGTTAGGTAAGATGAGAGCTTACTGGCCCACAGTAAGAACTCGAGGGGCCAAAATTCCTTCAGAAATAATAACTTCAGACTGCTTCCATATCTCTCAGATTTCTCTTGCCAAACCTTGAAGACACCCCCCACCCAATGCCAATAGGGAGGGAGGGGGATTTCCAGTGATGTTTCTCTGAGAGTAGAGACTTATAATTAATTCTATGCCTGAGTGATGCCAGGGGCCGGAAAATCCCACAGCCGTTTTACTGACTAGCTTCAGTCCCACTTCTGTTCTCCAGGGTCCCTCGTTCAGTCAGCTGTGACCCAAAGAAGCGTTCAGCGGCATGGTCAGGGATAGGTGTGGAACCCCCAGGAGGGCTGACAGAGAGGATGGGCATGGCCAGGCACAGCGGGTAGGGTCTGAGAGTGGAGTCACCCATACTCATGGCCTCACTTCCCCCCTCAGGTACACCTTTGGTTCGGCCCTGTTCGTGGGCTGGGTCGCTGGAGGCCTGACGCTAATTGGGGGTGTGATGATGTGCATTGCCTGCCGGGGCCTGGTGCCTGAGGAAACCACGTGAGTCTCCCCATCCCAGTGCAATCAGACATTTCATCCGAGTCCATTTTAAAGTATAATTTGCAGCCAGAAGGATCAGTCTGGGTTTTTGAAGAACTTTATTAACTGAAGGATCCTGAGCCTTCTCTTTTATGGGGGACCTAAAGAACAGAATAGGAACATTTCAGCTGAGCAGATTTAGGAATAATCCTGTTTGAGAGAGAAAAATATCCCTCCAGGTTCCCTCAGACTCCAGGATTCTGTAACTCTGTGGTTCTCAGCTGAAAACAATTCTGCCCTCCACGGGGTATTTGGCAACAACTGAACACTCTTGATTGTTGCAGCTTTGGGGTGGGGTGGGGGTGATCCTGGCATCTAGTGGGTGGGGCCCAGGGATGTTGCTAACCCTTGCCCAGTGCACAGGTCAGGCGCTCACAACAAAGAGGCATCTGTTCCAAAATGCCAAAGTACTGCTGCAGAGAAACCCCACTGTAACCCCATAAAGGGGCTCGGAGCTGGGAGACCTCAATCCTAGTCCAGTTCTGTGCTAACTAGTCCTGTGAGTTCTAACAAGTCATTTGCCTTCTCTGGGCCTCTGTCAGCTTACCCATAAACTGTGCAGATTAGAAGAGATGGGCTCCATGTATGCACCTTCGCACTCACAAATTCTTGGATTTTTTTTTTTTTTTTTTTTTTTTTGGCCTAACCATGTTCCCCTGGACATTGTTTCTGGTTCAGCTTCATTTTAATTGATTAACAGCAGGAACTCACTGGTCACTAAGACTGGCTTAATACAAGGCAAGAAATTCTGCTCCAATGCAGAGGCAGAAAAGCTGGTGTCTCAAAGCCTGGGGGTGACCACCTGTCTCAGTTTGCCCAGGGCTAAGGGTTTCCTGGGACACTTTCAGGGCTAAAACAGAGATATTCCAGGGGAAATGGAGTGGCTTTGCCTCTTATCAAATACATCTGTGGTCACGGAATGTTTCTTTTTCTCTCAGCTACAAAGCCGTGTCTTATCATGCCTCGGGCCACAATGTCGGCTACAAGCCGGGAGGCTTCAAGGCCAGCACTGGCTTTGGGCCCAACAGCAAAAACAAGAAGATATACGATGGGGGTGCCCGCACAGAGGATGAGGTACAGTCTCATCCTTCCAAGTACGACTATGTGTAACTCCAAGACACCTCGGCATGGGCAGAAGAACCCCCCCCACCAATTAGAGTGCACTCGAAAAACAAGGAGATTTTACCTTGACTCCTGATTGCTTTTGACTCACAGTTGGAAGTTAGAAAAGCCTTGATTTCATCCATGAAGAGGCTAGATGGTCTGGGCCACATGTCTCTGTCTCTAATGCTCCATCACAAAAACAGCCGAGTTATCAGATATGAATTAGAGGCTATAGTTCACAGTTTCCAATCCTCTATTTTTTTTTTTTAATTTAACCTTCTTCATCTGATGATAGAATGTGGTTTGAATTCCTATCAGACAATAGCCCATCAATGATCTATTTCCCAACTCATCCCCAGAACAATTCTGAAAGGAAAAAAGGAGAGTCGATCAAAAGACATCATTTTCTGCTATTTGATTTTAACCTCCCCCGCCAACCTGGCTACTAATAACACTGATTGAAGAAGAAGTGATGGCGAAAGAGATATGTAATGTCTCCAGCTCATTATCTGAGTTTTCTTACACTGTGATCTTGAACATTACCTGGACCAAAGTGATTTCAGTTTGAAGAAAGCTCTCTGCTTTTGTTGGCATCTGCTAATTCCAGCAAGACACCCCCCAGGGGTCGCCTGACCTCTCCACTGCAGGGCATCTTTCTGTCGCAGGCCAGAAAGTGTCCCTAGAAGAATGAGGAAAGATATTTGTGGGTAATCTGAGTATATTTGGTATTCTAAATATAATTAGAATAAATAATATATTAGTGAAATGATACACTGTCTCTGTGAATTAGCCTCACCCCTGCACTTGAATAGAAGAAAAAGAAAAAATAATGGCTTTTGATATTGTCAATAAGGACTTTGTAAAATCGCACTTAAGTTTGAATTCCATGAAATGCTCACTCATCCGAATTGTTTCCCTTGAGCTCTCCAGGACTGTGACGATACATGATAAATACAGTGTAACCCTGTAAAAACCAAAGGATGAAACCTAGGGAGTGAGTTGAAACAAGTTCTTTTGAAAAACAAGAAAACGTGATGACCCTGAATGTAATGTTACATTTCCAAATGACACATGCCCACACTTGCATGGCCAGAGGTCACATACTTGGCATTGTGGTTACCTTTGTTACTGTGAGAGCTCTTCCCTTCACTAAATTTACCTACAATCGTTGCCACATTGGATGTTCAAGAACCAAAAGCTCTTTGCAGCTGCACACCTTCCTGGTGTTCACATCACTGCTGTAGGAAGCCTACACTCCTTCCAGGTTACCAGAATTCTATCCCGACACCAGAGCCAGAATAGTTACCCTGGGAATTAAGGTGGGGGGGGGGGGGGGGAATCTCTCAAATTACCTAATCAGGGAGCAGCAGGCAATGGGGGAATCTCACCACTGGGTTATTATTTGGGGGAAAAAGTCCTCACATCAACGTGCATATAAAAGTGGCCTCTAAGGAGATGGTGAATATTCATAGGGGGCTTCAGGTGGGACGGATTCTGTCTGGGGAAATGCAGATCACAGCCCATTCAACAGAAAGGAATTTTGTTCACCAATGGCCAAAACAAACTCAGAGACCCTGCTCACTGAGACAGCAATGGTTTGAGGCTATCTCAGATAGAGTATTCATGGAACTCATTGTCTGAGACGGGATAAAGGATGAATAGATAATCAAGAAACAAACCAAAAAAAAAAAAAAAAAAAAAAACAACAGGGATGGGGAAGACAAAACTGAACAACCTAGAGCATGGAGATTGTAAAGAGTTCTCAGTATTTGACTTGAAAGCCATGGGCACAATGAGCTCTCCTTCCTACCACCAGAAAGCCGTGGTCAGGTCTGAGACACTGAGGTGTGTCTCAGGTGGGTTTTTAATTAGCACATTCTCTATCCAACACGTCATTTGAAAGCCTCTATGGAGTTAGACTGTGCCTTGTAATTTTGTTGTTGTTGTTGCTCTGTCCTATTGTATATGCATTGACTATTGACCTGCATGTTTTGTTAACTATTAAAAATACTATGATCTCACATTTGAACAACTGCTGCTCTTTTGTCCTGAGCTTCAGGAAGTGGAGATGGAAGTCTCAGCACCTCAAAGCTGAGGGTATCTTCCTGGAGTGTTTCTCATTGCAGAATCTGTCTGCTCAGCTGTAGCCTGGCTGCCTGGAGGCCAACTAGATCTGATCCAGCCCAGTTAGTGGTTTCTGAAAGTTGAGAAGCCTGAATAAAAAGGGATTTCCTGAGCAGCCAGGCATGTGGCATGGGATCCAAGAACCACATTTAGCCTGTCTGACCCTTAGTGCACCAACCTGAAGCGTCTAATGTCATTGGCCTCCCCATGAGCTAGTAAAACAAGAGAGCCAATGCCTGTCCTCTTAATGCTGTCAAGAACTGGGTTCACCAGCTCAGTTAGCTGTACTCACTGAGGCTGAATCAAGCTTTGGAAGCAACATGAGCTATAGAGTCAGAACAGCCCAACCTCAAATCCAGGACACACCACTTGTATTAGGTTGAGCAAAGGACTTAATCTCTCTGAGGGTGGGTTTCTATGGAATGGGGATGATAAGCATAATGGAATAATGCAGGTATAAACACTCAACTTGCATAACTTTAAGACAAGCTGGGTATTGACTAAGGTAACTAGGATACCTGAGGCCAGCGTTGGCTTCAGACACAGCTGGATCAAGGAATATGACCAAGATTCTACTTTTTCCTGCCCATACTTCAATTCTGCTTTCCTCTCTGTTGGTTTGCTTCTGGAACAGGTTGTCCCCACAGGATAGTAGTGATGGCTGCTCATATTTCTCAGCCTATGCCATCTTTCAGCGAGGGTGCCTTGCCAAAAGGATGTATCTCCTCTCTGATATCTGTAGGAGAAAAAAAATCCTGATAAAACTTATTGGACTATTTGAGTCATGTAGCCACCCCTAAATATCTTCATATAACCAGAGCAGTGGTATTTAGCTTAGCCTAGCCTGGGTCCCACAGTCAAAATGTAGAGACTTGTTATATGCCATTAAGGACCAAGAGTCCTTAGAAATCAGGCAAACTCATTGCTTTGCCTCATTTTTTTACACCTTTGGTTGAATCTGAACTCCAAGAAAAGTTCAGAGGCACAGCGTCTGAAACCTTTCTGACCAGTTACCAAACAGCATATTTATAGCACAGAGGGAGGATCTGAGAGATTACTCTGGTTCTCACAGAAAATGGATAATTTAAAACCAAAAAATGGCAAAAATGTGACATTCAACTTTAAACCAATGGGATTACAAAACTGGTTAGTAGAAAACTGTCCTCGGTTATATAATTTTGAGCTATTCGAGTTTAGATTTCCTAAGATTAGGGACATTTTGAAGACTCTCATGCAAAGACATAAATGAAGGAATCAAATCATAACATACATGTTCAAAATGTGACTCACTATCATTATCCATAAAATTCCCTGGCGAATCCCAAGCTATGAACTACTGAGTATTCCTCTGTCATCACCTTGAGGCCCAAAAGGAAGGAGGTATAATCAATGTCTCCATGGGATGGCCAATTCTTTCACCTTTTTCTAGGGTAATACTCAGCCCCATCCCGCCTCCACAGAACATTACACAGGGTCAACCATTGCAATGACCGCAGTTTTTGCCAAAGCACCTGGCATTTCAGAGCCAACACTTTCCACTGGACAGAACACTGAGCTTGGAATCAGAAACCCGAACTTGTCCTGACTCCAAGGCCAAACAGCAGTGTGAACTTGAAGGATCGACAAGAATTCACAACATGCTTTCATTAATTTTGCATTGATTCTTTGTGATCATCAGTACTGCATTTAATTCTTTTACATGCTTCATCTCTACCCCTCCAACAGTCTTGATCTCACTAGCCTCCAACCTGTGACCAGTCTGAGTGAGGGGCCCAAAGCTCCCAGACACGGGTCCGCAACCACACACACACACTCACACACACAAATGAACACTCACAGATACACACAGTCAAACACCTGGTTATGTTTCTGGATCCTCGGCAGGGTCCCTAATTTATCTGATTTTTTTCAACTCTTGGGCATTTACATGTGCCTCAGAACTGCTTTTGAACTATTCCATTCCTTGAGCTGAAGCCTGGCTGATTTTTCCTACTTACCAACCCACAGTTAGAAAGGAAAGAGATTATTCTCTTTATAATAGCTCAAATTATGGAGCACCTGGGTGGCTCAGTCCGTTTAGGCGTCCAACCTCAGCTCAGGTCATGATATCGCGGTCCGTGAGTTTGAGCCCCACGTCGGGCTCTGTGCTGACAGCTCAGAGCCTGGAGCCTGTTTCAGATTCTGTGTCTCCCTCTCTCTGTGACCCTCCCCCATTCATGCTGTCTCTCCCTGTCTCAAAAATAAATAAACGTTAAAAAAAATTTATAATAGCTCAAATTAGTATGAAATAAGCATTAAAATAAGCATTAGGAGTTGAAGATAAACCTTTTGTTTAATATTGAGTGCCAGATACTATATCATGGGGACAAATGTCCACTAAAGTATTTAATTTAGATACCAAAAAAAAAAAAAGTTCTAACAGTGATCGCTTAGTGTGCATACCACCACAATACTCCAAAGTAAAAGCAACTACTACCTAATGAACAAATAAAATGAAATCTCTTAGCCACCCCTACCATAGGGGTTGCTAAAAGAAACCAGACTTCTTCCTTAGAGAGCCTTCCAAGGAAAACTGGGTCCTGTGTGGAAACAAGGAACATACAGGTCCCTTCCATAGAAAATAACATATTTTGTTCTGTCAACCTATATTTTTGGAGGACTATAAAGATAATGTTATATCTAATATAAAATAAGGCTAAAAGTATTTGTCCTTTAATCCAGCAATCTCCCTTTCTCAAATTTCCCCTAAGGAAATGATCATAAATATTTATGCCTAAAAATATATATCATTTGTTTAGAATAGTAAACCTGGATCCAAAGAATTTTTTAAAGTGGTTGCTTCTGGTTAGGGATATAATAATACTTTTTCTTTATATTTTTCAGACTTTTCAAAAATTTTCAACAATATTTTCATTTTATACCCAGAATAAACTACCATTTCCTGAGCAGACATTAAGAATGAAGAAGAAAGCATTGATGGCAGAAATGACTGCTAGAGAAACACTATTTTGAACCTTTAAAAAAAATACAGATAATTATAAATGTTAATATTACTATCATTATCATCTGTTTAGATCTAGCAGATCTCAGAGATAGGTTCAGGCACTTTCTGTACACTGGCTCCAATCCTCAAAATAATCCATGAGACAAGTATTATTATGCCTGTTTCACAGATAAAGAAATCAAACTCAGTGAGGCTGAATCTTGCCCAAGTGATGATCAACTGTCCTGGTTTGTCCAAGATTATCCTCGGTTTAGACTGAAAGTCCTACATTTCCAGGAACACCTCAGCTCCCAGCAAACCAGGATAGCTGGTCACCCTATGTCAAGGCTACATAGCTAACAGAAAAGCATGGCTCCACACCTCACTCTCTTTCTAATATGCTGGAGTGAATCTCACTAAACAGGTAAAATACATACAAAGGAAAGAAAGAAAAAAGGAAGGAAGGAAGGAAGGAAGGAAGGAAGGAAGGAAGGAAGGGGCAGGAGGGAAGAGCAAATCAACTTTAAAGAAAAAAATATTTGCCTATGAATCCAACAAGCATAATGCTTAAAACAGCACATAGCAAATTCTATTTTTTAATTAATTTATTTATTTATTTGAGAAAGAGTGAGCATGAGAGAGAGGCAGAAAGAGGGAAAGAGAGAATCCCAAGCAGGTTCTGTGCTGTCAGCACAGAGCCTGACACGGGGGCAAAATCTCACCAACTGTGAGATCATGACCTGAGCTGAAATCATGAATTGGACACTTAACCAACTGAGCCACCCAAGGCACTCCTGCAAATTCAATTTTTAATTCTCAAGTTAAAAAAAATGTCAAACAAGAGCAAATCTATTGTAAATGGTGGACAGATGGTAGGAATGGAAGAGAACATTAGGTCCCTTCTGAGCTGTCACATTCACCTCAGCTAAGCTCTCAGGGTGTTAGGCAACATGTGTGCACAAAATTTTAAGGGTTCTAGGGCCAGAGAGGACTGTGGTGTGATGCCACCTGAAAGGCAGGGAAAACCCCAGGGCCCCCCAAAGTGCTGTCTGCAGGTAAAAATCCTCCAGTGGTAGCAGCTGAAGGTCCCCAAGACTGGGTTTGGGCCAAGGCCCATGTCAACTTAGCACTAATCTTAGGTTGGGGCCCCCAACACTGGGGTCTGAGTCAGTCTCCACCAACCTTTGAGAGGCTTCCCATTCCTTTCTTGTCTCAAGTGGAGCTGGATATGACTGGTCTTAGGTTTGTGACCAGTCCAGTCTTCCCCTCTTATCAAAGCTGCCACCCTTAGTCCTTGTTGACGATAAAAAAGCTTATTTGTTTTACTTGACAAGCCAACTTGAATTTCCCCAAAGTATTTTTTAAAAGGTGAAATATCAAACATATTAGGCACGTAGGACTTTGCTACCTATACTTAATGGTCGAAGGAGGACAGTTGCCATAGCAATGGCTCTGATAAGAATGATGGAGTGAGACTGGAGGGTGAATAAAATACCATTATGGGGCACAGGCTGCCCAGCCAGCCAGCCTCTTATGATACTGGGAGTGTTTGCCCAAGTCTTAGGAGTTAAGTCATAATTGAGACAGAGAGAGAGAGAGAGAGAGAGAGAGAGAGAAACAAAAATGTCCAGTTGTAAACAAACATTTTGAGGGGTGGGAGGTCAGAATATGGATGGAGATATTTTGAACATCAGCAGTGAGTGCATGTGACTGTCTTGTCACTAGGACTGGCAGAGCCCTCCCTCCAGTGGCTTTCTTGCAGACAGATCGTCCCATCTACCTGCAGAGGGGCACAGCTGATAGAACACAGAGAACCCGATAAAGGTTCATGGAGAGTTGGCATCACAATGACCCTGACAGCTTCCCTGGCAACATCCAGCAAGATTCTACCTGGCTCATTCTCTGAGACCCAGTAGTTCCATTCCTGGGAATCTGCTCAAAGGAAATCGTCCTGACCACGGTCCTGCCGCTAAGGGAGTCCTCGACAGAAGAATGGTGTACAGAAAATGTGAAAAGAAACTTGATACTGCTATCACTCCAGACACGTGTCTTTGCACATCCAAATACACAAGCACATCCACATACTACAGAAAGTGGTAAAAAGAAGCTGAACAAAAATAAAGCCCTGACTTCAAAAAAGCAAGAAATCAGTCACATAGAAAGAATGAGTTCTCCACTTGGAGAATTTGTAAAAGTTCTCTGCACTACCCAGGTTCCCATTCCTGGCAGGGCTGTGCCTACAAAAAGGGCATCCGTATGATGTGGGGAAAATAGGTTTTAGACGCCAAAAACTACCAGAAAACATCTGTCTAGATATATTGGTGAAGTTTCTGTCTTTCTATAAGATTTTACTTTCTTCTTGGACTTTTGAAGGCATAACATAGATGTTCAAGTTACAAAATAGCATGTTGTAAAACAAATAGTTAAGTTTAAACCAGGGAAGTTGATCAGTGTTCATTCTTTTACTCTCAGGAAGTTTCTGAACAACAGCAATAGAGTCTTCCGCCTTGAATTGTCATTTTCCTTACAAGCATTTTATTGAAGTGGAATAGGTGGCAAATTTAATGGAAAATAAGATGTCCCTGTTCTGTATGTACTTCTTACTTAACCTTATTCAGATCATTCTTATTATCCTCTACTTTGTAAGTATTGCACAAGTGAGATCATTGACATTTGCCTCTGAACTTGGTGTCCAACTTAAAATTCTTCTCTCAGTCCCTGTTGGTTGCCTAGCTCTTAGAACCAATAGTCCCTCAATTCATTGCAGTTTCACTAAGTATTTAAATACTTGAGACTATTATTGCTGAATGGGTCCTTAGTAATTAGTCTGAACCCAAATCAAACAGACTGTATTTCTTGGAACCAAAACACCAATACCTTTCATCTGAGAACAAGAGCACACAGAACACCCCACATACGTGCAAATGAACACAGATTTCAGAAAAACATATTACACATGTTACCTTGAATTCAAACTGTCATGAAAGCCCAGAGCACAGTGGTCATCCATGATGATATGTAATACAAATGGATCACCACTCTTTGGAAAAGCTCTTTGAAGCAAAAACCAAACTTTTTTTTTTACCTTCTCCCCCCCCTCCTCCCCAAGAAAGAAAAGAAATACATAGAACAAAGGGGCAAAAGATGGAAGGCAGAAAGAAGTTCCATGCAGGGTTGTTTTTAATTCTGTAAAATCAGAAAAAGGGGGAAAAAACCCTTCTTAATCCTAACAGCAGGAAAGAAGTTAAACTATTGCACAGTAGCATAATGAAATACAATGCAGAAGATAAAATTATGTTTAAGAAATTGTCACGGCAGGGGCACCTGGGTGGCTCTGTCGGTTAAGCGGTTAAGCAGCCGACTTCAGTTCAGATCATGAATTCATGGTTTGTGAGTTCAAGCCCCGCATCAAACTCTGTGCTGACAGCTCAGAGCCTAGATGCTGCTTCAGATTCTGTGTCTCCTCCTATCTCTGCCCCTCCCATGCTCATGCTCTGTCTCTCTCTCAACAATAAACATTTAAAAATTAAAAAAAAAAAAAAAAGAAAATCATCACACCAGTGGAGAAATTCTCATCCTTTCATGTTATAAGAAAGGGAAAAATTCATCATTGTAAATATACTATGACCCGAATCATGGGGAAAACAGACAATCTGAAAGGAAATGCATCACACTATTAACAGTTCTCAAGTGTAAGTGCCGAGACTTGGGTAAGTTTATTTTCTTCTATTCTGTTTTACTAAATTTTCTGTATGGAGCATGTAGTTTTTATGTTTGCAATAACAGCCTCATTTTTAAAGACCTACACATGTTCTCTTACCTCGTAGCGTTCCCAGCTCTCTTTGCTCTTGCCTGTTTCTGCTGTAGAGGCTGGAATAGTCACTTATCCAGCCACATTTGTCCTAGCAGAAGCCACATGGCACAGTTCCAGCTGTGAGATGTGAGTGGAAGTCTGAGCCCTGTCTCTGCCCTTTCTCCCTCTTCCTGCCTAGAACGCAGACGCAGTGAGCGAGTGAGGCCGTGGCAGCCATCTGGGAACCAAAGCTGAAAAGGCCAAGAGAATCACAGAGATGCTGATGGTAACACCGTCAGGCACTGAGCCAATGGTAGCAGTTGAGGTTGTTAAGACCCTGATGAAAAGCATTGGAGGAAGCTGTGTGGCAGTAAGGCCAAGAGAAGAGGTTCTCAACCATTACAATCACGTGGGCAGGTTTTGTAAATATTGATGCCCAGGTCCTAATCCTGGAAATTCTGATTTAATTGGTCTAGGCGGTCACCTGGACATGGGGATTTTTAAAAGCTCCCCAAGTGGTCTGGCCGGGGTTGAGAACCAACTTCTGGAGGCATACAGAAAAAGAGGTCAGAGATGACACCCCAATCCCCAATGATTCAGACTTCCCATTATGTGGAACCAGTCAACCCCACTGTCACTGGATTTTCTGTAACTGGAAGTTGGATGTATTCCCAACTGATGCAATTGTTTCTTAAGACTGGCCTAAGTGTGTACATACAGGAGTTTAAACCTGGTAAAGTTCCATAGCTCATGCTGGTCACATAGAGATTTCTGTTTCTCAGTGTGGACTTCTCCCCCTTTTGAAATCAGACCCGAGCAAAAACCAGATTTATGAAGTATATAAAAGTACAGTTTTGTTGCCAAGATAGAGACCCCAAATTTAAGATGTCATGCCCTCTCATTCCTTCTTTGCCTCCACTGGTATTGTCCCACTGTGGCAGAGACCATGAAGTATTGGAAAAATCTCAGATGGCATTCTGCCCCAGGGCCCAGACTCCCTCCCCTTGATGTTAGTTCCTGGCTATACCTCTAAACTGTAGGACTTTGGTACTGACAGACGGGGACAAAGGAAGGACCAGCATGTTTGGTATTACCAGGGAGCTTTTTAGAAATGCCATCCCAGACCTATTGAATCAGAATCTGAATTTTAACAAGACCTTCAAGTAATTTGTGTGCTCATTGAAATTTGAGAAGCCCTGTCTGCAAGAAATAGCTGGAGTTAAGTGTTTAAAGCAGTTCTCTCTCTCTCTCACTCTTTTGGTTTCTCTTTTGCTGGTCAAAAAACAAAAAACAATAAAAAGCAAAAAACAAAAAACAAAAAAAACAAAAAAAAACAAGTGGCACTTGTTGGGATGAACACTGGGGGTTGTATGTAAGCAATGAATTATGGGAATCTACCCCCAAAACCAAGAGCACATTGTATTCACTGTATGTTAGCTAACTTGAAAATAAATTATATTTTAAAAAAAAAGTGGGACTGTTGAGGAAGACAGAGCAGAGAGGCAAGGTTGTACTAAGGCTGTGGTGAACAGCCAGCAGGATGCCCTGCCTATGTAACCAGCTGGCTTTTTCTCCCCACCCCTACTCTTCCCAGGCCAGGGCTGGGACCGCTCTCAGCTCTCTTCCCATTGGCATGCATATCCCAGGTGATGACTCCACCCACCAGCCAGAAGACATGGGAAAAGGAGCAAATTAAATTCCTTCTGTTAACCTTCTTGCTACAGCAAATGTGCCGATCCCACAGCAATCTCTTTAGGGAAGAAAATTTCAGACAGCTTTGAAGGGAAAAAATTAATTACCACATTTTGTGTGTATAGAGAAAAAAATAGGGCCTTGGGGGAAATGAAGGGACAGGGAGCGGGGAGGAGAGGGTGGGAGAAGTGGAGACTATATGCCCTCCTTGGGAATTGTCACACAGCAGAGCACACCACCATGAGGGAGATCTGTTTGCAGGAAGATCTGGAAGAAAGATTGCAGACGTCTGTGCAACTGATGCTTGGATCATGACACACAGGTTAAGGCTTTAGCAATAAGAGAGAACAAAGTCTGCTTCCAAAATTAGAAGGGGGAGGTCTATACTTGGAGGGAAGAAAGCCACTCTGAAGCAGGAGAGAAGCAAGGTGCCCCAGTGTGGTCCTAGAACACTGGTTCAGCAGATCTGGTATAGAACATTTTAAAATCAAACACAGGGTGGCATTTCTCAGCTACCCCGTCTCAGCCCCTGGAAGCATATGCCAAGATTTGGGGCAGAGTCTGGAACTGGATGGGTGGTATTCCTCTTGGATGAGAGCCTCCCCTCCTCCCAGCCTCAGAGAGAAGACAGCTAGGCAAATGGGACCCTGAATCATCAGGAGCTTAAGCAGTTACCTCCCAATCAAGGCAGCAAGCTAAGCTGACACGGGAACCCTACCCCCACCCCATGGTTAGTTCAAACACATACGAATGCTGGATAAAACTGAATAAACTTTTTTAAAAAAAATCTTTAGCCAAACTAGAGCATGGCAATCACAAGTGCTGGAAATGAAGAAAGAACTTAAAGCCAGAGCAATGAGTGGAAGTTGATGCCACATGGCCCACAGGAGATTTCCACTAGACATACATCATGGGTTTATATTTTAACCCCCTTTGAGAAGCATCAGACCCCATGCATGTAGATATTTGAACTGAGCTCACTACATAAAGAAAAATGGAAACACTGCCTTCACTAGCCGACAAACACTGAACAGAAATGTGCTACTGATTGTGCACCAGGGATGGGAAAGAAATCACCTGTGAGGAAAATGAACCCACGTTCCATGCTGTATATAAGACTTCATGGTCTACAAGCAGTGCTTCTACCAGTTTTTCCTGGCTTGGAGCTCTTGCATAGCACAGAAATTATTACCAAAACTAGTCTGGAGGAACTCAACTTCTAGTATGACTTAGAAAGTTCCTGCCAGACTAACCCTCCTGCAGATAACAAATATAAACTCTAAAACAGCCACCTGAAGCCACTGGAGAGTAAAAAAAGAGAGGGATATTCTGAGGATAGATGACACTTGGAAGAAAGGAAAGGCATAAAGCCATTCTAGTGGCTTCTGGCCCAAATGAAGGTCAAAGTCAAGCAGCATGGAGCAGCTAAAACTCAGTGAGAAAACCTGAATTCTTTATGGCCTGAAGAATGAAAGAACAGAGTTTAGGGAAACCAGAGCCACCATAAAATGAGAAGGGAATCTTGGAATAAACAGACTGAGAGGAGTAATGTCCAAATTTTGTATGTAAACTTTTCCCTAACTCTCTGATTCAACCCTGAACTATACAAGTACAGGGCTGACTTGTAAACATCTGGCTTAGGATAAAAAACTAAATGGAGATTTGAGATGCCCTCAAGACACAGAGTTTGTGGTAAGAGTACAAGCAAGTTAATTGTTTACACAAACAAATAAACAAACAAAATCAACACTATTTGGAAGAACACAATAGAATCCCATCTCTAAAATATAACATTCACAACACACAGGATAGAATAAAAATTATTTAACATGTAGAGGACATGACCCATTATTCATAGAGAAGGTAATCAGGGAGACTAACTTCAAAATAACTCCAGTGAAAGAATAGCAGATAAGGATTTTAAAGCAGCTATTGTAACTATGCTCAAACACAAAAAAGAAAATGTGCTTATAATGAATGAAAAGATAAGAAATCTCAGCAGAGAAGTAGAAACTACTTTTTTAGAACAGAAACTCTAGAACTGAAAATATGATTTCTGAAATTTATAAAAATGTATTATATGAACTTAAAAGCAAAATGGAGAGGACAGGAAATCCTCAGTTAACTTGAAGACAGATCAATAGAAATTATCCAAGAACAGAGAAAAAGAACTTTGAACAAAAACAAAACCTCAGGGACTTATAATATCAAAAAGAAACAAGGGAGACCTGGGTGGTGCCTGGGTGGCTCAGTCAGTTAAATGTCCGCCTTAGGCTCGGGTTATGATCTCTCAGTTCATGAGTTCAAGCCCCACATTGGTCTCTGTGCTGACAGCTCAGAGCCTGGAGCCTGCTTCAGATTCTGTGTGTCCCTCTGTCTCTCTGCCCCTCCCCCATTCACACTCTGTCTGTCTGTCTCTCTCTCAAAAAAAAATTATAATAAACAAACATTTTTTTTAATTAAAAAAAAAAAAAAGAAAAGAAACAAGGGAGACCAGAAGACATTGGTATGATACTATTAAGGTCTGAAAGAAAAACTCTCAACCTAAAAGTCTATACCCAGCTCAAATATCCTTCAAAAATGAAGGCAAAATATAGTTTTCCAAGAAAAGGAAACCATGTATTTATTTCCAGCAGATCTGACTACAAAAAAAAAAAAAAAATGCGAAAGAAAGTTCTTCAAACTGAAGGGAAATGATGTCGCATGGAAACAAGTATCTTCAAGAAGAAATGAAGATCTTATTAAATAGAACATTGTATGTCACTAGGTATAATGCAAGGTTCAAAGCCTGAGAATCTGAGAGTCAGTCACAGTATCTAGTCTTCCACCATAACCACCACAGCAATTCTGGGCAGCTGTCAATATTCCACACTCCCCCACATAACTGGGAGTATCAATTGAGCCACATTAAGAAGCAAATACCTGTTTGAGAATAATAGTAATGGGCAAATCTTGGCAGTCTCTAAACACAATACTAAACCAGGAAATTCTTAACTTTGGGAACCAACTGAACTGAAAGAACAATTGTGAAAATGTTACTCTGCAGACACTTGATATAGAAGTGAAGTTTCCAGGAGGCAAATTTCCTCATGAGCCTCATATCTCAAAGGCATCTCCTAATAGGTCTTAATATGATCAGCAAAGCCAGTACAAAAGACAACAAAATAATCAATGGTCATTCTCTGCGTGTCTTGGCCCACAGTAGGAAGTAGAGTCAGCTTTAAAAAAAAATCTTTTTTCATTTCATATTTCTCACCAAGCTATCCATTTGTTAGACCTCTCTAGAAAGGAAGATTTCTCAGCTTCTGAAAGAATAACAGCAGAAAAACAAACAAACAAACAAAGGGAATTTATGCCTAGCACACTGAATTGATTCAAACTACTTGCTAAAATAACTTCTCCACATTAGGGTGATAGTGGGGGAATTGTGTGTATGTATGAAAGCTGTAGGGAAGATACGATTTTAAAAGAAATAAAACTAAGTCCACTCTGCTTTTAATCAATAGTGCTGGAAACTATTCACAGAAGGATTACATCGTGTCAATTAGTCATTATTGTTAATGGCAAATAGTTCAACTCTCCCCTCTCTTTAAGCATATTTCCCCTCCTGGATGTGGAGGAAAAGCCTTTCCAAAGCAGCAGTCTTTGGGCCAGACTGTCTCAAGGGAATGATCATGGCTTCTGCAATGGACAGCTTAACTTCAGAGAGCTGCTGAGGAGTGTGGTTTGCAGAGTAGGGCAGCACAGACAAGGAGTAAAGATGAAACTGTGAACCCCACAGCTGCCTTCCCTCCAGTTCTCTTCCTCTGCTCTGATTCATGCTGCAATAGAGTGGAAACCCTAAAAAGAGGCTGAATGTGAGGCTCCTCCACTTACGTGCAATCCTTTCACATCCTCTTTCTTACATGGAGGCTGGCTTTCCTTTTTCTGAACACAAAGATTGGCACTTACTTCACTGTTTTCCAAATTGAGTTTCATGCACGTAGTATATTTTCAAGACTCACTGTATTCACTTACTGAATAAGTATGTTTTTAATGTCTATTTTACAGCAACATAAAGATAATTTGCTATTAAAATACAACATTTGGGGTGCCTGGGTGGCTCAGTCGTTTTAGTGTCCAACTGTTAATTTCGGCTAAGGTCACAATCTCACAGTTTGTGAGTTATATCTCTGCATTGGGATCTGTGCTGACAGCATGGAGCCTGCTTGGGAGTCTCTCTCTCTCTCTCTCTGTCTCTCTCTCTCTCTCTCAATTTTACTGTTAGTTAAAGCCAATGCATGAGAAGAGCTAATCAAAACTAACTTGGACAACCATGCCAGGTTTTCATCAAGGACCATGGATGAATACAGCTCTTCCAGAAATTTCCACTGTGCTACATGGGTTTGGTGAACATGATAAACATGAAAACTGAATGTCCTAGGACATCCCATCCCAAGAGAAGAAAAGTGGGAAAGAACAAGGTTACTTCAAGGATGAGCAGGGATGATTCTGGATACAGAGTCATGGTTTCATTTTGATTGTCCTCTAATCTACTGCAGATTGACTTGTATCTGAATTCTAGGGCAAGCTCACTACAAAAAGAAGTGAAAAATATTAACAACTACTTCACTAAAATCTCCATGACATACTTTGAGAGGTACTAGTAACTTTAGTACCACAACCCGGCTGATAAGCAGATGCGACTGACATTTCCCGGGGAGGAGGAGTGGTCTTCGAATCTTGGGTACTAAACTTACATAAAGTCTCCTTGTTTGGAGCCAGGGACAACAAATGGCTGGATCTTAAATGCCAACTCGGACAGATTCCAATTAACTGTTGTTAGGACTCAGGTATGAGAGAATGTCGTGATCAATGAGCAATGTCTGTCATGGAACCAGCTGGGGAATGGTAGTACACTTGCCACACACTCACCCCCCCTGAATCCCTCCAAGATGGAAGTCAGCCAAGCATTCCCCGTATCACACTGAGGATGTGCTTCTTTCAACATCCCATGTTATGCGTTCAAAAATCTTGTATTTATTTTTTATCTACTCTTAAGCAAGGATATACTTATAAAAGTGCACTGTCTCCAACCAATCTAGTCATTGTTGAACAATCCGACAAACCCAAGAGCCATTCTCATCACATTTATTGTCCCTTATGCTTCAGAGCACTTAACAATCCTCAACTATTGCTATTTCTTAAAAAGCAACAGCACTCCACCTAGTGAATTTCACTTCAGAATCGTAGTACTATTGTTATTTTTAGGATTATTCTTGTCTTCCTGCTTCGTGCTAAAGATTTTAAACATGCGTACATTTGACATGCTTCAAAACTTCTTTTGTTCTTTCAGGGAGCTTTTGGAGAGGGTCCAACTTCATAATGTCCCTGTGAAGCAAGGCCATGCAAAATCCTTTGAATTTACTTTCATAAATATGTCTTGAGTACCTACTCTGTACCAGGGGCCATGGCAGGTACACAGATGAATAAAGAAGAAAGATAAAGTATCATTTGTTGAGACCCTGCTGTGCTATGCAATGTACCAATACCACGCTGGGGAGGTTGAAGTGTTTCAGCTCATTTCATTTCCATAACAACCTCCTAAAGCATCATTATCACAAACACAACTGAGGAAACTGAGGCTCATGGAGGTTACCTGACTTGCAGACTCATGCATTGAGTGATTACTGGAGCTGAGATTTGAATCCTGTCTGTCTAACTCAAAGCCCATGGTGTTTCACTGCACAATGACAAAGACCAAATTAGAAGTATGGTTCATAGGAAAGTGAAAGGAGGGGTGCTGGGAAATTTGGAGTCAGAGCACTTCCTAGCGAAATGTGTGAAAGTGGGCCAGTTACTAACCAACCCTAGCCTCAGCAGCCCAGTCAACATGGGGTAATTCTTACCTTGCAAGGTAGTTGCAAGGAATAAAGATGATATGTGTAAAGCACCTACCACATGGCAGTCTATAAAGAATAGCTACTGTTATTCCTATCCTTGTAAATTACCATTTCTCAAAGAGGCAGGAGCCATTTTCCTACACACTGAATTCTCAGAGTTTGCATTGGGTACAAATCATGAAATCTAGGATCAAAGTTAACAAGATTTTGTTATATGACTTTTAGAAAGTATATAGTTGACTCAAGAATCTCAGGAGAGTCGGCAAGAAGAGAAAATCCCAAATCAGAGGCAAGTTCAAAGACTGCTTTCCTACTCCCAAGTCCTCCTTCAGCCGAACTACCGGCCAGGAATGACAAGGGGACTCACCATTGTTGAGTCTGCCTGTGAATTTGCATGACAAGTGATAAGCGACATAACCACCAAGTCTGGCCCCCTGGAATAGCTACGGCATCTACAGTGAGAGGAAGGCCATTATCTAAACTGTCTGGAATCCCAGGCAAATCATTATAGAAAGGCACAAATTCACACTGGATCAGGCTTTTGATGGTCTGTGGGGGGAGGCTGACTTTGTTTGTTAATGCCACGACAAATGTGTCCTTGAATGAGGGAATTGACAGGACACCTGTCTCTGCATTGAAACCTGATCGGAAGCAAATCCAACCTCTTCGATTCTCTCAGGAGTCTCCACAGGTTCTAAGCTGCTTAGTCCTTTGTGATTCAGTAATTTCTACGGCAGGAAGAATCCATCCTTGTTTCTTCTAGAGATAATCCATCCATAATGCAGCATGAACACTCAAGGAACGGGCTGCCTCCCAAATAGAGAAGGCAGTTGCCTGAGTAGAAGGACTTGAGAGGAACTGAAGATGCATCCCCATGATACCCAAAGCACCCCCCAACCACCACCAAATAAAATTGTTTTCCTACCTCCTGTCACTGACGCTGCAAATTCTACTTTGGAGAAGTGGCAAAGAGCACTTCCCAAACTTTTTCACCAAAAAAAAACCTTAAAAACAGAGTAAGGGTGGGGGTGGCTGTACAACATTGTGAACATACTATAAACTACTGAATTGTGCATTTTAAAGTGGTAACATTTATACTACATGAATTAAAAAAACACATTAAAACAAAACAAAAGCAAGGGAAATAGCCTTGGGAAACTTGTCTTTGTGAGGCCTGAAGGGCCTGGACTCAAGTAGGGACTCTCTCGTGCTTGTTGCATTCTGTACCATAGAATACCTCTGCGTGCTTTGGTATTTGAAGGGTGTTAAAAAACAAAATTCAAGCAAGTAAATTTGAAAACCTAATTGGTTTTATTAAGCGATTCATGAGTTGAAAGTAGAGAAATGCTCCTAAGAGCTATACAAAACGGAAGGGGGATGGGCAAAAGTAATAAACAAAAGAAAAGAAAGGATTGTTTTGGGCCAGAACTTTTTCTTTTTTTGGTGGGGAAGGCGGGGCTGCGGGTTTTTATCATATAGGTTATCTCACTAGTGCTAATCAGGATATTTCAGATTGACTTTTAAAAGATCACATTCCTGGGATAGGTTGAAACTGTAATTAAATCTTGGTTTGCTGTTGTGGGGGACAAACGACTGCAATTTGGGCTTCTTTTCAAGTTATTTGCCAAATAAAATGTTTACCTTTCATCCCCTCATTTTCAAATAAAATTGAAACCCCAGGAAGATGCGCCTTAATTTCCTGGAGGTTTCAGAACCTCGTGGCAGCACCACTCACTTGTGGGCTGGAGAAGCATGAAAGGAGAACCAGGCTTACTGGGGTGTGATCCCAGGGTGTGGATTCTAGGGTGTGATCCAAGGGTATGCTCCCAAGGCATGGGTCCCAGGATGTGATCCCAAGGTATGATCCAAAGGTGTGGATCCCTTGGTGTGATACTATAGTATTGTCAGGGAGGAAGACCTTCCTCTGCCCTATTCCTAGCTGGACTTAGAATCAAATTGACATGAGACTGATTAACAGGAGAAAATCAAATTTAATAGTGTACAGAGGGAGAATCCACACAGACATAAAATCTCAAGACAATGAAGCAACAAGAAGTTTACATGGGCTAAGGAAAAGGGTAAGGCCTGAAGACAAAAAGGGGAGAAAACTCATTAGCAAGAAGGTGAAAGAGGATGTTTGGAAAAACAAGGTTGTTCTATTATGCAGATGTGTTCCTTCTGTAAATGGGGCTTCTGTGAATACTTTTCCTGTTGCAGGCTCTCCTTTCCGACGTAAATGTAGGCGGTTATGGGGGAAGCAGAGCGTCTTTCATGCATCTGCTGGGTTTTTATTACTTCTAACTCTAAATAATCTTTATGCCAAAGTGGCACATTTTGGGGTGTCTCATCCTGCACCTCTTCAGTGTAATCTCAAGGTGTGAGTCCCAAGGTGTGGTCTCAGTATGGTATCCCAGGGTGTGAGTGACAGGGTGAAGATTCAATAGGGTGATCCCAGCGTGTGAACCCCAGGGTGTGAGTGCCAGGGTACGGACCCTTGCTGTGAGACCGTGGTGCTGTGAGACCGTGGTACACTCAGACCACTAAGAGCATCCACTTCCTCCTCTGTTAAATCAGGAATCCAGTACCTACTGCAATATGAGGCATACTCAAAAATGTGCTTTATTTCACAGGACTAATTGGCAAAAAAACAAAACAATAACTACAACAGCTCCCAAACACCACATATACAGACATTCTTACTCACTAGGGGTTATTTCCCGATGTGAAAGAGCTTGTCCAAGTCTGAAGACCTGAGGTAAGCAAAGAACAAACAAGCAAACAAACAAACAAAAACCCACGAACATTTCATGAAAGGTTTCCAGGTGAAGCCAGAAAGAAAAGCTCCTCCCCCTAGTCATAGAGATTCCTTAAGGCCAAGGTTAGGACAGACTTCTGCAGATGGAAGAAATGTCTTTTCCTCATTATGGGTTCTGACTGTATGGTTAAGAACAAAATGAATGTCTTCAGGACAGTACTCACTTTAAGAGATCAATTGGTAAAAGAGTATCAAATAGGAGACTAAACTTGGAGGACTCACATACATCATCGCGCATTGTAAGAAGCGAGATGATTCATTTCCAGAAACACCAAATAAAAGCTGTGGTGTCTAGTTAACAATAAGTTTACAACCTATTAGAAATATGTACAGCACCGCCGCCCTCCTCCCGCCCCGGGCAACAATGGAGTCCCAAACGGTTAGACACTTCACTTCCTGGTTCTTCTTCCCCTCTCCTTTTCTTGAGCTTATTTTTCAAGAGCTTATTTTTCACGGGCTTTGCAATGAGCATGCCCCAAAGAAGTGAAGTCTCTGCGTCACCTCAAGGAAGGTACATTTGTTCGAATCAGACTACTTTTTGCCTTATATGGGCATAGGTGACTTCCGGGTAAGGCTGTAACCTCTGTGGTACTCAACCAATGAGGAATCAGGGGAGGGACTTCCCGCTTCTAGAAGATAAATTGTCTGCTGTAGCTGCCCCAAGTGTGCCTGTCCATCAGACACCCACTCTTGCAAGAACATTGATTAAAGCCTTACTTCACTGTGCTCCAAGTCTCTGCATCCCTCCTTTGATTGGGTCAGTGGGCTTATTTCTCACACCCATCAAGCTGAAACTCACCACAGCCTCACCTCCTGTGCCCAGTGTGCACAGGCCTAAGACTCTCCTCTGCCTCTGCTAATAGCGTTATGGTCATCTTAATGAGGAGAAGGGCAGGAGCAATATAACACTTTGACACAGGCAGGCAAGGGGCCCAGGCCTCAAGGGCCTCTGCTCTTTCACATGCCCCCATTGGGATTTTCAAAGTCCCCTCCAGGGCCTAGACTAGCCAGGGCAGCAGTACCATCTGATAGGGCTCCTTAAGCCCAGAGAAGGGCACAGAGAACTCAGCCCCTGTTTCTCTCCTTCTCAGTGCGCTATGATTCTCTACCCTAAATGAGTGATCAATCAGATGCCCAAAGGGATTCTGGGACTTGTGGCAGCCAGGCAAGCATTTCACTCTTACTAGTCGGTGCGTTGTTTCTCTGAGGGATCATGCTGGCCCCCAAAATGGTATTAACAAGCTGATTTAGAGTGACACATTTCTTAAGAATAAGTTTGGGGTTCTGAGCTATGCAAAGTCCACTGCCACATGTATGGGCCATGCATTAACTCTCACCCTTCCATCCTCAGTGCCACCTCAGAATGACACCGTTGGATAGCAGCAGGTATCATTAATCCTGTGTGTCCCTCATGGCTGGCACCCAGGGCAGTCCTCCAAGCCCTCCATGCCATGTGTCCAGCAGTCCTCTGGGGGTGGTCCCTTCTATACCCCCTGAGGTGTTTTGAGACTATCATTATGCAACACAAATGAGTTCTTCCAATTGATGTCCTCTCTTGCCTCCAATTGATGTGGTGGCATCTTGCTCTCCTGAGTCAGTCTTAAGCCATGGTCAAGAACATATGGACATACTTTACTTAATGGACATACCTTGTTCTTCCCCACCCACAGCCCCTCCACCCATCCTCACTACAGGAATCTCTCTGTGGAAAGCAAGAGTATGGTCAACATGGAAAGGGATCACATTCTAGAAATGCAGCAATTAAAGTCTAAAAATTTCAAGAGAAGGGGGCCTGGGTGGTCCAGTCAGTTGGGCATCTGGCTTCAGCTCGGGTCATGGACTCGTGTTCTGTGGGTTCAAGCCCCGCATCAGACTCTGTGCTGACAGCTCAGAGCCTGGAGCCTGCTGGAGATTCTGTGTCTCCCTCTCTCTCTGTCCCTCCCCTGCTCATGCTCTGTCTGTCTTTGTCTCTTAAAAATAAATAAACGTTGAAAGAAAAATTTTAAATAAAAATTTCAAGAGAAGACATGAACAGAAGATGTGTTATTCTATATTTATGTTATAAAATTCTAAATTTTATAAATTTGTTATAATATACACTATATATAATTTGTATATGTATATATATATAATATATGATATATATTGATATATCATATATATTTATATGATCTATAAAGTATATAATTTGTTAAATTCTAGATTTAACAAGACCAAAAAATTACCACCCTCATTTTCCCATATACTCTGGGAAAGATTTATATTTATGCTCATCAACAACAAAGCACTGCAACAATATTTGAAAGAGTCATTGGAAGAGGTATTCACAGGTTGCAAGATGCAAATGTGGCAGCATTGTAAGCAATGACATAACCAGCATTGAATAACAGATATCAGGGAATTGCAGAGACAAGTAGATCTATATTGCTTCAATACACACAGCCAACAGCTTTGGGAGTAATAACAGTGTTGCTACCTTTTCCTCATGATGAGGGAGATGAAATTAGTGGGGAATGGGGCATTTGACAATAAAGAACATGAAGAGATGGTTCCTGGACCTGAACAGGACGAGATAGTGCGAGGACACTACCAAGGGTCTTCACATGCACTGACTAGACAATAAATAAATCCAAAAGTCCCTCTTCTCCACCGATTTGTCTGTGTTGCCCTGGATAAATCACTATATCACACATGAGCCCATGAGTTTTGTAATTCTTTGTTTTAATAAAATTTCTTATGTAGAGAGCCCCATGAAAAATACTTGCCCAAGGCCCTGCACACCCTGGAGTTTCCCTGGGCAGGGGTGTCTTTCTGAGGCAAGGGAATGGGATTTGTAGTGAAGAGCTGGGCAGAAGCTTGCTTGGGAAAGTGCACTCAAACCTGGGCACCTGGGTAGCTCAGTCCGATAAGTGTCCAACTTCAGCTCATGATCTCATGGTCCATAAGTTCAAACCCCACGTCAGTCTCTGTGCTGACAGCTCAGAGCCTGTAGCCCATTTGGGATTCTGTGTCTCCCTCTCTCTCTGCCCCTCCCCCGCTCACACTCTGTATCTCTCTCTCTCTCAAAAATAAGTAAAAACATTTAAAAATTTTTTAAGAAAAAATATGAGGACAGGAGAACTTGGTTATGAGCGGAGGGTTTTGTATCTTTCAAATAATCTTTATTAGCCTCCCCAAAGCCTCCCCCAATATAAAAAAAAAAAATTGTAAAAAATAAAATTGGCCAAAAATGAAGGTTTGAACACTTGAGGTTAATGTCAGAAGGAAGTATAGCAGAGTGGTTAAGAACAGTAGCTTCCAGGGGAGCCAAGATGGCGGTACAGCATGGAAGTTTTTTGTGTGTCTCGCATCCATGAAACACACACAGATCAACACTAAACCATCCTGCACACCTAGAAAACTGATTTGAGGATTACAAAACAATCTGCACAACCTGAAACACAGAATTCAGCAGGCACACGGCACAGAAAGGTGAACTTGAGAAGCAAGAAGCTGCAGTGGGCAGGGAGCTGCTTTTGTGGGTGGAGAGGATGGAGACAAGGGGGAGGGGATATGGGAAAAGCACCCCTCCCCAAAAGCATCTGGAGAAAAAGTGGAAAATTGGAAACAGCTGCAGGGACTAAACTAAAAAGGGAGAAAGTAGAAAGGAGAGGGTTTAAATTCCATTAATACTGTAAACCAGGGGAGCACAGTCTGCAACTCCGCAGCTCGATAACTGCCGGTGCTCTGGTGGGAAGGGCGAATCCCCAGGAGCAGAGTGGGGTCCGGGAGGTTCTCAGGCTACACGAGGAAAAGCAGTTCCACTGTTGGAAGGACATTTGGTAGAGACTGTGAGGCAGCCTGGGCCCAGCAGTCCCCAGAGAATGGCCACATTCACTGGTGCTGAACAAGGTCGTTAAGGGTGGAGCTTGGTGCCAGATGTGTGTTGTGATTTTCCACAATCCCTGAAATCCTGCTGCTACACTATCTCTCAACTTTTTCCAGGACAGGCTGGCACCTGACCACAGTCTCTGGGCTTTGGCAACATCATGATCCCGAGAACATTCCTGGGTAGGGCCAACATTCGGCCATTGCTCAGGTAGACCCTCCGCAGAGGGGCAGAACAGGTCAAATCCGCAGTCCCTCAGAAGTAAGTGGCCAGGGAAAACATCTGTATCTGAGACAAAACTCGGGAGAGAGGTACTACCTGGGGCTTGGTCATGGACAGTGTAAAAGCGGGGAGTGGATGAAACCTGAAGACAAGGACGGGTGTGCGATTGCTGATTGGGGAGAACAGGGTTCCGATACTAGAGACTGGGTATCTGGGTGGCGCCATTTTCACCACTCCTTCACATGCGCATATGCACGAATGAGCGTCCAAACAACCCACACCAGTAGGCTAGCAGTGCCATCTAATGGAGAGTGGAGCCATTACACTAAGCCCTGCCCAACTGGGCCAACCTTGCTCTTCAAGAACAGAAGTCTCACAGCCTGTTTAGTTTATGGACTATAAAGCACTTCATAGTCTGACTTCTAGGGGAAAACGAAGTAATTTCAGTCATATTTCAGTCTGTTAGCAGGTCCATCTATTCAATTTTCTTTCTTTCTTTCTTTTTTTCTTCTTTTTTTCTCTTTCATTTCTTTTTCTTGAATACAGAAAGAGAAAAAATTCATTTTTATTTTTAATTTCCATTATAATATTTTTCTTTAATTTTTTTACCATATTTTTTACTTTTGTGTAAATTTTTTCAAATTCTAGTTTACTTCCATCATTTCATTTCAGTCTACTTCAGTGTACTTTAGTCTACTTCATTTTTTAAAATTTTCAAATGATTTCCCTTTTTTTTCTTCTTTCCCTTTTTTCTCTAATGCATCAAGTCACTTTCTTTTTTTTTAATTGTTTTTAACATTTATTTATTTTTGAGACAGAGAGAGACAGAGCATGAACAGGGGAGGGGCAGAGAGAGAGGGAGACACAGAATCTGAAACAGGCTCCAGGCTCTGAGCTGTCAGCACAGAGCCCAATGCGGGGCTCAAATTCATGGACTGTGAGATCATGACCTGAGCTGAAGTCAGACGCTTAACTGACCAAGCCACCCAGGCGCCTCTCAAGCCACTTTCAACACCCAGACCAAAACACACCTAGGATCTAGCATCATCTATTCGATTTTGTGTGTTTTTTTTTTAATTTTAATATTTTTTTATTTTTAATATTTTTTATTTTAATTTTTTCTACCTCATTAATTCCTTTCTCCCTTCAAAATGATGAAATGAAGGAATTCACCCCAAAGAAAGAGCAGGAAGAAACAACAGCCAGGGACTTAACCAACACAGATACAAGCAAAATGTCTGAACCAAAACTTAGAATCATGATAATAAGAATACTAGCTGGAGTTGAAAATAGATTAGAATCCATTTCTGTGGAGATAAAAGAAGTAAAAACTAGTCAGGATGAAATAAAAAAATGCTACAACTGAGCTACAATCACAGATGGATGCCGTGGCAGCAAGGATGGATGAGGCAAACAGAGAATCAGTGATACAGAAGACAAACTTATGGAGAATAATGAAGCAGAATAAAAGAGGGAGATTAAGGCAAAAGAGCATGATTTAAGAATTAGAGAAATCAGTGACTCATTAAAAAGGAACAACATCAGGGGTGCCTGGGTGGCTCGGTCAGTTAAGCCTCTGACTTCAGCTCAGGTCATGATCTCATGATTCCTGAGTTTGAGCCCTGCATCAGGCTCTGTGCTAACAGCTCAGAGCCTGAAACCTGCTTCCGGTTCTGTGTCTATATCTCTCTCTGCCTCCGTCCCACTCACACTCTGTCTCTCTCTCTCAAAAATGACTGAACATTAAAAAATCTAAAAAAAATAAAAATAAAAAATAAGAACAACATCAGAATCATAGGGGTCCCAGAAGAGGAAGAGAGAGAAATAGGGGTAGAAGGGTTATGTCAGAGAATCATAGCGGAAAACTTTCCTAACCTGGGAAAAGACACAGACATCAAAATCCAGGAAGCACATCGTGAATGGGATCAGTTTCTTTATTTGATCCTGAGAAACTTAACAGAAGACCATGGGGGAGGGAGAGGGAGGGGAAAAAAACCAAAGAGGTTAGAAAGGGAGGGAGCCAAAACATAAGAGACTCTTAAAAACTGAGAACAAACTGAGGGTTGATGGCGGGTGGGAGGGAGGGAAGGGGAGGTGATGGGTATTGAGGAGGGCACCTGTTGGGATGAGCACTGGGTGTTGTATGGAAACCAACTTGACAATAAATTTCATATTTAAAAAAAAGGAAAAAAAGACCTTTATTAAATACAAAAAAAAGAAAAAAATCCAGCAAGCACAGAGGACTCCCATTAGATTCAATAAAAACCAACCATCAACAAGGCATATCATAGTCAAATTCACAAAATACTCAGGCAAGGAGAGAATCATGAAAGTAGCAAGGAAAAAAAAGTCCTTAACCTACAAGGAAAGACAGATCAGGTTTGCAGCAGACCTATGCACAGACACTTGGCAGGCCAGAAAAGAGTGGCAGGATATATTCAGTGTGCTGAATCATAAAAATATGCAGCCAAGAATTCTTTATCCAGCAAGGCTGTCATTCAAAATAGAAGAAGATATAAAAGGTTTCCAGACAAACAAAAATTAAAGGAGTTTGTGACCACTAAACCCGCCCTGCAAGAAATTTTAAGGGGGACTCTCTCAGGGGAGAAAAGATGAATAAATAAATAAATAAATAAATACCAAAATCAACAAAGATTAGAAAGAACCAGAGAACACCATCAGAATCTCCAAATCTACAAGCAAAATAATGGCAATAAATTCATGTCTTTCAGTACTCACTCTAAACATCAATGGACTCAATGATCCAATCAAATGACCTAGGGTAACAGAATGGATAAGAAAACAAGATCCATCTATATGCTGTTTCCAAGAGGCCCACTTTAGACCTAAAGACACCTTCAGATTGAAAGTAAGGGGATGGAGAACCATCTATCATGCTAATGGTCAACAAAAGAAAGCTGGAGTAGCCATACTTATGTCAGACGATCTAGACTTTAAAATAAAGACTGTATCAAGAGATGAAGAAGGGCATTATATCATAATTAAGGGGTCTACCCACCAAGAGGACCTAACAATTGTAAACATTTATGCTCCAAAATGGTACCACCCAAATATATAAATCAATTAACCACAAACATAAAGAAACTCATTGATAGTAATACCATACTAGTAGGAGATTTCAACACCCCACTCAAAGCAATGGACAGATCATCTAATCAAAATCTCAACAAGGAAACAATGGCTTTGAATGACACACTGGACCAGATGGACTTAACGGATATATTCAGAGCATTTCATCCTAAAGCAGCAGAATATACATTCTCTAGTGCACATGGAATGTTCTCCAGAATTGACCACATACTGGACACAAAGCAGCCCTCAGCAAGTACAAAAAGATCGAGATCCTACCGTGCATATTTTCAGACCACAAAGCTATGAAACTCGAAATCAACCACAAGAAAAAATTTGGAAAGGTAACAAATACTTGGAGACTGAAGAACATCCCACTAAAGAATGAATGGGCTAACCAAGCAGTTAAAGAGGAAATTAAAAAGTATATGGAAGCCAATGAAAATGATAACACCACAACCCAAAACCTCTGGGATGCAGCAAAGGTGGTCATAAGAGGAAAGTATATAGCAATCCAGGCCTTCCTAAACAGGAAAGAAAGATCTCAGATACACAACCTAACCTTATACCTTAAAGAGCTGGAAAAAAACAGCAAATAAAACCCAACACCAGCAGAAGACAGGAAATAATAAAGATTAGAGCAGAAATTCAGAAATTAATGCTATCAAAACCAAAAAAACAGTAGAACAGATCAATGAAACCAGAAGCTGTTTCTTTGAAAGAATTAACAAAATTGGTAAACCACTAGGCAGTTTGATCAAGAAGAAAAAGAAAAGGACCCAAATAAATAAAATCAAGAATGAAAGAGGAAAGATCAAAACCAACACAGCACAAATACAAACAATAATAAGAGAATATTATGAGCAATTATATGCCAATAAAATGGACAATCTGGAAGAAATGGACAAATTCCTAGAAACACATACACTACCAAAACTGAAACAGGAAGAAACAGAAATTTTGAACACACTCATAACCAGTAAGGAAATCGAATTAGTAATCAAAAATTTGCCAAAGAACAAGAGTCCAGGGCCAGATGGCTTTCCAGGGGAATTCTACCAAACATTTAAGGAAGAGTTAACACCTATTCTCTTGAAACTGTTCCAAAAAATAGAGTTGGAAGGAAAACTTCCAAACTCTTTCTATGAAGCTAGCATTACCTTGATTCCAAAACCAGACAGAGACCCCACTAAAAAGGAGAACTATAGACCAATTTCCCTGATGAACATGGATGCAAAATCCTCAACAAGATATTAGCCAACCAGACCCAACAATACATTAAAAAAATTATACACCACAACCAAGTGGAATTTATACCTGGGATGCAAGGATGGTTCAATACCCGCAAAACAATCAGTGTGATTCATCACATCAATAAAAGAAAGGACAAGAATATATATCCTCTCAATAGATGCAGAGAAAGCATGTGACAAAATACAGCATCCTTTCTTGATAAAAAAAAAAAAAAACCCTCAAGAAAGTAGGGATAGAAGGAATCATACCTCGAGATCATAAAAGCCATATATGAATGACCCAGCGCTAATATCATCCTCAATGGGGAAAAACTGAGAGCTTTCCGCCTAAGGTCAGGAACAAGACAGGGATGTCCACTGTCGTCACTGTTATTCAACATAATATTGGAAGTCTTAGCCTCTGCAATCAGACAACACAAAGGAATAAAAGGCATCCAAATCAGCCAGGAGGAGGTCAAACTTTCACTCTTCACAGATGACATGATACACTATATGGAAAACCCTAAAGATTCCACCAAAAAACTGCTAAAACTGATTCATGAATTCACCAAAGTTGCAGGATATAAAATCAACGCACAGAAATCGGTTGCGTTCCTATACACCAACAATAAAGCAACAGAAAGAGAAATCAAGGAATTGATCCCATTTAGGGTTGCACAAAAATGATAAAATACCTAGGAATAAATCTAACCAAAGAGGTGAAAAATCTATACACTGAAAACTATAGAAAGCTTATGAAAGAAATTGAAGAAGACACACAAAAAAATGGAAAAAGATTCCATGCTCCTGGATAGGAAGAACAAATATTGTTAAAATATTGATACTACCCAAAGCAATCTACATATTCAATGCAATCCCTATCAAAATAACACCAGCATTCTGCACAGAGCTAGAACAAACAATCCTAAAATTTGTATGGAACCAGAAAAGATCCCGAATAGCCAAAGCAATCTTGAAAAAGAAAACCAAAGCAAGAGGCATCACAATCCCGGGCTTCAAGTTATACTACAAAGCTGTAATCATCAAGACTTATGGTACTGGCACAAGAACACACACTCAGACCAATGGCACAGAATACAGAACCCAGGAATGGACCCACAAACCTATGGCCAACTAATCTTTGACAAAGCAGGAAAGAATATCCAATGGAATAGACAGTCTCTTCAGCAAGTGGTGCTGGGAAAACTGGACGGTGACATACAGAAGAATGCATCTGGACCACTTTCTTACACCACACACAAAAACAAACTCAAAATGGATGAAAGACCTAAATGTAAGACAGGAAGCCATCAAAATCCTCCAGGAGAAAGCAGGCAAAAACCTCTTTGATCTTGGCCACAGCAACTTCTTACTCAGTACGTCTCTGGAGGCAAGGGAAACAAAAGCAAAAATGAACTATTGGGACCTCATCAAAATAAAAACTTCTGCACAGCAAAGGAAACAGTCAGCAAAACTAAAAGGCAACTGACAGAATGGGAGAAGATATTTGCAAATGACATCTCAGATAAAAGGTTAGTATCCAAAAGCTATATAGAACTTATCAAACTCAACACCCAAAAAACAAAGAATCCAGTGAAGAAATGGGCAAAAGACATGAATAGACACTTCTCCAAAGAAGACATCCAGATGGCCAACCAACACATGAAAAAATGCTCAACATCCCTCATCATCAGGGAAATACAAATCAAAACCACCATGAGATATCACCTTACACCTGTCAGAATGCCTAACATTAACAACTCAGGCAACAACAGATGTTGGTGAGGATGAGGAGAAAGAGGATCCCTTTTGCACTGCTGGTAGGAATGCAAAATGGTATAGGCACTCTGGAAAACAGTATAGAGTTTCCTCAAAAATTAAAAATAGAACTACCCTACGACCCAGCAATTGCAGTACTAGGCATTTATCCAAGGGATACAGGTGTGCTGTTTCAAAGGGACACATGCACCCCCATGTTTATAGCAGCACTATCAACAACAGCCAAAGTATGGAAAGAGCCCAAATGTCCATCGATGGATGAACGGGTAAAGATGTGGTATATATATACAATGGAGTATTACTTGGCAATCAAAAAGAATGAAATCTTGCCATTTGCAACTACATGGATGGAACTGGAAGGTGTTATGCTAAGTGAAATTAGTCAGTGAGAGAAAGACAAATATCATATGACTTCACTCATAGGACGACTTTATGACACAGAACAGATGAACACAAGGGAAGGGAAACAAAAATAATATAAAAATAGGGAGGGGGACAAAACATAAGGAACTCTTAAGTATGGAGAACAAACAGAGGGTTACTGGAGGGGTTGTGGGAGGGGGGATGGGCTAAATGGGTAAGGAGCATTAAGGAATCTACCCTTGAAATCATTGTTGCACTCTACAGTAACTAATTTGGATGTAAGTTTAAAAAAATAAAAATAAATAAATAAACAAACAGTTGCTTCCTAAGCCAATTTCCCTGGATTCAAATCCCACCTCTATCATTTATAGTCATGTGACCTTGAACCTGTCTGAGCCTCAGTACTCTGCTCTCCAAAATGGGGGAATAATAGTAACTCTCACTGACATGCCATTTGTATAATAAGTACCTCTCAGTTATATACTATTCATACAATAAATGCTCAATCAGTGTAAACTACTATTATTTGTTTGTAGAGGGAACACGTCAACCATATACAGAAAAAAAAATATCCCAGATCTGCTTCTATAAAATCCAGATAATTATCCCATTTATCTTTATATTTAGCACACTTCAATTTTTTAAACGTGTTTTTAAAAGGATATGAATTCTCCATTTTAAAATCACACTCTATCCTAGTAAGGATAGACAAAAATCAATTCATACCTACAAACACTGTGTTTTTTGTAGAACTACAGAGATAAAAAGAATACCTTAAACTTAATCAAGGTAAAGATTGACTACAAAGCAACAGCATTTGGAGTAATGACAGACGTTTCCAGAACACAGAGGAATCATGTCTTAATGTAAAGATGGAAAGCAATTATCATCCTAGTATTCCATACCTAAATAGTCTATCTTTTAAAAAATGAGAGTGAAATCGTCTTATTTTCTATTTTCACTTAGTCTAATGGCACACAATTCAAGTAAAAGCATACAGCATCCCTAAATGTGTGCAACTATAAGACAGGTTTTCACGTGCCTTATCCTCTAGTCAGACTGTCACCGCGAAACCCCTTCAATATGGAGACAGGCAACCACCTATGTGAGTACAGAATGTATTGAGAATGCCTGAATCCACACTCCAGAAAGAGGAAAATATACAAGTTAATGGGGTATTAAACCCAAGTATATTTGCCACCTAGGCTGTAGTGGCTGATGAGTAGAAATTATGTGATCATTCATATACAGCCACATTCCAACTATTGAGGCTCCAAGCCCCTATAACTTTGAGTAATAGAAAGTTCCATCTTTGGGGACACCTGGGTGGCTCATTCAGTTAAGTGCCCAACTTCTGGTTTTGGCTCAGGTCATGATCTCACGGTTTGTGAGTTCAAGCCCCACATCGGGCTCTGCACTGACAGTGCAGAGCCTGCTTGGGGTTCTCTCTCTCCCTCTCTCTCTGCTCTTCCCCTGCTTGTGCTCTCTTTCTCAAAATAAATAAATAAAACTTCTAATTTAATAAAAATTCCATCTTTTGCCACAGTACCCTCCCTAACCTTTTCAGATCTCTCAGAATTTATATGCAAAATGCAAATGCACCTAGATCTGCTCACCTGTGGGTCCTAAGTAAGGTCATGCTCCTTCCTGGGGTGGCCAGAAGGCCCCACATGAAAACAGCACTTCTACCTGTACCCTCCCTCAGCTCATACCCTCCCTGTGCCCTGCCATCCCTGCCAGTCTCACAGGTGAGCCTCATCCCCTTCCCTACAGAGCCCAGACTACCATTTTCTGGCTTCCTCCAGGCTACCCTGAAACTGTCTCACCACTGCAGAACTGCCTCTGACCTGGGCAGCCTCTTTCTCCCCAGAACGGGGCTGTCTTCCCTCCTGAGACCCAGTTCTTTCCCAGAGCTGTGTGGGCCCCTAGTGATGCAGCCCTGAACCCATAATTCCTAAAGGGCTTTTTCAAAAGTCATTTTGTTTCTGCTATACATTAACCACAAGAGAACTAATTCTAAAGCAAAAAAAAAAAAAAAAAAGACAATTATGTGAAAAACGGCTCAGAACCATGAAATAGATGCTGATTATAAATATAGGCTTTAGGCATTATGAAATGAGGCAGCTCTAAATTTTCAAAGAACAAAGAGAAAGCAAGAGGATTTTTTAAATATCAAAAGGACTTTCAGGTTATAATTAGTAAATTGACTAACCTTTTTAAAGGTAAAAGTGAATTTCTAAAGCCTAAGGCGTTCATGGAATTCTACAACATTGTAAGTGTGGGAGATCGCCTCTGCCAACCTCCTGACTTCACAGGTGAGAAAACAAAAGGTGACGTGACTTTCCCAAGGCCCCCAAACATGGTTGTGGCTGTCAGGATTCTAATCGGGGCTCCTGACTCCCTTCTTCAGGTTCTTTCCCCTCAAGCGTATGGTAGAAGGTGTGTTCACAAAGTGGCAGCAATCCCCAGAATTATATGAACAAATACATGGTGGTGTTGCTTGTGGGTGGGAGTGGAGGTGATGGTGGTGGAGGAGCCAATGGTGTTGGCAGTACGTATATGTGCTGAGGAGTAGGGGACAGTTCAAGGGCAACCCAAGGGCATGCGGGCCAAAGCTGAGATCCAGTCACAATGGGGTGCACCTAAGAAATTGATGGACTGAGGAACAGGATGAAGCAGGTATACACAAATCAATTCGATGTATCCATAAACAAAATGAGAGAAATAGTACAGCCACTGAGGAAGCAACAAGGTCATGAGGGTTTTGCAGCGTGGGATCGCCGTGCGCGTTGGTTATTCCCAGGACAAGCAACGCCTCCTAACAGTGAGACTCCTTGAGAGCACACAGTGTGGAAACCCATTATCTGTTGACTATTCTTTCCACGCGAGTCTCTCGGGTAGGCTTTGCCAACATAACGGTAAGCAGGAAAGCAAGAAAAGTCCCTGCTCTATACCCTATCTTTAAAGGTTTTGCTTTTTGGTTTTTGTGTTTCAATCACAGGGGAGTTGCCTGGCTGAATGAGACAGTTTGCCAAGTCCTGCCCACCTGTCCTGGAGAGGTGGTACAGGCTGGAAGAACCCTGGGTATAGTCCACACATCCTTAGTCTGTGTGTGGCCATCCGCTTTGTGGCCCACAGCGCCACCGTGTGGTGGGCGCTGGCTGGCTGATCCTGCATAAAATCTAACCAAAGGAGTAGCAGCCTTACCCAGCTTGTCACTTCTGATCAGGGAACCCTAAGCACTTTCCTCTGTATGGCTGCTGAGCTGAACCAATGCCGAAAAAAGGCTGTTGAGTCTTAGGGTGCAAAAGAACTAAGTGACCAGCTCTCGGGCTCAAGTTCTCACCCATCTCCTCTGTAAGGTGTGACTGATCAGAATCATGGAATCAATGAGCAGTGGGCGATGGCTCTCTGCTCCTTCAGATCACCCATCTTACCCAGTCCGCTGATGAGAATGAAATGCACCTTCGGCTTTCACAAGAGCCTAGCGATGACCAGCTGTTGGAAGTGGCAGGACAGTTCAGATCATTACCTCGCTCTGGATCAGGTCTTTCTACTTGCCACGCTTTCATCTTTATTTTAAGTCCCCTCTACCCCTTGGAAATATTTTTCTTTCTGGTTCCTTGCTTAGGTTAGCTCTACTGTCTTGTCATTAGGTAGAACAATGTATGAAGACACTCCTGGCACAGAAACTGACTTGGAACCGGCCCAGTTCAGCGTATGGGATGGCAAGTGTCTGCTCTGTGCACATTCGAGTGATACAAGGGTCAGCAATGCACCCTCCTCCAAATGTTAGCGCCTGGCAGCTCCCTTTTCTGCCTGTTCTTCTAAAGGTAGAGCCTGCAGCATTGTCTCCTGCAGGAAGGCAGACTTGTAGCCATTTGTAACAGCCACAGGCATGAAAACAGATGGAGAGCAGGCCATGTGGGTGCAGGAGGATTCCTTCCACATTCTTTCCTCCTAAATCTAGAGCACACTTGATGTGTCTTTGTAAAACCCCTCAGAAACTGGCTGAGAAGCGGGGTGGGGCGGGGGTGGGGGTTGGGAGGAAGGCTAGGATCCCACTGGAGGTTCTGTTGGCTTTAGAGGTTGGTTTATTTGAATTCCCTATCAACTTAGAGTTTGATTATAGTTTGTAGATCAACTTATGATATGTTATTTCATATTAGATTTTCCAAAGCTGAAAAATGGTCTTAATTTTCATCTCAGCTATATACTACTACCAGGTTCCAGCCATGAGACCAAAGCGTCTTCTACTCCCTAAACTGTGGGTTTATATTTTTATTGGTTTCATGTTGTAACCGTAAACTTATTACTAACTCCCAATCAATGTCATCCCTATATGTTTAAGTGGACTCATTTTTTTTTTTTAAGTAAGCTCTACGCCCAACATGGGGCGCCACATCATGACCTTGAGATCAAGAGTCACATGCTCTTCCAACTGAGCCAGCCAGGCGCCCCTAAGTTAAACTTATTTTTGAAGTTACTTTAGAAGATATGACTAATTAAATTTAATTTTTTCATATTGAATCATGCAATCATAGAATGTAAGAGCTGGTGTAGTCCGCAGATACAAATCAGTGCAGGGATTCCCAAGTGCCAGGCTGTGGACCAGTTTCAGTCCACAACCAGGTTTTCGTTTGTCCAAGGTGAAATGAGAAAAATGAGGGGGGGTGTGTCCTTGTGAGAGGCCAATGATCTGTTCTTGGGAAGTTCTGTCTTTTACTCTAAGATTAACTCAAATCTGACTCTTGTAGTATTTAAGATGTCTTTTATAAAATAATAGTGTGCTAGTGCGTGCCAACTGTTGCATACTTTCTTTCATGTTCTTAGTTGGCAAAATATAAGTTGGGAACCTTGGATCACTACCAGGGGTTTATACTCCCACTTTATTTAAAAAAAAAAAAAAAAAAGCCTGATGAGAATCCAGAACAGGAAGAATTGTGAGGAATGAGACATTCTGCTTAGAAGTATTCATAACATACCCCAATTAAGGTCCAAGTAGTTTCTGTGGTTATACATCAACAAGTTAATCACATCACCTTGGAGTGGGAGGAGGGCTAAGAATAGGATCAGAAAATTGGGGGGGGGGGGGGGGGGGGGGTTTTTTTAAGTTTGTTTTATTTTTGAGCAAGAGAGAGACAGAGTGCAAGTAGAAGAGGGAGAGAGAGAGGGAGACACAGAATCTGAAGCAGCCTCCAGACTCTGAGCTGTCAGCACAGAATCCATGAACCATGAGATCATGACCTGAGCCGAAGTAGGATGTTTAACAGACTGAGCCACCCAGTTGTCCCAGGATCAGGCAATTTGTAAAAACAGAAATAGAAATAACTGATGTGAAAATGAAAAAGAATCTTAATAGGACACTAAGAAATGTCAATTTCTTTGAAGTGAGCTTTCATTTCTCACTCATTCCATTGTCCACAACATTTAAAGAGGAACGATTCCCCCTGGTGGCAAGGGAATGTGCAAATGAGCAAACACTGCAAACATTAAGCTACACTGGCTCAGGTTTTCTGGAGAGCATTTGACCATTGGTAACAAAAATCCCCAAAAGCACACGGTCAGAAGCCGGGGTCCAGGGCTAGCCGGCCTGGGTCAGATCCCTAGCGTACCCTTGCTGGCAACAGGACTTAAAGTTCTGTGAAGACCTGGTCTACAATGTAGTCATCGTACAATGACTGTAATAGTTGCACCTGACTGCTGTGAGGCTCGACCAGTGAATATTCATAAGCACCTTGGACCAGTGCCTGGCATATAACACAGCTTTCATTATTATGTTGGTCCAGCAACCTCACTTCGAAGTATTTATCCTAAGGAAATCTTAATTAAGTGCACAAAGATGTATATACACATTTGCTTATCATTTCATGATTTATCAAAGGCCAAAAGTGGAAATGGCTGGTTAAATAAATTTTTGCCATCTTTGCCTTGTAATACTATGTGACCATTATTATAATTATGTTGATACGTACGTACTGATGTGAGGACATTTATAATCTATTTTCGAGAAGGGAAATCAAGCTAAAGAAGAATAAATATAGTGGAATCCTAGGAAGCAGACATATGTATTTTTTTAATCAGTGCATGTATATCTAGATGTCAACGGTAGTTGCCTCTGGATTTGGGGGTTATTCAAATTTATTTTTCTTTTTTTGATTATCTGTGTCTTCCAATTTTTCTAGATCAATGTTATTGTTTGCATAATTTTAAAATAATTTAATACGTTACATGTCGTGATGGTTAATCTCAGTCAATTTGACTGAGCTAAGGGATGCTCGAATAGCTGATAAAATAGTCTTTCTGGGCGTGTCTCTCAGGATGTTTCTGGAAAAGATTAGCATTTGAATCAATAGACTGGGTAAAGAACACCCATCCTCACCAATATGGGTGGGCATCTTCCAATCCACTAAGAACCCACAGAGAACAAAATGGCAGAGGAAGGATGAGTCAGCTCTCTCTTCTTGAGCTGGAACATCTATCTTCTCCTGCCCTTGAACATCAGAGCTTCTGGTCTGGGGGCCTTCGGACTCCAGGACTGACACCAGCAGCTTTCGTTGTTCTCCAGCCTGAGATGGCAGACCATGGGACTCCTCGGGCTCCATAACCACAGGAGCCAATTACTATCACAAATCCCCCTTTTATATCTGTATCTATACCTATACCCTCTTGCCTCTGTTTCTCTGGAGAACACTGGTTAATACACATATGTTCCAAAGTTCTTATAAATCTTGCCAAACATTCTAAAATGTATCTGCAAGTGGGGAGGAATAAACAGCATAGAAATACAAAACCAATATGTTACCCTCCAAAGTAGGTAGAAAAACACATTTGGAAACAGAGAACTTAATAGTGAACATTCAGGAACAGAGTCATTCCCATTGGTAATTATCACTAGTGCGCATGTGCACATGCAAACACATATGCACATACATCTATTTCACTTGGGCTTGCCCCTGAAAGCAGAGCCTGAGGCAAGGGCTTGGGAATAGGTTAATTTATTTCAGAGGTGCTCTGAAGACGCAGAAGTGAGAGAGTGAAAAAAATGAGACGGCAGGGAGAAAAGCCAATAAAGGTGCACTAATAAGTAGTAACGGCTACAAGCAACTGGGATTCAGTCCCATCGGGGCTGAGAAACCATGGAAGAAACCTTGGAATTGTCCCACCCCTGCATGGGAAGGCTGGAACGATTACTCAACAAATACCCTCCCACCTTGGTCGTGGGCTGCCCTGGTGTCAGCTTTCCCGCACTTCAGGGTTGCACCTGCAAAGACTATACGACCTCCCACAGCATCAGAGACCACCCTGAGGCCAAAAAGCAGAGACCCCCAAGGTGCGTGTGTGATATAGGGGCTGGCATCAGACATATGTCGGGGCTACAGGAGACCAAGACTTGGTGGGGGGGAGACCGGGAGGTGGTGGGGGGAAACCAGGAGGTGGTGGGAAGCACCATAATTTTACATGTCCCTTGCCCAAACCCAGTGACTAGGAAAACATGACCTTGTTGGGAGAATCCTGGGAGGGGGGTGAGCCCACCGCACTTCCCACTCACTGCCCCTTTCCCCCTCACGCACTCACTGGATCAACCACTGCACACGTCCTCAGCTACTCAAAGGTGTGAGTTACACAAAGGGAGTTCACCCTCCAGCTGGCCAGGGCTGCACTGGCCCCAAGTCCCACATAAGGCCCTTCACAAGCTGTGCTCTGGCCTCGCTGAGCAGCCTGGTACCACAAGCCCCCAAGCCCACCCCGCCCCCAGATGCCCTTTGCCCTCTGCAAAGCCTTTCCTCCTTCGTTTCCCCTGGTTCCTCCCACCAGAACTTCAGGCCTGGCCAGGTAGCAGCACCTCTACCCAGAGGCTAAACATAGACTGGATGGAGGGCAGGGAAGGGCAAGGGACCCAAGGCAGGGGAAGAGACGGATGGAGCAAGACTGCCCGTGAGTTGAGCTGATAGCGGTCGAGGCTGGGTGTTGGGGATGTGGACTTTGGGGACACTATTCCTGAAACCTGTAACTCTAAGCGACCCATCGCAGCTGTAGACTAGTAAGTACAGCTGCAACTTTTTACCCAGCCCTCTTGTAGTTTGTCTTTATTTATTTTTTTAACACTTATTTATTACTGAGAGACAGAGAGCATGAGCAGGGGAGAGGCAGACGCAGAATTCGAAGCAGGTTCCAGGCTCCAAGCTGTCAGCACGGAGCCCGACACGGGGCTCGAACCCACAAACCGCAAGATCATGACCTGAGCCGAAGTTGGATGCTTAACCGACTGAGCCACCTAGGCGCCCCATTATAGTCTGTCTTTAAATTGCCCTGACTCTCCTCCTTCAGAGAGCGGTTTCTGGCTTGTCCTCCCGTCTCCGTTTGGCTGCCGCTCGCTAAACCCTTCCTTTGCTGCATGCTCGAAGTCTTGATCATCGTCTCTGCTAGGTGGGCGGATGAACTTGGAGTCCTCTATCGGCGAGGTACAGGTATGGGTCTCCCTTCAGGCAAAACACTGCTGTTCAACTACGAGCAATGAAGTAGGCCGAGAGGGTGCGGACTCCAGGGCCTGGCCGTTTCTGCCCAACAGGGACTCCCTGCTCAGCAGCTCCCACTGGGTTGGTGGAGATGTCAGCCCCAAGCGGCAGTCTGGGACCCCCCCCCCAACTCCCTGTCTGCTCCTGCCTCCTGCTCCCTCTGCTCTCACGGTGATGGGACCTGCATTGCTCTCGGAGGGTTCTCCCTGCCGATCCTGCTTCCTCCCACTTCAGCCCAGCAAAGCTCTGGCCCTCCTTACCCCACGTTGGCAACCACATCCCAATGGACCGCACCTGCCACAACACAGGTGCAGGTGCCTTCGCCCCCCTGTGCCCCTGCTGAAGCTCCAAAAATAATGAACGCAAGCGAGTTATAACCATTGTGCTATATTTAAATGTTTCCATATGATAAATTAACACCTTTTACATAAAAAAAAAAATACAGTGGTTACATATACAACCTAATTTTAGAAATAATGTCAAAGATTAAATTTGTGGTCCTTTGGGCATGAGGCCCCAGCCAGGCGGCCCGCCCTCCCTCCCTCTCTCCCACCCATAAGCAAGCACAGCCAGACTTCAGCTCTGGGAGTCTCTCCAAGATCTCCCAAGCCTGCACTGGGTGGCCCTCACTATGCTCCCATGACACCCTAATCTCTGTCACTAGACTACTACCCAGTACCCCTGCCCCACTCACCTCTGCCAGCACCCCAGCAAGGTAGGGAGAGCCTGGAGGACCTGGCCCAGAGCAAGCACTCAGTAAATGACTTTGGATCAATCACTGAATGACTGACTGAGACATATGTGTCCCTAGAAGGACACCAAGTAAGGCTCCTCTCCACAGCACTCCCACAGACTGACAATACGTCACAAAGATCAAGTGGCTCCTTCAGTCTGGAGTGAACATGGAGGTGGGGGGAGGAAAGGGTTCATTATAACCCTTTCTCAAACCATAGGACTGGGAGCACCCAGCCAGGTGCCCCTGGAGCTCTGAAACAGGACCCCTCCTCACAGGCAAGAGAGGAGAAATTATATCCCCCTTCTGCTCTGTTTATCTCCAGAGAGACCTTCTCTTCCAGAGAAGACCTCTCAGTTACTGGTGAAGACAAGAGCGGCCTAGTAGCCTCTTGTGTTGGGGGGGGGGGGGGGGGGAGGGCGGAGGGCACCCTGAGCTGGCCCCAGCCAGGTTCTGGGGTGGGATCACCAGCCAGGGACCCTGGGTCGGCCAGGGCTCCAAGGGCTGGTGCCAAACTTCTCCGGCGGCTTTGAGCGAGACAGGGGCTTCAGTTCTTCTCTCTGGCCCAGGTCCTGGGGGAGATCTTCCAAGGAAGAGATCTCCAAGTCAGTCTCATCATCTGAAAGCTGCAGGGAAGTAAGGGGGGAGAAGAAAATGCATTCTGACAAGGGAGGATGAAAATGCTGGACAGACACAGGGACAAAATGCAGGTTTGGAAGAAGCAGTTGGGAGACATTCCTTCTCCTGCTTTTTCATGTTTCCCTGTCTGAAAACCTGTTTCAGGCTGCTCTTATTTATTTATTTTTTTTTTTTAATTTTTTTTCAACGTTTTTATTTATTTTTGGGACAGAGAGAGACAGAGCATGAACGGGGGAGGGGCAGAGAGAGAGGGAGACACAGAATCGGAAACAGGCTCCAGGCTCCGAGCCATCAGCCCAGAGCCTGACGCGGGGCTCGAACTCACAGACCGCGAGATCGTGACCTGGCTGAAGTCGGACGCTTAACCGACTGCGCCACCCAGGCGCCCCAGGCTGCTCTTATTTAAACTTTGTCTAGATTTTTCAATCCCCCACATAGATGGAGCTGAACGCCCAGAGCCTTGACTTTCCTGAATGCAGCAGGGGCTAAAGTCCCTCCCCACCTGCCCTCAGATGGCTTCTGCGGGACTGGTTAATACCCTGACCAAAGGAGCAGGAGGATAGCTCTTGGGGACCAGGAACCGTCAGCCTGGAAAGGGTCTGGGCTGCAGCCAACGCAAGAGCCCGGGGGTACCCCTGAGCCACAGTCACCCCTCAGAGCTCTCAGTGCCCCACCCCCTGGCACTGAGGGCTACCTGGGTTTTGATAGGAACATCCTGTGCATTTTCTCCCAGAACGTAAAGCCAAGCAATCAGAACCACCCTGGGCCCAGGGCAGCAGGCTAAGCCTGCTGTTGGATATTGACCCTCTTTCCCCAGGGGAAAAGGGGCAAATTTATTTTAATCACCTGGACTAGATACTCACCAATGCACATGGGCTGCATAATAAACCAAGCACATTATGTAATAAGAACATGGTCTCCTAAGAAAGTGATTGCCCACTACTTCAGACCGTTAGGGCAATAGCTCTGGTCATCCCAGGAGGCACCTTTTTGACTGAAAAAGGTGATACAGGAATGTGAAGTAGCGAGAGCTCTAAATGTTTCTGCCCCAGAAAGTAACGGGCACATGGGAGTTACTCCCTGACCGGAGGCAGTGAGGAGGGCATCTGAACGGTAATGTTGGGGAGTCTGAGCATCTGAGCTCTAAGTCTGACAGCAGCTAGAGCCTCAGAGAGGCAAGGCCACCAAGGCATTCTTAGTGATGAGGAATGGCCTGGAATATTGAGAATGAAATATCTAAATATTCCCATTATATGTTGTCGCCCACTCCAATGCCTGCCCTTGAGGAGAAGTCT
The DNA here is from genome assembly GCF_007474595.2 of Lynx canadensis. Taxonomy (NCBI): domain Eukaryota; kingdom Metazoa; phylum Chordata; class Mammalia; order Carnivora; family Felidae; genus Lynx; species Lynx canadensis. The sequence goes on from NC_044311.2 coordinate 33,676,709, forward strand.
GCTCCGCACTCAGCCTGGTGTTGGGGGCCTCGGCTGAGTGAAGGAAGGGGGCGAAGCCTGTGGTGGGGTGAACCAAAGCCAGGAGAGCAGCTACTACCAGCAGCTGGGCACAGAGTCAGGTCCAGGCTGTGTCAGAGGCAGGAAATGGGAGCATGAGTGACCAGGAGAAGCGACCTATACAAGCAGTTGCTTGTATAATGGACCAAAAGGCTATTTAATGTCAACAGAGATACAAAAAAAAAAAAAAAAAAAAGCATTTGAAAGCGTCCACCCCTCCACCTGGGCAGGGGCAGAGGAGACAGTGAGGTCACCTGTGATGTCCCACTAGGGCCAAGGCTGACACTCACTAGACCCCACCCCAGGCCCCCAAACTCAGAGCTGGCTCTGTGGGAAATGGCAGGGCAACCTCCAAGAGTCCTGCACCCTACCTGGGGCTTCCTTCCTGGCACGGCAGCCTTCTGTGGGCCGGCGCTGGGCATTAAGAACAGATTGACCCCTCCAGCAGGCTTCTTCACTGGAGCCTCCAGCTGTTTCTCAAGGTTTTTGACCAGCGACTGCACCAGGGTTCCTGGAAGGCAACCAGAGGGAGAACTCCAGAGAATGAATGCCTCATCCTTGTAGGTCATGACCAGGCTCTGGAGTGGACAGAGGGAGTGTAGAGAACGGTCAGGAGGAAGAAGAAAGGGTAACCACAAAGAAGAGGGGCAAAGATAGAGAGAAGGCCCAGGCCAATGGGTGCCAGAAAAAGGCGGCTTTGACCATCCTAAAAATATAACTGCACTTAACAACATGGCTGCAGACAGACGCTTAGAAAGCTGTTCTTCTCTCCAAATGGGAGGCAGAGGCAGAACCTCTGCTCACTTGGTACATGAAAAGCAAGACTAACGTGCAGACACAGCCTCCTTCAACATCTGCACTGAGATGAGAAGAAATATCATAAATATAAATCATCACAGAAGGACTGAGGGCCAGACAGGCTTTCTGCAAACTCCATGCAGGAAGGGGGGCTAAGCAAGGCACAAAGACTATCAACAGACTCCTGGTGACATGGTAAACCATGGCGGATGGCCAGATCTCAAGAATGGCCAGGAAGCAGGGAGCTAACCATGGCCTTGTAGGATTCAACCGTCTGAGGCTCTGAGCAGCCATCTGGGGCTCCAACAGCCCTTGGTTCAATGACTCATTGGAGAAATGTTTGTTTTCTAAATTCTTTTATGTTTATTTATGTTTGAGAGAGAGAAAAAGAGATGGAACAAAAGCAGGGGAGGGGCAGAGAGAGAGAGACACAAAATCCAAAGCAGACTCCAGGTTCTGAGCTGTCATCAGGACAGAGACCAATGCGGGGCTCGAATCCACGAGTGGTGAGATCATGACCTGAGCTGAAGCTGGACGCTTAACAGACTGAGCCACCCAGGCGCCCCTCAAGAAGTGTTTGTTAAGGGCCACTATGTACCAGGCACTGTGTTCCTCACTTCTCATTGTCTTGTCTTGATACCTCATTTTATAAAAAAGAAACCAAAACCCCTCACACAAGCAGGTAACAAGTGACAGCACCCAAACTATCAGAGGACTCCTGACTCCCACTTCTAACACCTTTCCATCTTATTGCCCCACCTGGTGGCCATCGGTACTTCTCCAAAGATTTACTTCTAGTGGATTCTGATGGACTGGCAGGCTTGGAATATGCTATGGACAAGATAAAGTTCTGCAGAATCCATTAAAAGCATGGAATTTACAGGTTGTTCAGATCTGGGTTTATATTCCAAAGTTTCCACTTGATGACTTTGAAAAGACAAAACTCTTCATTTCCATGTTCTTTAAGCCTTGGCTAGAAAATGCACCTGAAGGGGTGCCTGGGTGGCTCAGTCGGTTAAACATCCGACTTTGGCTCAGGTCATGATCTCGTGGTTCACAAGTTCGAGCCCCACATCACGGTCTGTGCCGACAGCTCAGAACCTGGAGCCTGCTCCGGGATTCTGTGTCTCCCTCTCTCTGCCCCTCACCTGCTCACACTCTGTCTCTCTCTCTCTCTCCCAAAAATGAATAAACATTAAAAAAAAAATTAAGAAAAAGAAAATTCAACTGAAGCCAGAAGCTGCAGGCCTTTCCATTAACAGTTTTATAAGAAAATCTTAAAAGAGGGGTGCCTGGTGGCTCAGTCAGTTGAGCATCCGACTTTGGATCAGGTCATGATCTCACGATTCATGAGTTCAAACCCCACATTGGGCTCGTTGCTGTCAATGCAAAGCCCACTTCGGATCCTTTGTCTCTCTCTCTCTCTCTCTCTCTCTCTCTCTCTCTCAAAAATAAATTTAAAAAACATAAAAAGAAAAAAATAAAAGAAAATCTTGAAAGAATGGGAGTTGACTTAGTCGTTACAGAAGAAAAATGCTCAATTAGTTATTGTAGTACACTGTTAGATAGAAAGTGACAAGTTTAGGGACGCCTGGGTGGCTCAGTCAGTTAAAGCAATTGACTTCGGCTCAGGTCATGATCTCACGGTTGGTGAGTTCAAGCCCCATGTCGGGCTCTGTGCTGACAGCTCAGAGCCTGGAGTCTGCTTCAGATTCTGTGTCTCCCTCTCTCTCTGCCCCTCCCCTGCTCACTCACTCTCTCTCTCTCTCTCTCTCTCTCTCTCTCTCTCTCTCAAAAATAAATAAATATTTTTCTAAAAATCTTAAAGAAAGTGACAAGTTTAATGGATATATCCATTCCAGTTAATCATAACATTTAGCTCAAATTTCTATGATGTCTTTTCATCAAGTGAAATTGCTAAATCTCTTTGCTGAAAAGGGCAAAGAACTTTCCTGTAAAAATGCCACTATGTCCCTAAGACCATTGGTGGCAATGAGTCAGCCTGCTGTGAAGGTTCACTATGACCTTCTGAAGCTGTCACCCTCCATCTTAAGGTTCACTGGAAAACCACACTTTTCATTACTCTTTTGTTACAAAAACTTTCTTTGTGTGAGACTGCATGTGTTACAACCAACTATATCTCTCAAAATGTTCATTGTAACCTAGGTTTGCCCTGGAGGCTACTTTTACTGCAGCGATAGTTGGCTGGGTAACCACCACCCCTTGATCTGGTACTAATGAACTCAAGAAGCATAAAAGACTGTGTGGATATTCTCAAAATTAGGAAAAGGGCTAAAGGCAGTTCTTTCTGGGAAAAAATTATTTTTCAAGTAAAAAAAAAAAATGCCACCAACACATTAACTTCAAAAACATAATACAGAATCTGTTTTTCACGTTATTAGTTCTGGGACCTTGAACAAGTAACATAAGGTGTCAGAGACTTAGTTTGGACATCAGTGACAATGTGTGTGGCACACGTCACCTCATGCGTGGTATGAAGGCATTCCTCCTCTACCAGGTTGGGCAAGCAGAGCATGGACACCCTCTCAGCGCCCCCCCCCACTTTCTTACCTCTCCTATCCACTGGAGTAGCCAAGCAGAGGGACTGCAACATCCCCTGGGCCATCTTTCTTTTTCTGATATGCTCCCTGCACCTGTGACTGCGTTTGGAGGCCAGCTGGACTGTCCCCACAGCGGCATACTTCAGCCCTCTCTGCGATTTTGCTGACCCCACCCCATATAGCCACAAGTACGGTGAGAATCTGGGTTGGGGAGGCTGGAGGGGGTCCCCACATTGGCCTCAGGAGCCAATCAGGCTCTGAGAGGAAGCCTATGCCTTAGCATTACTAGGCACTATCTCCAGTAATAGAACAACACTTTAATCTCCATTTGTCTGGCCACCATGTTCATTCTCTAACGGTAAGGATGTGGAGGACAAAAGGAGTGAGCTCCTCCAACCTCCAACAGTTAGGCAATTCAATGACAAAACAAGGGGCAAAATAAAACTCACTCAGATTCTATCCTTCTTCTACTGTCTCTGCAACCACAGGAAAATACCTGATGGGAGGGACAGTCATTCTCTCCAAGTCACAATGAGTTGCCAAATCAGAGAACCCAAAGAAAAAGAGTGTTTCCAGGACTAGAGAAATCTGGGCTGGAGAAGGGCTACCTCAGTGGTCCCAGATCACTCACCTGAGGAAGCCAGCCCACCTGAGCCTTTTTCAGGGGGCTGGGCACTCCCCTCCGACGTCTCTGTGTCAGACCAGTCCCAGTTGTCCTCTGGCCGGGGCCCCATCCTGGAAGGACCTCGTGGGGGCTGGAGAGATGTCCGCTGCACGGAGCCCTCTGAGTCCTCTTCAGAACTGAATGGGGGTGTACTGTCATGGACAAGAAGAAATGAGGGCTACGTGGGCCAGAAAAGCTTTGGAAGCCAAACCTCACCATTTGCAAGCGTGTCTGATTTGCCCCAAGTCACCCCTGCTCCTTCCTTGGGCCCAGATGATAGCCAGGAGTCACTCTGGAGCATTGCAGCCACACCAGCAACTCTGTTAGAAGATGAGGACCCAGCCTTTCCGGCGTGGCAACTAAGGCTTTTAAGGAAGAGATGGGGAAGGTAGGGGTGGGTTTGTCCTGGCCAGGAGCAAAGGACCCCAGTCTCTTCGTGAGGTCTCAGGATGGACCCCAACTGAGGCTTCGCCTGTTCACTTCTGTCGCTGCCCCTCACCTGTCTACAGAAGCCTGCGGGAAGCCCAGATCAGGGCTGCCTGAGGCTGGGAGCCACTGCCAAGACCCAGGGGGAGTGCGGAGTCTGGGGCTCACCTTGGCCCGGGCCCTGAGGAAGCAGAGGTGCCGGAGGGTCCACGTGCTCTGGGGCGCGGAGTAGGGGTGGGCACTGGAGCCAGGCCAGGACCGTGGCTGCTGCGGCTCTGAAGAGTTGTCGTGGGTGGCTCTGCTGGCTTAGATGGCAATGCCACATGCAGTGTCCTGGACTTTGGCTGGGCCTCTTTGATGGCCAGTGGGTTCTGCTGGCTTTTGACTAGAAACACAGATGGGAATAAGTTCCAAGGCATGAGCATCTGGGTCTTCAAGCCCGAAGAGGACGTAGAGACAGGCTCCAGCACACTACAAATGGACAAGTCAGTCTGTCGCAGCGTACCATGATAACCAGCGCAAATATGACCACCGCCCCCACCGCAGGAGTCCTGCTGCTGGCCAGACTCAGGGCTGGGACCCACAGTTCTAGCACAGACCAGGAGAGCAGCTGGTCTTCCAGGGTCATGCCATCATTCCAGGAGTCCCACAGGAGTCGGCAGGTCTGAAGTGGGGCCCGTGGGGCACCTGGGTGGCTCAGTGAGTTGAGCATCCAACTTTGGTCAGGTCATGATCTAATGGTTCGTGGGTTCAAGCCCCACATCGGGCTCCGTGCTGGCAGTGCAGAGCCTGCTTGGGATTCTCACTCTCTCCTCTCTCTCTCTGCCCCTCCCCTGCTCTCACACTCTCTTTCTCTGTCTCAAAACAAATAAAGAAACTTAACCAAAAAAATGAAGAGGGGCCCAGCTTGTCAGCAGCTTAACCCTCCCCGTGTAGTGCTAGGGGCTGACCTCGCCAAGAGCAGCCATCCTCTCTACCCACCCAGGCTGCAGCCGCTGGAGTGCAGACAACATTGCAGGGAGACCCTGCTGCCACCAGAGGTCGCAACAGGACCACATGGGCCACCCAGACCCACTAAATCCTCCCGGAACTCAGTCCTTTAAAGGCAAGCACTCACGTTCCTCAGAAAATTAAAAATAGACCTACCCTATGACCCAGCAGCAGCACTGCTAGGAATTTACCCAAGGGATACAGGAGTGCTGATGCATAGGGGCACTTGTACCCCAATGTTTATAGCAGCACTCTCAACAATAGCCAAACTATGGAAAGAGCCTAAATGTCCATCAACTGATGAATGGATAAAGAAACTGTGGTTTATATACACAATGGAGTACTATGTGGCAATGAGAAAGAATGAAATATGGCCCTTTGTAGCAACATGGATGGAACTGGAGAGTGTGATGCTAACTGAAATAAGTCATACAGAGAAAGACAGATACCATATGGTTTCACTCTTATGTGGATCCTGAGAAACTTAACAGAAACCCATGGGGAAGGGGAAGGAAAAAAAAAAAGAGGTTAGAGTGGGAGAGAGCCAAAGCATAAGAGACTCTTAAAAACTGAGAACAAACTGAGGGTCGATGGAGGGTGGGAGGGAGGGAAGGGTGAGTGATGGGTGTTGAGGAGGGCACCTTTTGGGATGAGCACTGGGTGTTGTATGGAAACCAATCTGACAATATCATATATTGAAAAAATAAATAAAAATAAATAAAAATAAAAAATATAAATATAAATATAAAAAAAAAAAATAAAAAATTAAAAAAATAAAGGTAAGCACTCAGACCCAGCCCCTCCCTTTTCCAAATTCCCCAGCGGGGTATCCAGGATCAGCAAATTTTTTTTTTTTTTTTATGGAAAGGTAAGAGAAGGGCATCGCAGAGTGTCAGAGTACTTTCCCACAAAACTCTTACGTGTGTGGACTGTCACAGGTAAACTGTGTTTCTTACTGCAGTTCAAGATCAAAAACACTGGAAATACACCGCTCTCAGAGAATGCACTTACACAGAAGAGGACCTTCTAAGAACAGACTGGAGAGAAGGGGAAAGCAGACAGACTCCCTGACGGAAAGTAACAAGAATAGCTACAGTTACTGCACACAGACACCAAGCTAAGCACTTTACCCACAGCACCCACCTGGCCCCAGATGCCTTAGGAGAGTGTCGTTTTCCCTACTTTACAGGGGCTGCAAGACATCCAGGGACTCAGGGCCCACAGCTCCACGCAAGTCAGTGGTACCTGCAAACCCAGGTCATCAGCCACCCCAAATCCAGGGCTCTTGCCACTCACAGCCTTGCTACATCCCACAGCTCTGCCCCAAAACAAAAGAGGCACAATCTAAGTGGAGATCAGAGGTGAGCATTCATGCAGCACTCGTGGGACCTAGAAAACGAGCACGTGGGCATCCAGCTGGAAAGAGAGGTCTGCAAAATGCTGTGGAAACACAGTGCTCACGTCACACCTCTGTGGCATACCCTGGAGACGGCAGGGCCCCAGGACCAAGGAAGGGGAGACAGGCAAGGGGGTGGTTCTCACTCCGGTTTTCTGACCACAGGAGCAAGGGCTGGAGGGGAGGGGGTGCCTGGAGGAGCAAGATACCTTTCCTCTTCTGGAAGCCTGTCCTCAGAGGATGCTTTCCTTCTTCTGCCGTGCCTCCCGGTCCCCTCTCTCTGCCACGCACCCACCACCCCTGTGCTTGGCCCCATCATCACCAAGTCTGGGCCGGTTTCCCAGCAGAGGATTTGTGCTTGTCACGGATCAGCCTTAGTAAATTCTAGAATTACTGGTCCACGTACCAACTAAAATCATCTCTCACATCCCCAGAGAATGTGGTCCACACTCTGGGAAATTCCCTTGGATGACGAGTTCAGGCTGGGTCTGCCTGGACACAAGGCGATAAGACAATCAATAGCCCCCTGGTATATACTCAAGAGGAAAAGGAGCTGCAGCACCACACTGCACAAACAGCCTCAGACCCCATGAAGCCCTCCCCCGGGCCCCTAATTTCAGCAGCTCGGTGGATCTGGAAATCCTCTAGAAACAGGGGGCTCTCAAACCTAGGAACACAAGTTCCCTTGCTTCCTCAGTTCCCCGAGGACAGAGACTGGAGGGCCACCACTCACACACTTGAATCCTCCCCAAGAACCAACCCCCCCCCCCCCCCCCCCCCCCCCGGCCTTTCCTTGTCACAACCCCCAGGGGCGAAGCAGTGGCTGTGACCCGGCCCAGGGAACCAAGTCTGAGCTCTGAGGGTGTGTCAGCAGGCAGACCTCGCCCAGCCTCCCACAGCTCTGGAGCAGACTTTGCATTTGATCCCTTTTGCCCCTGCCTGCAGCCCCAGTGCTCTCAGGCCTTGGGCCCTCTCCCACCACTGACATCCCTGGCTTCAGGGCCAGAAACTGTGTTCCTCTCTGTTGGAGCAAAGTTCAACTTGCGGTCAAAGCAAGTAAACCTGCAAAGTAGGGGCAGCAAGCTCAGGGCTAACCACAGGCTCTAACGCCGGCTCTCCTCCAGCTTCCCTGGGTGACCCTGGGGCCCACTCCTTGACCCTGTTTCCCCCAAAAGAGGACTTTTGGACTCAGTCACCTGCAAAGACGCTGCCATCTCGCTCTTTCAAGCAATGCCCTGCTGGAGGCAGAAAGTACACCCTCCTCGTGTGCAAACAAGCCTGGACCCTCTCAGCCCCAGCCCCCAAGCAAGCCCTCTGACCAGCTCACCTGGAGCCCCGCTGTCCAACTGGGATGCCGGGGCCATGTGTCTCTGTCTCTGCTTCACTCTACTGGTGGCTTCCTTGACAAGCTTTTCCCTCAGACTCAGAAATTCAGAAAACCTCCGTGCCTTCTGCTCCCGCTGGGCTCTCAGGAGGGACTCGAGGTGTCTGAGAGTTTGAAAGGGGATTCCCTTTGCATCCTAGAAGAGACAGAAGCTCCCCCGTTGGAGACAGAAGTTCCCCTAAGCCTCTCGCACCTGCTGCTGGCCTGGGAGTCACTGTGCTCAGCACCCAGTGCTTTCTGGAAGAGGATGGGGTGAGCGTCAGAGCAGGGTGGGCAGCGGTTGCACACGCTGCAGGAAGTGTAATGGTTTAGGGTCTGGGAGCTGCATCAAAACGTGCATGGCAAGACGATGCAATGGGGCTACGCACAACTCCATCGACATCACAGCTTCTGGGGCTCAGGTGGGACATGCCCTTCCGCCACCCCACTCATGTGAGGACAGAGACCAGAGCTTGCTCCTTTTGTACCTCATTTGTACCTCATAACCATCATGCCAGATGGGTTGTCCTCTGTGCCTAACAATGTGTGAAAAATGAACTGCAGGGACGCCTGGTGGCTCAGTCAGTTAAGCATCTGACTTCGGCTCAGGTCAGGATCTCATGGTTCGTGGGTTCAAGCCCTGCATCAGGCTCTGTGCTGATAGGTCAGAGCCCAGAGCCTGCTTCAGATTCTGTGTCTCCCTCTCTGTCTGCCCCTCCCCCGCTCATTCTCTCTCCCTCTCTCTCTCTCTCTCTCTCTCTCTCTCTCTCTCTCTCTTAAAAATGAATAAACATTTTTCTTCCAAGACCTACTGGAAGTTGCTTGGGCTTTTGACATCCACCCAGAGCCCATAAGGATTCATTCAAGGTTAGAAAGAAATGTTTTAGGGGGCACCTGGGTGGCTCAGTCAGTTAAGAATCTGACTTCAGTTCAGGTCATGATCTCACAGTTCGTGAGTTCGAGCGCCACATCAGGCTCTGTGCTGACAACTCAGAACCTAGAGCCTGCTTTGGATTCCATGTCTTTCTCTCTCTTTCCCCTGCTTGTACTCTCTCTCTCTCTCTCTCAAAAATAAACATTTAAAAAAAGTTTAAAAAAAGAAATAAATGGGTTTTTAAAAAATTTTTTTAAATGTTTGTTTATTTTTGAGACAGAGGGAGACAGAGTGCAGGCAGGGGAGGGGCAGAAAGAGAAGGAGACACAGAATCTGAAACAGGCTCCAGGCTCTGAGCTGTCAGCACAGAGTCCAACGCGGGGCTCGAACCCACGAACCGTGAGATCATGACCTGAGCCGAAGTCGGGCGCTTAACCAACTGAGACACCCAGGCGCCCCAGAAAGAAATGTTTTAATCAAATCTGATCATAGGGCCAAAGTTAGATGGAACAGTAGTTGAAAACATTCAAAGGTTAGTGTTTTTATTTAATAAAATATGTCATCGATGCCTTTAATGATAAAATGCATGCTCTGGTTAAACACGGGCATGAGGGTCCCAGACATAGCTTTCACTGCCTGCCTCACCCACAGCCACTTGCTGAGTGCCATGGCCACGTGTGCCACTGATGATGGACACTTCACCCAAGGAACCCTTTCAGAGGGCAGATTAAACCAATTAAATTCCCTCTGTCAGAAACAGATGAGTGGAGAGCACAGAAAGGTCAGGATGCAGGGCGACACCCCAAGAAACCACTGGAAACAGAGAAGAGAGACCACATTGCTGCCGTGCGGTGAGGGGAAGCTGTGTGGGCTCATGTTCCTGGGTATGAAAGGCACCCCAGTTGGAACAAATAAGACGAATAAGCCTACACTGTAAAGAGCAATCAAGCATCTGTCAGGTTAAGAACATCGTGTGTCTAAACGATAGACAGCAGCCCTCACAACAGTAGCCCGGGATCTTACTCTCTTTATCCCCATGCTTTCCAGCTTCTCTTCCAAGGTGTCCTCCAGGATTGGCCTGAACTGCATCAGCAGGGTGGGGTTTCGCCTCAGCGCTGCCAGCACCTTCTGCTGTCCGTCTCCGGAGTCCTCTAACTCTGCAGCACAAGACAATGACCAAGGTGAGAGGAGGTGAGACAGGCACACGGGACAGGCTATGCATCAGATGCCATTCCAAATCCTGCCTCCACACACCTGCCAGCTCTGTGACTCTGGGCAAGTCGCTGACCCATCGGTGGACCATTTAGATCGCATGTTAGTGCCTGTGTGTAACGTGCCCGGCACACACAAGGGCTTCAGAAATACTTATTTCCTTGTCCCTACTTCTCCTCCCCCCCAGCTTCAGTAGCCAGACACGGTGAAGTAGACACAAACTAAACAATGAAGAGGACAATTCTGTGTCCTGCATTAGACACCAGGGAAGGAAACTAAGACCTCACCTTCCTCGGAAGAGTCCTCCTCTGTGTCCATAGCCTTCGGGCCCTTGTGGATCCCTGAGAAGGGCAGGAACAGTTAGTGTGGCCTCAATGCTCTGGACCCTATCCCTGACCCAGAGGAAAGCATGGGACACCACATGAGTGTCAGCAAGAAGGGGTAAGCCCTCCAGTTGTTTCTTTACCCGGGATGGAGCCATGGTCACAAACACTGACACGGGGAGCCAGAAAGACCAGAATTCACACAGTCCAGCCCTGCCCAACCAGCTGTGCACAACACGGGGAGTCCTGGAACCTCGCCAAGCCTCAGTCTCCTCATCTAGAAAATGAGGATGATAATGCCCAGCCCACATTACATTGTGGGGACAGTGTAATGAGACCATGAATCTAAAGTGCTCGGCGAAGCCCTTGGGATGGTTGGGGCTGCAGGGACAGTGCTTCTCTGAACTGCTTGCAAAGCTGGGAAAGAAACGTCTGACCTAGAGGCAGGGGATGGGAAGAGACGTGTGGATTTGCAAGAAAAGGCAGAAGGGAGGCTGAAGAGCTAGGACAGAAGAAGTGGGATGGAGCAGGAAGGGCCAGGTTTCATAAGGGGCTGGCCAGGGCCGTCCAGGCAGGGGCAGTGCCCTGCCGGTTACTGTCTCCCTTTAGAGGCCAGCACGTGCACTCCCGCACACAGCACAGCAGAGGAAGACAGCATACTCCCTAAACCGGCCACATTCACACTGATTTGGGGACAACGTGCTACCCCCTGGGAGCAAGGTAAAAGTTGATGGTCCAAACCGCAGACGTGATGAGTTAGAAAGAACCTTTTCCCAAACCCTGCTCCATCCATCACTGCCCCCAGGATCCTCACCCTTCCCCATGTCTCCACCACCCTACAGAGAAGAGCAGGCCAGGTAAGAATCCACCACAGGCTGGAGCCCTATATGTCCCAGAAGAAAATATCTTCTTGCCCTCCCTCACCCAGCCGAAGAGCCTGACAGCACATGTCCCCTGAGCTGCTGTCACCACCACCACCACCCTCATTCTCCAAATTGACTGGTGGGGAACAGGAGAGAGAAGAGGACAAGACAAAACACCCCGTGCAGGCTTACCCTCCTCCTTCCTCAGAGACATGGTCTGGATCTACAAAGATGTGGGAGAGAGCAGGTTACAGCCAGCAGGGGACTCTACTCTGAGCAGTGCCTCTGCCTAGCACCATAAAGAAGGGACAGCCACTGTTTCCGTGCCTCCCCCTGGGAGCGAGGAGCTCAAAGTACACTGCCCAACAGCATCTCCATAAGTGGGGGGAGGGGGGTGGCACCAAGGCTGGATGGCAGCAACCAGCATGGCATCGTGCTGCCTTTTCCCTGGTGGGAACGCCCTCCCCTTCAGAGAGGGACTGTGATTTGAAGGGCAGGAGCCCCATGCAAGCTGAGGGGGACAGGGACACAATCAATACTTTTGGTACAATTGGTGGACAACCAGGGCAAGGTAGGCTCCCTCCCACAACGGGGGCATCTGAGCTGAGTGCCCCCTGGGAGGAAGGAGGAGTGATGTGGACGGTCACTAAACTGTCTGCACGGCCCCCCTCCTCTTCATCCTCCTTCCACATAGCTGCACATGGGACAGTTGCTTGTGAGTATGTGACCCCCCCCCACCCCCCACAGAGCTGACTGTCTAGGTTTGGGAGGAGAACTCTGAACTGATAACATGTGAAGTCAAGAGCCAGTGGCAGCCAACTGGTTTTGGTTTGGGTTTTGTTTACTTGTTTGCTTGTTTGTTTTGCCACATGGGACAGATATGAAGTGAAAGGTGATCTTCAGAATAAAAGAAAAAAATTGCAGCAGATATACAGAAGAGAGGTACACAGCAAAGGAAAACCCCTGACCACATTCATGTATCTGGTTCCAGTTTATTCCCAGACTCAGCTGCTCTCCTGCCATGAACTCTGTGAGACACCCTGTCTACCCTAATGACAAATTCCCTCTTCTGCTTAAGCTTGAGTTGTTTTTTATTATCTACCAATGAATGACACATCCAATGTCCATTTCCAAATGTTTCCTCCCTTGTCTACCTCTATTCTAGAGACTGTAAAACTAATTACTTGCTTTCTAACCTTCTTTGCAGCTGTAGTTGCCCATGTAATACAGCTTTAATTGATAAAACATAAGCAAAAGTCTTATAAAGGGGCCTTTTCATCCACTTCTTCTATTGAATATGGTTGTGATGGTTGGAGCTATGGCAGCCATCTTGCAACTGTGAGAGTCAAGCAGGAGAACAGAAGTCAACACACTGAAGATGGTAAAAAGAAAAACAGCCTGGATTTCCAATGGCATAATTTTGCTGCTAAACCAAGGCCATCAACTGTCACCTCTTTTACAATAAAAATAACCCCCTATTAACCTATTCTAAATCCATGTTTAACCAATGAGCTCCTAAGTGAAATATTTGCAAACAAGAGTTCTGGATAACAGAAGGAAGAGATGTCCAGATTGGTCCTGAGGTGGCCACAGCAGTGAAGCTAAGTGTTTGCAGAGGTGGGAGGAGGGGCTGTGCAGTAAAAAGAAAAGCAGCAAGGGACGGGGTTAGACACCTGGCTGAAATATGGCTGGGAAAACAGAAGAGCACAAATAGCCAGCGTGCAGGAACAAGAAGACTGAACTAGATAGTGACAGGAAGTGCTGTGCCTAGAGAATCTGTGTGGAGTAGGTATCAGAACCATGGCAAGGACCTGAGGCCACAGAGGGGCCCCTCTGAGGGCAGATACACTTCTCTGCTGACCTGGAACTCAGAAGGGGGAGCTGAGCCTGAGCAACAGGTACAGAGGCTTGGGGCCAGTTTTAAGAGAGAGGCATTCGTGAGTAAGTGACTTCTCATCATACCAGTTTATCTGACGACCTCACCAGAGGGTGTTCACTTATGAAAAGGGTATTGGGTAGGAAATTATGTCTGCGGACACAGTGAAAAGAACACAGGCTGTGTATTCCACTGCCTGGCCAGGGCTGAATCCTCCCCTGGCTCTTACAGGGTGTCCGATGTGGATGCAAGACAGGCACTTGACTTCTCCAGCCGGTTGCATCATCTGTCAAGTGACAATGAGGAGGCAGCAATATCTGCCTTGAAGAGTGAGGTTTAAATGCAGTACTAACCCAAGTATCCACCAGGTACCTGTCCTTAGATGGTCTCTGATGTTAGCGTGAACCCAGTAACACAGCCCCTAAGGACAGCAGGCACGTCTTCGGCCTGGAAAAAGACAGGCTGCATCCTCACCATTCTGTGCCCCTGAAGCCTGAGGACCTTTCTCTCTCCTTAATGAGCCTGACTAATGAGACCAGTGCCAGTAGTGAGTCCCAGAGAAGGGAAGGAGATCCTCGCAGAGGTCGAGGGGCACCGAGGCCTGGCTGGGAAGAGGGACAGACCTACCATCTCTTCCTGGGAGGTGATGAGCCTGGCTTGTTCCTGGAGCTGGGCACGGAGAGCACTGATCTGGCGCTGGGCCTGGGCGGCTGCTTTCCTCTGATCCTGAGACAGGGAGGCCTGGAGCCTCTCATTCTGCTCCTGCAGCTGGTGGGCACAGGAGAGTCAGTCACATGTCCGCAGGGACCTATGGCTGCCCAGGATCTGCAGGGCCTGCACCTGTAGGCAAACACTGGCCGGAGTTTCACCTGAAGCAGGGGAGGGGGCTGCCAGACCTGGACAGGTGGCTTTCTAACAAGATTGACTACTGTCCATGCTTCACTCAAGGGAAAATAAGAATTGAACTCAGGCCCCTAAGATCAGGGCAAAAAGGCTCTCTGTCCAGTGTGACTGCCCACTGAAGCACAGTCAGATAACCTGAGGCCATTCAAAAGTCCTCAAATTGTGTTTTTAGGTAAAAACAAAAGGTGAAGGAAATATGGTCACATGCTGTTGTAAGAGCAGAGAGAAGATGATATTACTTATGTTTGCATAAAGAAACTTTAGAAAACTACACTAGAAAGCAATAAAAGTCAGCTGTGGGGTGGGTTTTGGGGGCAGGTAGATGGAGATGGGGAGGAAGTGAACCTTAATATATCTCAGCACACTTTACTGAGGGTACCTGAACATATTTCTTCTGCTTTTTGAATAAATTTAAGTGTATTGCCCATTTTAAAACATCTTAAATAAAATAAAACCACCAAGATGGAAATTACAGGAATTGGGGGTGTCTATCACGTGCCAGCCTCTGATCTGAGACTTTTAACTTCTGAGCTTTCTACAAGCAGAACATAGGGCTCTTGTTAATTGGCTTCCTCCTCAATTTGCTTTCTTCTCAGGGGCGTTTTCATAGAAGCTGTTTTCTCTGCCTGAGGCCTGCTGCTCTCTGTTCCCTGGTCTCAGTATCTGAGCCCTTCCATTTGGGCTCCCTCTGAACTACAGCTGAGGTCCACAGCCACCTGCTTCTCTCCTGGGTGGGGTTTCAAAGAAGGGCCCAAACATGAAAGGACCAGGCAATTCATCAGAGGTTATCAGCACAACCCTCCTCGCAGAGCGTGAAGGGGTCCCTGCAGAGAGGACCGCAGTGTAAAGCAGGTGTTGGGTTCAGAAGAAAAGGCCAGGGGGCCCTACTCCTGGCCTGGGAGGCTGCTGTCTAGGCAGCGGACCAAGGCCTTCTCTGTATGGAGGGGAGTCAGCCGCCAGGAACTGTGTCAGCAACAAAATACCTGCCAACCAGTTCGAGAGGAGTAGGGGTGAAGGATGGGGGTGCCATAGGATGAGAGGAGGTCACAGGAAGCCAAGCTCCCCCAGACCACCCAAGGAGGGCTACCTCTCGCTTCTGAGCTGCGTGCTCTCCCTGCAGTTCCTTCATTTTTCTCTTCCATTCTGTTTTCTGGAAAAGATAAAAGTTTGTCAAAACTTTTGTCAAAACTACCCCTAGATGTTAAAATATAGTACGGGAGGCACCTGGGTGGCTCAGTTAGTTAAGCATCTGACTTCAGCTCAGGTCATGATCTCACGGTTCATGGGTTCGAGCCCTACATCGGGCTCCATGCTGACAGCGCTGAGCCTGCTTGGGATTCTCTCTCTCCCTCTGTCTCTGCCCCTACCCTGCTCATGCTCACTCTCTCTCAAATAAATAAACTTTAAAAAATAAATTAATTAAATAAAATATAGTATAAAGCAACAGGAATTAAAAAGTACTAGCCCATAATTAGGCAGAGTAGTGAGAAGAAAGAAAGCCCAGACAAAGATGGGGGAGAAAAATGGAAGCTTAGTCTGGAGAAAGATAGATTATTGACAAATGGAGTTCAAGAGGTAGTTAAACTGCCTAGAAAAAAAAAATGAACTTGAATCTTTATTTCATATCTTAAACCAAAATAAATTTTAGGTGGGTCAAAGATTTAAACTTAAAAAATGGAAGTTACATCAGCAAGACCATACAATAAGAAGTTCCAGCTCTCAAACCCTCCACAGATGAGAATTCCTTTATGGGAGCCCACAAACCCAGCTGAGAGCTTCCAGCACCTCAATGGAGCAAAAACACCTGAGAATAGATGCATTCCAGAGAAGTTTCACTTTACCTGCATCAGCTCTCCCTCAAGGTGGCACAGCTCAGTGCCAAGGGAGACCTCCTCAGCCCACAATTTTTCCCACGGGGGAAGGGGACAGAGAGTGAGCACCCACTGCCCCAGCCTTGCAGGATGCTGCCCGGGAGGCCCGCTTCTGTCCCACCCCTCTCAGAACTGAGGGAAAGAGCACAGCTGACTCAGCTTGTGGCGCTGGCACACGGATCTCAACAACCAGCCACAGATCCAACTGGACACCAGCTGGTGTAAGTGAGAAGTAAATGTACAGGGTAGTTATATGCAATTGATATTAAGTTGTTATCAGCTTAAAACAGACCGCTATCCTAGAAGATGTTTTATGTAAGTTTCATACTAATCACAAAAAACCTACAGCAGATATGCAAAAGATAAAGCAATCAGAGCATACCACTACAAAATAAAACCATCAAGGGGCGCCTGGCTGGCGCAGTCGGTTAAGCGTCCGACTTCAGCCAGGTCACGATCTCGCGGTCCGTGAGTTCGAGCCCCGCGTGGGGCTCTGGGCTGATGGCTCGGAGCCTGGAGCCTGTTTCCGATTCTGTGTCTCCCTCTCTCTCTGCCCCTCCCCCGTTCATGCTCTGTCTCTCTCTGTCCCAAAAATAAATAAACGTTGAATAAAGTCTTCCTTACCAAAAAAAAAAAAAACAAAATAAAGCCATCAAATCAAAAAGGATGGCAGCTGGGGCCTCTGGGTGGTTCAGTGGGTTGAGTGTCCGACTTCGGCTCAGGTCCCAATCTCGCAGTTCGTGAGTTCGAGCCCCACGTCGAGCTCTGTGCTGCCAGTTCAGAGCCTGAAGCCTGCTTCAGATTCTGTGTCTCCCTCTCTCTCTGCCTCTTCCCCTCTCTCTCTGCCCCTTCGTGCTCTCTCTCTGTGTCTCCCTCTCTCTCTGCCTCTTCGTGCTCTGTCTCTGTCTCAAAAATAAGTGTTAAAAAAAATCCAAAAAAAAAAAAAAAAGAATGGCAGCAAGAGAGGAGGAAAGGAACTAAGTAACTACAAAAATCTGAAAACAATTAATAAAATGGCAATAGTTAGTCCTTACTTATGAATAATTACTTTAAATTTAAATGGATTAAATTCACCAGTCAAAAGACAAAGAGTGACTGAATGGACTAAAAAAATAAGATCCAGCTGTGTGCTGCCTACAAGAGACTTACGTTAAGGGCACACTTGCAACTGAATGGATGGAAAAAGATATTTCACACAAATGGTAACCAAGAGAATAGGGGTAGCTTCACTGCTGTCAGGCAAAAAAGACTTTAAGTAAAAAACGGTTACAAGAGACAAAGAAGATCACCACATAATGATAAAGGGGTCCATTCATCAACAGAATATAACAATGTAAATATATATGCATCCAACGTCAGAGCACCTAAATATATAAAGTGAATATTAATACAACCAAAGGGAAAAATGGCAGTACAGCAAGAGCATTGGGCCTCAATAGCCCACTTTCAACAATGGAGAGATCCAGACAGAAAATCAATAAGGGAACACTAGACTTGAACTGCACGCCAGACCAAATGGACCAAACATATACAGAACATTCTACCCAAAAGGAGAACGATATTTTGGGATAAAATATTTTGCAAACCATATTATCTGATAAGGGGTTAATATCCAAAATATAAGGAACTTAACTGAATAGCAGGGAAAAAAATTAAATGGACAAAAGACCCGAATAGACATTTCCCCCCAAAAGGCCTATAACATCATTAATCAGCAGAGAAATGTAAATAAAACCACAATGAGATATCACTTCACACCTGTCAAGATGGCTGTTATTAAAAAAAAAAAAAAAAAAGATAAGCGTTGGTGAGGATGTGAAGAAAAGGGACCCCTCATACACTGTTGGTGGGAATGTATATTGACACAGTTATTATGAAAAACAGATTGGAAGTGCCTCAAAAAATTAAAAATAGAGTTACTCATTTCCCCCGGGGTATCTCCCAGGTGTACATGAGGTATACTTGTTAATAAACTTGATTGCTTTTCCTGTTGTTAAAAGAAAAAAATTAAAAATAGGACTACCATATAATCCAACAATCCCACTTCTTGATATTGATCCAAAAAAACTGAAATCAGGATCTCAAAGAGATACACTCCCATGTTCACTGCAGCATTATGAACAGTAGCCAAAATACGGAAACCTAATAATCCATTGGTAGATGAATGGATAAAGCAAACGTGGAACATACATACAGTGGAATACTATTCATCCTTAAAAAAGAAGGAAATCCTGCATCAACATGAATGAACCTAGAAGGTATCATGCTAAGTGAAATAAGTCAGGCAAGAAAGACAAATACTGTATGATCTCAGTTACGTGTGGAATCCAAAATAGTCAAACTTACAGAAACAGAGAGAGAATGGTGATCACTAGAAGTTAAAACAGGGAGAAAATGGGGAAGTTATGGTCGAAGGGTACAAAGTTCGTTATGCAAGATACATATACTGTATTGTATACTTTGCTAAGAAAGTAGATCTGATGTTAAGTGTTACTGCCATACACACAAAGAAAATAAAATAAAGAGTGGAAGGAAACTTTGGGAGGTGATGGATATGACTGTGGCCTGATGGTGGTGAGGGTTTCAAGGGTGAGTTCTTATCCCCAAACTCACTGAGTTGTATACATCAAGCATGTACAACTTTTCACATGCCAATCATATCTCAGTAAAGTGGTATGTATCAATGAATAAATAAGGCCATAAAAGCACTACAAGAAAATACAAAAATATTTTCTTTTTAAACGTCAGAGTGGCCATAAACACATTGATGATTTGATCATTTTGACCACATAAACATTATTAATTTTGTATGACCCAAACCACGATGAAGAAAATTGAAAGACCAGTGTTATGGGAAAAATAAGTAGAAGAATAACAGAGGGCTGGGTTCACTTCCATATGTTATACAAACTCACAAACCAGGAAGGAAAATTAGGCAAAAGGATGTGAACAGAGGTCACAGAAAAAAATTAGCTTCCCTTACCAGGAAACTTGTGAAAGGAAACATCAAGCAGTAGAAATATTTTACTGCTGTTAGTTAGACTTTAAGCTCTTTCTTCACAATCTTAGAGAAGCAGAAACAGAAGCACAACCTGATTTAGTAACGATCCCCATTGCCCTTCCTTGCCGTGGGATTATCAGTGATTTAGACCCTATCTCGCTGCATCGTTGCACGATTCATCCAGGGGTGGCCAGAGCCGCCTCCTGCCGGCTCATGAGAGCAGACTGTGCACCAGCCTCTCCAATGCCATACCCAGGGACCTCACAGTGGTAGCACGAAATCAGAGATGGCGGGAAATTCTACACCATGGAAAATGGCAACTGCTACCTATTAAAGCAGAGAGCCGTTGTTAAATATTTACCATCACATCACTGGATCCATCCCAAATACCTTCAAATCCAGAAGATTTGTTTCCAACTGGGTTGGAATCAAAATGAGAGTAAAGGCGCCCAATAAGAGACATAACTGTATGTGTTCTGAAAAGATCCCAAGCAAACCTGATACTGTACCATCTGTATCACCAGCCCCACCTCAAGCCCCAGCCCCAAGCCTAAGAATCCTATTCCATGATTCCATGTATTGGCAGAAGGTCTGAAAATGTAGAATTTGATGTCTTTCAGCTTCCGTAACACCATAGGGCAAAACTAAGAAACTTTGTTGGAAGACAACCTGGCTGGCGGCGGAGGAAAAGCATGAGACGTTAGCTCACCTGCATTTCCATCATCTCCTTCAGGGCCCGGAGTTCCTGAGTCTGCCTGAGTCGCTCCTCAGACTCCTCGTCCCGTAGTGACCCGAGGTTGGACTCCATCATATTGTGGGACTGCAATGCCTGCAGTTTCTGAAAAGGCCGGGACACAGTTTTATTCAGATGAAGATCTAGTCTTGATGTTGTCTTTTACACCTTGAGCAATGTCAAAAAGGCACACCTTACCCAACCACAAAGTCCAAGCTGTCCTCACCAGATATCTACATGCCTGCAAACACACCCACAAGTGAGCATTCCCCTTCCCCAGGGTTGAGAGCTCAGTGCTTACACAGGAGAAGCAAGTTCCCGTGGAAGAACAGAATTTGAGAACTTAATTTCAATAGCACTAGCATTCTGCTGCATTCAAAATCCGGAGCTCACGAGACAGCTGCCCCCTTTCCTCTTCAGTCTCAAATAGGCTGAAGAGAATCAGACTCCTATGGCCTTTGGGAGGGTCTCAGGTACTCTGGACCATTCCGAGGACTCCTGTCCCTCCTCCCACAAAAAAATCCTGGTTGTCACCAACCAGACCTGGCTTTGTGTGGCTTGGAGTGGTATCACCCATACCTAATGATTCCTCAGCTAGCTGCATGTAATCTGAAGGAAAAGACACAGGAAAGTAGATCCAAGAGAAGAGGCCTTTCCACCTATGGCTATATTTTTAAATATATCACTGCTGTATTCACAAAATTAAATTATCTCCATCTCTATTATTTTATACAAAACTCGTAAGACCCATTAAAGCTTTCAAGAACTGCAAGTCCCTGAGTTTAACCTGATACCATTCTCGCTAATCTTTAACTCTTCTCTATTGCTAAAGCAATATCCGGTCCAAATGTTAACCATTTCTAAACCCCTTGAGTATTTTCATAGAGTTAAATGCTTTATCAAGTGTATGCACAACCCTCGGCTTCTCGTGTGTCATTTCTGCCTTCACCCCAATATTTATGATGCCCAGAGAGCTGCCTGTCTCAGCATATGACAAACCGGCATGGTGATTTCCATTCAAATGGGTACTCCTTTGGCCACTGGATTTACCCTACATCTTATCTCTCTTCAGTCAGGTAACTCAGCCAAAGTAAGCTCACAGACTTCTGTACCGGGGGGAAATTTTGAGGAGAAACATCTTCAAAAAGTATTTCCCTCTACCCAATGGGGCTCCTGGGTGGCTCAGTCAGCTGAGCGTCTGACTTCAGCTCAGGTCATTATCTCACGGTTTGTGGGTTCGAGCCCCACATCAGGCTCTGTGCTGACAGCTCAAGGCCTGGAGCCTGCTTCGGATTCTGTGTCTCCCTCTCTCTCTGCTCCTCCCCTGCTCACACTCTGTCTCACTCTCAAAAATAAATAAAGATTAAAAAAAAATTTTTTTTAAGTATTTCCCTCTCATTGGCCCTCCTGACAGCAAGGAAAATCTTTTGTTGTGTTATGAGGTAGACTGTCTTACAGTTATTCACACTCACTCTAACCGAAATCTCTTTTTCTCCCCAGAATTAGAAAAAAAAAAAATAACAAAGTAATTATCCAAATACACTGAGAATTTGGGTCTCCAGTTTGGTTCCCATAATAAAAGTAAAATAATGAAATGTCACATGAGAGGGGACAGGGAGAGACACACAAACACAAAAACACAGCATATGCAATCCTACAGAGAAAAGACAAATAAAAAATAAAAAACAGAAAAATGATGTTCCAGTTTAGGGAAATGTGATCCAAGTTAAAAAGAAACCATGGATGGTAGTTATGTCCTCACTCACCAAAACTTAGAATTTCCTAGCCAAAAGTAACCCTCTGACCTTTGATGGGGTGGTTTCTGAACAGTAACTCCAAATTCAAATCAATACCTATCTATCAAACATCCAGTCAGCTAGTGCCGTGTCAGGGGATGAGAGTCAGCAGGGCGCATACCAGCTCAGGGAAGATGGGTGTGGAGCTGGGGGGGTAGGACCATGAGGTCCATATGGTGGGGGAGCATCTTATCTCCCACAAATCGTTCCTGACCACACTGCAGGGAGGGCTTAAGTCACTACAGACACACACATACACAGCTCTCATCTCAACCCCACAGCCATCCCCATCCTTGGCTTCCCATCTCAGATTGAGATGATGGACCACCCAAGACTCCAAGCATATCCTATGACAAGCCCCTTCCGGAAAAGTTGTCAAGGTATTCCTTTAGCAAAACGTGGAATGACTGTGAGAAATGCACAGTTCATTTTCAAAAACAAGAAATGATTCTCCTTGATGTTAGAAGGACCAATAAGAGCTCGATACATTCTGAAAATATTTCTCCTCAAAACTTTTTCCCTGATATGGTTTTAGTCATACGGGTTTATATAGGAAGATACAGTCTAGGGATAATCTTTAATAATGTTTTCCTGAATGAACTTAACAGTATATCCATTAGAAGAGCAGAGGCTTACAAGTTTAAAAAGTTAAGTTCAAATCCCAGGTCTACCTCTTAGTAGCTGTGTGACCTTGAGCACGTTATGTGAACCCCAGTGTCTTCACCTGTAAAGGAGGAATGATAATAGTGTTGTTTTCAAAAAAAAAAAACTTTTAAAAATAAATTATAAACCAGGGGCACCCGGGTGGCTCAGTCGGTTGATCGTCCAACTTCGGCTCAGATCATGATCTCACGCTTCGTGGGTTCGAGCCCCACGTCGGGCTCTGTGCTGACAGCTCAGAGCCTGGAGCCTGCTTCGGATTCTGCGTCTCCCTCTCTCCCTGCCCCTCCACCACTCGCACTCTGTCTCTGTCTCTCAAAAAGAAATAAACATTAAAAGAAAACAGAAAAGAAATTATAAACTAATAATGTGCCTACTTTGAGAATGTTATGGTTGTTTTGTTGTTGTGAGAATTAAAAGTTAATGTATATAAAGTGTTCTGCACAGGGGCTAGAAACCAGTTAATACACTCAGTAAATCTTACTATTATGCATGATCTCCACAGACCCCAACAGGGTGCCTAGCATATAGCCAGTGCTCAGCAAATACCTGTTAAGAGAAAAATGCATTCATTCAAACTTTGCCTCATAGCTCATCCAGTGACAAAAGAAAGCCCTTTGCAAAAATAAAGATAATGTCTAGGGAGTTTCTACTATATACCAGACAATGTTAAGTGCTGTCTACGTGTTAATTTAACCATTTCAGCAACCTGTCGTACAGAAGAGAAACTGAGGCACAGGAAAGTTAAGTAACTCGCCTAAGGTCACACAGCCAATATGTGATAGAGCAGGGATTCAATCCCTGGCACTGGGCTCTGATATCCAGCCTCACAGTATATTAGCTCCCAATGGCAGATGAAATAAAACGAGTACAAACAAAGAAATGAATTTTGAGAACAAATAAACATATTTTCAGCAAAAGAACACTGAAAGACTTTGTGTTGGGTACCTCTTCTAGAGTTGAGTTATGGTTGGCAACACTTTTAAATTCATCCCAAAATAATTTTTTTAGCTTGTCTATTTCCTCATATAGCGTGGCCCGCTCTTTTTCTTTCCATTCATCAAATTCTTTCTTAGCTTCTATCTCCTTCTGACGAGCAATCTCTGCTTCCTGGAAAGAAAAACAGGAACAACAGAATCACTAATTCTACATCATGGCAAATATTTACTGAGAAACTGCTAGGGCCCCTTGTCTGTGCAAGTCACTCTAGAGACCAAAGAAGATTCGTCCTACTGTTCCTATTGTTTGGACATGGAGTGAGACAAGTCTTCTCTGACCTGTAAAGTCCCTTGACAATAGAGATCTTTTTCTCTCTCTTTATGTTCCTGGCATAGTTGGTGCTCAATAAATGGATGCTGAAGAAATGAATGAAGAATAAAGAAATGAAGGAATGAGTAAGGCAAGATTACATATTTTCATTCTACAATTATCTACTAAGTATGTCCTCGAGACTGGACTTTGGAGTTTATCCAGTCTTGGCTTTCAAAAAGCCAAGTAGCATTGTAGTGTAAGAAGTTAACATTCAGGTTCAAACGCCTTCAGAGGATGCTGAATAGGGCAGAAAACAGCAATTCTCTCTCCTACTTTTGGCCATACAGATCTGGGAAAACAACTGGATTTTCCTTTGCAGATAACCTAAGATCATTTGCCACAACCAAGAAGATGCCATCCTAGCTCTGACTCCCAGCTCCAGGAAATCAGCGAGACTTCTGGTCCTGTGAGACACCCGTGCATCATGGGTCTCCTGCGTGAGACTCGAGCAAGTCTCCCTGGTGTTTCCTCTCCGTGCCCACCTGGAGCTGCCGGTGCCTCTCGGCCTCCCTCTGGGCTTCCAGCTCCCCTTGGGTCCATTTTAGTTTGGCCCGAAGCTCCTCCAGTATCTCCTCCACTGGCTGTTCCTGCTGCTTCTGCTTCCCTGTGGGCTCCACGCAAAGACAGGGTGACCGGGTTAAGTCAAAAAGTTAGTGGAGTGCAGTTCGTCGCCTATGCAATCAGTCACACCTCAGTCTGAGACCAGTTTGCCACTCCCATTGGATACTGACCACAGGCAAATGACATAACCTCCCTGACCCTCAGTTTCCCCAAATTGGAAAGAGGAGATAATAACAGCACCTAACTCAGAGGGTTGTCATGAGGATGAAATGTGACAGTGCAAAGTGCTTAGCATAGTGCTTGGCGTGACCGCTCAATAAATGTGAACTATTATTGTCATTCAAAGTAACTATTTTGACAGTACTAACACATGCAAATGTAAAAGCAAAATTGATAGAGTAACAGAAGCAGAATACCAAATGGCATGTACACGGTGATTATCAATACAAAGAACATATCTATGCATCCTCACAGCCATCAGAGAGGAGTTTAAAGTAGTGAAAATAATTGTAGTTTTAAGTTCCCTTTTTTTCAGAAATACGTATAGTAGTAAGTTTCAAATGAAAAAAAGAAAAACAGCATGCATTATGAAGGAAACTTTCAGCCAAAGTTTTTTAAGTGTATACTTCAAACTTTCTAAGATTAAATAATAAAAGAATGAATTATTGGGGCGCCTGGGTGGCTCAGTCGGTTGAGCGTCCGGCTTCGGCTCAAGTCATGATCTCGCGGTCTGTGAGTTCGAGCCCCATGTCGGGGCCTGGAGCCTGCTTCAGATTCTGTGTCCCCCTCTCTCTCTGCCCCTCCCCCACTCATGCTCTGTCTCTCTCTGTCTCAGAAATAAATAAACATTAAAAACATTTTTTTTAAAAAGAATGAATTATAAAAGAACATTCTAACTAAACCACATACAGATAAACCAAATGAAAAAGACAATTATACTTGCACAATTGTTATAATTTATTTATTTATTTATTTATTTATTTATTTATTTATTTGACAGAGAGAGGGCACAAGTGAGCAAGGATGGGGAAAGAGAGAGAGAAAGAGAGAGAGAGGGAGACAGAGAAGCAGGGCTCGTGTTCACAGGATGTGGGCTCGAGCTCACCAACCATGAGATCATGACCTGAGCTGAAGTCAGATGCCTAAGGGACTGAGGCACCCAGGCACCCACATTTGTTACTTTTCAAAGTACCTTTAGTGACTATTAGATAGATGGTACTGTTACTAAAACTCTAAGTCTTTCTTTGAAAAGAGAGATGGTTTTTCTCAGACTGTACTTTTTGGAAAGAAGCAATTTTAGACACAGTAGAAATTAATTTGGGTTAACAAAATGATTTAGGATGATATGAAATAGGAGAGTGGAGATATCTGAAGAGCCATATCTGCCTGAGAATAAAAAGGTCATGAGTATTAATTTAGCAAAAGTTGCCTTAAGAACATATTTTCCCTCTCCTTCAGCGCTTAACCTTAAGAAAATAATAAGGAATATGCCCAAAGACTTGCATATAAGAATGTTAATCAAGTGATTTATAACAAGGAAATTTATGAGTAACCCCTATAAAGTATGTAATAATTTAATCGTGAAATAAATTATGATAGCTGCATGATGGGATATTATTCAGCCATTAAAAATCATGTTTTCCAAGATGCCTGAATAACACTGGAAAATGTGATATATTTTTAATTAAAAATAAGCAATAGGGGAGCCGGGGTGGCTCAGTCGGTTAAGCATTTGACTTCAGCTCAGGTCATGATCTTGTGGTCTGTGAGTTCGAGCCCCGAGTCAGGCTCTGTGCTGACAGCTCAGAGCCTGGAGCCTGTTTCAGATTCTGTGTCTCCCTCTTTCTCTCTCCTCCCCCACTCATGCTCTGTCTCTCTCTTCTCAAAAATAAATAAATGTTAAAAAAAAATTTTTTTAAAGCAATAGTCACAACCACATACTGTATGATTACATATGTACACAGGAAAATAATAACAGAAAACACACCAAAATATTAAGTAGGTGATATTGTCGATGGTTTTTATTTTCTCTTTTCTACTTTTCTGTATTTAAATTTTCCAGGTCAAAGGCATTTTTTCCAATTTTTTTATTGTGCTAAAATACACATAACATAAAATGTAGCATCGTAGCCATTTTTTTAAATTTATTTAGAGAGAGAGAGAGAACGTGCACGAGCAGGGGAGAGAGGCAGAAGGACAGAGAGATAGAATCTCAAGCAGGCTCCATGCTCAGCACGCGGCCCTGGGATCACGACCCTGGGATCATGACCCGAGCTGAAATCAAGAATTGGAAACTCAACAACTGAGCCACCCAGGAGCCCCACATCTTAACCCTTTTTAAAGGTACAGCTCAGAGGTATTAGTACATTCATAATGTTGTGTAACCATCATGACCATCCACTTCCATAACTCTTTTCTTCTTGTAAAACAAAAACTCTGTACGCTTTAAATAACTTCCCATGGTCTCCCTCCCCCCAGCCCCTGGCAACCACCATTCTACTGTCTGTTTGTACGAATTTGACTACTCTAGATATCACATAAGTAGAATCATACAGTATTTGTCCTTTTGTGGCTGACTTACTTCACTTAGCATAATATCCTCAAGGTTCATTCCTGTTGTAACATGTTACAGAATTTCCTTTCCTCTCAAGGCTGAATAATATTCCCTTGCTTGCATAGACCACATTTTCCTTATCTATTCATCTGTCTGTGGACAGTTAGGTGCTTCCACATCTTAGCTACTGTGAATAATGCTGCCATGTACCTCAGTATACAGATATCTCTTCAAAGACCTATCTTTTCATCAGAAAAATTCATTTAAGAAGTAGAAAATCTGTTTTCCTTTAGCAGCCTCCAAAGTAGAATCAAAAATAATTAGATATCTAATAAATGCATCACAACTAGATAAATGGTGCTGTTTTAAAACTCTATGGGGCGCCTGGGCGGCTCAGTTGGTTAAGCGTCCGACTTCGGCACAGGTCATGATCTCGTGGTTTGTGAGTTCAAGCCCCGTGTCGGGCTCTGTGCTGACAGCTCAGAGGCTGGAGCCTGCTCGGATTCTGTGTCTCCCTCTCTTTCTGCCCCTCCCCCACTCACTCTTTGTCTCTCAAAAAATAAATAAATGTTAAAAAAAATAAAATAAAAACTCTAAGTCTGCTCTTTGGAGAGGAAATTAAAATGAAAAATACGAAAATGGTTTTACTTAATGGAATTTTTAGATTTATATTGTGTGATTTATATTTTCATATCTGTATTTATTTTATTTGTTAGCAGCTATTTGTTATGTCACATATTAACATATTAACATCCATTAAAAATGGATATAAAGTATGCAAATCTCTCTATGGAGAAACATACAGCCTTGCTACTCCTTTTGGAATTTGAAATGATAAAATTAAAGTGATTAAGTCATAATAAGCTCATATACATACATAGTTAAAGAACCAGTCTAACTGCTTATTAACCCCTTTTAAGCTCATTCACAGTTAGCATCAGAGAAGAGCAGATTCACAGAAGGTTGGGAGGTAAGGACCCTTCCAAGTCACCCCATTTGACTGCCCAATTCACAGCAAAGGCCACTGAGACTCAGAGGGAGGGGCAATGACCGTGGTCACATGGTAGAAAGGGATAAAGCTAACACTGGAACCCACCGTCTGACTCCCTTTTTCTCTACACACATCGTCAGAAACCCTCCCAGGCCCATGTGGGATGGATCTCCCCAGTGTGGATGATGGGATCACCTCCTCCTCTACTGGATGATGAGGCCTGAGGGCAGCTGTGGTGGTGTATGTGCCCCACACCCACTGAAGACCAGCCCAGGCCCTTCCACGGTCCCAGGAGGGCCACCTGGACTCACCACCTTCTGCCACGCCCGCATGCCTGCGCTGGATATGGCCCCGGAGAAAGGTGGCGTTCATGAACGTCTTGTCACACAGGTGGCACTGCACGGAAGGCAAAGAGTGGGAAGTGTGGTATCAGATTACCTAGCTCAGCCTGGGGCTCTCCCGAGATCAAAATTCCCATCTCTTTGGGACCCGTGGGCTGCTTCAGAAATGAAGGATTCGATTTGAACACGACCAGTACCCTGGGGAGCTGTGAGTGCTGACTAGGTATTTGATGATACTGAGGAGTTTTTGTTGGTTTTTCAAAGGCGTGATGATGGTCTTATGTCTATGTTTAAAAGTGGGAGTCCTCACCTTTTAGAGATCCATACTAAAATAGTTAGAGATAACACCATATGCCTAATACAGCCGAATGTAATGCAGGACTGGGGGAAGTGGGTAGGGGAACATACGAAAAAGCATTGGCCAGGGTTGATAATGAGTGGGCTGGGTAGCGCACAAATAAAGGCTCATTACCATACTCCCTCTTTTGTACACATTTACATTTTTTCACAGTAAAAAGTTAAGAAAAAACAAAAACAATATCCAGGTCCCACCCCAGGGATGAGAACCACCAGAGCAAAGGACAGCAAATAATAGTATCTCTAATTCTGCTTCACTCTCCTCAAGCATTTCAGACCCTACCAATCTTTCACATCATCTTTTCACTGTAAAACTTCAAAATTTTTCCAACACAACTTTGCAGGTGGCCAATCCTACTCAATCAGACTAAGAGGGTCTATCTTTACACAAATGTGATGGAAACTGTCAGCTGTCCCCTGATACCTATTGCCCCTTTTTTCTTAGTTTTAGAAACCCTGATTTTTAGCTGGTCATGAGGTTAATGAGAATAAACACTATAAGTTCCAGCCTCCCTTGCAACCAGGTATGGCCATGTGACTACATTCTGGCCAATGACATGTAAGTAGAAGTGACAGATGCAACTTCTAGAAGGTGTCGTCAAAGAGTCATGATAGGACAGTAGCCACTCCTTCTTCTCTGACAACAGAACCCCCATTTTATTCTGGGGAATTACCCTGTCCTTTACTCTCCAGCCATGGACTTTGGTCAATCCCCAGCTCCATGGTGGGACATGTGATTTAGACCAAAGCCAGTTACAGCCCTGAATTCCCAACCCTGAGCTCACCAACCGAGATGGGTAGGAGACCCAAACACAGCCAAATACAGGAGACAGTGAAATACTAGCCAGGTTTCTGGGACCAAAGTAGGCCCTCTATCATGCCAGCCTTGAATCTGGGAAAATCAGATGCTAGCATTGCGGTGGCCCAACTTGCTACCACACAGACAGCAGCTTTCTAAGAACGGAACCCACACTGAGGAAGAGTCGCCAAGAGCCGCAGACAAACTAAATTCTAGTGCCACTGTCTGATTCCAAGGACAAGCCATCCCACTATGGCTCTGGATTTTTCAGTTAAATTAAGCAATAAATTCCTTATTGGCCTAAGCCAAGTTAGACTGCTGTTTTGTCACTTACTACTAAAAGATTCTGACCCTCTTTATCATAATTGACATTATATCAGTTATATCAATTACTATTCAATCAATTAATATTGTACCATATATTCCTTCCGTCCCACCACCCACCCCTAAACTATGAATTTCTTGAAAACCTGAATGAACATGACTTGTGCCTGCACCCTCAGAACTCGGCACAGGGCCTGGCCACCATGACAATTCACCAAACTGCAACTGTCCCCAGTCCACACTTTCCATGCAGCTGCAAATGTTCAAATGCCACTCTGGATAATGAACTGTCACTTGGCTGAACATGTCGGAATGGGCCTGGCAATACCAGTCCCTTGCTACACACCAATTCTACACACACACACACACACACACCCCTCTTACACACACCTTTTCATATCACACTGCTACATGCACACACAAACCCTTCAAACATACGCTCCTGCCCTCCACAAATACATACACCTTTACACACATATACATCTTTCATTCATTCACATACACCATAAATACATCTTTATATACACACTTTCACACACAAGCACATTACACACCACATACTCTATATACATATACACACATATCATGCACAGATGTATGCTCCAAACATTCACACGTTAAGACACACATATTCACTCACACATCCTCCATATACATTCACACATGCACATCCTGCACATGCACCCTCTCCACAAGCACACATATGCACACACATCCTTCATATACACACCTGCCACACATATGCAATCTACACACACACACACACACACACACACACACACACTGTGTAGAACTTGATGAGACATCTCTAACATCTTCTAACCTCAGTAAGCATGGCCCCCAGCAACCCCGGGGCCCAGGGCGGCGGTACTGCCCAAGTGGCCGGGCGACCTCCTATCTCCCACCCTGCAAAGACTCCTCACCGTGTGGTAGCCATGGACCCCCGTCTGCAGGAGCAGCTGCTGCAAGGTGCCGATCATCTTGCGACGCCGGCGGCTCTCCTCCCGCACGCCCTTGAGCTCGTCGGCCTGGCGACCCAGCTCCTGCTGGCCTCGCTGCTGCTGCCCCAGGCTGGCCTGCAGCCGGGCCTCAAGCTGGGCAACGCCGGCGCTCAGGCAATCCTGGCAGTGCAGCAGGTACTCGATGGTGAGCTGAGCCAAGCGCAGCACCTTGAGCAGCACCGGGTCCACGGGCTGCCCGCAGCGGCTGCACGCCTCCCGGTCCAAATTGCAGAAGGTGACACCCGTGATGTTTTCCTGCAGGGTGGCCACATCCAGCTCCCGTGCCACGCGGTCCACATCCAGGGCGCTGATGCGCCTCCAGTCCACACTCTCAGAGCGAGGCTGAAACTTGAAGGTAGGGAGTGGGTAGGCCCCAAAGGGAGGGCCACTGAGGCCCTCAGCAGTGGTAGCAGGGGACTGCATGGGCTGAGGAAGCCCCGGGCTGACCACTGAGGGAGGGTGCCACCAAGGCCACGGCAGCAGGCAGAGGAGCTGAGAGAGGGCCTGGAAAATGAGAAAAGAGTCCAAGTTAGGCAAGATGCATGTGGCCACGCGTGCTACACATGTGGCCAGCAAGAGCCTAAGTGGGGTGAGGTGAGGGACGTGTGCAAAAGCTGTAGTATGCCTGCATGCTCAGACACGGTGAGAGAGGTGTAAGGCCAGGGTGTGGGCCTTATAATCACACAGATGTGGATTCAGATCGCAGGTTCACATCCTGAAGCCTTCTGTGTCCACTGGGGAGCAGGGGGCCTACTTTGCAGGCTTGTGGTTAGGAATGAGGCATGGAGTGCCCCCTCCTCCGTGCCCCATACCCAAGTCCACTGCAAGAGTGCCTGCCGGAGGTCTTTGTCAAAGGGAGCCATCAAATGTCTAAGTGGTCCTTCTACAACCCAAAGTGATTTCAGGATAAAGTCCAATAACTTGCCGTTGGAGACAGAGTCGCCTAACTTCCCCCACATCCCATCCTCCCTCCTGTAACTGCAAGATTGTAGTGGAACAGGAGTGGGCTATGTCTCCCAGTGGCCCCAGCTGCAAAGGGTGACCCTACAACTATGCTCTCTGGTGGGATATGAGCAAAATGATGGGGACGCTTGATGTGGCAGCCATGTCTCTGCACACAGACTGTGCTCAATCCACCATGGTCTTTTTTTCAAACCTACTGGTTGAGAAAAGAGGCCCAATTTGTCGTCAAAAGACTCAGATTCTCCTCTGCACTCTCTAGGTAGTCACAGAAACTGTTCTCTCTCTAAGGAGTAAACTGACAGTAGCAATAGGGTTTTAAAAGGAAAATTCCACTACTAAGAATTATACTTGTATAAGATAAACTTATACAAGTGTGCAATGGTGCCTGTGCAAAAACCGTCATTGTTGTGTTGTTTGTAACAGCAAAGTACAAGAAAAAATATAAGAAAGTGAAGCACAAAATACAAGAGGGGATACAAATGGTATCTCTATACAATGAAATACTATGCAGGTATTGATAAGAATAAGGCAACTATTGGGTGGCTCAGTCGGTTAAGCATCGGACTCTTGATGTCGGCTCAGATTATGATCTCACAGCTCGTGAAATCGAGGCCCATGTTGGGCTCTGCACTGACAGTGCAGAGCCTGTTTGGAATTCTGTCTCCCTCTCTTTCTGACCCTCCCCTGCTCGCATGCACATTCTCTCTCTCAAAATAAATAAATAAACATTTAAAAAAAAAAGAATAAGGCTACTATTCATGCACTGATACAGAATGAGTGTGTGTGTATGTATATACACACACAGAGATATATCCCTATCTGCTTGAATGATAATTAATATAATCATATCTAATGATAATATGCAAAAATAAATATATGTATATCTCACATCTGTATCTACCTATATCTATTCGATATATCTACACCTGTATATTCTATACAGATGTATAGATATATCCCACATTAGAATGGTTGCCTATTCACACCTATGGGGTGTGAAACAGGGATAAATAAATAAATAGATGGAAAATGCATCAATAGGAAATGGATAGACAGGGAAGCCTTATACAGACCAATAATGGTAATGGTACATAAATAATATATATGCATGTACATACACATATATGAATGATTCAAAGTTGTTACTCATATATAATAATAATGAAATAAAATATATTCATTTATGATTCCTATACAGGATTCATTATCTCCAACATTTTGTAAGCATAGACTATGGTATTTCCGTAAAAATAAACAAGCTGTGAGCAATGGTTGCCTCTGGGAGTGGGAATGGAAGCTGAAGACTGATTTTCCACTTTCCACCTTTCCATACTATGCAAAGTTCTTTACTATCATCATCTATTAGTTTTATAATTTTTATTTAAAAAATACAATTTCTGGGTCGCCTGGGTGGCTCAGTTGGTTGGGCGTCCGACTTCGGCTCAGGTCAGGATCTCACCGTTTGTGAGTTCAAGCCCCGCAACAGGCTCTGTGCTGACAGCTCAGAGCCTGGAGCCTGCTTCGGATTCTGTGTCTCCCTCTCTCTCTGCCCCTCCCCTGCTCACATTCTGTCTCTCTCTCTCTTCCTCAAAAATAAATAAACCTTAAAAAAAAAAACTTAAAAAAAATACGATTTCTGCCCTTGAACTTTGAATCTGACAGGGGCAACAAGAAGTACAGGTGACCCTATTTAATCAAGTTCTTTCTAGATGAGACTTTTCAGCACAAGAGAAAGTCAGAAGAGAGGTCACTGATCTCACGAAGGAGAAAGGCCTTGAAGGAATGGTGGGGCTAGGCTTGCAAGGTGGGGAAGGCCTCCAGGAAAGACCCCTGACCTCCTGAGCCTTCACCTGAGAAAGACAGGGACAGGCGTAATGGCCTGCCCTACCTCCCCATAGGGTCCTTGAGAACTGGAGGAGGTGCAAGGCGAAGGCACTCAGTAATGTTCCGGCCCCGGAGTATCGAGTGCCAGCCTCTGTGCCACACACAACCTCTACATACAAATTTACAAACAGGTATCGCTGTTCCCATTTTACAGACAGGAAACTGACGTCTGGAGAAGTTAGGAGTGTTGTCCCAGGTTAGGGGGCCAGAGCTGAAGTACGGTTGGAGGTGCATCTGGCTCCAAAGTGGACTCTGAACACTGATTCTCAAACCTGTTTGTCCTAAAACTTCGCTTTGATCAGATCATGACCCCTTATGCCTCAAACTCCTTCATTCATTCACTCACTCACCACCCTCCCTCATTCACAGCATGCCTAGTGGTGCCAGGCCTGGTGCCCAGCACTGGGGTTACCGAGGTATATTAACTACACATCCGCCCTCCACACAGGATCTCAGCGTGGCCCCATGTTGCCACAGTACAATGTCCAAACCCCTCAGCCCGGCCTTGAAGACTGCTCACAGGCTGCCACTCACCCACCTTTTCCACTTTAACTCCCATGCTTCCCTTTCTCAGATACCCCTCCCCCAAATATACTCCAAAACCAAAACTATCCAGCCACGTGCACCCCCATCATGGCCATGAGAAGAAGATCAGCTCATTTCTACTTAACATGTTGCACTACTTAAAATTAAAAAAAAAAAGGAGACAGGAGACATGATACTTACCATGCTCAGCTCCAAGCTGCCGCTGTGTCACTGCAGCCCCAGAGACAATTGCCACAACAAGCTATGCCTCAGAGCAACAGCAGGTTACCAGGCATGCCGTGGGGTAACTGGACACCTGCTTCCTATCCTTCCCCAGACTGGGAGCTCACCTAGAGCTCACCATTTAACTATTTAAGCTTTAGCCTCAGAGGTTTGCCCACAGTCCTCTCTCTAAGATTAAGGCCAAGAATGCTCCACCAGCAACTCTCTCACTTCTCCCACCTTTTCGAATGTTTCTTCCAGCCTCTTCCTGGAACAGTAACTATCTTTTTCCCCTTCCTTTAACGTGGGGAAGAGTTGTGCGTGGGCAATGCCCTCGTGATACTCAGTTGTTCATTCACAACCCATCCCTCCTTGCACACTCTCCCAGAAGATGAGCTCACACATACCCACAGCGTCAGCTACCGAAGGCCTGCTTCAGGCTGAGCCTCAGCCACTCCCAAATCTCTTTCTCGCTGGCCCATCTCTCTCTTGGGACCTTTAGATCCAGCCTTCTAATACTGATATACCAGAAATTGCAAATCCAAACTCCCCTAGGGCCAGGAAGGTAGCATTAAATGCAGGAAATATGACAAATGATTCCCTACTCGAGTGTCCAAGATACAATTAGGCAGTGGTTCTCAAACTGGTCCCTACTAGCAGCAGCAGCAGCAGCTGGGAACTTGTTAGAAATGCAAACCCCCAGATTTATTGATTCAGAACGACTGTACTAGGAAGTGTTGGGGATTGTGGCAAAATGGGGAGTGCACACCCTGTTTAAAAGGGGCAGCAGTTCAGTGGGGTGAGCAACCAACTCTCGATTTCAGCTCAGGCCATGATCCCAAGGTCATCAGATTGAGCCCCACATCAAGCTCTATGCTGAGCATGGAGCCTGCTTGAGATTCTCTCTCTCTCTCTCTCTCTCTCTCTCTCTCTCTCTCTCTCTCTGTGTGTGTGTGTGTGTGTGTGTCTCTCCACCCCCCATCCCCACTTGTGCTCTCTCTCTCTCTAAAATAAAAAATAATAATAAAGTAAAATCTTAAAATGGGCAGCCATCACTGGGCTTCAGCCATATGGGAATGGATTTATGTGTCCCTCATTGGCTAATTCTAAATTCTAGTACCTAAAAAGATATTCAAAGACCTTTATGAACTGTTTTCAAACCAGCTTTCTACCCGCATCTCCCACTTACAATATTACTTACTGTCCACACATTCATATCTC
The DNA here is from genome assembly GCF_007474595.2 of Lynx canadensis. Classification (NCBI taxonomy): domain Eukaryota; kingdom Metazoa; phylum Chordata; class Mammalia; order Carnivora; family Felidae; genus Lynx; species Lynx canadensis. The sequence continues at coordinate 33,712,130 of NC_044311.2, forward strand.
TGGCATATTTATTTATAGGCCCTGTTTTTAAGTGCTTTATAAAGAATAACTCATGTAGGGGCGCCTGGGTGGCTCAGTTGGTTAAGCATCCGGCTCTTAATTTTGGCTCAGGTCATGATTTTACAGTTCGTGAGATCGAGCCCCACGACAGGCTCTGTGCTAACAACGTAGAGCCTGCTTGGGATTCTCTCTCCCTCTCTCCCTGCCCCTCCCCCGCCTGTGCTTGCATATGTGCACTCTCTCTCTCTCTCAAAATAAATAAACAAGCATTTAAAAAAGAATAACCCCTGTAATCCTCAGGACAAGCCCTCAAGGGGGTACTAATATTATCCAAACCACAAAGAAGTAAAGAAGTTTGCCCCAGACGCAAGAGGCAAGATCCAGACCTATACAGCCTGGCTACGGAGTCTGACCTCTTAGCCACTATCATGCTGCCTATTGGTAGAGATGGACCTGCACCACATCCTCCTGCTCCCACTGCCCGTGAATGAACGCACGCTTCAAGGCTTTCCTCACACCTGACAGCCACCATAAATCCCTCCCAGGCTCACAGTCAGAACTCCCTGCCCCTCCCCTGGGCTCCCAGAGCAGGGTGTACCCTCCTTTGGGCACCTGGCCACGCTCCGGTCTGTACTGGTGTGGCTGTGCAAATCTGTCATCAACAAATGACTCCTGAGCCCCTATTAAGTGCCAGGCACCATGACTGGCATTCAGAATTGATGGCGACCCAGGCAACAGTCCCTCCGTTGTTAATGAAACCAGTTAGCAGTTCTGGAAGTGTGTGCTCCACACAGTTATAAGGCTCGCCATGCACTATCCCACTTAGTTCTCACTACAACCCAGGGTACAAATGAAGAAACTCAGAGGTGACCCAAGAGGGCAAACGACTTTCCCACACTCATACAACTAGTAAATGACGGTGTCTGGCTCCAGAGTTCTCTAGAATGACAGAAAAATACACAAAAATTACCCTACAGACTGGTAAGTGCCAGGGTAGGAGCTAGGACAGGGTGCAGTGGGTGTACCAAGGAGAGGCCATACCAGGACATTCCTGTCTCCCTTCTCCCCCCCTTCTCCCCCGGCTATAAGGTCCCCCAGGGCTTATTCATATCTGTTGTATTCTAACCCCTAGCATATTACTTGTACTCCAGCTTGCTATTCACCTGAACAGAACTGTCAAAGTTTCTGTGTACCAGGCACTGTGCCAACCTTGCTATTTCTACCCATCATACAACCTTGTCCGTAGCTCTGATCTGCCTCATCTGACAAATGTAGAAACCGAGGCTCAGAAAAGCTAAGAGACCTGCCCCAACTCACTCAACTGCTAAAATCTGAAGCCAAAATTCGAATCAGATTCTGACTCCAAGGCTTTGGAGTTATGCCAAACTACCTCCCAATGACGATGATGATGATGGCACATAGATTACTTCCCATCATGGAAATGACAGTACCTGAGATCTCTTGTCCAATCTCCGAGAACAGAAAGATTTTACAGGAAATCACAAGAGGACCAGTGCCGGAGACTCGAAATTTTCTCTGTATCTCCACAGAGTGTAGCTGAACACGACTCAACTCCACAGCTTGCGTCCAGATTGGGATGGCAGGAGACAAAGCCAAATAAGAGTGCTGCGGGTTACCTGGAAACCACACACCCCCCACAGGCAGGAACACAGTGCTTTCTCCAGACTGAGTTATCAGCAGACAGCTTTCCCCACATCTGGAAATAGAAACACAAGGCAGAAATGACTTGCTGTCATTACGAAATCTGAAGCCATGTTAACTGTCTCTAGATGTTTTGATGGGGTCCCAGGAAACTTCCAATCCTAGATCAATGCCATGCATTAGTGGACCCCAAAGAATGCTATTTATGCTAACATTCCAAGGTTGCTTCATTACTGAAGAGATGGTTTCTACCTGGGGCAATCCCACAGCCAAGAAAGAAAGCTTTCTTGCCTTGCACCCCCACCGTGATGAGGTGCTCACCACCTCACGAGGCAGCCATCCCACGAAGGAACAACTCCTGAAGACTTTACGGTTCTTCTGAAACCTGCCCACCTATAATCTGTCAAAGATAACTTGCACAAAATCAATCAAATGGCTGATTCTAATACAAATTGACAGCTAGACTATACCACTGCCGCTGCCACCTTACTGTCTCTTCTGCTCCTTCAAGAACGCAGCCAAGAAGAGCTGTTAGAGTCAAGGTGCCCTGGATCCTGAGCCACCTTCAGCAGTACACGCCCTGGGAAGCCCAGGCATGTCATTAGCGCTCACTGTTATGGCTGCCAAGGAAACCCTCACACAGTTTGCAAACAAGCTATGCTCATACCAAAGGCAAGGGAGCCCTGGGGATCCCAAAGGAGATGAGAGTGACTCAAGAGCTCTTCTGGAACACTATCATTACAGATCTTAGCCTTATTCCCTGATTCTGTTGTTTTCTAAAGAAAGGTGTACCTTTCCCACTCCCTCTTGCCCTTCCTGGGATCTGCACCCACTCCCAGAATCAGCAAGTAGCGAACCGCTCTCTCCCTTACAGCTGGCTTCCATTCCCAGGAACTTTAAGGAGGTAGTTTTCTATCTTTATTCTTTAGTGTAGTTGACACACAATGTTACATTAGTTTCAGGTGTACAACCTAGTGATTTGTCAAGTTTATCCATTATGCTATGTTCACAAACATAGCATACATAGTAGCTACATACAAACATAGTAGCTACTACCTGTCCCATTCCATCTACTACAGTATCACTGACTGTATCCCTTATGCTCTGTTTTTTATTCTGTTGACTTACTCTGTAACTGGAAGCCTGTATTTCCCTCTAAGGAGGCATTTTTAAAAAACGGCACCAATAGTTTTGTCAAAAATATGGGTGGCTCAGTCACTTAACTGTCAGACTTAGGTTCAGGTCATGATCTCGAGGTTCATGAGTTCCAGCCCCGCATCAGGCTCTCTGCTGACAGCTCAGAGCCTGGAGCCTGCTTTGGATTCCGTGTCTCCCTTTCTCTCTGCCTCTACCCCGCTCTCTCTCTCTCTCTCTCAAATAAATAAACATGAAAAAAATTTTAATAAAATAAAAATTGGGGGAAGGGCTTTGACTGGCCTTGCTTAGGAGTATTTTAGGGAGGAAGACTACAAACCGACATGACCTATCTTCCTAGGTACAGAATTGTCAAAACTCACTACTGCTTTTCACATCTAAAAGAATACCAGTGTAGAATATACTGACACTTTCTTTCCCATGGAGCCCCCACAGAAACCCCCCTAGAGGCGCAAGGCCTAGGTACAGCTGGCATTGCAGGTAGTCAACCCTGCTAACCAGGACGGGCCGTTTACGAAAGGGGCCTGCCAGGGGTTTCGGAACAGCCCACCAAGTTGCCCCCTTCCCTGCTCCTGTCAGTGTCCACTGAGCCACAGGCCTTTTGACCAAACCCCAGCTCTGTGGCAGAAGCCAGTTGTATTCCACAAAGGAATTCAGGCTTCTGTTCCCAACCTGAAGCATATACCTCTGTGGGACCATTTTTTTAAGTTGGACAGTATCCAAAAGTATCTCCACATGAGGAAGATGTCTCTAGACCCCTGGTGCTGACAGAGACAGGAAAAAAAAAGACTGTTTATCAACCACTTGACTGTAGGACTGGCCTTCTGTAAGTGGGGTTGTTCTCACTGGCCAGTCCTCAGCTCCAGGGGGACAGAAGGAAGTGATGAGGGACCCTGACAGAGGAGGGAGACCACCCACTCTGTCTGCAGATGAAAAGTGTGAGAGGCCACAGTGAAAGCACCTCACTCACCAGGCTTCTCTTCCAAGTGCTGTGCTGTTAGAAATCAAATTCCGTGAACAATGGAGGGGCAGGTAGGGGCCGGGCCCTTAGGGTGCTGGCTGAAGGCCAGCCCTTGTCCAAGCCCTCCAGACCCCCTTCTGGATCCTCATTCCGTCCTGTACAAAGCAAGTCTCCCCTGGACTTCATCTGCATCGACTTCAAAAGGAAAATACCATTGTGCTGCCTCCTGCTAAACTCCAGCCCCAGAGCGCAAGAGCGACAAACCAAGATGCCAATGTGTTTGTTTTTAAATCACCTCATTATCAAAAGATCCCCTTTTACCTGCAGAACTCAGAGCATCAAGCCCCCCAAACCATTTTACTTTTTTCAAAAAGTAAGCATCCAAGTCTGTCCACCCAGGGAAGCCCAGTCCTGGGGTTCAGTCACTCCTGCTTCCCTCCCGGGGTACCTCGGTCCAGGGCAGGCCGAGAGAGCTGCATTTGGGGGCCCACGCGGGGCGCAGGAAGCGGCGGTCCAGAGCCCCAGCTCCGCCGGCTGGTCCCCTGCGGGGCGTCGCTAATGTTTAACCTCCGGCAGCCCGCGGCATCCACAGCTCGGACGGCGAGGGCGCTCCCCACCCGCACCCCTCCCGAGCCGAATTCCTGCCATAGTTTTCCCACGCAGCCCCGCTCTCCTGGGGGCCGCCGGAGCCGGCGGAGCGGGCAGAGGTCCGGAGGTGCGGGCTCCCCAGCTCGGCCCCGGCCCCGGCCCCGCCTCCCGGCTCGCTCCACCGCCCCGACCTCCCGGGGGCCGTTCCCGGAACGCTCGCCGCCGCGCTGGCCGGGGATGCTCCCCCAGCGTCGTGGAGCCCGGACGCCCTCCCCGGCGGGCACCGAACCGGCCGCCCACCCCCGTGCAGCCGACCTGCGGGCCCGCGGGCGACAGAGCCTTCCGCACCAGCAGCCGGAGGCCCCCGGGTCTCCGACGCCTCGCGCTCTCGAGACTGCCTCCCCACCCCACCCAGACAGGGGTGGAGCTTCTCCCATCCCCCTCCCCCCGGGACGAGCTATTTTTAGGTTGTTACGGAGAAGGGAAGGAGGGAATGCCACGTTTAATCCGTTGCGAAAATCCAGGATCCAAGAGAATGGCTCCCAGGCCTTACTGAGAGGGCGGCCGCGTGGAGCCCAGGGAGGCTGGACGTGCTCCGGTCTACACAGCCACCCACCCACACACACACACCACCACCACCACCACCACCACCACCACCACCAACAACAACAACAACAACAAAGGCTGTTCTGCTGAAAAGCCGGAGCAGTTGCAGAGCTAGTCCGTATGGCGAGCAACCCACAACCCCCAACCTTCTAGCTTGTCCTGTGGCTCTGCCTCTGAAACCCAGGACCCAAGAACTCTTTCTCCCCTGATATGGTCCCCGATCCCTAGCCAGTCATTGCTTTACTGAGACTCAGATTTCTGGCTTTTTTTTTTTTAAAGGTCTTCCTCCCGTTCCAGTCTCAATCTGCAAACGTGTATGGCAACAAGTGTTAGCAAGGATGTGAGAAATTGGAGCCCCTACCCCTCCTTTCATTGCTGGTGGGAATATAAAATGGTACAGCTGCTGTGAAAAAGAGAATGGTGAGTCCTCAAAGAATTGAAAATAAAATTAGCATATGATCTGACGATTCCATTTCTGGGTAAATACTCAAAAGAATTAAAACAGGGACTAAAACAGATACTAAAACAGGTACGTTCCTGTTCATAACAGCATTACTCACAACAGCCGAAAGGTGTAAACAACTCAAGTGGCCGTTAACATATAAATGGATAAACAAGATGTAGTACATACATACGATGAACTGTTATTCAGTCTTAAAACATAATGAAGGACTGATACATGCCCCACTATGAATAAACCTTGGAAATACTACGGTAGGTGAGATAAACCAGATGCAAAAGGAGAAATGTTATATAATTCCACTTATACAAGGTAACTAGAATAGTCAAATTCATAGAGCTATTCCAGAAAGTAGAATAGTGGTTACCAGGGGCTGGGGGGGGGGGGGGGGGTTGTAGGGAATAGGGAGTTGTTGCTCAAGTTGTTTCAATTTGGAGTGATGGAGAAGTTCTAGAGATGGATAGTGGGGTTGGTTGAATGTACTTAATGCCATTGAATTGTACATTTGAAAATGGTTAAAAGGGTAGATTTTATGGCATATATATATTTTACCACAATTTTTTAAATGGAAAAAAAGAACTGGCTGGCCAGGACCAGGACCAAGTAGGGATGTCTGTAAGCCATCTACTCTGATGGGGAATCTTGTTCCTCCTCTTCCTCTTGGCCAGGGCACACTTTTCACTCCAGGAGTTCCTGCCACCTACTAGAGGGGAGACAAAGACACAGGCTTTAGGGTCAAAGACACAACAACATCCTAGAAGAAAGCACAGGCAATAATTTCTCTGACATCAGCTGTAGCAGCATTTTCTAGGTATGTCTCCTGTGGCAAGGGAAACAAAAGAAAAAATAAACTATTGGGACTATGTCAAAATAAAAATCTTCACAGTGAGAGAAACAATCAACAAAACTAAAAGGCAACCTACCGAATAGAAGATATTTGCAAATGATGTATTCAATAAAGAGTTAGTATCCACAATATATAAAGAACTGATAAAACTCAACACACAGACAAATAAATCAACCAATTAAAAAATGGGCAGGGGACAACTGGGTGGCTCAGTCTGTTGAGTGTCCAGCTTTGGCTCAGGTCATGATCTCACGGTTCGGGAGTTCAAGCCCTGCATCCAGCTCTCTGCTGCCAGTGCACAGCCCACTTTAGATCCTCTGTCTCCCTCTCTCTCTGCCCCTTGCCCGCGTTGTCTCTCTCTCTCAAAAATAAATAAACGTTTAAAGATTTTTAAAAAATCATAAAAATATAAAAACCAACAGGTGGCATAACAATTCTTTTAAAAAATGGGCAGAAAACATCAACAGACATTTCTCCAAAGAAGACATACAGATAGCCAACAGACACATAAAAAGATGCTCAATGTCACTTACCATCAGGGAAATGCAAAGCAAAACTACAAAGAGATACCATTTCACAACTGTCTAAATGGCTAAAATCAAACACACAAGAAACAAGTGTTGGTGAGGATATGGAGAAAAAAGGAACGCTTGTGCACTGTTGGTGGGAATGCAAACTGGTACAGCCACTCTGGAAAACCGTATGGAGTTTCTTCAAAAAGTTAAAAGTAGAACTACCCTATGATCCAGTAATCACACTACTGGGTATTTACCCAAAAAAATACAAAAACACTAATTCAAAGGGATTTATGCACCTCTGTGTTTATTGCAGCATTATTTACAAAAGCCAAATTATGGAAGCAGCCCAAATGCCATCAACAGATGAATGGATAAAGAAGAGGTGATGGACACACGCAAATACACACAAATACACACACACACACACGCAATGGAATATCACTCAGCCATTAAAAAAGAATGAAATCTTGCCATTTACAACAACAAGGATGGAGCTAGGGAGAATAATGACAAGCAAAATAAGTCAGAGAAAGAAAAATACCATATGATTTCACTCATATGTGGAATTTAAGAAACAAAACAAACTGGGGCACCTGGGTGTCTCTTGGTTAAGCATCATACTTCTAACTTCGGCTCAGGTCATGATCTCATGGTTCGTGAGTTCGAGCCCCATGTCAGGCTCGCTGCTATCAGCATGGAGCCTGCTTTGGATCCTCTGTCCCCCCCCTCTCTCTGCCCCTCCCCCTGCTCATGCTCTCTCTCTCTCTCTCTCTCTCTCTCTCTCTCTCTCTCAAAAAAAAGAAACATTAAAAAGATAAGCATAGGACACCCTGTAAAAAATGAGAAACAAAACAAATGAGCAAAGGAAAAAAGAGAGAGAGAGAGAAAGGCAAACCAAGAAACAGACTGTTAACTATATAGAACAAACTGATGGTTACCAGAGAGGAGAGGATGGGGGATGGGTGAAATAGGTGATGGGGATTAGGGAATGCACTTGTGATGAGCACTGGGTGATGTATGGAATTTTTGGATCACTATATTGTACACCTGAAACTAATATAACATTGTGTGTTAACTATACTGGAATTAAACATTTTAAATGATGCATTTACATTTCCACATTCCCAAACTATGTAACCCTGGAAAAGTCACTTAACCCTTCTGTAGAATGGGAAAAATAAACTCTGTCTAGCAGGGTCATTATGAGAACCAAATTAGCTAAGCCATCTCTAGGCTTAGCCCAGGGCCTTGCAGTCAGTGATGTGCCCTCTAGAGTTCATACAAATGTGAAATCTGTGGGGGCTTGGAAAATTTGTTTCTCAGTTCTCTTCCCACTGGATCCCTGAAGTATGCAGAAAGGAGCTCTGGAGGTACCCGTGTGTGTTTGTATGTGTCATTTACACCAGCCTCAATTCCCCTTTGTGTAACTGGGGTACCCTCATTTGCAGGGTTGTTGTGAGAAAGTGAACTTGACATACAGCCTCATCTACCTTGTCAGTAATTCCAAAAGCTAAAACTCTGTCTTCAGCTGACCAAGACTTCCCACGCATGGAACCTTCACATCCTTCCCCTACTGGGCCACATTTCAACATTCGATACAGCCAAGAGTTAGTGAGTGCCTCCTATGTGCTCTATTTTAGGTTCCGAAGAATACCAAGAGGGTGGGTCCTGAATACCTGCGGTTCTCATCTGGCCCCATAGCCTCTCACCCCTTCCTCAGGCCAGTGACAGACACCTGCTCTCTGACTCAGCACAGACACCGTCACAACTGGTCTCCTTCCTACACTTAGGGATGTGACAGGAGGCAGTGGGACCAACTGCTGACTGAAGGTGGACTTTAGACCCTAGGCAGCCCACCATGGGAGTGCTCTCTGCTGTCAACTGTTGGCATCACACCTCAGAAGCCAGCTCCAGAGCCAGCTCTAGCTTCCAGAAGGGCATCTGAGGTGTATGGGACAGATCTCCCAATGCCCGGATGCTGGCCGCAAATGCTAACTGAGGTAATCGTAGGTCAAAAGTATGTTGTTGGGTTTTCACAGTGGTGATGGATGGATTGACAGGTATATAGTCAGAATGAGATTTTACATAAAAATCTGGTTTGCTGATTTCTCTTGAAAAATCTGAGGACCTTGCAACAAGTGGCCTGCACTCTGACATGTCAAGAACTGGCTGAATCTTGGGCTTCAAACCTTTTCCTTGGGCACAAATTATACTCTAGCACATTCCCTGAAAAAATCGCCTTAAAGGTGATAGATGCACTTACAAAAGAGATTGCCTGTCTCAGGAAAAAAAATTGTTCTTTCCTGCAAAATGAAAAATGCAGCATCAGTCTAACCAGGACCCTCTGTGCGTCTAGAAACAAACCCAAGGCATGGCAAGCTGGGAGAAACTGAAAAAAATTACACTAAAATAATAAAAATGTTTGTGTCCTTAATATACAAAGGGTGGTTATAAATCAATAAGAAATAGAAAGGGGTGCCTGGGTGGCTCAGTAGGTTAAGCGTCCAACTTTGGCTCAGATCATGATCTCACATTTCATGGGTTCGAGCCCTGGGTTGGACTCTGTGCTGACAGCTCAGAGCCTGGAGTCTGCTTCAGATTCTGTGTCTCCCTCTCTCTCTGCTCCTCCCCTGCCTTTCTCTCTCTCAAAAACAAATAGATTGGGGTTCCTGGGTGGCTCAGTTGGCTAACCATCCGACTTCAGCTCAGGTCATGATCTCACGGTTCATGGGTTCGAGCCCCATGTTGGGCTCTGTGCTGACAGCTCGCCTGGAGCCTGCTTCAGATTATGTGTCTCCCTCCCCCACTCATTCTCTCTCTGTCTTTCTCTCTCTCTCTCTCTCTCTCTCTCTCTCTCTCTCTCTCTCTCAAAAATGAATAAATGTTAAAAAACATGGGGCGCCTGGGTGGCGCAGTCGGTTAAGCGTCCGACTTCAGCCAGGTCACGATCTCGCGGTCCGTGAGTTCGAGCCCCGCGTCGGGCTCTGGGCTGATGGCTCAGAGCCTGGAGCCTGTTTCCGATTCTGTGTCTCCCTCTCTCTCTGCCCCTCTCCCGTTCATGCTCTGTCTCTCTCTGTCCCAAAAATAAATAAACGTTGAAAAAAAAAAAAAAAAACATTCATATGTTGAAATCCTAACCCTCAATGTGATGATATTAGAAAGTGGGGCCTTTGGGAGGTAATTAGGTCATGAGGGTGAAGCCCTCACGAGTGGGATTAGTTTCTCTATAAAAAGGACCCCAGAGAGCTCCCTTGACCCCTTCCCCTATACGAGAATTCTACAAGAAAAGTGCCCTCTGCCACCAGAAGAGGATCCTTACTAGAACCTGACCGTGCTGGCACCCTAATCTTGGCCTACCAGCCTCCAGAACTGTGAAAAATAAATTTCTGTTGTTTATAAACCACCCAGTCCGTGGTACTTTGTTACTGCAGCCCAAACTGACTAAGACGGAACCATGTCTGCTTGATCCAGCAGTATTTTCAGCAACTAAATCAGTGCTTGGCACACAGAAGGGGCTTGGTTAATATTCATTGACTGAATTCACTAATGAATATCAAAGTCAGGATCAGAAATCAAGACTCTTCGTCCCTAGTCCATTCTGCTGAAATTAATCTTACACAAGTAAATTTAACAGGTAGCAAAACCGTTAGCTGCCTCTCCTAACACCCATTTTCTTCTCTTCCTCCTTAAATTTTTCAGCATCTCTTGCAGTGAGTGAGTGAGATGTAAAGGCAAGTGTTACACAGTACTTATAGGAAGTTTTCATAAAATAGGAGGAGGGGTACGTTCCTCCTTCCTTCATCCTGCTGCCTGAAATGCAGACATAATGGGCTGGATACCAAGCAGCCATATAGACCAGGGGCTATGGACGCTAAGGATAACAAACAAGAGAGATGCAAGAAACCTGGGTCCCCAATGACCACAGTGACCACACCCCCCCTGAATCGCCTGCCTTCAGACTTCTTTTACATGAGAGAGAAATAAGCTTCTATATTTTATACACCAATGGTCTTTGGGATTTTTGTATTATAGACAGAGAAAGCTGAGCCTAAGCGATACGTGGGTAAACCCCCCCACCCCTGGGGAACATGGACATGAGCTGCACGCTGGCACTCCAGGAACCAGTTCTATAACATAGAGCCAGTGTGGGCTCTATTTGTTACCTGGACCCACCTCCCCAGTCACTGACCCCTCTGGGCTTTGAATCAGGTCCCTGTAAGTCCTGGGACAGTGCTTACGGCAGAGATTTTCCACCAGCGTGTTGCTCCCTCTAACCACAGTCCTTCCTTCGTTGTTCATGTAGTTCCACAGATGCAGGGCGTAGGAGTCATTGAAGCTCAGGTCTTTGTCCCAGACTTCATAGTAGCGCCTCCACTCTGGATAGGAGATGGGGTAAAATCTCTGAGGGTGTAGGAAGGACAGGTTCAAACACCTGAAATCACTCACCTCCTGGAAGTCTCTAAGTTTGCACCACAGTCTCAACATCCTTGTCATCAAACTGGGACCCTGGTTGCCCCAAATGTCTGAATTGTAGTGTTCGACAAAGTTTTCCATGCACTCCCACAGGAAGGGGTGGTGGGGGAGGAATCCAAACACCCCGTTACTAGAGTACTGAGAAGACTGTGCAGCCAGAAAGTTCTCCTCAGGGATGGGCCGGATGGAGATGACATCGGTGTCCATGTAGATGCCGCCATATTTCCAGATGATGGCCAGGCGGGACGCATCTGAGCTGACGTGGAGCCAGTTGCTCTCCACACTGGCGTTGATCTGCAGGAACACGTGCAAATCAGCCACAGCAGCGGGAGAAAAAGGAAGGGTGTCACAACGTGAGGCCAGCCCATGGTAGCTGAGGAGAAGGAAGCAAGCCAGCTTCTCGAAAATCTGCTTACAAAAACCCAATTTTACAAATTGACCAAACTTACCTCCACCCCAAAATTTGCCTGTAAGTGAAAAGTTTACAGCAACCAGTGTCAATGGGCAGACTTTGCAAGCTTTTAAAGAATTCATGAATTTGGTTTTTGTTTGTTTTTAATTAAAGCAGTAGAATGGTAAAGAAGAAACCCTGAAGGGATTTCACAATAAACCATATGAGCCATTTTCAGCAGGGTGTAGTTTAACCACAAATATGAAACTGTGAAGCAGGAATTTTTTGAGTCCTAGAAATGCTAAAAACTAATAAAGAAAAAGTAAACTAGGAAACTATAGAATAGATCAATATGTATGCTTCTTGAGAAATTGGTAAAAGAATCTTAAAATGCATGCATGCCTTCTTTCACTAATTATTTCCTTTAATGATAGTCATTGAGGCCCTAATTTCCTTCAAAAAAAATTTTTTTAACATTTAGTTATTTTTGAGAGCCAGAGAGAGAGCACAAGTGGGGGAGGGGCAGAGAGAGAGAGAGAGAGAGCCAAAATCGGAAGCAGGCTCCAGGCTCTGAGTTGTCAGCACAGAGCTCAACGCAGGGCTCAGGCTCACGAAGTGTGAGATCATGACCTGAGCCGAAGTCAGACACTTAACCGACAGAGCCACCCAGGCACCCCATTGAGGGCCTACTTTCAATGTGCCAAGCTCTGTTATAGCTGCTAGGGAGAGAGCAATGAACAGACAGACAAAAATCCCTACCTGGAGGAGATAGATGATAAATAAATCAATATATAATATGTCAGGTGTTCACAAGGACTATGAAGGAAAAACAGCTGGGTGAGGAGGATATGAAGGGGGCAGGGTGGAACACTATCTTACCTTGGGTTTCAGCGAGCTCAAGGGCCCTTAGGTAGGAATACAATCACTGTGTGCAGAAACAGAGAACAGAGTAGTGTGGCCAAAGCAGGGCAGTGAAGGACGGGTAGGAGATGAGAGCAGAGAGGGGTGGGTGGAGAGGGAGGATGGATCACGTAGACTGGAGTTATCTGAAGACTGAAATTACTTGAAGGTTTAGAAGAAAGGAGTGATGTGACCTGACTCAGTCTTGAAAGGGTCCTCTGTGGAAAACAGACAGGGGTAGGGCTTGGGAGGCAGCAAGGGCAGAAACACAGAGGCAAGTTAGGAAGGCAGATGAAATGTTCAGATCCTAGGCACACGGTAAAGATGAAGAGGGTCAGGGTGTGGATGGATTGGATGTCGAGGGGGAGAGAGGAGTCGAGGATGACTGCAAATGCTAAAAAAGGGAGTAAAGCAGTAAGTGACTCTAGAAAGAATAAAAAACAATCTTTATAAATGGCAATAAAAACTAATCACTATAGACGGTAACCTTCTCAAATGGAATGCTAAAAGTTTGAATAGAGAAAACAAAATAGATTTTTCTGGATTGAAACATATTGATTAAAAGATTGAAACAGAGACAACTGTATGACCCTAACACTTGATCTCAGCTCAAGTCTTCATCTCAGGGTTGTGAGTTCAAGCCCCACGCTGGGCTCCACACAGGGCATGGAGCCTACTTAAATAAATAAATAAATAAATAAATAAATAAATAAATATTTTTTTAAATGAATTTTGAGAGAGAAAGAGAAACACTAGCAAGGGAAGGGCAGAGAGAGGGAGGGGGACAGAGGATCTAAAGTGGGCTCCACGCTGACAGCAGTGAGACCATGTGGGGCTCAAACCAATGAACCATCAGATCATGACCTAAGCTGAAGTCAGACGCTCAACTGACTAAGCCACCCAGGCGCCCCAATAAATGAATTAAAAGTAAAGAAAGATTGAACATAAACATTTGGCATTTGACAAGGTAAACATTCTTTTTTTTAAGTTTATTTATTTATTTAGAAAGAGAAGGAGAGAGTGTGCCTGGGTAAGGGGCATAGAGAGTGGGAAAGAGAGAGAATCTCAAGCAGGCTTCGCACTACACTGTCAGGACAGAGCCCAACGTGGGCATGAACCAGGAGATTATGACCTAAGCCGAAAACAGGAGTCAGACGCTTAACTGAGTCACCCAGGTGCCCTGACAAAATAAACATTATTTATTTATTTATTATTTATTTATTTATCTACTTATTTATTTTTTAATAAACATTCTTTAAAACTCTGCTAAAGGGAGGCACCTGGATTGCTCATTGGTTAAGCATCCAACTTTGACTCAGGTCATGATCTCACAGTTGGTGAGTTTGAGCCCCGAGTCAGGCTCTGTGCTGACAGCTCAGAGCCTAGAGCCTGCTTCAGATTCTGTGTGTGTGTGTGTGTGTGTGTGTGTGTGTGTGTGTCTGCCCCACCCCACTCATACTCTATCTCTCTCTCTCTCTCTCAAAAATAAATAAACATTAAAAAAAAAACACTTAAAAAAAAACTCTGCTATAGGGGCACCTGGGTGGCTCAGTTGGATAAGCATCCGACTTTGGCTCAGGTCATGATCTCACAGTTCATGAGTTTGAGCCCCACATCCAGCTCTGTGCTGACAGCTCAGAGTCTGGAGCCTGCTTCAGATTCTGTGTCTCCCTCTCTGTCTCTGTCCCTTCCCCACTCACACTCTGTCTCCCTCTCTCTCTCTCTCTCTCAAAAATAAACATTAAACAAAAAAAATTTTTTAATTAAAAAAAATCATTGCTATAAAGCCAAATGAAGGCAAGACAATTAATACTTTGCAGGAATCTTTACACAAATTGTTAACATCACAAAATTGTATACAATTGCTGAAAACCTCATAAATAATAACAGCCAAAATTTATCAAAAACTGTTCCAAGCTCTTTATAATCTACACAAATGCTCAAAGACTGATATTATGATTATTCCCATTTTTCAAGTTAAGAGATAAAAGAAACAAGAAATTCAGTAATTTGTCCAAGGTGAGAGAGGCAGAGGCTGAATTTGAACCCAGCCAGTCTGGCTCCAGAGATCCACTCATTCCAAAAAAAATAAGGTTTTGGTAAAAATAAGTAAAATTGATTATTTGGTAAATTGGTGAGTGTTAGTGAACAGATACATAGGATATCAAAAGCCACACGAAATCACAGGAGGAAGAAGCCTGCCTTTTTGTGGGCATTGGACTAAATCTACCTAAAACACAAAAGCTCCCACAAGGGTGAGCTCCAGCAAGGGGATTAGGATTCTGACTGCTCATCCCCTTCCTACCCCACAGTACGCAACCCCAGACACCTTTAAAGGCTACAGTTGCCAAATCAGTGCAGCAAACCAGCAAGTGATGGCACATTAGGTCATCCCCAATGGAGCAGAACATGCTACAGACCAGCACTCCAAAATTATCATGGTGTGATCACTGCAGATGCATGGCTTAGTGCAGTACCCTGCGGGCTCAGATGGGGCAGACGCTTAAGGGTTCTGTGTCCCAGGGCCCACCTTGTTCCTAAAATTCAACCTTGTAAAAATTGAGGTACAGCTCAGAAGACCCAGGCTGTGCTCTATGAAACATCAGCTCTAAGAAAACATTTATGTCCTACTGAAAGAGGTGTTCATGCTCAGATAAGTTTGGAAGATTCTGGTTGAATCAAATTACTGTTTCTTTAGTTCAGAAGTACAGAGGCTTTAATCTCTTCATGTACGTGATTAGTCCATGAGGGAAAATTTTTTTTACAGTGTAGAATGCAGCATCTCACCTTCCAAAACAATTTGGGCAGAAATTTATTTGTGTAAGGAGCGTAACACAGTTTAGGTAACATTAGTCTAGCCCAACTGTGGGGAAAGTAGGCCAACAGACTGCTGTTCTTGTTTAGATCTCCTGGAACACCCTCTAGCAGGCTAGCCCTGAGAGCGACAGGGACCTAGCCAGCATGTCCCCTCCAGGGACCCTCTCTGCTGCCAGGGCCTGCCTTCCCAGCCTGTGGCCTGTCCTGCTACTTCCGAGGGGCCTGCGCTTGTCACCAACTATTTGTTAGGACCCCTGTGCTGGCAGCTGCCGGTAAAATCTCAGTCTGATGAGCTGTTTCATCACCTCCTGATGAGTCTGAATTTGAGACTTGCAGGCTCTTCAGGACAAGAGATGGGCACCCTGGTTATGGAAGTCACATGGAGTCAAAAGTAAAACTGGCCACTTCCCCCACATGCCGGTTGCTTAGTCCAGTAAATGTCTCCAGATGACAGTAAGTAGGCTCAAATGTGTCCTCCACCCAGGAAAGCACACTCAGTCCCCAGGTGAATGAGGCAGGGCATGACAGGAGTTTTCATTTTTTATATATAAATACTGTAGTGGACTGAATAATGGCCACGCAAAGACCCCAGGTCCTACATCCCAGAACCTGTAAATGTTACCGCATTTGAGAAAAGGGTCTTTGCAGGTGTGATCACATGAAGGATCTTGAGATGGGGAGATTATCCTGGGTTGTCCTGATTTGGGCCCTAAATGCTATCACAAGTATCCTTTAAAGACAGATGTAAAAAAAAAAAAAAAAAAAAAAAAAAATTAAGAAAACAAAACAAAACAAAAAAACAGCCGCATCTTAAACTCACCAAGTTGTCCAGCTTTTCATATGTCAGTCATTCGTCACTAAAGTGGTGAAAGAAAGAAAGAAAGAAAGAAAGAAAGAAAGAAAGAAAGAAAGAAAGATAGATGTAGGGGGAAAGTTCACACACACAGAAGAAAAGGACATGTGCAGATCTCCCCTGGAAGGGTTTTTCCTAAGAGCTTCCTTGGGAACTAGGGCCCTGCCAGCACCTGATTTCCATTCGGTGAAATGGATTTGGCACTTTTGGCCTCCATCACCAAAAAAGAACAAATCTCTGTTGGTTTAGGTCACCAAGTTTGTGGTCATTTGATACAGCAGCCATAGGAAACTAACACAAGTACCGCCATAATGGCCTCAATATTGCCTCTTGGCCTGCAAAGCCTTAAGTATTCACTGTTTGGCCCCTTTACAAAGTATTTACCATCTGACATTTGGTCTAGCCTATGATTAGAACTTAGAAAGGACTTTACAGGATAAGCAAATAGTATAATTTTGATGCCAATTTTTAAATTACTTTTTTGTTTTTAAAATAATTAAAGCCATACAGAGAAAGACAGATACCATATGTGTTCACTCTTACGTGGATCCCGAGAAACTTAACAGGAACCCATGGGGGAGGGGAAGAAAAAAAAAAAAAGAGAGGTTAGAGCGGGAGAGAGCCAAAGCATAAGAGACTCTTAAAAACTGAGAACAAATTGAGGGCTGATGGGGGGTGGGAGGGAGGGGAGGGTGGGTGATGGGCATTGAGGAGGGCACCTGTTGGGATGAGCATTGGGTGTTGTATGGAAACCAATTTGACAGTAAATTTCATATATTAAAAAATAATAATAATAATTTTATTTATAAAATTAACTTATTCTCATCACTAAATGCACTCCCAATCCAATCACACTAACACACCTATTATTACTGTGTGTTGTGTATTTTCTTCAGGATTTTTTCTTCCATGTGGTTGGGGGGAAGGGTGGTACATAGGTAAAATAATTACAATTACATTCTAATACAAGTGTATTTATTCCATATTGTGTTGTAGTCTTCATAAGATGTCATGGCTAAAGCCTGCATAGTGGAATCATTGAGGGGTTGTACTATAATTTACTTAAGCGTTATCTGATTGTGGGCCCTCTGTGAGAGAAATATTTAATTGAAATGTTATTTCCTTATTATACTATGTTGCTAAGATGAAGATTACAAAATTCCCAAGAGCTCCTGGCATGTCTTGGTTGTATCTCAATATAACCCAATCTCATATAGCAGCACCCCATCTGATTTCTCATGAGTTCACTATTTACATCATCTTCAAGTTAAATATTGCCTCATTTCCCATTCAAATGCAAAAAAAAAAAAAAAAAACAGTTTAACACAGATGGGTTTAAATAAGTGAAAAATAAGTGATTATACCCCCATAAAAGTTACCGAAACTCATTCATTAAGAATGGTCTCAAGAGAAGCATAGTTCCTAAGAAATAAGGCTGGAAGCAAAAGACACCAGGCTAGAGATAAACCTAACTGAAGTCTCTCCTGTTTGTTTGAATCAGGACTCAACCCTGTACAAAGAAGACCAGGGTCTGGGTTCTGGTCCTATCTCTGACATTGAGTCCTTATGCTCAGTTTACCTATTCAAAATATGAGGAGATTGGACTCATTTTTTGTGGTACCTCCCAATACTGACATTCTAAGATTCTCTGAACACTTACGTGAGTGTACCATGAACGCAATGGTGTGTCTTCAAACAGCCTTTTCATATCCAAAGGGAAGAGGAAAACATTGTCTATGGCTGAGAGGAGGGAAAAGGCTGGGTAAGTGGAGTTTGAGGGCAGCCGTGTGGTGGTGTTGAGACCCTTCATGAAGAACACCACGGGCTTCTCTGGGTAAGTCTTGGCAGCAGATTCCACAGCACAAGAGACCAGAGGCGTTGGCTCCATTCTCTCTGAGGTCTCTATGAACACAATGCCATGCCCATGGCCCAGGAGGGCTTCCGGGTCTTGCTGGGCCTTTTGGGGAGGAAGGCAAGAGAAGAGACAGCTGGACTTCAGGCTGAGCTGGTAGAAGAAGACACAGGCAAGCAGCAGAATGGCTGACAGGAAGAACTGGAGCTCCTTCAGCATGTCTACTCCTCTCTCCCGCCTGCTCCTTTAAATCAACACGGCTAATTACAAAAATACATTCTCCAAACCTGATCAAGAGAGCACATAAGAAAATGATGCATGAATATCACTTCTAAGATTTGATTGTTTAAATCCTCAATGAAATATGATCAAATCAGGTACAATAATATTAACGAGAAAAATGCAGTCACTAGGGTTTATCGGAGGAATTTGAGGACGATTCGAAACAGGAAAATAAGGTAGATACAGGTGGGAAGATGGCGGCGTAGGAGGACGCTGAGCTCACCGCGTCCTGCTGATCACTTACATTCCACCTACACCTGCCTAAATAACCCAGAAAACCGCCAGAAGACTAGCAGAACGGAGTCTCCAGAGCCAAGCGTAGACGAGAGGTCCACGGAAGAGGGTAGGAAGGGCGGAGAGGCGGTGCGCGCTACACGGACGGAGGGAGGGAGCCGGGGGGAGGGGCAGCCCGCCAGCCAAGCAGAGCCCCCAAGTCTGGCTGGCAAAAGCAGAGGGGCCAGACGGAGTGTGTTCTGACAGCAAGCAGGACTTAACATCTGGAAGGTTATAAGTTAACAGCTCTGCTCGGAGAGCGGGAAGGCTGGAGGGCAATGGGAGAGAGAGTTGTTGAGGCCTAGACGACAGAGCTCAGCTTGGCAGGGAACAAAGGTGCTCACCAGCGCCATCTTCCTCACCCATCCCCCAGCCAAAATCCCAAAGGGAACCAGTTCCTGCCAAGGAACTTGCTTGCACCACGCAAACACCCAACACTGTACTTCTGCGGATCCATCCCTCCCTCGGCGGGTCTGACTCCCTTCCGGTGCTGCAGGGCCCCTCCCAAAGTGGATCACCGAAGGAAAAGCGAGCTGAGCCTGCCCCTCCCGCCCCTGTGCACTTTGCCAATCCACCCCAGCTAATATGCCAGATCCCAGCACCACGAGCCTGGCAGTGTGCAAGTAGCCCAGATGGGCCATGCCACCCCACAGTGAAACCCGCCCCTAGGAGAGGGGAAGAGAAGGTACACACCAGTCTGACTGTGGCCCCAGCGGTAGGCTGAGGGCAGACATGAGGTCTGACTGCAGCCCCGCCCACCAACGCAAGTTATTCAAGACAGCACAGGGGAAGTGCCTTGCAGTTCCACACCACTCCAGGGACTATCCAAAATGACGAAATGGAAGAATTCCCCTCAAAAAAACTTCCAGGGAATAACGACAGCTAACTAACTGATCAAAAAGGATTTAAACAATATAACAGAAAGTGAATTTAGAATAATAGTCATAAAATTAATCGCTGGGCTTGAAAACAGTATAGAGGACAGCAGAGAATCTATTGCTACAGAGATCAAGGGACTAAGGAACAGTCAGGAGGAGCTAAAAAAAATGCTATAAATGAACTGCAAAATAAAATGGAGACAACCATGGCTCGGATTGAAGACGCAGAGGAGAGAATAGGTGAACTAGAAGATAAAATTATGGAAAAAGAGGAAGCTGAGAAAAAGAGAGATAAAAAAATCCAGGAGTATGAGGGGAAAATTAGAGAACTAAGTGATGCACTAAAGAGAAATAATCTACGCATAATTGGTATTCCAGAGGAGGAAGAGAGAGGGAAAGGTGCTGAAGGTGTACTTGAAGAAATAATAGCTGAGAAATTCCCTGATCTGGGGAAGGAAAAAGGCATTGAAATCCAAGAGACACAGAGAACTCCCTTCAGAGGTAACTTGAATCGATCTTCTGCACGACATATCATAGTGAAACTGGAAAAATACAAGGATAAAGAGAAAATTCTGCAAGCAGCTAGGGATAAACGTGCTCTAACATATGAAGGGAGACTGATAAGACTCGTGACCAATCTCTCTACTGAAACTTGGCAGGCCAGAAAGCAATGGCAGAAAATCTTCAATGTGATAAACAGAAAAAATATGCAACCGAGAATCCTTTATCCAACAAGTCTGTCATTTAGAATAGAAGGAGAGATAAAGGTCTTCCCAAACAAACAAAAACTGAGGGAATTCGTCACCACTAAACCAGCCCTACAAGAGATCCTAAGGGGGATCCTGTGAGACAAAGTACCAGAGACATCGCTACAAGCATGAAACCTAAGGACATCACAATGACTCTAAACCCGTATCTTTCTATGATAACACTGAATGTAAATGGACTAAATTCGCCAACCAAAAGACATAGGGTATCAGAATGGATAAAAACACAAGACCCATCTATTTGCTGTCTACAAGAGACTCATTTTAGACCTGAGGACACCTTCAGATTGAAATTGAGGGGATGGAGAACTATTTATCATGCTACTGGAAGTCAAAAGAAAGCTGGAATAACCATACTTATATCAGACAAACTAGACTTTAAATTAAAGGCTGTAACAAGAGATGAAGAAGGGCATTATATAATAATTACAGGGTCTATCCATCAGCAAGAGCTAACAATTATAAATGTCTATGCGCTGAATATGGGAGCCCCCAAATATATAAAACAATTACAAACATAAGCAACCTTATTGATAAGAATGTGGTAATTGTAGGGAACTTTAACACTCCATTTACAGAAATGGATAGATCATCTAGACACATGGTCAATAAAGAAACAAGGGCCCTGAATGATACATTGGATCAGATGGACTTGACAGATATATTTAGAACTCTGCATCCCAAAGCAACAGAATATTCGTTCTTCTCGAGTGCACATGGAACATTCTCCAAGATAGATCACATACTGGGTCACAAAACAGCCCTTCATAAGTATACAAGAATTGAGATAATACCATGCATACTTTCAGACCACAGTGCTATGAAGCTTGAAATCAACCATAGGAAAAAGTCTGGAAAACCTCCAAAAGCATGGAGGTTAAAGAACACCCTACTAAAGAATGAATGGGTCAACCAGGCAATTAGAGAAGAAATTTAAAAATATATGGAAACATGGGGCGCCTGGGTGGCTCAGTCGGTTAAGAGTCCGACTTCAGCCAGGTCACGATCTCGTGGTCCGTGAGTTCGAGCCCCGCGTCGGGCTCTGGGCTGATGGCTCAGAGACTGGAGCCTGTTTCCGATTCTGTGTCTCCCTCTCTCTCTGCCCCTCCCCCGTTCATGCTCTGTCTCTCTCTGTCCCAAAAATGAATAAACGTTGAAAAAAAAAGTTTAAAAAAAAATATATGGAAACAAACAAAAATGAAAATACAACAATCCAAACGCTTTGGGATGCAGCGAAGGCAGTCCTGAGAGGAAAATACACTGCAATCCAGGCCTGTCTCAAGAAACAAGAAAAATCCCAAATACAAAATCTAACAGCACACCTAAAGGAAATAGAAGCAGAACAGCAAAGACTGGGGCGCCTGGGTGGCGCAGTCGGTTAAGCGTCCGACTTCAGCCAGGTCACGATCTCGCGGTCCGTGAGTTCGAGCCCCGCGTTGGGCTCTGGGCTGATGGCTCAGAGCCTGGAGCCTGTTTCCGATTCTGTGTCTCCCTCTCTCTCTGCCCCTCGCCCGTTCATGCTCTGTCTCTCTCTGTCCCAAAAATAAATAAACGTTGAAAAAAAAAATTAAAAAAAAAAAAAAAGAACAGCAAAGACAGCCTAAACCCAGCAGAAGAAGAGAAATAATAAAGATCAGAGCAGAAATAAACAATATAGAATCTAGAAAAAACTGTAGAGCAGATCAATGAAACCAAGAGTTGGTTTTTTGAAAAAATAAACAAAATTGATAAACCTCTAGCCATGCTTCTCAAAAAGAAAAGGGAGATGACCCAAATAAATAAAATCATGAATGAAAATGGAATTATTACAACCAATCCCTCAGAAATACAAGCAATTATCAGGGAATACTATGAAAAATTATATGCCAACAAATTGGACAACCTGGAAGAAATGGACAAATTCCTAAACACCCACACACATCCAAAACTCAATCAGGAGGAAATAGGAAGCTTGAACAGACCCATAACCAGTGAAGAAATTGAGTCAGTTATCAAAAATCTCCCAACAAATAAGAGTCCAGGACCAGATGGCTTCCCAGGGGAGTTCTATCAGACGTTTAAAGCAGAGATAAAACCTATCCTTCTCAAGCTATTCCAAAAAATAGAAAGGGAAGGAAAACTTCCAGACTCATTCTATGAAGCCAGTATTACTTTGATTCCTAAACCAGACAGAGACCCAGTAAAAAAAGAGAACTACAGGCCAATATCCCTGATGAATATGGATGCAAAAATTCTCAATAAGATACTAGCAAATCGAATTCAACAGCATTTAAAAAGAATGATTCACCATGATCAAATGGGATTCATTCCTGGGCTGCAGGGCTGGTTCAACATTCACAAATCCATCAACGTGATACATCACATTAATAAAAGAAAAGATAAGAACCATATGATCCTGTCAATCGATGCAGAAAAAGCATTTGACAAAATTCAGCATCCTTTCTTAATAAAAACCCTCGAGAAAGTCAGGATAGAAGGAACATACTTAAAGATCATAAAAGCCATTTATGAAAAGCCCACAGCTAACATCATCCTCAACGGGGAAAAACTGAGAGCTTTTTCCCTGAGATCAGGAACACGACAGGGATGTCCACTCTCACCGCTGTTGTTTAACATAGTGTTGGAAGTTCTAGCATCAACAATCAGACAACAAAAGGAAATCAAAGGCATCAAAATCGGCAAAGATGAAGTTAAGATGTAAAAGATCTGTATGCTGAAAACTATAGAAAGCTTATGAAGGAAATTGAAGAATATATAAAGAAATGGAAAAACATTCTATGCTCATGGATTAGAAGAATAAATATTGTCAAAATGTCAATACTACCCAAAGCTATCTACACATTCAATGCAATCCCAATCAAAATTGCACCAGCATTCTTCTCGAAGCTAGAACAAGCAATCCTAAAATTCATATGGAACCACAAAAGGCCCCAAATAGCCAAAGTAATTTTGAAGAAGAAGACCAAAGCAGGAGGCATCACAATCCCAGACTTTAGCCTCCACTACAAAGCTGTGATCATCAAGACAACATGGTATTGGCACAAAAACAGACATATAGACCAATGGAATAGAATAGAAACCCCAGAACTAGACTCACAAAAGTATGGCCAACTAATCTTTGACAAAGCAGGAAAGAATATCCAATGGAAAAAAGACAGTCTCTTTAACAAATGGTGCTGGGAGAACTGGACAGCAACATGCAGAAGGTTGAAACTAGACCACTTTCTCACACCATTCACAAAAATAAACTCAAAGCTGATCAAAAAGGATTTAAATAATATAACAGAAAGTGAATTTAGAATAATAGTCATAAAATTAATCGCTGGGCTGGAAAACAGTATACAGGACAGCAGAGAATCTCTTGCTACAGAGATCAAGGGACTAAGGAACAGTCACGAGGAGCTGAAAAACGCTTTGAATGAAATGCAAAACAAAATGCAAACCACCACAGCTCGGATGGAAGAGGCAGAGGAGAGAATAGGTGAACTAGAAGATAAAGTTATGGAAAAAGAGGAAGCTGAGAAAAAGAGAGATAAAAAAATCCAGGAGTATGAGGGGAAAATTAGAGAACTAAGTGATACACTAAAAAGAAATAATATACGCATAATTGGTATTCCAGAGGAGGAAGAGAGAGGGAAAGGTGCTGAAGGGGTACTTGAAGAAATAATAGCTGAGAACTTCCCTGAACTGGGGAAGGAAAAAGGCATTGAAATCCAAGAGGCACAGAGAACTCCCTTCAGACGTAACTTGAATCGATCTTCTGCACGACATATCATAGTGAAACTGGCAAAATACAAGGATAAAGAGAAAATTCTGAAAGCAGCAAGGGGTAAACGTGCCCTCACATATAAAGGGAGACCTATAAGACTCGTGACTGATCTCTCTTTTGAAACTTGGCAGGCCAGAAAGAATTGGCACGAGATTTTCAGGGTGCTAGACAGCAAAAATATGCAGCTGAGAATCCTTTATCCAGCAAGTCTGTCATTTAGAATAGAAGGAGAGATAAAGGTCTTCCCAAACAAACAAAAACTGAAGGAATTTGTCACCACTAAACCAGCCCTACAAGAGATCCTAAGGGGGACCCTGTGAGACAAAGCACCAGAGACATCACTACAAGCATAAAACATACAGACATCACAATGACTCTAAACCCGTATCTTTCTATAATAACACTGAATGTAAACGGATTAAATGCGCCAACCAAAAGACATAGGGTATCAGAATGGATAAAAAAACAAGACCCATCTATTTGCTGTCTACAAGAGACTCATTTTAGACCTGAGGACACCTTTAGATTCAGAGTGAGGGGATGGAGAACTATTTATCATGCTACTGGAAGCCAAAAGAAAGCTGGAGTAGCCATACTTATATCAGACAAACTAGACTTTAAATTAAAGGCTGTAACAAGAGATGAAGAAGGACATTATATAATAGTTACAGGGTCTATCCATCAGGAAGAGCTAACAATTATAAATGTCTATGCGCCGAATACCGGAGCCCCCAAGTATATAAAACAATTACTCATAAACAGAAGCAACCTTATTGATAAGAATGTGGTAATTGCAGGGGACTTTAACACCCCACTTACAGAAATGGATAGATCATCTAGACACACAGTCAATAAAGAAACAAGGGCCCTGAATGAGACATTGGATCAGATGGACTTGACAGATATATTTAGAACTCTGCATCCCAAAGCAACAGAATATACTTTCTTCTCGAGTGCACATGGAACATTCTCCAAGATAGATCATATACTGGGTCACAAAACAGCCCTTCATAAGTTTACAAGAATTGAAATTATACCATGCATACTTTCAGACCACAATGCTATGAAGCTTGAAATCAAACACAGGAAAAAGTCTGGAAAACCTCCAAAAGCGTGGAGGTTAAAGAACACCCTACTAACGAATGAGTGGGTCAACCAGGCAATTAGAGAAGAAATCAAAAAATATATGGAAACAAACGAAAATGAAAATACAACAATCCAAACGCTTTGGGACGCAGCGAAGGCAGTCCTGAGAGGAAAATACATTGCAATCCAGGCCTATCTCAAGAAACAAGAAAAATCCCAAATACAAAATCTAACAGCACACCTAAAGGAACTAGAAGCAGAACAGCAAAGGCAGCCTAAACCCAGCAGAAGAAGAGAAATAATAAAGATCAGAGCAGAAATCAACAATATAGAATCTAAAAAAACTGTAGAGCAGATCAACGAAACCAAGAGTTGGTTTTTTGAAAAAATAAACAAAATTGACAAACCTCTAGCCAGGCTTCTCAAAAAGAAAAGGGAGATGACCCAAATAGATAAAATCATGAATGAAAATGGAATTATTACAACCAATCCCTCAGAGATACAAACAATTATCAGGGAATACTATGAAAAATTATATGCCAACAAATTGGACAACCTGGAAGAAATGGACACATTCCTGAACACCCACACTCTTCCAAAACTCAATCAGGAGGAAATAGAAAGCTTGAACAGACCCATAACCAGCGAAGAAATTGAATCGGTTATCAAAAATCTCCCAACAAATAAGAGTCCAGGACCAGATGGCTTCCCAGGGGAGTTCTACCAGACGTTTAAAGCAGAGATAAAACCTATCCTTCTCAAGCTATTCCAAGAAATAGAAAGGGAAGGAAAACTTCCAGACTCATTCTATGAAGCCAGTATTACTTTGATTCCTAAACCAGACAGAGACCCAGTAAAAAAAGAGAACTACAGGCCAATATCCCTGATGAATATGGATGCAAAAATTCTCAATAAGATACTAGCAAATCGAATTCAACAGCATATAAAAAGAATTATTCACCATGATCAAGTGGGATTCATTCCTGGGATGCAGGGCTGGTTCAACATTCGCAAATCAATCAACGTGATACATCACATTAACAAAAAAAAAGAGAAGAACCATATGATCCTGTCAATCGATGCAGAAAAGGCCTTTGACAAAATCCAGCACCCTTTCTTAATAAAAACCCTTGAGAAAGTCGGGATAGAAGGAACATACTTAAAGATCATAAAAGCCATTTATGAAAAGCCCACAGCTAACATCATCCTCAACGGGGAAAAACTGAGAGCTTTTTCCCTGAGATCAGGAACACGACAGGGATGCCCACTCTCACCGCTGTTGTTTAACATAGTGCTGGAAGTTCTAGCATCAGCAATCAGACAACAAAAGGAAATCAAAGGCATCAAAATTGGCAAAGATGAAGTCAAGCTTTCGCTTTTTGCAGATGACATGATATTATACATGGAAAATCCGATAGACTCCACCAAAAGTCTGCTAGAACTGATACATGAATTCAGCAAAGTTGCAGGATACAAAATCAATGTCCAGAAATCAGTTGCATTCTTATACACTAACAATGAAGCAACAGAAAGACAAATAAAGAAAATGATCCCACTCACAATTGCACCAAGAAGCATAAAATACCTAGGAATAAATCTAACCAAAGATGTAAAGGATCTGTATGCTGAAAACTATAGAAAGCTTATGAAGGTAATTGAAGAAGACTTAAAGAAATGGAAAGACATTCCCTGCTCATGGATTGGAAAAATAAATATTGTCAAAATGTCAATACTACCCAAAGCTATCTACACATTCAATGCAATCCCAATCAAAATTGCACCAGCATTCTTCTCGAAATTAGAACAAGCAATCCTAAAATTCATATGGAACCACAAAAGGCCCCGAATAGCCAAAGGAATTTTGAAGAAGAAGACCAAAGCAGGAGGCATCACAATCCCAGACTTTAGCCTCCACTACAAAGCTGTCATCATCAAGACAGCATGGTATTGGCACAAAAACAGACACACAGACCAATGGAATAGAATAGAAACCCCAGAACTAGACCCACAAACGTATGGCCAACTCATCTTTGACAAAGCAGGAAAGAACATCCAATGGAAAAAAGACAGCCTCTTTAACAAATGGTGCTGGGAGAACTGGACAGCAACATGCAGAAGGTTGAAACTAGACCACTTTCTCACACCATTTACAAAAATAAACTCAAAATGGATAAAGGACCTAAATGTGAGACAGGAAACCATCAAAACCTTAGAGGAGAAAGCAGGAAAAGACCTCTCTGACCTCAGCCGTAGCAATCTCTTACTCGACACATCCCCAAAGGCAAGGGAATTAAAAGCAAAAGTGAATTACTGGGACCTTATGAAGATCAAAAGCTTCTGCACAGCAAAGGAAACAACCAACAAAACTAAAAGGCAACCAACGGAATGGGAAAAGATATTTGCAAATGACATATCGGACAAAGGGCTAGTATCTAAAATCTATAAAGAGCTCACCAAACTCCACACCCGAAAAACAAATAACCCAGTGAAGAAATGGGCAGAAAACATGAATAGACACTTCTCTAAAGAAGACATCCAGATGGCCAACAGGCACAGGAAAAGATGTTCAGCGTCGCTCCTTATCAGGGAAATACAAATCAAAACCACACTCAGGTATCACCTCACGCCAGTCAGAGTGGCCAAAATGAACAAATCAGGAGACTATAGATGCTGGAGAGGATGTGGAGAAACGGGAACCCTCTTGCACTGTTGGTGGGAATGCAAATTGGTGCAGCCGCTCTGGAAAGCAGTGTGGAGGTTCCTCAGAAAATTAAAAATAGACCTACCCTATGACCCAGCAATAGCACTGCTAGGAATTTACCCAAGGGATACAGGAGTACTGATGCATAGGGGCACTTGTACCCCAATGTTCATAGCAGCACTCTCAACAATAGCCAAATTATGGAAAGAGCCTAAATATCCATCAACTGATGAATGGATAAAGAAATTGTGGTTTATATACACAATGGAATACTATGTGGCAATGAGAAAAAATGAAATATGGCCCTTTGTAGCAACGTGGATGGAACTGGAGAGTGTAATGCTAAGTGAAATAAGCCATACAGAGAAAGACAGATACCATATGGTTTCACTCTTATGTGGATCCTGAGAAACTTAACAGGAACCCATGGGGGAGGGGAAGGAAAAAAAAAAAAAGAGGTTAGAGTGGGAGAGAGCCAAAGCATAAGAGACTGTTAAAACCTGAGAACAAACTGAGGGTTGATGGGGGGTGGGAGTGAGGGGAGGGTGGGTGATGGGTATTGAGGAGGGCACCTTTTGGGATGAGCACTGGGTGTTGTATGGAAACCAATTTGTCAATAAATTTCATAAAAAAAAAAATAAAAAAAAAAATAAACTCAAAATGGATAAAGAACCTGAATGTGAGACAGGAAACCATCAAAACCCTAGAGGAGAAAGCAGGAATAGACCTCTCTGACCTCAGCCGTAGCAATTTCTTACTTGACGCATCCCCAAAGGCAAGGGAATTAAAAGCAAAAATGAACTACTGGGACCTCATGAAGATAAAAAGCTTCTGCACAGCAAAGGACACAATCAACAAAACTAAAAGGCAACCAACGGAATGGGAAAAGATATCTGCAAGTGACATATCGGACAAAGGGCTAGTATCCAAAATCTATAAAGAGCTCACTAAACTCCACACCCAAAAAACAAATAATCCAGTGAAGAAATGGGCAGAAAACATGAATAGACACTTCTCTAAAGAAGACATCCAGATGGCCAACAGGCACATGAAAAGATGCTCAACGTCACTACTCATCAGGGAAATAAAAATCAAAACCACACTCAGGTATAACCTCACACCAGTCAGAGTGGCCAAAATGAACAAATCAGGAGGCTATAGATGCTGGAGAGGATGTGGAGAAACGGGAACCCTCTTACACTGTTGGTGGGAATGCAAATTGGTGCAGCCACTCTGGGAAACAGTGTGGAGGTTCCTCAAAAAATTAAAAATAGATGTACCCTAAGACCCAGCAGTAGCACTGCTAGGAATTTACCCAAGGGATACAGGAGTACTGATGCATAGGGGCACTTGTACACCAATGTTTATAGCAGCACTCTCAACAATAGCTAAATTATGGAAAGAGCCTAAATGTCCATCAACTGATGAATGGATAAAGAAATTGTGGTTTATATACACAATGGAGTACTACGTGGCAATGGGAAAGAATGAAATATGGCCCTTTGTAGCAACATGGATGGAAATGGAGAGTGTTATGCTAAGTGAAATAAGTCATACAGAGAAAGACAGATACCATATGGTTTCACTCTTATGTGGATCCTGAGAAACTTAACAGAAACCCATGGGGGAGGGGAAGGAAAAAAAAAAGAGGTTAGAGTGGGAGAGAGCCAAAGTATAAGAGACTCTTAAAAACTGAGAACATGGGGCGCCTGGGTGGCGCAGTCGGTTAAGCGTCCGACTTCAGCCAGGTCACGATCTCGCGGTCCGTGAGTTCGAGCCCCGCGTCAGGCTCTGGGCTGATGGCTCAGAGCCTGGAGCCTGTTTCCGATTCTGTGTCTCCCTCTCTCTCTGCCCCTCCCCCGTTCATGGTCTGTCTCTCTCTGTCCCAAAAATAAATAAACGTTGAAAAAAAATTAAAAAAAAAACAACAAAACTGAGAACAAATTGAGGGTTGATGGGGGGTGGGAGGGAGGGGAGGGTGGGTGACGGGTATTGAGGAGGGCACCTGTTGGGATGAGGACTGGGTGTTGTATGGAAACCAATTTGACAATAAATTTCATATATTGGAAAAAAAAAGAAACAGGAAAATAATAATTCATTCTTTTGAGTGGCCCATAGAGCAACAGGCATGAAGAGCATCTATACATGAGCTATTGTAGAAATTTCTCTGGGGGCGCCTGGATGGCTCAGTTGGTTAAGCATCCAACTTCAACTCAGGTCATGATCTCACGGCTCATGGGTTCAAGCCCTGCATCAGGCTCTGTGCTGACAGCTGGGAGCCTGGAGCCTGCTTCAGATTCTGTCTCCGTCTCTCTCTACTGCTCCCGCTACCCCTTCTCTCTCTCAAATATAAATAAACAATAAAAAATGTATAAAATAAAAAGGAAAGAAAGAAATTTCTCTGAAGTTTACCTCAAGTTGTCTAGTTTCAGTTTGTAGGCCTTCAGAAAAAGGGGCAGTGTTAGTTCTCAGTGATTCCAGGTCAAGAGAATGGGAGAAAACTGGAAACCTTCATTTGGAGAGTCATAGCCAGGCATTTGAGGAAACCAGAAGAATTCAGGATCCAGCCTGATTTTATAGGCAAACAAACATTCAGATTCAGAACTAGAATCTAACATCTATGAAGGGTGTGTTGTTGAAACTTAATTTTTGTCCCTAAAAGCACCCTCGTTTCTGTTGAAGGTAGCAAAATTAAAATTAATTCATTTGTAAAATAAGTCCATTTTTTAACAAATTTGTCCTACTTATTTACATAAACATAGCAAGAATAGTGATTGACCATCTGTTTTTAAAAATGTGCTTTGCTCAAAGTTTTTATAAGGAATTTCACATTGAACTTTTATTTTTCTATATTAAATATAATTTACTGTCAGATTGGTTTCCATACGACACCCAGGGCTCATCCCAACAGGTGCCTCCTCAATGCCCATCATCCACTTTCCCCTCTCCCCCACCCTCCATCCACCCTCAGTTTGTTCTCAGTATTTAAGTCTCTTATGGTTTGCCTCCCTCCCTCTCTGTAACTTCTTTTCCCCCCCTTCCCCTCCCCCATGGTCTTCTGTTAAGTTTCTCAGGATCCACATAAGAGTGAAGACAAATGGCATCTGTCTTTCTCTGTACGACTTATTTCACTTAGCATAACACTCTCCAATTCCATCCACATTGCTACAAATGGCCAGATTTCATTCTTTCTCATTGCCCAGTAGTATTCCATTGTGTATGTAAACCACATCTTCTTTATCCATTCGTCAATTGATGGACATTTAGACTCTTCCCATAATTTGGCTATTGTTGAAAGTGCTGCCATAAAATTGGGGTGCAGGTGCCCCTATGCATCAGCACTCCTGTATCCCTTGGGTAAATTCCTAGCAGTGCTACTGCTGGGTCACAGGGTAGATCTATTTTTAATTTTTTGAGGAACTTCCACACTGTTTTCCAGAGCGGCTGCAGCACTTTGAACTTGTAATAGCCTCTCAAGGCCAGAAGCCCCACCAAATACTTGCCATCAGACTCACCTGCAATACCTGTAGATTTGGGTGAGTTTCTCTTCTCCTGCGGTCCCCAAAATATCCTGAGGTTCCTGCACCTGAAGTGATATTCTTTACTTACCTGGTAAGGCTCTTGGGAACTCTATAAGCAAGGTATCAGGCTAACATTTCCAAGGGACTTTACTGGCTTCATAAAGTTAATCTTAGTTCCTTAAACCTGTCTGGTCATATCTGAATCTATGCAGGTGTCTCTCAAATATGACATTCTAGTTAAAGACTTGGTAATGTAGCCAATGTTTTCAGTGGTGTCCTGTTACAAGGAAAACAGATTCTCATTGGATGTATGTAAATGACTATAATTGCCAAGTGAGAAAGAATTCTCATTTAGAGTTTCTGAATTCTGGAGGGTTCAGATAGGGAGAAAAGACAAATGTTTCTATTTGCTTACAAAGGAATATTTTATCAAATTCTATTAAGCCATAGATCTTAAGAGAAAAGGTTTTCTTAAATCTGGAAGAGCAAACATTAGAGAACATTAGAGAGTATTTTAAACAAGAGTCATAAGAACTATAATCATCTTTTTCAATTCACTTTGTCTCATGTTATTAATTCTTGTTGTCTGAATGCAGTTTTTCCGTTAGTTCTGAAAATTCTTACCCAGTTTAGTTTTATGATCTTAAAGATATCGGAATCCTGTGCTCATCAAAAGTCCTTTTTGTGAATCTCCTTGAAGCTAAAACACAGTTGCAAGAGCATCAGGATAATAACTGCAATGACAAAAGACTCAAAAAATGGCCATGGTTAAATGTCTGACAACAGTCCCCTAAAATGTAGTTGACAAGGAAATGTGGTTATTTTTGTGACACACAACATTTAAATCAGTAAAATATCAAATAATGACATTATACCAGGACATAGTAAAACTTTAGGAATTTTAGGTGGCTTAGTCGGTTGGGCATCCAACTTCAGCTCAGGTCATGATCTCAGTCTGTGAGTTCAAGCCCCGCATCCGGCTCTACACTGACAGCTCAGAGCCTGGAGCCTGCTTCAGATTCCATCTCCCTCTTTCTCTGCCCCTCCCCAGCTCACACTCTGTCTCTCTCTCAAAAATAAAATAAAAACATAAAAAAAATTTTTTTTAACTTTAGGAATTTTATATAATGCAACAGCATTTACCCACACGATATAACATAAGGTTTATCATCATTTGTTTGACAATACTTCCCATGTAACTTAACAAACCAAATAAGCCTAACTAGTCAAAAAAACTTCATTTAGAATTTGTATTTGGGGGAAAGTTTGTTGAAAACCTCAGAAGGTTCTAAAGCATTTTCTTAAACAGGATTAGAGATTATTACAAAACTTAAACCTTAATTAATCTGTTTAACATAAGTGGCCATAAGAGATTCTAAAAGCAAATACAGATTACATAGTTGTTATCAAAATTTAGCTCTTTTAATATTGAGAAGTTTTAAATTTCTTAGTCAAAAATTAAAAAAAAACTAATGAAGACAGAACATAGAACTTTGTTTTTTCTGGGCAGATAAAGAGAAAAAACTTTGCTGATAATTTCTTATCAAGAGCAGGCCACCAATCCAAGAAAACTTAGTCCTTTTAACAGAGAGAAAAACCAAATTCCAATCTTGTACTAGTATGTATTTATTTATGTATGTATTTATTTGTTTATGCTAGTGTACTTTTAAAATTCATTCATTCCATGTGGTCCTGACCACATGTAAAATTCTTTTCCGAAGATTCTCCTTCACAAACCTTTTATAATTTTCTTTTTTTCATTTTGATTTGTCCTAAGTTTTCCCTCTAAATAACCAGCCTCATTTCAGAGCAAAATTACTTTTTTTCCCTCAAGAAAAATGTATCCTCATTCCTTATACCTTTCTTATAAATCTCCCATTTTCCTACATTCAGAGTTACTTTTGTATCATTTTCAAGTCTCAATCACATTTATCAGAATTTTAATTCTTAAAACCTTCAGTCTCCAGTGAAAACTAAGTCTCTTAGTCCTCTTTTATAAAACAAATCTAATCACAAGGTGCCATTAATTAGTCATTTTCCATTTGCCAATTAGAACACAGCCAGTTTTGTCCAAATATACCCAAAGCAGCAGCAATAACTAAACCAAATGAAGCCCAGAGTACCTCTATGGTCATTGATTCCTCACAAAATTGGGGGCTTCACTTATTGAACCAAATGGCTTTCTAGCTTCTGGTTGTTT
Organism: Lynx canadensis; assembly: GCF_007474595.2. NCBI lineage: Eukaryota > Metazoa > Chordata > Mammalia > Carnivora > Felidae > Lynx > Lynx canadensis. The sequence goes on from NC_044311.2 coordinate 33,745,690, forward strand.
AGTCTTCCAACTGGCTTTCTCTAACTGTGTGCCCAAGAAAACTAATTCAGACATGTCCAAAGAATCCCATTTGGGCCATCTGAGACTCAGGTTATCCTTAGTTAAAATTTTCCATATTTTAAGTAAGCACTTGCCAGTAGAGGCTCCATGCATGTTGTACATAGAAGGGTCATCAGACACTTCTGCTAGGCTTGCAACCACCTGAAAGCACCGTTTGGCCTGAAAAAGCAAGGGTTCCCTTCTCTTTGGAGCTGAGTGATTCAGTCTCTCATATTTCTAGCCAGAAAAATTTACTCAAGCCTTATATTGATAACATCAAGTAGCATACTGCCAAACTAAAATAACCAACCCATCGACTCTGACCCCTCTAGGTTACTCCTGCCTGGACAACATTAGCTGAACATCTCAAACAAACAGCTCAAATAAAATTCAGGACCATTAACTCCAGTTGCGGAGGTCCGGATACCATAACTCACCCAATACACATGCGAGGTGCTGAGAACTTGGAGAGGAACAAAGGGCCCGTGCTGGTAGAGGGCCGAGTTCCAGGGGACCTCCAGGTGATCTCACAAGAGTTGCTCTGATATCCTGCTGACTGCGCCAAAAAATGTTGATGCAAATTGAACAAACCTTTTAGAATTTCTAAAAGAAGAGAAAGAGTTTTATTTGAGCCCAAGTTAGGACAGCTGCCCAGGATATACAATCTTCACAAAGAAGATAGTGCTCTGGCACAGGCACATTTGGGACAGGATCATGTACATCTTCTACATTAAAAAGTTACAAATCATTAGACAAAAGACATTTCAGAAAGTGCAGACCATATTCTAACCTTCTAGCATATGCAAAGCTGTATGACTTTAATCTTTGGGGATCCAGGGAGGTTTTCTTCCATTTTCTCATCTGTATGTTTGGAAGGCTCCTTTTTAATTCTTTTTAAACAAATCAGATGTACAATGTGTGCTCAGGGCAGAAATGAAGCCCATACCCTGAGATTTTGCCAAGTCATTTTGACCTTAGTAAATGTTAAAGTATAGCTTCCCTGGGAGCCCAGGAGCAGGACCTACAAACATTAAAAGTTGAAAATTTCCTTTATTTTATTACCTTTAATCCAGGAACTTGCAATAAGCCAACACCTGAGGTCTTAGCAATGACAACAAATTTTTCCTGCTATGCTTTCTGATAAATCACCACCTCCTCAACCAATTCAACAACGGGGAAGTAAATCATTGGCAGAAGATCAACACCAAACACAAAAATTCCAAAAAAAAAAAAAAAAAAAAAAAAATTCCAGAAGCTCATCCCTTTACTAAGTTCCCCCAAATGCAGAGACTTGGGGAACATAAGGGGTTTTTGCAATCTACCAGGTGACCCACACACTAATCCTGCCTACTTATGATCTATCAGGAGGGTTATAAGGCAAGCATTTCACCTGGAAGAAACATACAGCACAACCCTGGAACTGGCAGAGCATGTGCCTGGGCAGTCTGCTTCAGTCGAAATCATGGGCAGAGACTTGGGAAGGTTTCTTCACTAGACACCCCTGTAAACTGATTCTAACCTTGCAAACACAAGGTTTGATTAAAAGAAAAGGAAAGCCATCACCACAAATACGCAATGGACAAATCCCAGTAGTCCAAGGACCTGGTGATCTGGAATGGGAATTGATTCCCAGTTTCAGTTAAGTCAGTTCAGGAAGGATGCTTTTGCCCTGAGGTTCCCCTTGTGGTATGTGAACTTCTGGCAGTCTCAGGAGATCAGCTTTATCACCCTCCATGGATGCGGCAGCCCCCACGTCTTCCATGATCCCGTCCCTCTCCTGCTGTCTGCTTCCCAACGCCCCTGGCATGAGCACCTAGTAATCCTTTATGGAGCCATCCTCTGCTGAGGGAGTCACGTATCCTCAGCTCAGAACCTTCTCTCAGCCATCAACAGGTAACCTCAGTTCCCCCTGGATGCTCTAGTGTGAACAGAGAGGTCCCCTCCAGAGCAGGCTTTGGATTCTGACTCAGGTCCTACATCCAGGAAGGTAAAGCTGTCCCACTCGTCTATGGCTTCTGGTTTTCTGTGTGTCCCCAGCTCCCCAGGACAGCTTTCTAGGTCTCCATGCACACCTTCTTCCTTTGGAACTGAGTTTATTCTCCAGACCTCATCAATTCTTGGTTCAGGGTGGCTTGGCCTGTTTCCAGGGTTCCCTAGCATTGGATAGATTGGTTTTCTTTCCTTACAAAAGGCAGGGCAGAGCAGAGCTCCTGCTCCCCACTCTGGAGTAAGTAGAGGGCTCCATTTGGGGGGAGTGATACATTTCTAGTGTCTGTATCTCAGGTACTCACATAACCGAGTGCCTTCTGACTGCTTGCACAGTGACCAAAATCACTGAACAACTGGTTGAGGCAGAGATCAGGAAGTAGCTGGTAGTCTTTGTCACAAAGATGAAAGTGAGCCTTGGTGATGCACTGAAATCCTAAGCATGAAAAGTAGGACCTGTCTGACCAAGAACCAAGTAGAGGTTATGATGGACAGAGCACTGAGCTTAGAGTCATGCCTCTACCTGCCCCAGGCTTAGTGCATCAGGAAGTCCCAGCTCTGCCTGGAGCCTCATCTCTCTTGTGCGGTGTGGAAAATAAATGACCTCAGGCTCAGGGTGAGGATGAAAGGGCTCTCTGTAAGGCAAAGAAGCAACTTGCACTTTCCACCATGGTAAAGAAGGGAAAAATAGAACACTATTACTGTGGATGGTATTTGGACTCCCTGATGACAAATATTAAGTTGTTGGTTGCAGATGAATGAAATCTATTTCCCAGTAAACATTTAAGAAGGAAAGCCTCAGCCCGTGTGAGGGGGAGAAAGCACGTGCAGAAACCAGCAGTCAGTCACTGGGACCTGGGGCCTTTTAGAGCCACAGCCTGAGGTCCTTTCTAAGTCTTTCTGAGTAGGCCTCCTGTCACCTGAGTCACTCTACCAGAAACCTCCCAGAGCCCCCATATCCTTCCCTTCAGTCTTCTCTCTTCCTTTTTGAGCAGAACTGCCTTTCCTTCCTCCTGTTGCCCTTTCTGCCGTGTCTGGCCTGTGCCACACTAACCTTCTGTGTTTGTGGTCAGGTGCCCCAGCTGCAGCTCCCAATCAGACTCCACAGATCCCTAGAGGCTCCAAGGACGGACTTCAGGAACCCCTGAAGCCTGGGGCCATAGCTCATATCAGTAGCTTTACTCTGGATGCTACTTATCCATAGCTTCTCCTACAAGTCACCTACATGTCTCTGCTCTTTGACCCTCTGTGACATTACCTCAGTTCAAAATCCCTCCAAATATCTTCACCACACAATTCAGGCCTTCTCCAGCCAGCCAAGCAGCCCCTGGGGACCCCAGTATAGATATCTGAGTAGACATGTACAAAAAGCTATTTATCTTTGAAGAGTGGATGGGTCTGAACACACAGGTGACAGCCACATGTGTTCCAGATAGCGTCTACTTTCCTAGGAGTTTCTACCACTGTGAGAGATGCTTTCATTTTCTCCGTTACAATGTAAGCCAGACTTGGTTCAGTCCCATGGGCTATGAAGCTTGGTATTTGCTGCTAAGTAATAAGACCTTAGGAAATGTGGATTGGTGTAGACCCAAATAAATGAGCAGGATGGGGGTGGGGGGACTCTGAATCCAGAGTTCTTTGCATTTTACAATGCTGTTCTTTGGATGTTTGGAACTAAGCACCAAAAAATAAAATAAAATAAAATGTAGTACAAGGAAAAAACCCACAGAACTGTAGCAGAACTTTCCCCAACCTTCTAGCCTTATGGATAACTTCTGATAACTCAACTGTAATAGTTCAATGTTTGGGCCTAAACTCCCTCTCCATAAAGGACTCACTGTATGAGAAGGAAAAGTTAAAGGAATTTTTAACAATCAATGTTTGTTGAATTGAATTACACATGAAAAGCACACTTCTCAATTCTGTAGCTTCTTTCAACTCTGATTTACTGTAAGAAGGGAAATACTCAAGCCCACAATACTTGTCCTATTTACTTGGAACTTTGGAGACCACAGTTCCGGTTTTTAACTTATTTGTTAAGCAAGGGAGACTGATAAATGTGTTAAAGCATTCAGTTCTCAAGAGGACAAAACTAATACACACAGTCCTATCTTATCAACAGTGCTAATTCCTTTCACCACTGTTGTGAGACTGGAACAAAGACTGGAGTGTTGGGTTTACATGAATAGTGAGGAGATAGCTGGACAGAGCCAGTGCACAGCAGAGAGAGAAATAATCTATAGCCCACCTCTTGGGAACCCATGGGAGAACAACCGAAGCACATTAAGGAGTGATATTATCAATATTAAGTCTTGAAAACAAATTTTTTTATTAAAAAATCGGTGAGTCCGTGCCAGAGAAGTTCCCTTTGTCTCATCGCGATATTTTAAACCATTCTGCATTTTTTAAGAAAATTGTTCTAGCTTTGTGTTTCTGGAGATAATGCTTTTTGTTCTCTACTCAGTTGTACTAATTAAACATGCTTCTGTTTACAAACCTTACTTGGCCATCAAGAATGTGTTTCTGGGCTCCTTCAGGAAATTACTGTATTTGCACAGTAATTTCCCCCCTTTTAAAACTTATTTGCAATTAAAAGAAAGGGTAGGAATAAGGCAGGGAAGGAGAGAAAATAATTGTTCTCAGTGAAACAATTTCAAGCTAAAGAATCTGAGTCGCAAGAAGCCTGCAGCAAACAGTGGACCAGTCTGAGAGTGGAGGACCTGAAGGCATTTTGATATTACACTCTCTAAGTCAGTATTTTGTTTCTTCTTCCTGCTAATGACCTGGGAGCCATCTATGCCCAGTGTTCACATGGCACGGGAACTCTATGAAGAATGAGTGGCCATGAGAATCAGCATTCCCAATATGGCTGAAAGAAACTGTTCTGGACTGAATGTTTGTGCCCCCACCCACCACACTAAAATTCATATGATACCAGTCTTAATCCCCCTGTGATGGTACTTGGAGGCGGGGCCTTCAGAGGGAATTAGGTTAACTGAGGTTAAGAAGTTGGCATCCTTTAAGAGAGGAAGATGAGATCTCTCTCTCTCCCTCTCCATGAGCTTGCACCAAGGAAAAACCATATGAGGACATGGCAAGAAGGCAGGATATATATAAACCAGAAGGAGGATCCTCACCAGGAACCTAACCTGCACCTTGATCTTGGATTTCGCAGTGTCCAGAACTGTGAACAGTAAAAGTCTTCTGATTAGGTTACCAGTGCACAGTATCTTGTTACAGCAGCTTACTGAGACAGAAACCTCAGAGTAAGCTTCTCTCTGATTCCCTTCCGTATATTTTCATAAGAATCTGTTTTGAGCCATAAGTGAGGTTGGAACTTCTCTTAAGATTTGAAGAATTGAAACCAGGCCTCCAATGGGGAAAGGACAACTTCATTTGCAACAGAACCCATAATGGGTGAAATTGTCCTCCTTGCCTGAGACCTCTCTGCTTTCCCTTCCTTTTGTCCTTCCACACAGCTCTTTTGTTTGTTTTTTTTTTTAATGTTACTTATTTATTTTGAGAGAGAGAGAGAAAAAAGAGAGCATGAGTGGGGAAGGACAGCAGGACGAGGGAGAGAGAGAATTCCAAGTAGCTTGGCATGGAGCTCGATCCCAGGAACCATGAGATCATGATCTGAGCCAAAATCAAGAATCAGCCACTTAACCAACTGAGCCACCCAGGCACCCCCATACCTCTTGTTTGTCCTCTTGATATACCTTCTGTCTTTAAATGGAGACCCCCTGGTTCCCTTTCTCAGTGCCTAACAGTACCACCATGTGACCAGTACTCAAGTTAGGAAAGCAAGGAGCCATTCTTAACTCTTCCCTTGCTTACCCTCTCTTGTACAAGCTATGTAAGTCCTCCAAGGAGCAGATACCAGGACAAGATTAATTGTACAAGAAGTTATTTGTGTATGTGTCTGTGTGAGAGAAAATAGGAAGGGAACTGTGTGAGGCTGGAAAGCTGGAAAAATCCCAGTAGGAGTCTGAAAAGCTTGGGTGGAAGTGTCCTAGGCTGATGGCTGTCCTTGTCTTTGACACTTTCACTAGTGTCATCAGGGAATCCTCAGAGCACTCAGCCATTAGAGGAGAGCTATGTCTCCCAGGAATGGGTCTACTTCAGGATTCTTGTGACATCAGTCACTGGAAGCCCATGGGAAAAGTGGCCTGGACACAACTCAGCAGTGCATTTCACAGAGCAATAGCTGGGCCTTGGTCAGTTATACTTCCTCTGGTTGGAGGTCTGTGAGGCACATCCTCATGGCTGCCACAGTGCACCCCATGAGCTGCACAGATCTACTTCTCACATAGTTTCGGGGAGCAGTGCTTCCATGGTTTCCACAGGCCTCTCTTCCTGGGGGTGGGAAGGAACTAATAACAAGAGGTTAGAGAGATGAACTACAGCCCCTGTCACTGTAGTTGACCTCAGGGCTACAACTTGTCCACTCCCCCTCCAACATCCATTCCGAATTCCCTTCACCCTCAAACATCATCTTGTCACATCTTGGTAACTTAGCTTGTTGGGCAACTCATGATTCTGTAGTGCCTGAATCCTGACAGTCATATCCTTTCTCAGTTCAAGGTTGCAGCACTGTCTGTTCACAGTTACAATGGGCAAAAGAGGACCAGGAGGCCCCAAAGTGGATCTCTTACTTTCCATACATACCATATTCCATCCTGCTGCTAGTGTATAAAAGCAGCCTGACCTCCTCCTGCTGGTCAGGGTCAATTATCTCCACCAACATAACTGTTCCTTTTAAGTTGCTGGTCCCTGGGCAAAGGAAGCCCAGCGCCTTGCAGCAGTCTATAATTCAGTGACACCCTTGCAGTATCACCTGGCAAGAACCTGTCCTATCTGGGATCAGAACCTCCAACACTGAAGAGCCCAAAGTTGCAATGACAGCACAAAACCCTCTGACAGGTCATTAGGAATGGTGACCAGTGGAGCCACTCCTATATACACCTCTTGATTCGTAGATCCATGGACTCTTCCTCTCCAGAACAGAGCACCATATACTGGTCTCTGACTGATATAATTATACTGTGTTTTGAAGGATGGCACCTCATTCTCTCCGTGTTTTTCCAAGCTAGCATTTCATCTGTGCCTTTGGAAGACTGTTCCACAAATCTCCCTCAGGATGGTGCAATATGTGATACAACCAATAGATCCTATGGTGATGGACCAACTCCGACACCTCCTTCACTGTAAAGTGAGTCCCCTGGTCAAAAGCTGTGGTGTGTGACATTCCATGCTTGTGGATGAGGCATTCCATAAACCCAGATAGTGCTATAACTGAAGATTTGCAGGCAAGAAAGGCAAACTCCTATCTGGAACAGTCATTCCTGTGGGGACGAACCATTGGCTTGTCCAATGCGAGGGGCCTGATATAATCAACCAACTGGGCACCAAACAGCCAGTTGGTCTCCTCAAGAAATAGTGCCATATCAAGGACTCAGTGTTGATCTCTGTTGCTGACAAGCTGAACAAACAGAGACAGCAGTAGCTAGATCAGTCTTGGGAAGTGGGGGTCAATGCCGTTGGACCAATACAGAACCTCTATGTTTGCCACCATAGTCATTTCATTCATGTGCCTAGCATGCCAGTATTGGGCTAGTGACCAATCACTAGACTGTCAGCAGTTCACCAGTGTTCCTGTGGGGTATCTCACTGTTGCTTTAGTTTGCACTTCTCTGATAACTGATGAGTTGAGAATTTCTTCACATATGTTAGCTGTTTGTTTTCCTCTTCTGTAAGTTGCTTTTTCATGTGCTTTGCTCATTTTACTGTTGGGTTCTCTGCCTTTTTCTTGTAAAATCTATAAATTCCTTATAGAATCTAGATATTAGTCTCATGTTGGTTTTAAACACTGCAACTTTGTTTTCCCAATATGTCATCTGGATTATTTTGTCTTTGGTATCTTCTGTCTAACAAATATTCTTGGTTTGATGCAATAAATACAACAGTTCTTCTGTTGAATGATTTGTGTTTGGGAGATCCTATCGAAGAAGACTCTCCTCATTCCTTAGTCACAAAGATATTCTCCTACATCTTTTTTCTCTTTCTCCTTAGAATTTCATAGCTCACATTAAGTTTATTATCCATTTTCTTTGTTCATGGTGAGATGTGAAGAATGATTTTTCTTTTTCCTTGTAGTGAACCAGTTTCCCCAACATCATCTGCAACACTGTTCATGCTTTTGTCATGGTGTTGTCATATCAACACTATCATATAGCAAGTTACCATATGGATGCCCCCATATTTCTGTCTCTGAGTTTTCTCTTTTGTTCCAGTGGTCTATTATTCTGTTCCTGTATCTGTACTTCTTTTTTTTTTTTAATTTTTTTAACGTTTATTTATTTTTGAGACAGAGAGACACAGAGCATGAACGGGGAGGGTCAGAGAGAGGGAGGCACAGAATCTGAAACAGGCTCCAGGCTCTGAGCTGTCAGCACAGAGCCCGACGCGGGGCTCGAACTCCCGGACCGCGAGATCATGACCTGAGCGGAAGTCGGCCGCTTAACCGACTGAGCCACCCAGGCACCCCGGGGATATCTGTACTTCTTAAATTCCATTGGCTTTTTAGGTAGGTCTTAATCTGTGGTAGGTATTGAAGGACCCACTCCCTTCTCTGATTTTCCCACATGCCTTTGGAGCAGTTGCACTGACAGGACAGAATGACCAGAGAAGCGATGATTAAATGCTTGTCCCTAGAACGGTACGATAGAAATGGAAAGATAAAAAACAGGTCAAAAGTTGTGGCTGGATGGCACATATTCTTGGGAAAATTTTTAAAGGAAAAGGAAGAGAAGGAAGAGGATGGAGAAAAGAAAGATACAGCCACAGCTTTCCAGGGAAAAACTGAAGAAGAATTTAAATTATATAGGAGGAAAAAAGACAAACTATTAGTGGAAATGATAGTCTAAAAGAAATCCATGATGTGGTAAGAACATAAATGTCTCAAGAAATTTCAGCAGGACTCTGGAAAAATGGCAACAGCCGCATAATTTTTGAATCTCTCAATCCCCACATAAAGCAGAAGGAACAACTAAATTGTTAAACCAAAATCCCACATGTACATTTACAACACAACTAGGTGAGAAGTATCCCATAAATCTCAAATATAAGTGGAGGGCAACAATCCACCAACAGCCCCAAGAACTCCACGGTCTCAGTTTTTGTGCTGGAGAAAGCAGAGAGAAGCAACCAGGTCCGAGAGCGGGAGAAACTCAAAGTATCCACCAGATATTTGCTGGGATGTAGCAGCACCAAGACTGGGAGGGCTTCATCCAGTAGTGGGTGAGGGCAAGGGACCCTAGTAAAACCCAAAAGGCCTGGAATAGCCTGAGCCTCTGTGAGCTCTGGAAATTGAACAACCAGACTTCCTCTCCACACAGAGCCTCACACTGAGGAGATACCAAGAGGAATGGAAACAAAATTGTACGAGTAAAGAATTCCACTTTAAGAAAGGCAGAGTACCAGAATCCTGTTTCTTAGCTGAAACAAAAAAACAAACAAAAACATAGCCAAAAAATACACAAAATGCACAAAAATGCATAACAAAAATAGACAAAATATGAAACAATGGTTTTCAGGATACTGTGCATCAAGCAATGCACAGTAATCCCTGAAAGATGGGAAACAGGCAAGGTGAGCCCTCTGGTTGCCACAGCTTCCTGTCGCAGGAGAATTTCAAGGCCTCAGTGTAGGAAACGAGGAGCCCAGGCAGAACCCAGACTTCTTGCACTGAAAAGACAAGCTGAGATTCTAGGTAGATTGAGGTAAGCAGAGTGCTGGAGAGGAGAGAGCTTCACAGAGTAAAAACTCTGAAGACCTACAGAGTCATCCTTGAGAATTCAGCAGAGAAATAATCAGAGCAAATGTGTGAGAAAATAATCTGAGGTTAGAGAAAAAGCACTGGCAGGAATTAGAGGAAGTATACCTGGGTCACACAGGACCAGAAATAGTGCCTGTTCCCACCAGTCAGGCTGAAAAACCTCCTGATTCATAGGATATTGAGTAGAGAACTCAGAAGGCTCTTGTCTCAGTATTGGGAGAAAAAATTAGCCCTTACACTAACACATCTCTGATACTGCCTAACAATCTTGAAAGCAAGACCTAAAAGCATCAAGTAACTTAGCTGAGTCCCAAAACAAGTCCAAGAATATTTATAGGAAAACAAAAATATCCAGCACAAAATTCACAATGTCTCACATCTGATTGAAAATTACCAAGCATGCAAAGGAGCAAAAAGATAACCAATAATGAAAAGGAAAAAAAACTCAATCAATTAAAACCAACCCAGAACTGAGATGTGTTAGAATTAGCAAACAAAGATATTAAAACAGTTACTTTTAAAATACTATGTATGTTCAAGACAGTTAAGAAGAGATGTGGAAGGATAAAAGAGACCCCAGTGAAACTTCTAGGATGAAACTACAATATCAAGATGAAAAATTTATTGATGGGATTAGTGACAGATTGGGCATTGCACAAGAAAAGAATGTCCTTGACATACCAATAGAAATGTTGAAGACATAATGGCAGAAACTAGCCGAAGTGAAGCACAGAGAAAAAAAGAATCTTTAAAAATGAACAGAGTATCAAGCGAGTTATGCAATAACTTCAAGTGCCTAATATATTGGTAATTGAAGTCCCCCAGAGGACAGATAATGGAGACAGAGAAAATAGTTGGAAAAATAATAGCCAAAATGTTTCCAAATTTGATGGAAATTATAAAGCCACAGATTCAAAAGCTCAGCTAACCCCAGGAACAGAAACAAGAAGAAAACTACCCCTAGGCCCATCATAACCAAATTGCTCAGATCCAGGAGAAGGAGAAAATACTAAAGGCAGTCAGAGAAAAAAAAAACAAAAAACAAAAAACTCATTACATAGAAGAACCAAGATAAGAATGATCCCAATTTCTTGTCAGAAACAATGGGAAAAGAAACAGTAAAGTAACGTGTTAAAGTACTCAACCACAGGGGCGCCTGGGTAGCTCAGTCAGTGAAGCATCTGAATCTTGGTTTCGTCTCAAGTCATGATATCATGGTTCATGAGGTCAAGCCCCACATTGGGATCCGTGCTGCCGGTGCAGAGCCTGCTTGGGATTCTCTCTTGCTCTCTCCCTCTCTCTCTCTCTCCTCTCTCTGCCTCTCTCTCAAAATAAATAAAAATTGAGAAAAAAAGAATTAAAATAATAAATAAAAATAAAGTACTCAAGCACAAAATAAAAACAAAACAAACACCTTTAAGCCTAGAATTCTATCCCCAGTGAAAATATCTCTCAATATTGAAAGCAAAATAAAGTTGTGTGTGTGTGTGTGTGTGTGTGTGTGTGTGTTTTGGTTATACAGAAGCTGAAAGAATTAATTACCTCCTAGGACCTGCACTACAAGAAATGTTAAATGAGGTCCTTGAGGCAGAAGAAAGCTATACCAGGAAATCTGGTACAAGGGAAGAAAGAATATCAAAAATAGTAACAACAGGGGACCCCTGGCTGGCTCACCCTGAATAGCGTGTAACTCTTGATCTCAGAGACTTGAGTTCAAGGCCTACATTGGGCACAGACATTACTAAAACAATAAATAAACTTTAAAAAATAGGGGTGCCTGGGTGGCTCAGTCGATTAGCCCTCCAACTTCAAGCCCTCAGTTCATGATCTCGCGGTCCATGAGTTCAAGCCCTGCGTCGGGCTCTGTGCTGACCGCTCATAGCCTGGAGCCTGTTTCGGATTCTGGGTCTCCCTCTCTCTCTGACCCTCCCCCATTCATGCTCTGTCTCTGTCTGTCTCAAAAATAAATAAACATTAAAAAATTAAAAAAAATAAATACATAAATGTATTTTAAACATGGTAATGACATGGATAAATACAAGTACTCTTCTGATTATTTCGACCCCTTTAAAATATAAGTCACTGTTTAAATAAAAATCAAAATAATATACTGTGGAGTTTGTAACATACACAAAAATAAAACATATGGTGAAATGGCATGAAGGCTGAAGAGGAAGCCATGTGAGTATATGATGTATGGTTCTTACACTATACGTGCAGTGGTATACTACCGCCTGAAGGTATGCTGTCATAATTAAAAGATTGTTGGTTCACAACCCTCTGGGGAGCATTCCAGGTGTAACCTGAAATTGGCCCCCAAATGCAGAGGGCAGGGAGAGCAAAGGAAGAGGCCATTCCAGGTTGTTATGTGGCAGTTTTGATAAGCAAAGGGAACTTACGTATAAGGCTTACCTTGGGCTGCTGCAATGCCAGGGGATCCCGGAATCTGCCTGCCACGTATTAAAAATTTATATGGAGGGAGGCCTTCCCTGGGTATAGTCACTTATACTGTACAGGTATTCTCAACACCATATCATTATCTCAAATCTATGTCCTTGGAGCAGCCACTGGGTGTGGGAAAAGCAAGCAAACCCACATTCCAAGGACACAGGAGGAGGTGAGGCACTTCCAATCACCTGGGTCCAGCTCACAGGTCAACTGGCGGTCAGGTCTTTTCGATGACCTTCCCCAAGAAAGATGTATACTAGAAACCCTAAAGCATCCACTAAAACAACAACAAAGTTGATGGCTAATAACCCAACCGAGGAGTTAAAATCAATCATTAAAAATATTCAATTCATCTAAAAGAACCAGAAAAGGAAGAAAAGGGGGACAAAATACAGATGGGAGAAATAGAGAAAAATTGTAAGAGGAGAGACTTAAATTCACCACATCAATAGTCAAAAACCCAAATGGGGAAAATCACATATATGCAAAAAACTGACTATTCTGAGTACTTGTATTACTCTGAGGTATGTGTGTATTAGAGATTAAAGTAAATGAGTGATTATAGGAGATTATAATTCTACTGTACCTTAGGTCCTTGAAATCAAAATTTCCAGTATAAGATAGGAGATATCATGTAATATAGAAGAGGTTGGGTAAAACAGCCTGTAGTCCTGCATTTTAATTGGAAATTTCAGTATGAACTCATGAAGTATTTTGGGGTGTGTGTGTTGGGGGGGGGGTGTTTACGTGTCTGTGTGTGTATATTTTTCCTAACTCTGTCCACTGAAGAAGTCTAGAAACAATGACCAATCCAGCAGCAATTAGCAGTCCTTGTACCCAGGTTGTGGTTTTGAAATATCATGTCTCACTAAGAGAAACAAGGACTTTTGGGGGGAAATGCTTCATTCCATGCCAGGGCAGAAAAAAGTACAATCAAGAATATTCTCACACTAGATAAAGAAAGCTACTAGATAATTTTCGTGTGAAAATTATTCAGAAACCAACGTGAAGGGGTTTCTACTGAACAAAATAGAACACTGTTAGCTTTAAAAGGCCAAAGTGGGACTGATTGAAACTCTTCAAATATGTTTAAATCCATAGGTTGCTAATTATTTAAAAAAAAAAACTGATTAGCCAGTTTTGGATTGTAATAGGGATTCAATTCACTATCTGAAAACTTGCAAGAGAAAGAATCAAATATTTATCCTATATTTCCCACATAAAATTGCACTATTGGTTATTGACTATAAAAACAGAATTCTTATAAAATACTCCATCTTACAAGTGTATATACAGTATCTCAAATAATAAATGAAAAATGAGTTATTGAATTAGAATATCATTATTTTGGGGGTGCCTGGGTTGGCTCAGTCAGTTGAGCATCTGACTATTGATTTTAGCTCAGGTCATGATCTCACAGTTCATGAGACTGAGCACCACGTCGGGTTCCGTATGCTGATGAAACGGAGCCTGCTTGGGATTCTCTCTTTCTTTATTTCTCTCTGCCCCCTCCCTGCTCATACACCCCCTCCTCAAAATAAATTAAAAACTTAAAATGAAAAGAATATCATTATTTTGCAACTCTCAGTAAACTAATCGTTCTAGACCCTGGGCATCAAAAGCTGCTAATATTACAAAAAGAAAGAACTAGACATCGTGTGCCTCCTGATGAAGGAACATAGCACCACCTATAGTCTTTTCAGAGGGATTTTATCTAAGTCTGATAAAGCATCTGGCTCCAGCTGCCAGTTTGCAGGAAATACAGAGGATAGAGGAATGTGTTCAACTCTTTCACCAAAAGCAAAATCTAAACTGTGGAAAGCTGCATATCAAAAGTCCTGAGGTCATAATCTAAAAAGGTATAAAGAAAAAAAAATAAATGCCCTTCAGGAGGGGCATCCTGAAGATTAAAAGATCCTTTAAAGACATTGTAATTTTTTTAAAAGGATAAGACTAAACTATAGTGTCTAGGATTGCCCACAAGTGAAAAGCTATAATGAAACACAAGAAAAGTGATTGCTATAAAAGACAGGATAATGGATACTTTTGGAGGAAGAGAGAGCCTGAAGATCAGAATGGGGCATTTAAATGGTCTTTATGGGGTAAATGGCAACTTTCTAACAACCTAGGTGATCCTGGATCAAAGGATCATAAACAACCTAATGTTCATCAGAAGGGATTGGTTTAACAAATTAAGATATTTTTAAGGGCACCTGGGTGGCTTAGTCGGTTAAGTGTCTGACTTAGGTTCAGGTCATGATCTCCCAGTTCGTGAGTTCAAGTCCCGCGTCGGGCTCTGTGCTGACAGCTCAGAGCCTGGAGCCTGCTTCAGATTTTGTGGCTCCCTCTTTCTGCCCCTCCCCTGCTCGTGCTCTCTCTCTCTTTCTCAAAGAATAAATAAACATTAAAAAAATTTTTTAAAGATATTTTTTTGGAATGCAAGCTGGTGCAGCCATTCTGGAAAACAGTATGGAGTTTCCTCAAAAAACTAAAAATAGAACTACCCTACGACCCAGCAATTGAAGTACTAGGCATTTATCCACGGGATACAGGTGTGCTGTTTCAAAGGGACACATGCACCCCCATGTTTATAGCAGCACTAGCAACAATAGCCAAAGTATGGAAAGAGCCCAAATGTCCATCGATGGATGAATGGATAAAGAAATGTGGTATATACACACAATGGAGTATTACTCAGCAATCAAAAAGAATGAAATCTTGCCATTTGCAACTACATGGATAGAACTGGAGAGTATTATGCTAAGTGAAATTAGTCAGAGAAACAAAAATCATATGACTTCACTCATATGAGGACTTTAGGAGACAAAACAGATGAACATAAGGGAAGGGAAACAAAAATATATAAAAACAGGGAGGGGGACAAAACAAAAGAGACTCATAAATATGGAGACAAAATGAGGGTTACTGGAGGGGTTGTGGGAGGGGGGATGGGCTAAATGGGTAAGAGGCATTAAGGAATCTACTCCTGAAATCATGGTTTCACTATATGGTAACTAATTTCGATGTAAATTTTAAAAAATAAAAAATAAAATTTAAAAAAAAATCAAAGAATATATTTGTATACAGTGAAACAATATGCATTAATAAAAAACAAGGAAGATTTTTATATATGGACATGGAATCATCTCCAATATATTAAGTGGGGGGAAAAAACAGTGAATAAGAAAATGTGTGGATTGCCACTATCTTTCTCAAAAAGAGGAGAAAAAGAAATTCAACTGATAACGTTGGTTGACCCTAGGGAGGGGAACTGGCTAAATGGCAGACAGAGACAGGACGGAGATCTTCATGTTATTGGATGTATCTTGTGTTATTGGAATTCTGTACCATGTGAATATGTAACCAATTCCCAAAAAATTAAATTTAAGGAAGAACAATTGTGTACCCCAACAATGACTGATGAACACAGATTTATGAAGAGAGTTCAGAAGTTTAATACATTAATGAGGAATTTGTGAAATCACTAGGAACTTCACACTTTGATGTTGATCCACAGACAAGTCCAAAGTTGGACAAAGGAAAGCAACGGAAATGTTTTGGAATTCTTTGAGATATGCGTTGAGATATTAAAAATAAAGATAGAGAGCACATCAATATTTCACAATGCTTTTTCTTGTTACCATACTTTTATATACTTTCAGGGACTGATTTTGAATCATCTTCATCATATCACTACTATAATTTATATTAAATTTAACTTTCCAGATTTAAATTACCAGGATTGGGGTTCATGTTTTCTCCTCGGTGGTTTGTGGTCACTGGTACTAGCTGATGGGCAACAATCACCACCTTTACAATGTTAAGCTATCACATCCAGAATCCTGGACTGTTTCTCATTTATTTAAATACTAATTCTTTCCCTTAATACAGTTTTAATTTTCCCTTTATTGAAGTCTGTGCATTTTTGATAAATTAATTTACAGAAACATTTTTATTTTTGTTGTTGTTGCATTGTTGTTCTGTATTATATTTTTCTTACTGGTTATTGCTATTTTAGAAAAATGCTACTGATTTTTAAGGTTCTCTTTGTATCTGGCAAACTTTCGTTGACCTTGTTTATGTCTGTGAATCTTTTTATTTTGCTTTTCCCTTTTTGTTTTTTAATTTTTTTTTCAACTTTTTAAATTTATTTTTGGGACAGAGAGAGACAGAGCATGAACAGGGGAGGGGTAGAGAGAGAGGGAGACACAGAATCGGAAACAGGCTCCAGGCTCTGAGCCATCAGCCCAGAGCCCGACGCGGGGCTCGAACTCACGGACCGCGAGATCGTGACCTGGCTGAAGTCGGACGCTTAACCGACTGCGCCACCCAGGCGCCCCGCTTTTTCCCTTTTTTATGAGTGATCTACATGTAGATGGCCTGCAAATAATGATGTTTCCTTTCCACTCTTGATATCTCTTATTTTCTTATTTTATAGCTTTGACCAAGGCCTCCAGTATTATATTAAACAATAGCTGTGAATCAAATGTCCCCTTGATTTGCTCCTATAGTACTATATTCCTCTCGTTTATCACACTGTAATAGTTGGGATTTCTTAATTATTGAGGTATTATTTTATTAATATTAATTTCCCTCATTGTACTATAAACTCCATGAAAGCTGGAATTATACCTGATTTTTCTCACCATTGTTTCCCTGGCATAGTGCCTGGGATGCATTTATCTCAATAAATATTTCTTGAATGAATAAATGAATGGCCTAAGCTGATAAATAAGAATTAAAGGAAATCATAATAGATAAGGGCCATAATTTTCTTATCTTGCCTTTTCCTCCCCTATTCCAATTACAAGCTCATTAACAGTCGGGAGCATATGTATCAGTCAGGGTATTTTGGTTGCAAGCACCAAAACTCTGGCTGGCTGAATTAAACAAGAGGGGAATTTACCATAAGGAGATAAGGTGATGGGGATTAGAAGATGAAAGGAATCCTGAAACCCTATGCTTCGAAAAGAGCAACTCTGAGGGTGTAAAATAGATAATAGAAACTACTCAACAGTCCTGTCAGAGTGCCACTGCTGGAACTAATGAGCACCAACGATTTTCATCTTTTTATCTCTTTGATCAAGGGGTGCCTGGGTGGCTCAGCAAGTTAAGCATCTGACTTTGGATTTTGGCTCAGGTCATGATCCCAGGGTCATGGGATAGTGAGCCCTATGTTTAGCCCTATGCTGAGTGTGGAATCGGCTTACTCTCTCTTCCCTTCTGCCCCTCTCCCTCGCTTATGCTTTCTCTCTCTAAAAATAAAAATTTTTTTAAAAAATTTAAAAAAGTGGCATAACTAGGTCTCTATAAAGAGTTCTTTATATTTTGTGAAAATATGCCCCTTGTCTGTGTTATGAGTTGCAAATATGTTCTTCCAGTTTGTCATTTGTCTTTTAACATTGTTTTTGGTGTTTTGTTTGTCATGCAAAAGTTATCTATTTTTGTATAGAGTCAAAATGTATCAGTCTTTCCTTTTTACCATGTCTGGATTTTGAGATACAGTTACAAAGGCTTTCCTCAATTCCAGATTATGAGAACATTTACCCAGGTTTTCATATGGTATTTATATGTTTTCATTCTGCACATTTATATCTTTGGTCTATTTGGAGTTTATGTATAGTATATAACATATATTACATAATATATGTAAATATTATAAAACTTTATATATCAATATATATTAATATATATAACAAGGGATTTTTATATTATATATAAATAATAATATTTTTATATAGTTTATCTATTTTTATAGTTTCTATCTCTTATCTTTTCTCTATCGGTATATCTGTGTGTGTGTGTGTGTGTGTCTCTATCTCTCTCTATTCTCTATCTATCCCTCACGGGTGTTTTGCTTCCATGGCATCCAATCCCTCTCTTTTTTTAAACACCCCTTTTTTTTCCTCAGTGTTAGGATGCCACTGAAATCATATACTAACATTTCATATGTTTGGGCCTACTGCCAGTCTTTCTGTTCCAGTGGTCTGTCCATTCATGAACCAATACACATTGCTTTAATTATAGGTTTTATATTATGTTTTAACAGCTCATAGGCTAGCATAATCTATTGTTCTTTTGGGGGATATTCCTGTCTGTTCTAAATTATTTATCCACATGAACTTTAAAAGTAACTTGCCTAGCTCTAGAAAAAGAAACAAAAAATAAAAGCATGTGCTGATATTTGATTGGGGTCATGTTAAATTTATGTATTAACTTAGGAAGGATTGGCATCTTTAAAATGTTGGGTTTACCTATCGAAGAATAAGAGAGGTTTCCGTTAGTTCAAGTCTAATTTTGCATTTTTGTGTGTATTTTAAGGTTTTCCTCATTACAGGTTTTGTACATTTGTTATTATTTCTTTTTGATATTGTTTGTATTGCACCAGTCAATGGTAATTGTGTATGTGAAACCTATTGCTTTGTAGGTCAATTTTTATCTTATTACTTTGCTGTATTAGTTTTAATTTTGATTTTCCTGTTTTCCACCTAAATGTTCAGTTCATCTCTATATAGCTGTCTCTTCCTTTGCAATCTTGATTTCCCTCACTGTTCTCTTTCATCTGTTTTGTTTTTGTTTTGTTTTGTTTTTTTTGTAAATTTGTATTTATTTTGACAGAGAGAGCTTGCACACAAGCCGGGAGGGGCAGAGAGAAAGGGAGAGAGAGAACCCCAAGCCGCCTTCTTGCTGTCAGCAAAGAGCCTGAAAGTGCTCATGAACCAGGAAGTCATGACCTGAGCTGAGATCAAGTCAGGCACTTAACCGACTAAGCCACCCAGGTGCCCCTTTGGTCTAATTGTTTTGCTCTTTACACCAACACAATGTTAAAATGTAACGGAGGTAGTAGGGATCCTGTCTTTTTCCTTGACCTTCTGCTTACTTTCCCTTGATGAGAACACTTACAGTGTTTCCCCATGAAACAAGATGTTAGATTTTACTTTTCACAAAATCAGAAATGGGTTGGAAGTTTGCCAAAGGCCTTTTCATCATCAATGGAGATAATCATGATGTTTGTTCTTAGATCTATCACTGTGTGAGTTATATCAACACATTTCCTATACTGAACCATTTTTGTATCAGTCATGCTTAAAATGCGCTATAAAATTGTTTGCTAATGTTTTGTTTAGGACTTTCGGCAGCAATAGTCATATGTGGGGTGTTTTTGTTTGCAATTATCAGATTTAGGTATCATTGCCATAGTTGCTTCATAAAAAGAAAAACTAAACGTCCCTTTATTTTTCTACATTTGTAGAGTTTACCTAACATTAGGGATTATCTGGCCTTTAGAAGATTTGGTACTGTTCCTCCTGAACCATCTGAGCCACTGCTTTTTCATGGGAGTTGATCCTTTGAGAACTTTATCTATTCCTTCTGTGGAATTTTTTTCACTTTCTACCTCTAATAGGATGAATTTCAGTAAATTCTAATTTCCTAGGAAAGTAATCATTTATCAAATTTATCTGTACCCAGTTATGAGAGTAACCCCATATTTACTTGAATACCCTGTTTTACTGGTTACTTACCTCTTTTATTTTTTTGGCATTTGTACTTTCATGATTAGACAAGCTAGAGGACTTTTTTTTATTATTATTTACTTTGAGAACCATCATTAATGAACTCTGTTATTTTATACATAATTAATTTCTGCTTTTATCTTTATTAAACAATCTCTAGCAGATCAAATTCAACAGCATATAAAAAGAATAATTCACCATGATCAAGTGGGATTCATTCCTGGGCTGCAGGTTTGGTTCAATATTCACAAAGTAATCAATGTGATACAACACATTAATAAAAGAAAGAAAAGAACCATATGATCCTGTCAATAGATGCAGAAAAAGAATTTGACAAAATACAGGATCGTTTCTTAATAAAACCCTCAAGAAAGTTGGGATAGAAGGAACATACTTAAACATCATAAAAGCCATTTATGAAAAGCCAAGAGCTAATATCATCCTCAATGGGGAAACACTGAGCAGCTTCCCCCCTGAGATCAGGAGCACAACAGGGATGTCCACTCTCACCACTGTGTTTAACATAGTGTTGGAAGTCCTAGCATCAGCAATCAGACAACAAAATGAAATCAAAGGCATCAAAATTGGCAAAAGATGAAGTCAAACTTCACTTTTCGCAGATGACATGATACTCTACATGGAAAATGTGACAGACTCCACCAAAGTCTGCTAGAACTGATACATGAATTCAGCACAGTCGCAGGGTACAAAAATCAATGTACAGAAATCGGTTGCATTTTTATACACCAATAATGAAGCAACAGAAAGAGAAATAAAGAAATGGATCCCATTCACAATTGCACCAAGAACCATAAAATAGCTAGGAATAAACCCAACCAAAGATGTAAAAGATCTTCATGCTGAAAACATAGACAGCTTATGAAGGAAATTGAAGAAGACACAAAGAATGGAAAAACATTCCATGCTTATAGAGTGGAAGAATGAATACTGTTAAATGTCAATACTACTGAAAGCAATCTACACATTTAATGCCATACCAATCAAAATTGCACCAGCATTCTTCTCAAAGCTAGAACAAACAATCCTAAAATTTGTATGGAACCACAAAAGACTCCAAATAGCCAAAGTAATATTGAAGAAGAAAACTAGAGGGAAGCATCACAATCCCAGGCTTTAGCCTGTACTACAAAGCTGTAATCAACAAGACAGCATGGTATTGGCATATAACAGACACATGAACCAATGAAACAGCATAGAGAACCCAGAAGGGGCCCCACAAATGTATGGTGAACTAATCTTTGACAAAACTGGAAAGACAATCCAATGGATAGAAGACAGTCTCTTTACAAAGGGTGCTGCGAGAACTGAACAGCAACATGATGAAGAATAAACTAGACCACTTTCTAACACATTTAAAAAAATAAACTCAAAATGGATAAGGACCTGAACATGAGACAGGAAACCATCAAACCCTAGAGGAGAAAGCAGGGAAAAAACCTCTGACTTCAGCCACAGCAATTTCTTACTCGACACATCTCCAAAGGCAAGGGAATTAAAAGAAAAAAATGAACTATTGGGACCTCATCAAGATAAAAAGCTTCTGCACGGCAAACAATTAACAAAAACTAAAAGGCAACCAACGGCATGGGAAAAATGGTATTTGCAAGTGGGCACATTGGATAAAGGGCTAGTATCCAAAATCTATAATGAACTCACCAAACTCCACACCCGAAAAACAAATAATCCAGTGAAGAAATGGGAAGAAAAGAATGGATGCTGTTCTACCGAAGACATCCAGATGGCCAATAGACACATGAAAAGATGCTCAACATCACTCCTCATCAGGGAAAAAACAAATTAAAACCACATTGAGATACCACCTCACGCCAGTCAGAGTGGCTAAAATGAACAAATCAGGAGACTATAGACGCTGGAGAGGATGTGGAGAAACGGGAGCCTCTTGCACTGTTGGTGGGAATGCAAACTGGTGCAGCCGCTCTGGAAAACAGTGTGGAGGTCCCTCAAAAAATTAAAAAATAGATCTACCCTATGACCCAGCAATAGCACTGCTGAGAATTTACCCAAGGGATACAGGAGTGCCAATGCATAGGGGCACTTGTACCCAATGTTTTATAGCAGCACTTTCAACAATAGCCAAATTATGAAAAAAGCCCAAATGTCCATCCACTGACGAATGGATAAAGAAGATGTGGTTTATATATACAATGGAATTCTACTTGGCAATGAGAAAGAATGAAATCTGGTAATTTGCAGCAATGTGATGGAACTGGGGGTATTATGCTAAGTGAATTAAGTCAGGCAGAGAAAGGACGATACCATATGTTTTCACTCATATGTGGATCCTGAGAAACTTAACAGAAGACGGGACGGGAAGGAGGAAAATAGTTACAGAGAGGGAGCAGGCAAACTATGAGACTTAAATACTGAGAACAAACTAGGGTGGATGGAGAGTAGGGGAGAGGGGAAAGTGGGTGATGGGCATTGAGGAGGGCACCTGTTGGGATGAGCACCAGGTGTTGTATGGAAACCAATTTGACAATAAAATTACATTAAAAAAATAATTTCTGGGGGGGAAAAACCTAAATGTCAGAACTATGGGATTCCATTAAATCAGTGATGAGGAAAATCTTTTGAAACTAAATGAAAACTAAATAAGTATTCAACTTAAAAAGGGAAAGAAAATGGATGGCAATAAAGAGAAATTGCTCCACGTTCTTCAAGTCAGAGGCTGACAAGATGGAAGCCAGTTGCTACAGCATTCTCCTAGGTTAATGACCCCTGGATTTGGACTGCTGTGGGATGACATCCCAGAATAGTTTTTTGGATTCATGACTCCTCATCCAAAGTGCAGGGTAACCATCTCCTCAGGTGATCCAGACATTTTAACCAAAAGACAGGATGGAGGGATAGTTTTTCCATGTGGATCTTTAAAAATACTTTAGTACTAGGGTGCCCGGGTGGCTCAGTCATTCAAGTGTCCGACTCGTGGTTTCAGCTCAGGTCATGATCTCAACACTTCGTGAGACAGAGCTCCACTTAGAGCTCTGCACTCACAGCACAGAGCCTGCTTGGGATTCTCTTTCTTTTTTTTGCCTCTCCCCTGCTTGCATGCATGTGCTCTCTCTCTCTCTCTCTCTCAGAATAAACATTAAAAATAAAATACTCTATTACTAACAAGCCACATGATCCAGCACGAGGGGCAGCATTTGTGCAATTCAATCCCTGATAGTAATTAATACTAAGATGAACTGTGTCAAAAATGACCTGTACAGTTACTATAGTCACCTTAAAATTAAAGCTAAAGCTAAACTATGCCAAAATCAACAAGGTTATATTCATCTCAACAATTAAATGTAAAACTTTATGTTTACCAATGTTTAGTATTTAAAGTAAGTTTATTTCCTGAAACCTTACCTACCATCTTCAATTTCAATTATATTTGACAGACATTAAGAGCAGACCAGGGAAAATATTTATAATAAATAAAATGAAAGCATACAAAATCGTACATGCAACAATGACTTTGCAAACAAAATATAAAGATGCCATATTTTATACACAAAAATATTCACAGTGGTAGTAACTCCTCAAAGGTAGAAATTCCGGTCTTACTCATCTTTATAGTGCCATTTTACAGAAAAGTGCCTGGTACAGAGTAGGTATCCCGTGAGTGTTTCCTGAAAATAATGAAAGTGAATGGTATAACGCCTTCAAAAAAAAAGGTACTCAATCAAGTAAATATATAAAATTTAATATTTTTATCTGAATATACAAAGGACTAAAGACAAAGTCAATACCTAACTAAAATTCTCTCATGTAACTTCATTATGACAAAGTTAAGTCTTGAGTGTCAAAAATCCAACTCTAAAAATATTGGTCTTAAAAATCACATATCTACATATAATACTAAGTAAATTGTCTTATGCTGCATCGTCATCATCCAACTGCAGCATAGATGGCTTGATTCCTCCTCTTAATTTTCTTTCTTTGTTCAGGTTCATGTTCGTCACTCAGCCTCTTCAGGGGCAACTCGGTTAAGTCCTTTCCATCCTCCGACTCCAGAGCCTCACCAGGCTTCCCCTCTCTGCCATCTGGGGAACCCAATGTATCATCAGAAGATACAGTCATGGAACCTGGCAAGATCCTGACATCAGAGAAGCTTGCAGAGAAGTCAGAAGCTTGATCAGAAGAAGGCTCTACAGACGGTGTGTTCATGTCACTGTGTGTACTTACGATACTATCCTCATCCTCCTCTTCTTCATCTAGCATTATTTTCATCTGGATTATAGAGGACAGGGCGACGTGTCTGTGTTATATTCACTACGGTCTTCACCAGAGTCATTACTCTCCAGGTCCTCCTGTTCTTCATATTCACCACACAAGTGATGTTCTTCCTTGGCCTTCTGCAGGCCTGACGTTTATGTCAGTGATGCCAAGCTGGGCACAAAATTCAGTAGTTTGGGGATTGATCCTATGCACCAACTGCATTTGTGTCTGTGGCCTGCTAGGGTCATAACAAGCAGCTGTTACGCTGAAGTTACATGGAAACTCTGAGGTCATGATTCAGTATTTCCAATACTTTGTTCATAGCTTCTTCTGTTGCACTATAATCCCACCTACAAAAGTCCAAAACGATAGCTTTTTACATTTATCAGCCTCAGACAACAAATGGTTAAGATCTAACTGTGGGACTTCAGGTGTAAGGATAAAATCTAAACCACATATAAAAATTCCGTTTAATAAAATTACAGTTAATTTACCAAAGGACCATTTTGAAATAAAAACAATTCTTAGAAAAGCTCTTCTTGGGGTGCCTGGGTGGCTTAGTTGGTTAAGCATCCAAATCTTGGTTTTAGCTCCAGTCACAATCTCATGGTTCATGAGTTCGAGTCCCATGTCATCGGGCTCTGTGCGA
This sequence comes from Lynx canadensis, assembly GCF_007474595.2. Taxonomy (NCBI): domain Eukaryota; kingdom Metazoa; phylum Chordata; class Mammalia; order Carnivora; family Felidae; genus Lynx; species Lynx canadensis. Next base: position 33,770,411 of record NC_044311.2, read on the forward strand.
CAGCTTGGGATTCTCTCACTCTTCTTCTCTCTGCCCCTACCCCATTCTCACTTGCGGTCTCTCTCTCTCTCTCTCTCAAAATAAATAAATAAAATTTTAAAAAAAGAAAAAGAAAAAAGCTGTTCTTAACTCAACACTCTAAAATAAGCATTATTTACTTTAATGTGTGAACCAAATCATCACCACATTATAGTTTTACACACGCTTTATGTGCTAATTTGGGTTGGGTACTCAATAGCCCATTTTCTTACATCCCTTAGATGGAAAATTTGTAGTTTTCCATACCAGTCAGTAACCCTTGAATTATTCTGACACTCATTAACAATAATTCCCTGATTTAAGAAAAAAAAAAAAAAGGTGGAGGGGACAAAAAATCGTGCATGCACCAGAGAGAGCAAACCCCTAAATGTCAGACCTTACCTTGTATGCAGGCCGTTATTTTCAGGGCATATTCCATAGGCGCCCCGTCACATTAATAAGATCATCAGTAGCCCTTAGAACAGTGAGCCACTCAATATCATACTCTAAGTACTCAGAAGCACTGGGTGTCATGTTCTATTTCTATTACCTATAGGAAGAAATTGATAATTTTAAGAAAAACATTTCTATTTTTAATATGCTAAGAATTTCAGTATAACAATAAAATTTAAAAGGAATTTAATTTAGTAGCTTAAAACACTAATGTAACGTATTCCAAATTCTCACAATACATAAATTATAAAGAGCACAAATAAATTCTGAAGGAAAAATTAATTTTTTTTTAATCATTGGAAGAGCAAAACTATATTGCAAAGTTATTTCATTTTTCTTTTTACCTGAAGAAAGTCTCTATGTGGTAAGCATTTGTCCAAGGCTAAAAATTTTGTTGCTTTGGCCGTCTGTTCTTTATCCTTGGCCTACAAATATGAACCATAATTTTAAAAAGAATGTTAAAATTTTTTTTTAATGTTTACTTATTTTTGAGAGAGAGACAGACAGAGTATGAGCAGATAAAGAGCAGAGAGAGAGGGAGACACATAATCCAAAGCAGGCTCCAGGCTATGAGCTGACAGCACAGAAACGCTACACAGGGCTCGAACCCGCGAGCCATGAGATCATGACCTGAGCCGAAGTTGGCCACTTAACTGACTGAGCCACCCAGGCAGCCCAGAAAGAATGTTAATCATCACAGTAATTCATACACAGAATAGGATGGAAAAATCTTTATTAACATACCCCTAAGTTATGTGTCAAAGCAACAACTGTCACTTTTCCAAAATAAGTTAGTTCTCCAACCACTTGTGTAATAACGGGCAATGCACTTAAACTCTCTGGGCTTCAACTTCCTTACAAAAGTCAAGCAGACACTAATGCTGATGATAATGCCAGTGCTAAATCAAAGTATATAATGCAAAGGCTAAGATAACAGAAGAGCTGAAAAGTAATCTGGCAGAGCTAAAACTATATAACTTTTAAAAGAAATTATAAGGAAAAATCTTTATAAACTTGGGTTAGGCAAAGATTTCTTAGATACAACACCAAAAGTGATGGGATACATTCACAGAATGAAATATTATTCAACAATAAAAATGAAAGAAATACTAATATTTGCCACACGAATGAACCTCAAAAACACACAAACAAAAGAAACCACGTGCCAATGACTATAGACTTTGATCCCACTTATATGAATTTCAAAGAGGGCAAATCCACAGAGACACAGAGCAGATTAGTGCCTGGGGCTGAGAGCGGGAACAAAGACTGACAGCAAACAGCACAGCAAACAGGCACAAGACATCTTTTGGGGTGCTGGAAATGTTCTACAACTGGGCTATGTGCTGTTTGCTCTGGAAACCTCTGGAACTCTGGATATATGCTAAAACTCACTGAATTGTACATTTAAATAGATGAATTTATGACATGTAAATTATATTCCAAGTAAGCTATTTTTTTTTTTTAACGTTTATTTATTTTTGAGACAGAGAGAGGCAGAGCATGAACGGGGGAGGGTCAGAGAGAGAGGGAGACACAGAATCGGAAGCAGGCTCTAGGCTCTGGGCCATCATCAGCCCGGAGCCCGACGTGGGGCTCGAACTCACGGACCGTGAGATCGTGACCTGAGCTGAAGTTGGACGCTTAACCGATTGAGCCACCCAGGCGCCCCCCAAGTAAGCTATTTTGTAAAAATTGAATTGGCAGAAAAGAAACATGGGCAGGGGGTGATGGACCACAACATGAAGGTCATATTGGATGAAGTACAAAAGTGACTCACTGAGAACAGTAAGGCCCACGTAGGAAAAAGGACAGGAAGCAGCTATGGGACACCCTGCTGTGGGCCAGGTTTCAGCCCAATGGTGGTGATGGACTGAGAGGTGAAGGCACAGAGAGTGCAGGCAGATCTTGGCAGTGGGGCAGTTCTGAGAGAAAAGGTGATCTTTGGTGTTGGTAAAGGGGCTGAAAGAGACCACTGGCAAAGGCAGTCGAGGTTGAGGAGCTAATTAAAAGGGACTGAACATATTCATTCAGAGACAGAACTCCCCGAGGCTGACAACTCAAGATGGAATGGGGGGAAAGAACCAAAGCTGATGGTTCAGTAAAAATCCAGGCCCTAGGATTTTGGGCATGTCATGAGCCCTAGGAGATGGGAGAGAATAACAAAGATGTAGAAAAGGTGACTGATCTGAATGGATAACTTGGACATTTAAAGAGGATAATCACCTTGGCAGTGGTCCAAAGGAAGAGAAAAGGAGTAACCTTGCCTCTTTCTCCCAATGAAACTGGGGAGTGAGGATAAGCCCACAACAGAAAGGGCCCACAGGAATGTTCCCAAACAGAATTTTCCAAACTGTACTTGAAGAACATCATTAAAGTGCACTTCCACCACGAAAAGAGTATGGTCAAGTTCAAGAAGCACTGCACCCCACACTACACTCACTCTTGGAGAAAGACGACGCCCATCAGCACATTAAAGACTCTCAAAAATTCTATAGAAGACTTCGAGAAGGATTTCTAACCTTGTTAAACCCAGCGTTTTCTAAATGTTTTCCCTATGGAATACTTTAGGTGGAAAGTCAGTCAGAATGGGAGGGGAAAAGTAATAAACAACTATCTCCATAAAAGCCTAAGTTGAAAATCTCTATTTATTCTCTACCTTTCATCAAGCACTATCACCCATGCAGCTACCCAAGGAAAATTCTGGAAGTCCCCCTCTATCACCAAATCCTGATGATTCTGCCTCCAAAATCTCTCTGGAAATCGCGTTCTCTGTGTTCCCTCCCTGCCACAGACTAGAACCTCATCTTATGCTTAAATAGCCTCTCTGCCTCCCATTTTACATTACTATGATCCATACACAAAAATGCTACCAAACTAATCTTTCTAAAATCAAAGTCTGGTTTCACTACTCCCCAACTTTCCCCATTACCTTCTGGTTAAAATCCAAACTCCAGAACATGGCCCAGCAGGCAGTTAGGATGTCCTTCCAGCCTCATCTCTCCCTTCGCCTCAGCTGCAGGGACTGCTGCAGCCCCCAGCGCGCCACGCATTCAGACCTCTAGCCTTGGCACACACTGGGCTCCCTACCTACACTGCCCTCATATTCTACTGCTTCCTGGCATAATCAATTCCTTTGGAAAACCTTCTCAATCTCTTCACCTCTGTGTCTACATCCCCAATTCACCAGAGTCTGGTGTAGGCACTTCCACAGCATCATGGCACTTTTCATCACAAACTTATTACTATCACTAATCACTAATAATAATACTTATTGCCTGCTTGTCTCTTCCCTGCCCAATGGATATGGAGTTACTCGCAAAAGCAAAGTTATCTTTGAGCTCTTTCTCTAAATTTACAACTGTGCCAACAGTGCCTTAGCCTACAGATATTGCTAAGTGTTTGTCAAATCAAAGAATGTTCTGGTTTCTACCTGATGCTGCATCAAGGCTGCAAACTTCACATGAAGGTGTGCGGAAAACCAGTAGGTAGGTTTTAAGTGCTCTAGAAGCTCTGAGGCAGCAGGACTTCCCAATGTGTTATTTTCCACTTCTTGTCGGAAAAAGATTTAGTCTTGAGAAGTTGCTTCTTATCTCCATAATGATATATGCTTCTTGGCCAATCGTGAGATAAGAATATGTCCATAGGTTGCTTCAGCTTTAACAGAAAAAGAAAGAAAACCCAAAAACAGATTAGCCAAAAGCAATCCCCTACACTTTCTCTCCACCACCACACAATTATTTAACCGCTTAGATCTTTAGATTTCTATGTAATTCATTCTAAGCAAACTTTAAGAAGGTCACAGAAATACTAAGAAATGCTAAACTCCTCACTCATGTAAGCAAGGAGAAAAAGCTTTCTCTCTACCTCACAAATCATCCTTATATTCCATGGCAAGGCAGGTCAACAGAGACATACTTTGATCTAACTGCCAACTAGCCATGGTCTTTAATATACGGTTTCTGAATATACAATAACCATTATTCTTGTCACTTTAGTAAAGGAACTGTTTTAAGATACAGAGAGACACAGATTTCATGAGATCTCTGATGTAAATAATATAGTAAAACCCAAAGATAAATCCCTTCTTTTTTTCTAATGGACTCATAGAGCATACACGTAAAAAATGATGTTTGCTACATAAATTATACTAGAGGTATTCAAGGTAGCTGGTGTCTTCATGGGGAGGCTACAAAATATACTCCATACATTACACATCCCCAGCACCTTCAAGTAATCGGCAACAAAACTTGGAAAACTAAATTAAAATAATTTATGTATTCAAGACAATACAAGATAAAGGATACGAATAATCGCTGAATAACTGATTCGGGCAGTAAGTGTGATGAAAATTCAGAGAAGAGTGATGGCTTTAAACTAGAAAACTGGTATCTAAGCTGGGTCATCAAACACTGGTAGGACTGAGATGGGTGAAAGGGAAAAAGGATTCAAGGTAGGGACCTGTTATGAGTAGGACATTAAAGAAACGCCCACGAGCATCCTTAAGCTCCTGCAGAGGCTGTAGGGCATGGTGGGAAGGGTCTGACAGCTTCAGGCGACGCCACCACCTAACTCCTAGGGAATTCCCTGGAAGGCTGCTTACCTATCTGAGCCTTGATCTCTCATCCTTAACGTGACAAAGTTAGAGTAATACTTACTGCACAGAATTGTGTGGCGATTACATGAAATGTCATGTGTGATAACTGCTTAGCCCAGTGTCAGGCATTTAATGGGTTCTCAAACAAAAACCTAGTGTCAGCTACTCTCTAGTTAAGCCAGTGTTCCAATACCACTTTCACAATTTTACCACATTCTCTATCTTCCTTACCATTATTTATTCCCTACTTAATACCATTATTTAAAATGAAATATTCTAGGGCGCCTGGGTGGCTCAGTCGGTTGAGTGTCCGACTTCGGCTCAGGTCATGATCTCACAGTCTGTGAGTTCGAGCCCCGCATCGGGCTCTGTGCTGATGGCTCAGAGCCTGGAGCCTGCTTTGGATTCTGTGTCTCCCTCTCTCTCTGCCCCTCCCCTGTTCATGCTCTGTCTCTCTCTGTCTCAAAATAAATAAAAACATTAAGAAAAAAAAATTTTTTTTAATAAAAAAATAAAAAAAAATAAAATGAAATATTCTAATATTTTCTTTAAAGTATCACTTTATTCCAACATATATTCTTTACCCTTATTCTAAGTAGTAATATACACAGTCATAGATTAAATGTTCTATTTTATTATTACTTCCTAAAATAAATGCATAACATTAGAATAAAAAAAAATGTTCATCTGTGAACCTCCTAAAAGCAACTCAAGATCCAAACTTTAGAAATACTGAAGTATCCTATACTGAAATATTTCTTGAAAGTGGTATACCAAAATGATCAAAACACATTTTGGTACAGAATGACTTTAACTAATTTTTTCAAGTATGCTGCAATGTAATTTTTACATACCTGTTTTAATTTATAGACTTCAATATTTCTCACATGGTATATACTCCTTATTGTAGCTGGATTATAAGGAGGGCACTCAAAATGACCTTGAATTAAAGAAGAGAAATAAGCTATATTCAACTCCCTTAAATACGGCAAATACAAATAACATACACACACTTTTCCAAAACGGAGGTCTGTCATTACCGTTTTGGTTCTTAAAAATTCTATGAAAACACTGCTCTTAAAAGGCTGGTATTAAAAAAAAAAAAAATGTTGGTATTTTCTACTAATGAGTGATCACTAACTATAAATCTAAATAATTGAGGGGCTTATGATTTTTTAAATTAAATTATAATTTGGAATATGTTGTTTATTCATATAGTTTAAAATTTAAGAGATATCATCAGAAAGGAATAAAAAGTAACCAGTGATGCCCAGGGCTGGGGTGGGAGGCAGGGATTAACTACAAAACTTTTGGGGAATACTAGAAATGTTTTAAATCTGGATGGTTGCACAACCCTACATAAATTTACCAAAATCACGACATTGTATACTTACAATAGTATGTAAGTTTTACCTCAACAAAGCTGATAAAACAATGGGAGGCAGGGATCCTCCTATTCCTACTAACTACTAACACTACCTAGAGGCAACTCAAGTTAATCAGGTTTTAGTATTTTATTCCAGGGACATCATCTATGCATTTAATACACAAACTTCTTTACCCTGTCTTTGTTTTTTACACAAATAGCAGCATAGTTGAAACATGTTCTATGCCTTGTTTTGTTTTGTTTTTCACTTAACTTGGAGTTCTTTGTGTATCAGTTACACATAGAGTTGCTTTCTTCTACTTTTTTAAAAAATTAGCTTCATAGCATTGCACTGTATAGTTTTTATCATGATAGAGTTATGTTAGAGTTAATTACTTCGTACCTTTTGCCATTACAACAAGGCTGAAATAATAAATGTGTACACATCATCTTGCATGTGTGGAATATATCTGTACATTAATTCCTGAAGTAGAACTCCTGGGTCAGAGTACTTTTATAATTTCCACAGATTACCAGCTGTCCTCCAAAGAGTGGAGGACAGTTTGCATTCACACCTGCCGTGAAGGAGACAACCTATTTTTGTACTCCCCTGCCAATAGTTTAGAATCATGGGGAGCAGGGCAGCAGGGAACAGATCTGTGATTTAACAGTTACACAGAGGATGTAAGTTTTAGCTGCCAACTTAATTCATAAAATTTTGAAATCAATGTGAACTCAAGCTATTCCTTTAAGATCAATTTTTTTTTAATTTTTTTTAACGTTTATTTATTTTTGAGACAGAGAGAGACAGAGCATGAACGGGGGAGGGGCAGAGAGAGAGGGAGACACAGAATCGGAAACAGGCTCTAGGCTCCGAGCTGTCAGCACAGAGCCTGACGCGGGGCTCGAACTCACGGACCGCGAGATCGTGACCTGAGCTGAAGTCGGCTGCTCAACCGACTGAGCCACCCAGGCGCCCCTAAGATCAATTTTTTCAGATACAATGGAATAAATGAGTGCACTGCCATATGCTTCTATAATAGAATACTATTCACAAATTAAAATGAATGTATCAACATGGATTTCAAAAACACATTAAACAATGAAACAAGTTGCAGAAATATACACACAAAATGATACATTCATATGAAATTTAAAACATGCTACATTGTACACTGTTTAAAGCTGTTACCTATCTGGTAATGACATAATCAAGCAAATAACAAACACCAAATTCAGAAGAGTGACTCGTGGTAAGGAAAGGGAAGGATAAAAGGAGAATAGGACTGAGAACAGATAAACTATGAGCTCTGACTGAATCTGTACTATTTCTTTAAAATCCTGACTGGGGTGCCTGGGTGGCTCAGTCTGTTAAGCGTCAGACTCTTGATTTTAGTTCAGGTCATGATCTCATGGTTGTGAGATCGAGCCCCACATGGATCCTGCTTGAGATTCTATCTCTCCCTCTCCCTCTGCTCCACCCCTGCTCACACATTCTCTCGCTCTCTCAAAAAATAAATAAAACAAAATAAAATCGTAACTAAAAGTGGCGAAACGCTAAGACTTGAAAAAACTAGATGGTGGATACAGAGGTAATTTGTTCTAGTACTCTCAAACTTTTCATATGTATAAAATAAAGTAGTCAGTTCGGGGTGACTTGGTGGCTCAGTCGGTTAAGCATCCGACTTCAGTCAGCACAGGTCATGATCTCGCAGTCCATGGGTTCAAGCCCCACGTCAGACTCTGTACTGACAGCTCAGAGCCTGGAGGCTGCTTCAGATTCTGTGTCTCCTTCTCTCTCTGCCACTCCCCAACTCACACTCTGTCTGTCTCAAAAATAAACATACATTAAAAACAATTTTTTTTGAAAGTAGTCAGTTCAGAGAAAAAATTCCATGAAAAGGTCAAACTATATATTATGCTTAAGTTAGTCTGAAGATGCAAGTTCTAAAATTTAAGAACAATTCTCAGAACAATACCTTTTCGATAGTCATGAGATTTAAAGATACCAGAGATTCCACCAATCCTTACACCTCGGTATTTTACTACACCAGCCAAACCTGAAAAAGTACACAGTTAAATAAAATTACCATAGGCAGAAGCAATCTCTTTACTAACTAAAAGAACAGTTTAAAGGCGTAGAACTCCATGCAGTCCTAAAATTATTTGAAAATTAAATATCAAGATGAAGTTACTCTTTCACATAGCAATATGCCAACAATATAAGAGGCAGACTAGGGATGAAAGGCCTAGAAGCAGATCAGGGAAGATACTAAGCAGAAAGGAAGGGCCAATGAGATTAGGTATGTTAAGAGAAAAATAGACATAATTTGGTACTTAGTCAAATATTACAGTGGGCTGGCAGGGAAATAAGGAAAAGTGTCTTATGATCGATTTATAGGTTATACATCTGAAAGTCAACAGGTATAAAGTATAAATAACCTGCAGTTTCTATATTTTATTTCTGATTGATCATCTTCAAACATCTTTTCATAATATTACAGTTGTCAAAAGATCAATCAGTAATGAAGTAGATAAATTATATTTCTGAAGTTATCATGTCATCATTAGAGCTGAAAACATTTAAGCGAAGAAAAGAATGGACTAAATAGTCTAACAGGACTAAAATTGAACCTGAATCTAATCCAGTTGTAAATCTAAACACAGATTACAGGTAATGCAGAGGATAAAAGGAACACGTTAAACAATATAAGGAATTCCAATCAGCTAAATCCAGAACACAGGAAATTCTACAAGAAAAAGTTCCGATTTTCTGCAACAAATAACAAGCATGGGTAGGAGAGAAAAGGGACACTTACAGCCTAAGAGACTTCAGAATCATGACAAGCAAATGAAATGTACAGGCCTCATTTGGATTCTATTTGAACAAGTCAAACAAAGTAAAACAAACATCTTTGTGATAATCACAGAAATCTGAACATGAACTAAGCAATAAATAATGAGGAATTACAGTTACTTAAGTAAAAGTTTAGAGGGGAGTGGGGTTGAAATAAGGACGGCAGAATAATAGTTGTTGAAACTGGTTAACACGTACAGAGATTCATTATACTATTCTCTATTCTTCTGTATGTTTAACAATTTCCACCATAATAAGTTTGAGTTTTCTCAATCAACAGAAAGAGTAAGAAAAAATAAAGGGATTGCAAACAGTACATAAGGCCTTTGCATTTTTTACTATGTTTTATTATCTATATTGCTTAAAATACTAGAAGCATGGACATATTTTCATAATTACCTACTTAAATTAATCATTCTAATTACAGTTTCATGATTAACTATTTAAATTATGAGACATTTCGCAAACACCATATATCTCAAGATGCTGCCTGTTATACAAATCCTGACAGGCACTTCCATTACAAACAAAGCAAGAAATTACCCAGAACACATACCTAAATAATAAATGTTTGGCGCTACCCAGCCACCATAGGGTAACTCTTGCAAATGATTTGAGGCTTCATGGTTTCCCCCAATGAAAATTGTGAGAACTGGGGCCTTTTTTTCACCGGAGTAATACCTAGAACGTAAGAGTAAAGTTGTCAGTTGGCATAGCAGAAATCAAGCATAGAGAAAAGCAATTAGGCATGCCCATGCAATCGGGCATAGCAGAAAAGCAAAATAAGGCCCAAAGGAGATATTTGAGCTCATTATAAAAAATTAAAAAGCTCTTTCTAAATGAATTGCCTATACTTGTTCTTAAGAATGAAGGTCTGCCACCTTGGGTTTAAAGCCAGTGTACGCTCAATGAACTTTGTCAGTTCTTAACCTTAGCTTCTAGAACGCGGACGAGCACAGAGGAGGCGTCCAATAAAAACTCTTGCATCAGTAAATAGACTAGTCCCAGAGTCCTATCAAGTGCAAGGTAGATTACCCTGTCAGCTTCTTCCTCCAGGTTTTCCCCTCAGGCTTCGATCCCTTCCGAAACAGATAAGACAGGTGAAAGGAAAAGAGAAAAGTGACATTTACGAAGCACCAGTTCCTAGACACAGCGTGAACAAAGAAGGTAAGTAAGGGAGACAGCGAGTCAGTGGCAGGGGGAATTCGAATCCAGTCCGGGTTCTCTCCCACTCACTCACTGCCGGCTGGTCACGCCTCGCACCGCTGGGTCTGAGGCCCGGACCTCGCTGCTCACCTGTAGAAGGTCTGCATGTGGCGGTACTTGGGCGGCACGGCCATGCAACGCAGGTCGGCCTCGTTGCGCACCGCCTGGAAGTCGCCGCAGCACAGCAAAAGGTCTATCGGCCCGGGGCCGCGCTTCTCCGCCAGCGCCAGCGTCTCATAGATCTTGTCCAGCTCGCCGTGGCAGCAGCCGGCCACAGCCACCCGCATCCTGCCGGCCGGAGACGGGGAGCGCTGCCCGCAAGCCCCTAGACCAGACCCAGCCTAGGCCGGCGAGCCAGGAGCAGACTGAACGCTCAGCTCCCGCCAACACTAACTGAGCACACGCCTCGCAGAGACGCCTGAAATAGAACCCACTTCCGGCTTCCAAATCTCGCGAGAGAGGATGGAGCAGGGCAAGAATTCCAGGATTTGAGACAGCTTTCAAATTGACTCGAGCTCTGTCTGTCTTCTTGGGTGTTTCAGTTTTAGCAGTCTGACAGATGATAAAAATCAAAACCAGAATAGTTTTGTTTTGTTTTTTAACACAGAAGTAGTAGTTCAGTTTGATAAAATTAAGCCAAACTAAAAAAGTGAGCCGGTGCGATTGGCTAATTCCTACGACGAACCTGTCAACGCAAAGATAATTGCCTAAGAGCAAATAAGAAATTAAAAGATTTTTGGAAAAAAAAAAAAACACATCAAACTGAAAATAACTTTTAAATAAAACTTAAAAACTTACTGACTATTTTAAAATTATCCCACCGAAGGGTTTCTAAAATTATCAGTTGTTGTTTTTTTTTTTAAAGGAGCAGGGGACTCTTATTTTCCTACCAAATAGGTGTTTGCATAACTAGACTGCGAGCTCAATGAAAGCAGAAGAATGTCTCGAAAACATCCAGGAGGGAAAAGAACGAAACTGACAGTTGAAAAATGAGTGGCCAAGACAGAAATAAGCAAATCAGTAACACCAAACACGTCTGGCAAATTTAACAAGAAAAGTAATCTAATCAAGATAATACAAAGAGTGGGGCGCCTGGCTGGTTCAGCGGTTGGAGCACGACTTTTGATCTTGACGTTGTGAGTTCTAGACCCAGGTGGGGTCTTAAAAATAAAATATTTTTTGCCTCAGAGAGGGCACCAAAAAAATAAAATAAAATAAAATAAATAAATAAATAAATAAATAAAAATAATTTTTTTAAAAAAGATAACAGTGACAAATCCAACTCTCATTTTAAAAAATTGCATAAAATAACATTTTAGGAACAAGGACACCAGAATTAATTAAAAATTAAGCAGATGATGTAAACAGAACCATGATAATAATACTGGAAAATTTAAATCCATTGAAGGACATTGTACTCAGAGTGAATTACAGGCAATTTCTTTCAAATTTACAAGATATAACTTTCATGATATTTAAACTGATCAAGAGAGAAGAAAATTATGGAAATCTAGTATTTCTAATTGTTTTTTTAATATTTTGTCTTCCTTCTGATTTGGATTTTTGAAATACATAAGAAGAGATGCTTTTGCAGTACTGCAAAGTTTAACTTTTTCCATTTATCTTTATTTTTTTAAGTTTATTTATTTTTGAGAGAAAGAGAGAGAGAAAGTGGGGGGGGGGGGGGCAGAGAGGGAGACAGAGAGAATCCCAAGCAGTCTCCACATAGTCTGTATGAAGCCCAATCCCACCTGAGCCTAAATCAGATGTTTAACCTACTGAGCCATGCAGGCATCCTTTTCCATTATTTTTAAGCTACAGGAATTGTCTTTTTCTGGATATTCTTTTCTTGCATTTAAAATATTTTATTTTAATTGAGGTCTAAATAAAGTAACATGAACAAATTGCATGAACATGCATTTTTACATGTGTAATTACCCATATAACCACCACCCATATCAAGATATAAAATATTTCCAGTACTCAGAAAGGCTCCCTTGTACTTCCTCACAAGCCCCTATCCCCAAAAGAAAAGCACTATTCTAACTTCTATCAACATAGATCAGCTTTGCTTGTTCGGTTTTTTTTTTTCTAATTCCAGTATAGTTAACATAGTGTTATAACACTTTCAAGTGTACAATATAATGATTCAATAATTCTATACATTATTCAGTGCTCATCATACATGTACTCTTTTTTTAATGTTTATTTGTTTTTGAGAGAGACAGAGGGAACACATGCACAGGAGTGGGGGAGGGGCAGAGAGAGAGGGACGGAGAGAATCCCAAGCAGGTCAAGAGATCATGACCTGAACTGAAATCAAGAGTCGGAGCCATCGAGGTTCCTCCATCATAAGTGTACTCTCTTAATCCTCATCATCTGGTTTACCTTTGCTTTGTTTTCAAACTTCATACAAATGTCTCTCTCTATATATGCGCTTAATTTAATGTCTGTGTGATTCATCCATAAATCTATATTATAGATTTATAATAGCATGCTGTTTCTTATTGCTGTGTAGTATTCCATTGTGAACACACCATCATTTACTTACCTATTTTCCTGCTGAAAGACAATTAGGTTGTTTCTAATTTGGAGCTATTGTAAGTAAAACCACCATGCACATTCTTGTAAAAGTCTTTTGGTGGACATAGCACTGCTTTCTCTTGGATTATTTCCAGGAATATAATTTCTGGGTATAGACTAGATATGTTTAGATTTAATAGGTCAGTTTCCAAAATGGATATGCCAGTTTACACTTTCCTGAGTAATATAAGACCATTCCAATTATCCCATATGCTCAACAGCCTTGGTATTGTCTGTCTGTTACATTTTAGCCATTTTGTTAGGCATACAATGGTATCTCCTTATAAGTGCCATGCAGAGTTTACAAGAAAATTTTAATGTATCAGTCAATTTGAATTTTCTTCTTTTGTGACCAATAGGAAACAATAACTTAATGCCATAACATTCAAACACTAGTGGTCAAAGAAAGAAATAGAAGATAATGAATAAGGATGAAGAAGTGTATTGTGGCTCAGCTCCTGTTTCCAACCCACACCCCATTTCTAGAGGCCATACCAGTGAGTCACCAAACTTTAGAATTCTCACTGACTTTCTTAAATGCAGAGAGAATCAAATTTAAGAGATATTCTCACCTCCCCTCCCCATTTTAAATGAGGAAAAACAGGAACATTGTTAGAGAAAAATGGATGGGGTGAACAATGAAGATAATTCTTTTTACAAATGTGAAAGGCCACTCATTGAACAGACAGGTACCCTCAAAATGTGTGTGTAGTCCCATGAGGAAAACAGACAGGTAGGTCTCAGATTTGCTGGAAAAGAAATTCCTTGGTTCTATCAGAGCAAAGACAGCATCTAGATAGAAGCACCCAGCAATGAGCAAGATGAAAAGAGACACCACATGTCGACAATGGAAACATGCTAAAAAGAGCATAACCTGGGGTGAGGCTCAGCATGTATTCATTTAAACTTCTTAGGGGCAACCAGATCTTGGTTTCTTTTTTATTTTTTTTTAATGTTTATTTACGAGAGAGAGAGAGAGAGAGAGAGAGAGACAGAGACGAGTGGGGGAGGGGCAGGGAGAGGGAGACACAGAATCTGAAGCAGGCTCCAGGCTCTGAGCTGTCAGCACAGAGCTGGACGCAAGGCTTGAACTCACAGACCTCAAGATCATGACCTGAGCTCAAGTCCGATGCTTAACCAACTGAGCCACCCAGGCGACCCTAGACCTTGGTTTCTAAAAAGCATTCTCCTCTAAAAGAAATCAAGTCTGCTTGTTGAAGTCGTTGATTCCAAGGCAAAAAAGGTACAAAATGAGAATGGATCATCTTGTGCAAGAAAGCAAGGATGTGTTCAAAGAATCTCAGATATCACGAGACATCAATTGAAGTTTTGCCACTGGCCAAATCTGAAACAATGTCAGCATGAAAATGCAAAATCATAGTAACAGACTATAGGCCACTGAATAAAGTAGGAATCTATTACAGTTGACCCTTGAACAATGTGGGGGTTAGGGGCAGAGACTCCTGCACAGTGAAAAACCCATGTATAACTTTTGATCCCCCTAAAACTTAACTGCTAAGAGCCTACTGTTGACTGGAAGACTTACTGATAACATAAACAGTTAATTAACACATATTTTGTGTTTTACATGTATTGCATAGTATATTCTTACAATAAGTAGACTAGAGAAAAGAAAACATTAAGAAAATCATAAGGAAGAGAAAACATATTTACAGTACTGTACTGTGAAAAAAATCCATGTGTAAGTGGACCCACACAATTCAAACCTGTGTCGTTCAAGGGTCAACTGTGTTCTATATCAATATAAATAAGTAATTGGGGAAATAGGGATTTTACATAAGAAAGCATTACATTATCCTCATTATTATCTTTTCAAGCAAGAATCTTCAATGGATGCTAAAACCACTGGGTAAAACTTTAGAGAGTAATGGGATACTTACATAGTTTCAATGTATCTATTATTTGAGACTACTTATATAGTCTCAAAGTATCTTTCCAAAACATACTCATTATAATACAAACAAAAATAAGAATTTTACACTAGAGAAATCTGGCAGACGTCACTTTAACAGAATGATCAAAGTTAATCTCATTAGGAATGAACCAATCTACATCAAGTGCCTCCTGATAGGACATATATTATTTCTGTGATATTCCTGCTAAAAATGCATAACCTGAATCTAATCTTGAAAAATAGCGGACAGGGGCGCGTGGGTGGCTCAGTCGGTTAAGCGTCCAACTTTGGCTCAGGTCCAATCTCATGGTTCGTGGGTTCAAGCCCTGCATCAGGCTCTGTGGTAACAGCTTGGAGCCTGGAGCTTGCTTCAGATTCTGGGTCTCCCTCTCTCTCTGCCCCTTCCCCGCTCACGCTGTCTCTCTTTCAAAAATAAACATTAAAAAAATCATTAAAAAATAAAAATAGCAGACAAATTGAAATTGAGAAAGACAATTGAAAAATAACTGGTTTGTCTTTTTAAAAAATATGCTCATGAAATAAAGGACAAACTGAGAGAGATTAAAAATTAAAGACTGAATTCATAAATATGGTGCTATAAAACATATTAGCAGGTCAATTGGCAAAATATAAATACGGTCTGTAAATTCAATAGTCTTGCATCAGAATTAATTTCCTGGTTTTGATAATTTTACTGTGGCTGTATAAGGAAATTCTTTGTTTTTAGGAAACTTACATATTATAGTTAGAGATATGGATACAGATATAGATATATTTAGGAATAAAGGAACACCATTTCTGCCACTTACTCATATGTATAACATATATTGTGTATGATAGGTATATTATATATATATATGCACTTTCCCTGCTCTCTGTGTATCTTTAGTTTCTACCCATCCACGTATTGCAGGGGCTAGAACTAAGAAACTATATTTCTTAGACTCCTTTGCCAGCTGAGGTCTGGATTCCATTTTGCAAATGAGAACATCTGAGTGAAATTAGAAGGGTGAAGAAAAGTAAAAACTCTTTCTATTGTCTTCTGGCTCTAGCCATGGCAGTGGTAGCTCAGCACCTCAAGCTCCTTCAGTGCTAGTGAACTTCCTACTGTTCCTGATCTGAAGTAAGATATGTTTCCTCCCCCACCCCCCATGCATTTTTAGCCCTTCCAAAAACGTTGTGATCTTTTTGCTTAAAAGACCTAGAATCGGTTCTATTTTCCTATGTGTTATACCAGCCAAGGTGTCATTCAAGTGAAAGGCAACAAACAGATGTTTTCAACCATAAAAGAACTCCAAGGAAACGATACCATGGGGGCCCCTTTTGAAGAAAAAAAAAATTATTTGAAAATGAAATCCAGACAAATGAGTTGGATAAAAATAAAGAACACAGGAAGAACCATGTTTAAATGATGGATGATTAAAAATAGAGCAGCTTGAGGGGATAGGAAATGCTGAGGTGGGGAGTACGGTACTTCGTGAATATAGTGTGGTTCTGGAAGACCATGTTGATAGGGCAAGATGGAGTAGAAGACTTTGTGATGTAAGGGAGTGAGCTATGGAGATATCTGGGCAATGAGTTCTCAAATCTGTTTATAATTTTTTTAATGTTTATTTTTGAAACAGAGAGAGACAGAGACAGAGTGTGAGCAAGGGAGGGGCAGAGAGGGAGACAAACAGTCCAAAGCAGGCTCCAGGCTCTGAGCTGTCAGCCCAGAGCCCAACATGGGGCTCGAACCCACGAATAGCAAGATCATGACCTGAGACAAAGTCAGACACTTAATTGAATGAGCCACCAGGTGCCCCTCAAGTCTGTTTATAAATAAAACATGACAAACATCAAGAAAAACATCCATCCTTGCTATCTCTATCTTGTAATTGAACTAGATGATTATGGCATTTACCACCACCTGGTGGCAGCACACTCAATTAGAAAACTAAGAAGGGAGCAGGTCTGTGGTGGTAAAACTAAACTGAAGAGACACAAACACCACAAAAGAATAAAAGTTCTGTGGTGTTTCTAGCCTCTGAATCTTAAATTTGTCATACACTTCATTGGACTTCCTGATTTCATTAAAAAAAAAACCACTAAGTAATATCTCTTGTTTACAAGTTTGGATAACTTCCAGTTTCCATTCATGTATTGTAAATGGTAAAAAGATCAGACTTACTTGTTACATTCACATCTTCATTTTCAAACACATCTGCCTAACATGGTCGCCATCGTTCAGGGTGGAGGTGTCTTTTTGTTACCGATATTTATTTTTTTATTTTTGAGGGAGAGAGAGAGTACACGAGCAGGGAAGGGGGAGTGAGAGAATCCCAAGCAGGTTCTGTGCTGTCAGCACAGAGCCCTACTCAGGGCTCAATCTCACGAACTGTGAGATCATGACCCTATCCAAAATCAAGAGTTGGATGCCCAACGGACCAAGCCACACAGGTGCCCCCAAAATAAATACATTTAAAAACATTATTCTCTAAATGAGTTCCTTTTTCATTGTTAAAGAAAAATAATTGCTTAATCCATAGCTACTCAATTTTTTTACATTTAAATTCCTCACTGTGTATTTATTTCCTGAGAACAAGGGCATTCTCTTTGTAACAAAAGTACAATACTCAAAGTCAGAACGTTAGCAATGATACATCATCTACAGATTTTGTTCAAATCTTGCCAAATTTCCCATTGATATCCTTTGTAGCAAGAGGGGGAAACGTGTTCTGGTTTTTTTTTTCCTCATCCAGAATTTAATTCCAGATCACAAATTGCATTTGGTTGTCATGTCACTTTACTTTTCTTTAATCTAGAACAATTATTTAGCTTTTCTTTGTCTTTCGAGACAATTTTAAAAGATGTGGGTGTGTTGTTTTGTGGAATGTCCCTCAATTAGGGTTTGTCTGATGATTCCTCATGATTACACTCATACATTTTTGGCAGGAATACCATGGAAGTGATGTTGTATCCTTATTAGTGCATCTTATCATGGTGTCTATTTATCCCATTAGTGATGATATTAATTTCGGTCCCTTGAATGAACTGATGTCTACCAAGTTTCTCTACTATCATGAGCAACTTGTGGGAAGATACTTTGAGACTGAATATCCTGTTTTTCATTATGTTTTCCCCAATTAGTTTAAGCACCCATTGATGATTCTTGCTTCAAACAATTTTAACTCATATGGCTGTCATGTGGTAGCTTTCAAATTCCACCATTTTTTTCTATATTTGTCAGTTGGAATTCTAGAACCATAATTTGGTTATAAAAAGAACATTTTTTTTTTAATTTTTTTTCAACTTTTTTTTTTTTTAATTTATTTTTGAGACAGAGAGAGACAGAGCATGAATGGGGGAGGGGCAGAGAAAGAGGGAATCAGAATCCAAAGCAGGCTCCAGGCTGAGTAGTCAGCATAGAGCTCCACACAGGGCTTGAACCCACAACCTGTAAGATTAGGACCTGAGCCCAAGTCGGACCCTCAACCGACTGAGTCACCCAGACCCCCAATACATCTTCTCTTTTTGATCCAATTAAAGAATCTCCTCTGTTTTCAAATCTTTCTTAAAGGTTCTTCTAAATTCCTTCTGAGGCCACTTTTTGTTTTACATCTATCTTGCTATACTTAATGCTTTCCTCTTTTTGCATAGGTTTGCTTCTACTTTCAAAAATATGTCTTTCTCTATCCTGGCAGTTGTACTTAGATATTTATAAATCCTTTTCAGATTTCCTTCTGGTTACTTTTTATTTTGTATTTCTATTTTTGTTTATTAAATTCACACTTTGTTGTCATTATTTTTTCCAAAATTAATTCTTCTCTGAGATAAGAGCTATGGGAGAATGAGGAAAATTTCATTCCTGTTTGTAGGTAAGTCAGTGTGGATATTTCCCTCTCCTCACCACAGTGCCCAAGTTACCTGTTTTGTTGTTGCTGTTATGTGGAAGCTAAATCGAAATTTCTTATTACCCCTCAGTTTCTACTCATTAATTGGCTTTGACGAGTGTACCTAAGGTTATTTAGCAGCAAAATTTGAACTAGAAATGAGATTCCTGGTCCTCAAGCTTAGAGGTTTGCTAATCAACACTTCCTTCCCATAAATTGGCCACGCCAGTCTTCTGGAAAACAATAGGAAAGCCTGAGTAGCAAAGGTGTTGCATGTTTGAATCACATTCCCTAGCTTCTCTCCACTTTGATTTCAGCCACAGTTGTAATGATGGTTTTGCTGCAAGCTCAGATTAATACTGTTTGTATCTCACCCCAAAAGTAAGCCCACAGATTCTGCTTTTCTATACCAGGTTAAGGAAGACCTCACTGTTCTGTGAAATCCAGGACAGTTAACAGCCCAGGGAAGCCCTCAACCAATACAGGATGGGAAGTGGTGGATAAATGCTCCAACCTCAAGAGGGAAATCCAGGGGAGCATTCTGTATGTTTTTCAGAATTCCTCAAGGAGTAAGCAGCGACTTCAATAATGGATCCTTATATTGACTTTTCCTTCTTTCTTTTCTTACTCTGCCTGACCCATCAATCCTGTTCTCTGGAAACACTTCCTGAATAAACTACCTGTACCCAAATCACCGTCCCAGGATTTGTCCTTAGTGTTCAAACTAAGTAAAAATTCATTCACTAAGCATTTACTAAGTGACTATTCTATGCTAGGTAGTGAGATAAAAGACCTAGTAGATAAAATTTCTAATACCTGCCCGAAGTGCATAATGGGGAGACAAATAAGTAAACAATCACAAAAAATTACAATATATTGTTGGAGATGCTATGCTAGTGGCAAGAACAGTGATGCATAAAAGCATGGGGGAGGGGTCACTTAACTGATACCTGGGGAAGGGGCTTCCTGGAGGATATATTACTTAAGTTAATGGATGAAGCATGAATAAT
The DNA here is from genome assembly GCF_007474595.2 of Lynx canadensis. NCBI lineage: Eukaryota > Metazoa > Chordata > Mammalia > Carnivora > Felidae > Lynx > Lynx canadensis. The sequence goes on from NC_044311.2 coordinate 33,790,288, forward strand.
ACACAGCTATCACAACTGTATATGATACAAATATCAGCTGAAAATTCAATTGATACTTTTGTATGCTCTGTGCAAGGGTTATGCTCTGCTCTGCAGTGGTATGTAGTATATGACATGATTTTAGGTGGTGGATGGACATTTATACTTTTTTGTAGTTATTATGTTAATAAGGACTAGAATAAAATAAGTAGCAAAAAAATTTGATTTTACAGAGTATTATGGTTTAGGATGAAGCTAAAACTATTTAATGAATTGAAACTGACCTTAAAGAAAAATATTGAGTGAATAATAACATCTTGGTGCAGATTGACAAAGATTGCATGGGTGGTATACTGATTACTGAAGTTTGGGAAATATTACAAAAGGAAAAGTCTAAAACGAAATTCCTGCTTTCCAGAAACTCAACAGATTCTTTGGAAACACAAAACCATGAACAAGGATGATTAGGGCTACAATAAATTGGGAAACCAAATACAGATTTCCCCCTCTATCCAAAATTAAAGTGTTCTTATTAAAATTTTCTAAGTCAAAATGGCATAAAGAAGCAATTAACATTAATTTATATGGAAACATTTTTGAGCATTCCCAGACCTGAAAAACAACCTCTCTTAGGCATTTCTGATACCTTTCTCAGGCTCCCACAGCCTGATAGTGCCAGGCCAGGTCTGTTTGGTTTCTGTTGGCCTTTCTGCAGAGGGTGCCTATCTTGCTAACAGATGCACAAAACAAATGCAGATAAAGCACAAATGCTCACAGACGCAGTTCAAAATTATGGGCTTTGATACTGAGATATTCAGTGTAGTTCCTGGGGGAAAGAGCTTGGGGATGCCACTCTCCCCTGCTGTCTAGGGTTGAGGGCTGCCTTTATTAGGGCCCTGCAAAAACAAACTCTGACTTCTATTTTTACTTACTACCTTTTTTCATAAAAGTGAACATCCTCTTTGGATTTCTTTGGTTAGCAAAAGTAGGTTCTAATGTAGGGTTTTTCTGAAAGCAAAGGGGAACTTTGGCTTAAGGGGAACTTTCTAAAAAAGGGGGATACCTAAACAGGAAGAAGATAGGAAAGCAGCGAGGAGCAAAGTGAAAAGGCTAGAGGCTACAAGATCAGTCGGAAGGCTATTGCTCTAGTCCAGGGGAGAGGTAGTAACAGCTTGAATGAGGGAGTGGCTATAAAAATGGAAAAAAGAAAAGTAATGAAAAAGGCTCATTGCAACCATTCTATGAAAACCTTACTGGTTACAGGCAGCAGGAAGGTGAAAACTGTCAAGTCGAGGGCAGTTTTGTAGACACACACACATGAGCGGAGTGGGAAAACTGAACTAATCAGAAAATATAATTAGAAGCATATTTTTATTTGGAGAATTTTTAATTTTTATTTGAAGAATTTTAGTGTTAATTCTTCAGATATTTGTCCCCATTTTTTTTTTTTTTCTATTTGACTCAGAGGCTGGGGAAATACTAACACATATATAACACTTTCTACATTGAAGGCATGTTGAAAAAGCTTTAGTTGTCCGACCTCATAACTCTTATTTTACAGAAGAGAAAGCTGAAGCATAGGGAGGTTAAGTAACTTGCTGGAGATAATGCAGATGATAAATAGCAAAGATTAAACCCAGGCGTTCTGGTTCTAGAGTATCTTTTAACATCACACCAGAATAAACGGGTCGGGTAGATTACGCCGAAGACCTGGTTCTGAGACCACAGTCCCTCCATGTGTAAAATGGCGATAATAACAACGCTAGAAGTCTGGTGCAAAGGAGTGAGATAATGAATGTGAATGTGAACTTCAAATTACGTACGTGACTACACAAAGTAGTTTATCAGAATATGAATACGAGAGCTCCCGCGTTGTAACGAATCAACCGCGAAGTTTGCAGCGCCAGAGCGAGGCCCCGCCCCTGTGGCTCCGCCCACCGCGAGCGGCAGGTGGGGCTGGCAGATCTTCTTTGCGCATGCGGAAAGTGCTGCCTGCTCCCACCTCTAACCCAGGCTGAGAGTAGCTGCTGTTTCTGAGAGGACGATTCGAGGGGAGGCCCCTGGCGCGGTTTTCTTTGCCTCTCCCTTCCGCAGGCCCTGGCTGTACTTTAACTGTGCCTAGAGCGTGGTACGTTCTCGTCTACCTACCTGACTTTCTGCAGAAGGCGCCTGTCGTTGGCCTAATAGTTCCCTGTCGAAAGTGCCGGCCCCCGCGCCGGCACCGGCCGCAGCCGGGTGGGAAGGCTCAAGATGGCGTGCCTGTTGGAGACCCCAATCCGCATGAGCGTCCTCTCGGTGAGTGACCGCCGCAGCCGCCCGCCAGCTCGAGAGCTCGGGCCGGCCCGCAGCATTCACCCCAAACGCGGAGTGCCTCCTGGACACCACTCCTTGGGGTGGCTTCCCGGCTTATCTTTGGGCCGCGGAGAGAGAGGGTGGGCGGGCGGAATAGACCGGACCCCGACCAAGCCAGAAACGTCTCCAACTCCGGGAGCTCCCACCGCTGCCGTTTCTCAGGTGGCCTCTGGCGGACAGGGTGGTTGGGCGTACGGGCTGCTGGCCCGGTGGCGCGGCTTGGTCTTTGCCAGGTGCTTCACTGAGCCTTCCTCTCAGCTTGCCGCTTCTCCGGGGCCGAGCGCTCTACCCTGTGAGGCGCCCGGCTTGCCGCTGGCCTGGGAACAAGCGCCCATTTAGCCCCCCGTGGCTTTGGCTAGAGGAGGTGCAGGCACCTTGGCCCCCATAGCCTGAGAACGGCCAGGCCAGGTCTGTTTGGCTTCTGTCGCGTCCCGGCACGGGCTAGAGCTGCTTGCTTCTTGGCAACGGGGATTTCATACCAGCTGCAACATATTCTAGCTTATGTAGTTGCCTAAGCCCCTTTTCTCCGCTTTGCTTTGGAGGTCGCAGCTCAGGGTGTAGAGGAACCTGTGCCTGGCATTACTTTTTCCTTAAAGGGGAGTCAAACTTGGGGGGGGGGGATAAAACTTTCATACTATTGGAAGAAGGAAACGTATTGATCCGCCAGGAAGTAATACCTAGTTGTTAGGGGTTTTTTTGTTTTTTTGTTTGTTTGTTTTTATTTTTTCAAGTTAAAATCCAAAATACAACTTTCACCTTTCACTGTGTTGCTCTTGAGAACCAGGACCGGGAGTGAAAGTTGCTGAGGGATAACTTCAAAGGGTTTTACAATTTAGAGCTGTCCAACTCAGAATAGTCACTTTACCAATGGTCCATTTGCTGCTGTTGGAAATAGGCAAAGAATGGTTGGCTATCTTTTAGACTTGTGGAAGCTGATATTGAGAGGGTGGTTGAATTACAGATTACTTGGCTTGTCAGGTTCCTAGAATCTGTGACCCCAACTGGTTTCTTTATTCTTCTCTGACTTCTCCCTCAGAGACACTGGCCTATCTGGAAGCACTTAGGATCTTTGCTATGATTGAGGGTTGGAACCTTGTGGCATACTGCAACCTAGATAATTTGGTGGAGGGCTGTCACCAAATTTGTCCCTTGACTAATTTTAGCAGTCTTTTTCCTTATTTCATACTGCATTTTGGGGAAACACTGTTCATCTAAGCACTGAATAAGATTAGCCTGTTACTCTACCTCTAATACCCAGGAATGTTTTGTGGGAGAGCAGGTGAATGACTTTTCCCTAATTATGTTTTTTTTTCTTTTTTACGTATTCATTATTTGTGGCGCCTGTGTGGCTCAGTTGGTTAAGCATCTGACGTTGGCTCAGGTTATGATCTCATAGTTGGTGAGTTCAAGCCCCGGTCAGACTCTCTTCTGTCAGTGAGCCCACTTCAGATCCTCTGTCTCTCTCTGCCCCTTCCCTGCTATCTGTCTCAAAAATAAATAAACTTGAAAAAAAATTTTATTTATTTATTTTGAAAGAGAGAATGCACACTCAAGCAGGGGCAAGGCAGGGAGAGGGAATCCTGAGCAGGCTCCACGCTGTCAGTGCGGAGCTGGCCGAGGGCCTCAAGCCAACTAACGGTGAGATCTGAGCTGAAATTAAGAGCTGGAAGCCTAACCCACTGAGCCACCCAGGCACCCCTCCATCATTATGTTTTTTTTCTTTTTTTTTGAAGTATGCCTCTCAACTGCCCTTAATTCCCTTTAATTATCTTTTCTAGCCTTCATTTCACCTGAAGCTTCTTTAGTTTTTGTGCATTGTCAACTTGTGTAGTGCATACAGTGGAAATTTTTCATTTGTTTCACTCCCTCACTAAAGAGTATTTCCTGTTTAGTTTTTTAAAAAAATGTTTGTTTATTTTTGAGACGGAGATAGCATGCATGGGGGAGGGGCAGAGAGAGAGAGGGAAACAGAATTTCAAGCAGGCTCCACGCTGTAAGGGCAGAGCCTGTCTCAGGCCTGAAACCCATCAACTGTGAGATCATGATCTGAGCTGAAGTCGGATGCTCAACTGAGCCACCTTGGCGCCCCTATGCAGAAACTTCTTGAAGAGTATTCCCTACTCATAGTGGGGATTTGCTTTAGTTCTAATCTCATTAAGGGCTTATTTATTTATTTTTAAAGTTTTTTCACCGTTTCCAAAGTCTTGTCTGTCAGTTCATCAGTTATAGAGCCTTGGGAAATCAGACCCCATTATGGCACCACCTTTTGAAATAGTGCAGGTGGAACAGGAAATACTAATCACTAATTATCTTGAAAATAATTTATTTCTTTCATAGGCTGCTTACTGTGCACCAGTTATGTACAACACTCTGTAGTGTATATGTCTAGGGAATGCAAGGATGAGATCAGATATGCCCTCAGGGATCTCATGGTCCAAATGACTCCGTGGCTTGATAAACGTAATTCAAGCAAGGGCAGTTCAATGGCTTTAAGGGTTTCATTCAAGGCCCTATATACCTTCTTCTCTATGAGAGATCTCATTCACTCTTAAAACCTTAACTGTAATCAACTCACATATTACATTGCCAACCTTGACTTTTCTCCACCTGTTGTCACATCTTCAATTGTGTGGATGTTACCTAAGATTTCTAACAACGCACATTCCCTTCTAAGAGAACTTAATTATCACTTTGCATTTCTGTTTATGGTACTTTATTTCATCACTCACCGTTAAACCTTTTGAATCATCTTTGGCCCTTCCCCTTCCATGTCCGTTTATCTAATCAGTCCTTAAGGTCTGTTGGCTCTTAGTGTTTCACACATCTGTCTGTTCCCATGGCCACCCTCTCATATCATTTTGTGACTGCATTACTACAATGTCCTCAAAACTATTCTTACTGCCTCTTAGGCGTTACCCTTTCAGTTCAAATCCATTCTCCACAGTAATTTTCCTATAGAAGACATTGGACACACTGCTTTCCTGTTTCAGTTCTTTAGTGGGTTCCTATTGCCGAAAGGCTGATAATCCTATTCAGCTTTAAATGTAAGATTCCATATCCTCTGCATGAACCTTCTGTCCCATATAAACTGGCTTTTTCAAATTGAAGTGATCTTGGGTTCTTCCAAACCCAGTAACCCTTAATGTCTTCCTGGTTGTTTGTACATATGAATTATAGCATAGTATGCTTTTATTCATGTAATATATTCTGAGCTTCTGTCATTTGCTAGGTATGGCATTGGGTTTGGGAATGCAGTGGTGAGCTGCAGACCTGTCTCTGCCCTTAGGAAAATTTACCCTAATGGGGAAAATAGATGCCAAATCATTACACAGTTCTTTGATAGTGAATGGTGATTAGTGTTATGAATGAAAAACATAGGGTGCTGTATGGGCATGTGGTAGGGGAACCTGATCTATTGTAGAGGACATCGAGGAGAGGTAGGGAGGATTTCTCTGAAGAAGTGACAATGAACTAAAAGTTCAAGGATGGTTAAGAACGAACTAGAAAAACAAAAGAGCAAGTTCCGGGCAAAGGCCCTGGGGCTTTTAACAATTGTTCTATCTTGTCTTCTTAGTAAATTAATTCAGAGGTAAATGCTTGACCTTTTCTTTTTCTTAAGACCACTCCTATTTATAGCACTATGTCTTGCATATAATAGGCATTCAGTAAATGGTAGAACTATGTTTCGGGAAATTGAACAAACTCTTCAGTTGTCTTTCTTTTTTTTTAAAAAAATTTTTTTTTTCAACGTTTATTTATTTTTGGGACAGAGAGAGACAGAGCATGAACGGGGGAGGGGCAGAGAGAGAGGGAGACACAGAATCGGAAACAGGCTCCAGGCTCTGAGCGGTCAGCACAGAGCCCGACGCGGGGCTCGAACTCACGGACCGCGAGATCGTGACCTGGCTGAAGTCGGACGCTTAACCGACTGCGCCACCCAGGCGCCCCTTCAGTTGTCTTTCTAGGGTGCACCATGATCATCCCTATCCATCTTTGGTTTGCACTTAGCATTACAACATCACCCTTTGCAACAAATTTATAAATTCTCCCATGTTTCCCAAACTCTTGGATGGTTTTGCATTGATTGGATTGTTTAAAACTTTTAATTCTGACGTATAGATTCACGGAAGTTGCAGAGATAGTATGCTGTGTACACTTTACCCAGTTTCCCCTATTGTTTACATTTTATATAACTGTAGTACAGTATCAAAACCAGGAAGTTGATACTGATATATGTTTAGTTCTGTATCATTTTATCATATGTATATAGTGTAGCCATTACCACAGTCAAGATACAGAACTAGTCTATCATCACAAAAATCTCCCTTTTGCTACCTCACACCTACCCACACCCCCTGCCTGCTATCTCTAACCTCTGGTGACCATTAATTTCCATACCTGTGATTTTGTCATGTTCTATAATAATTGGCTTTTGTCATACAACATAATGCCCTTGAGATCGATCCAAGTTGTGACAGTAGTTTGTTCCTTTTTACTGCTAAGTAGTATTCCATGGTATGGATGTCACAGTTTAGCTACTAACCTATTCGACGTTTTGGTTATTTCCAGTTTTGGACTATTATAACCTGCAGTGAACAATCATGTTCAGGTTTTTACTTATTTTTTTACATTTATTTATTTTTTGAGAGACGTAGAGAGAGCACAAGTTGGGGAGGGGCAGAGAGAGAAGGAGACACAGAATCTGAAGCAGGCTCCAGGCTCTGAGCTGTCAGCACAGAGCCCGACATGGGGCTCGAACTCACAAACTGTGAGATCATGACCTGAGCTGAAGTCAGACGCTCAACTGACTGAGCCACCCAGGCGCCCCAATGTTCAGGTTTTTATGTGGACATAACTTTTTGTATCTCTGAGATTAATGCCCAGGAGTGCAATTGCTAAGTTGTATAGTAAATATATGTTCTCAAAGAAACTGACACTTTTCTAGAGTGGATGTACAATTTTACATTCCCAACAGTAAGGTACGAGAGACTCTTTGCACCCTTACTAGCATTTGGTATTGTTATTTTTTGTTTTAGCTGTTATAAATAGATGTCTAGTGATAATTCGTCATGGTCTTAATTTGCTTTTGTGTAATGACAAATAGTGTCAAAAATATTTTCATTATGTGCCATCCATATTCTATTGAAATATGAAGAAATATTTTAGTGAAATATTTCTTCATGTCCTTTTTGCCCACTTCTTAATCAGGCTGGTTTTTGACTGGTGAGTTTAGAAAGCTCTTTATAGATTCTAGATATAAGTCCTTTGTCAAATAGGTGCTTTGCAGATATTTTCTCCCAAGTCTGTAGTTTATCTTTTCATTTTCCTTTTTTTTTTTTTTTTTTAATGTTTATTGATTTTGAGAAAGAGGGAGCAGGTGTGTGCGCATACGAGCTAGGGAGGAACAGAGAGAAAGAATCTGAAACAGGCTCTGCACTGTTTGTACAGAGCCCGATACGGGGCTTGAACTCATGAACCATGGAGATCGTGACCTGAGCTTAACAAGTCAGATGCCTAACTTAATAAGCCACCCAGGTGCCCCTATCTTTTCATCCTCTTAACCATAGGTTAAAAAATGAACTTTGATCTCAACTTCAAACCTTATACAGAAATTAATTCAAAATGGATCATAGATTGTAAAACATAATTAATTTTGTTTTAAAATAAAACATAATTACCATTAATTGTAAAACATAAAATGAAACTTTTAGAATAAACAAGAGAAAATCTGCAGAACCTTGGGCTTGGTGAAGAAGTTTTAGATCTAACACCAAACACACGACCTGTTTAAAATTTTTTTAATTAAAAATTGAGTCCAATTAGTAATTGGACTTAACCGAAATGCAAATTTATGCTTTGTGAAAGACTCTGTTAAGAGGATGATTGCATTTTATTTTGGTCACTTCGTAATGATTTGAGAGGAAAGATAATAAAATGCCATTGAATAACATTGTAGGCTGCTATAGACAGCTAAGGCATCTATTTTAGTTGTCTTCTTCACAATGTTTTCCTAGTGCCATTATGCCTTCTTGACCAACGGCTGGTAGAAGTGTACAGGGTAGCCCAAGTCTGAGTATTCCTTGATTTGGTTCTGTTCTTGATAATTATAAACAATTGATTTGCTCTCTTACATGGGCAACTGACAATAGGAAAGATTTTTATGTGAAGGTAAGCCTGGCTATACTATAGGCATGAATTTGGCCTCTCTTGGTTTTTAGTAATAAAAGCAAAGTAAAATCTGGTCAGCACATTTTGAAGTTTGCCATTAATTCACTCCACAAAGCACCAGAAAGCTCAGGGTATGTCAGAAGGTGGTCAGTCCCAAAAGGAATTTAACAGGATGAACTTCTAAATCTTTAGTGGCAATGTATGAAGAATGCAGATGCTCATTTGTATGTTTCTGGGCATCTTGTATCTTTAAGGAAAGATTGCCACCTGAATTCAGTGAGTGCTCAAGAAGTCTTTTGAACTTAACCAAGAGTTAGAACACCTTTGTGTAGGGTCTTTCTATTTCACTTGGAGATCTAGCCTTCCTGTCTCCTCCCATTTTCATTAAGAGTTTTAAAATAGTGCCAAGAGCCAGGAATTTCAGTGGTTTTGACTTGTATCTTTTTTATTTCTGATTTGGCGATTGTTTTGCCGTACCATCTGTAATATTGGCTTCTGGGTAAAGATAGGGAGTTATTGACAAAGGAAAAGTCTTGTTAGCTTTTGGAAACCAGAGAACAGCGGTCTTCACTAAGCAGTGGTGCTATGATCCCTGGGACTATTTAGATGGGAGTGAAAGGAATTCCAAATAAGAGTTGTTTTGTAGAAACAGCCTCCAGTTGTCACTTTGATAAAGGAAAAACTGTTTTGACTTCCTTCTATAAAATTAGAAGAATAACGAGTTAGCTACATTCTCCAGTATATTCATAATACAGTTATTGGAGGAGGGGGAATGATAAGAGTATTATGCTGCCTCATGAAAATGAAAAGTTGTGGAGGCAGTAGGAAGAGTTTACAGTGTATAGGGTCTACTAATATTTCGTGGTCATTACCACCTGCAAAATTATTATAGAACACATGTTTCTTTTGCTTCAGGAGTATTTTAAGAATTTATTAGGCTTCCAAAAAGTTGTTGGTGAATGATAAGGTAAGGGAAGTGAGGAAAAGAGTCATGATTATAATCAAACGTGATTGACAGGACTTTTACCTTTACAATTAGGTGGTATCATCTACTGAGGATTAGGAGAGGAACATGTTAGGGGAGTATGGAGGAGAAATAAGTTTCATTTTAGATCTGCTGAGTTTGCTTTTTTTTCTGGACATCTCTTTAGAGGTGTGCAATAGGCAGTTGGATATTCTGGAGTGTTTTCTATACCAGGCAATTCTCCAGTTCTCTATGGACACCAGCTGGGTGTTGTACAATTTAACTGAATTCTGACACTACCTACCTAAAAATAGTGTCAGATCCCGCAGGTAAAAGGCTCAGTCTTACAAGACTGCCCCACCTGAGACACCAGTTGCAAGTCCAGGTTTTTTTGTGCCTCTGACCAACCAGCTATAAATCTGATGTTCTTACAACACCCTCCTTTAAAAAAAAAAAAAAATTTTAACGTTTATTCATTGTTGAGAAAGACAGAGTGTGAGTGGGGGAGGGGCAGAGAGTGAGGGAGACACAGAATCTGAAGCAGGCTCCAGGCTCTGAGCTGTCAGCACAGAGCCCAACATTGGGCTCGAACCCACGAACCAGAAGATCATGACCTGAGCCAAAGTCAGACACATAACCTACTGAGCCACCCAGGCACCTCAACCCTCCTTGGTTTTAGAATGGTTCACAAAGCTCAGGAAAATATTAACTTTTGTTTGCCAGTTTATTATAAAGGATACAGGTGAACAGCCAGATGATGAGGCACATAGGGCAAGATCCAGATGTGTCCCAAATGCAGTAACTTCTGTCCCCATGTAATTGGGGTACGCCACTTTCCTGGCACATGGATGCATTCCCCAGCCCAGATGCTCATCAAATTTTATTCAAGTGTTTTTATAGAACTTTAATCTCCAGCACCCCCACCCCGACTGCCACCCCCTGCCACTCCACCACCACCACCATTTTCCCCCTTCCCAGAGATTGCTGGGTAGGACTAGAAGTTCCAGCCCTGTAATCATATGGTCTCTCTGGTTACCAGTCTCATCCTGAGGCTCTCTTGGGGCCCTAGCCTAATCGTTCATTAGCATAAACTCAGGTGTGCTCAAAGGGGGATCCTTATGAATAACCACAGACACTCTTACCACTTAAGGAATCCCAAGGATTTTAGTAGCTTTGTGCCAGGAACTGGGGCAAAGACCAAATATATTTGTTACATCACAAACATAAAAATCTAGTGCTTAAACCTGGGGTGATCATTATTTGGGAATCATTACCATATTGATCAGTGGTTCTTAACCTTTTAAGGATAGGAGAATCAACACCCTCTTCCCCAGAAAAACCTGCATCTGTCTAAAGAAGCACATAATTTCAAGTGGTTTATGATTCTCTGAAACTAGCTCACACATCAGTCTTGTAATATTTCCTTTTTTTTTCTTTTTTACTGATCCCAAAGTCCATCACAAACATATATGGCAAAATTTAAAGGTCATTTATATTCATTTTTGAATGGTAAAAATTGTAATAATAGTAAGGTTTTAAAACTCATATAAAGTATCATGTGGCATGTGGGGACTTGGCTTGGAAGAACCATAATCTTTTGCCCAGAGTATGCCAGTGATCTTCTATAAGTACACCATCTCCACAGGATGGGTTTTGTATAGCAGATGAAGTAGCAGGCCTGGGAGAAAAGGGTAGGTTAGCTGGAGATCCATGCTGGGACAAAGTAAGGCACTTGGGGGTCTGGGCACAGGCAAAGTGGAATAGACAGAGATTACAAGTGGCCCATGATACTAGCCTGATTGTCACAGGCCACTGTGTGGATGATGGGTCAGACAGATCCTTAATGGTACTATTTAGTAGGAAGGCTAATGCACCAATTGTTGTAAGTGGTGGGCTGCATCTGAGTCAAGCACCATGGATAGCTCCGAGGCACTGGTGTTCTGTCTCTAAAACTCTAAAGCAAATAAGCCCTTTTTAAAAATCAGGAGACAGCCTGTGTGGACAGTAACACTTACAAGGTGTACCATGAAAGATGGTTACCCAGGATCTCTAAGCCATTATATTATTTCAATCTTGAATAACAACTTACAATATTCTTATGGTCCAGGACACTGCAACCATGACTGAATAGCCTTACTCTGTTATGTCAAGATTGAGAAGCATTTTAATAAATCTAGTGGATTTCCTGGGCTATTTTATCATCTTGGGAGGCATCTAAATGAACCTCAGCCAACCCAGAGTATCTCAGTCTTTGTAAAACCCCTCACAACCTTTGTCATTCCTATGCCCCAGAGATGGTTTTGCTTCCTTGGACTTCCAGATGAGGCTGTTCGTACCATAGATCTTTACTTAGTTCCTTTACTCTCTCTGGAAGGGTCTCCTCTTGGCTCCCGGTCTTCAGACATTCCCATCTACTTTGAAGAGTAAACGAATAGAATTTAGTAGTTAGAAGGAACCTTAAAGATCATCCAGACCCAAATAAGTCCTTGTGATTTGACCATACTTTAAAAGGATAAACTGTGCAGTACCTGATTAGAAAGAAGCATGAATGCTAAATTGCTTCCATTTCTTGTGACCACCAAAGCATGTTTATAGCAATTGTTGATATTATACAAGAGCTATAATAATATTTTATTACATTAAAAACTCACCACAGAAAAAATAAAGACTACTTTTCATATCCCTTTTAATATAACTGTGCTCTGGTTTTTGAATTATGAAAAAAAAATCCCTCTTTGTGTGAGTGTAAAATTACAGAGTCTTTGTGGAAGAAATCTGTAGATAATCTTTAGTTCATTCTTACCATTTTTTTTTAATTGGGGAAACTGAGAACTAGAGAGGCAGACTGTGCACTGTCATATGCTCTTATATAAAGTGTCAGAGCCAAATTTCCAAATACCCAATTTAAGACAGAAAAAAACTGTACAGTCTTACACATTTTAAAATTTTATTTTCAAAATCTGGGCATGGACTTATTTACTATTTATCTTAAAGTGTTTTCTTAACATGTAAAGTCCTATTTTGAGTCTTAATTATTGAGAGTTGAGGGTTGCCTCTTATCCAAGTAGATTAAGTTAAAAATGAAGTATTTAAGTATTTTCATGATTGAGTTTGTGAAATTAAAGCAGATTATATTCTAGGAGTCTCAGTTGTCATAATTATGTTACGTTCTACACAGATAGGACCCAGCCAAACTAGATTTCTCATCTGGGGGGAGAGAAATGCTGCGAACCTCTAGAAACACCAAAGTATGAATCCCATGATTAAAAAAAATAAATAAAATAAAAATAGTTGCAAAAATACTATATGACAGGTGTGAAAGAATTTGGATGAGAATCTCATTGAGTTCTAATGGGGCCAGAGGTTTACCAGAATTCAAAAATTAAAAGAAAACAACAACAAAACACCAAAATCTTTTTAAATAGTACTTGGGCTTTTTCTTCTTTTTTTTTTTTTTTTTTTTTTTTTTTTTTTTTTGATTTGGAGGTAAGTGGGAATTTTGGGATACATGGGAAGGGCATGATACCCATTTGCAAGGAAAAGGTCAGTCTTTGTTGATGATTTTCTTTCTTCTTCTTCTTCTTTTTTTTTTTTTTTTTTTTTTTTTGTATTGGCCCAGATGGACAGATTTTTTGCTCTCAAAATTAGGAAAGAATTGTCTATTTTTTTTTTAATGTGACTTTCTGCAATGATCCTTTTTTGGTAAAGTTCCTAACAAGACAAAGTACAACCTTTTCCTTATTCATATGGGAAAATGATTGTACTGTAAAATACAGAACATATTTTGTGTTTATATGCAAAATTGAGTTAGATTCTAGACTCCGATTTTTTTTAAAGCTGATTTATTTATTTTGATAGAGTGAGAGAGAGAACAGTGGAGAGGCAGACAGGAAGAGAGAATCCGAAGCAGGCTCCATGCTGTCAGCATAGAGCCCAACATGGGTCTGGAACTCTTGAACAGTGAGATCATGAACTGAGCTGAAATCAAGAGTCGGCCGCTTAACTGACTAAGACACCCAGGGACCCCTCAGATAATTAATTTTTAAAATTTTGTTTTGCCTACATGACTGCACAGTGGAAAGTCTTTTGGATGTGGGTCCATTGCCCCACACATTGCAGAACATCCAGCCAGCATCTTGAGTCCTTGCCTACTAGATATCAGTGACACCTGTTGTCATTTTGACAGCCAAAATCACTTACATGGATTTATAAAATGTATCTTAGGGAATAGTGCTGTTCCTGTTTAGAACTGCAGAGAACATGGGACTTTTTGAGTGGTGTGTGTATCTCCCTCTTTTTCTCCTGCCCTTTTTCCTCCCACCTGCTTGTGAGAGTGTATAGTATAAGGACATGGAAATAAAATGTGCTATTAAACATTTTCCCCCATATTGTGTATAGTCCTCTAATCTGTATCACTTATTTATTACATTCTTTGCTTTTTATCTTTCTCCCCTTGCTGAAGCTCTGCAAAGGTGAGTTTGGGGAGGTGTGTCTTTGTTTATTGCCTAGAAGAAAAGTGCCTGCATAGTTGTTTAAATATTTGTTGACTGAATTAAAGGGTGCAACTTCAGCTTTGTTTTGAATTCCCAAGTGTATACTATATCATAATACTAAATTGCATTTTTCGAACACACCATGTTCTCTTGTGCGTGTATTGTGCTCTCCACCTAGAGTTCTTGTATTATTTTGCTAGGTGAAAAGGGAGGAAAAAAAGACTAGTTTTTCAGATTAATCATCCTCACTGCTTAGACATCACCTCCCATTCCACCCCTAACTTCAGTACTTCAGTTAATTATATCTTCAACTTTATCTTGTATCCACTTATTGCACTGATCCTGTAAGTTACACTCGTAAGTTACATATATGTTTCTTTTCTGTACTGTGAATGCCTTTTGGGTAAGGGACTCTGTTTTATCTATTACCAGCACCTAGCATAATGCAAGGGTAAATTGAATATTTCATATATTGGATTTCAGCCTGAAATAGGTTTTAAATGGGATCTTTATGGAATTCAAACATCCTATATTTTTAGTTGTGTTTCTTTGATTTCTCCCCCAAACCAAGATTTATCCTTACAGTGCTGAATGATGAAGATTATGAAAGCAATTTTATCTTGAAGTTCCTGGTAGTTTGTGGGATAATTGAGATGTTAAATTTGATTGGCAGTTACTAGGGTTTTGTTTGTTTTGTTGGCAATTACTAGTTTAAACATTCATATGTTAGGGATCAGAATTTCCCTTTGAGAATCGTTACGTTTTAATTTCTAAAGATCACGTGATTTAAATGAGAAAATAGATATGAAATATTTTGTAAACTGTAACATAAACAAATAACAGGTATTATAAAATACTTATTTCCCTTTTTCTTCTGGGTTGGTTGTATGGGAGAAAGAACACTGTAAATTGATTACTTCTTGAACTATGTATTGGTTTTCTTAACTGTTATATTCTCTCTGAGTCCATCATAACACTTAAAGTTATCATGGAAGATTATTACAGATTATTACTTTTATACATTTTAATGGTTTTTAAAAATCTCAAATAATGAAAGTTTAGATTTTTAAGTTTAGCACTCAGATGCCTATTTCTTGCTGAGTACTTAGCGTGCTCTGGGAAAAAGGCATCAGGTAAAAGATATGTTTGAAAAGAAAAGAAAAAGGGTATCTTTGGATAGTTAGACTTTAATCATGAAGATAAATAATCAAGAGAATCATTAGTATACTTGTTAAAGCAATTATCTTTTTTTATATGAAAATAGAATTTCCCTGAAATCTTATTTGTGTGGTACCTTTACATTTGTTTCACACTCTGAGCTATGTCGTAATGTCACCATTTTATAATTGAAGAAATGGTCTCAAATTTTTATTTTTGCCCAAGTCATAAGGCTAGTAAGTAGTAGAATGAGGACTCAAACCCAAGTCTTCAAATGCCAGATCATTTGTTCTTCCTGCCACACAATGCTTGAGTATGTTAGAAATAAAGAACATTATATTTTAATGAAATGTACATACAGCAAGACTTTAATGAACAAAATAAAATAGCTTGATATTTTCTTATTAACACTGTTAGTCTTCATTGTTTAATAAACTCCTTGTTTTACTTCAAGTTGTAAAACAGCAGTGGAACAATTTTATTTCTCTTAATTTTTAAGTTAAATCCCGTATGTGGTAAGTCTGGAATTTAGTAATTCGACATTCAAAACCCTTCCTTAAGAATTTTTTTTTTCCAAGTGACGGGGATTTATATTTATTTATTAAGGCATAATTGGCATACAGTATTAATATTACTTTTTGGTGTACAACATAGCGTTTTGACATTTCTATGCATTGTGAAATGGTCACTACAATATGTCTAGTTACCATCTGTCACCTAACAAAATTAATACAGTGTTATTGACTCTATTTCCCATGATCTGTACTGTACATTACATCCCATGACATATGTTTTATTACTGAAACTGTGTATTTATTGATTCCCCTTAGCCATGTGGTCCCCTGTCTCCTCCCCCCCACCCCCCCGCCCCTGCCATTAATGTATGCTCTGTATCTGTGAGTCTTGGTTTTATTTTGTTTTGTTTCATTTTTTAGATTCCACATATAAGTGAAAACATGCAGTATTTGTCTTTCTCTGACTTCTCTCAGCATAATACCTTCAAGGTCCATCCATGTTGTCACAAATGCCATGATTTCATTCTCATTTGTGGCTGAGTAATATTCCATAGTATATATAGTTGACCCTTGAACAACATGAGGGTTGGGACACAACTGCCATGCAGTCAAAAATCCACATATAACTTTTGACTCCCCACAGACTTAATTACTACTAGTATAGTTTTGACCAGAAGACTTACTGATAACATCAACAGCCAAATATCACATGTATTGTATATATTATATACTGTATTCTTATAATAAAGTAAGCTTGAAAAAAATATTAAAATCATAAGGAAGAAAATACATTTATAGTACCTTAAATCTGCACATAAGCAGACCTATGAAGTTTAAACCTTTGTTGTTTAAGGGTCAGTTATATATACTACATCTTCTTTATCCATTCGTACATTAATGGACACTTAGTTTTTTTTCATACCTTGGCTATTGTAAATAATGGTGCAGTGAACATAGGGGTGCACATATCTTTCTGAATTAGTGTTTATATTTTCTTCAGCTAGATACCCAGTAGTGGAATTGCTGTATTATGTGGTAGCTCTAATTTTAGTTTTTTGAGGAACCTTTATACTGTTTTTCCATTGTGGATGCACCAATTTACATTCCCATCTGTACACAAGGATTCCCTCTCTCCACATCCTTGCCAACGCTGGTTATTTCTTGTTTTTTATTCTAGCCATTCTGATAGCTGTAAGGTGATATCTCATTTTAGTTTTGATTTGCCATTCCTTGATGATTAATGATTTTGAGTATCTTTTCATAATGCCTGTTGTCCATCGTGTGTATTCTTAGGAAAATACCGATTCAGATTCTCTGCTCATTTTTTAATTGGATTTTTTTTGTTACGGGATTGTATGAGTTCTTTGTATGTATTGGCTGTTAACCTTTGATAGAATATATGATTTGCAAATATCTTCTCATTTAGTAGGTTGCCTTTTTGTTTCCTTTGCTGTGTAGAAGCTTTTTAGGATGATGTATTCATATATGTTTATTGTTGATTTTTTTTCTGTTGCCTTTGGAGTCAGATATAAAAAATATTGCTAAGACCATTGTCAAGGAGCTTAACCACCTATGTTTTCTTCTAGGAGTTTTATGGTTTTAGGTTGTACATTTGAGTTTTTAATCTATTTGGAGTTGTTTTTATGTATACAGTAAAATAGTGTTCCATTTTTTTTTAATAGTGGTCCATTTTTATTATTTTGTATTGTAGCTGTTCAGTTTTCCCAACATGATTTGTTGAAGAGACTGTCCTTTCCCACTGTATATTCTTGACTCTTTGTTAGAAGTTAATTGACCACATAGAATTGGGTTTATTTCTGGGCTCTTTTCTGTTGATACATGTGTCTGTTTTTGTGCTGTTACCGTACTGTGTTGATTACTAAAGCTTTGTCGTATAATTTGAAACCAGGGAACATGATAACTCTTAGTTTCCCTTCCCGCCCCCCCCCCCAGGTTGTTTTGGCTCTTTGGGGTCTTTTGTGGTTCCATACAAAATTTAGAATTATTTGTTGTAGTTCTATGAAAAATGTCCTTGGAATTTTGAGAGATTGAATTGAACCTGTAGATTGCTTTGGGTAATATGGATATTTTAACAATATTGATTTTTCCACTTGATGAGCACAGAATACTTGTATCTTCAGTTTCTTTCATCTATGCCTTAAAGTTTTCATTCTTTTTTGATGCACTTATGATTGGGATTGTTTTCTTTCTGATAGTTCATTATTTTTATTACTTTTATCCCACAAGTTCACTGAATTCATTTATTAGTTTTAATAGTTTATTAGTGGAATCTATGGATTTTCTATATATAGTATCATATTGCCTGCAAGTAGTGACAGTTTTGATTTTTTCTTTCTAATATTATGCCTTTTATTTCTGTTTCTTGCCTAATTGCTGTGACTAAGACTTCCAGTACAATGTTGAATACAAGTGGAAAGAATTGGCTGTTTGTTCTGTTCCTGATCTTAGTGGAAAAGCTTTCAGCTTTTCACCACTGAGTATGATCTTAGCTGTGGGTTTGTCATGTATCGCCTTTAGTATTTTTGAAGCATGTTTCCTATATAACCAATATTAGAGGTTTTTTTGTTTTTTTTTTTAAATAAATGGATGTTGGATTTTGTCAAATGTTTTTTTGCATATATTGAGATGGTCATGTAATTTTTATCTTTAATTTTAATATGTATGACATTAATTATTGGATGTTGAACCATTCTTGCATCTCTGGAGTAAATCCCATTTGATCATGATGTATAATCCTTTTAATATATTGTAGAGTTTGGTTGGGTAATATTTTGTTGAGGATTATTGCATCTGTGTTCATCAGGGATGTTGGGCCTGTAATTTTCTTTTTTTGGGGTGTCCTTATCCAGATTTGGTATCAGGGTAATGTTGGTCTCATAAAATGGGTTTGGAAGCTTTTCCTCCTCTTGAGTTTTTTGGAAGAGTTTGAGAAGAATCATATTAAATCTTTGAGTTAAATCTTCTCAAATTCACCAGTAAAGCTCTCTGGTCATGGACTTTTGTTTGTTGGGAGGTTTTTGATTATTAATTGAATGTTCTTATTAGTAATCAGTCTATTCTGCTTTTCTATTTCTTCATGATTCAGTCTTGGAATATTTTAAATTTCTAGAAGTTTATCCATTTCTTCTGTGTTTAATTTGTTGGCATATAATTGTTCATAGTAGTCCCATGATTTTGTGTTTCTGTGGTATCAGTTGTAACTTGGCTTCTTTTCATTTCTAATTTCATTTGAATTTCTCTCTTTTTTTCTTGGTGTGTCCAACTAAAAGTGTGTCCATTTTGTTTATCGTTTTGAAGACCTGTTTCTTAATTTTGTCAACCTTTTCTATTGTCTTTTAGTCTTTGTTTCATTCATTTCCACTCTGATCTTTATTATTTCCTTCCTTCTGCTAACTTTGGGCTTTGTTCTTTTTCTAGTTCCTTTAGTATAAAGTTATTTATTTGAGATTCTCTTGTTTCTTGAGGTGGACCTGTATTGTTATGAACTTCTCTCTTAGAACCGCTTTTGCTGCATCTGATTGATTTTGATATGTTGTATTTCTGTTTACATTTGTCTCTAGGTATTTTTTATTACTTCTATGACCCAATAGTTGTTCAGTGACATGTTTAATCTCTATGTATTTGTAGTTCTTCCAGTTTTTTTCTTCTAATTGATTTCTAGTTTCATACCATTGTGGTCAGAAAGATGCTTTACATATAATTTCAGTCTTCCTGAAATTGAGTCTTGTATTGTAGCCTAACGTGAGCTATCTTGAAGTATGTTCATGTGCACTTGAATGTATATTCTGCTGCTTTGGGATGGAATATTCTGTATATGTCTATTAAGTCCATCTGGTCTAATATGTCATTCAGGACCAATGTTTTCTTACTGATTCTCTGGATGATCAATCCATTGATTTAAGGCAAGGGGAGGGGGTGTTAAAATCCCCTATTTGTATTGTTTTGCTATCTTTTTCTCCTTTTATTTATATTTGTATGTATTTTGGAGCTTCTCTGTTGGGTGAATATATATTTATAAATGGTGTATCTTCTTGTTGGATTGACCTCTTTATTATTTTGTAGTGCCTCTTTTTGTCCCTTATTACAGTCTTTGTTTTGAAGTCTATTTTGTCTAATAAGAGAATCACTACACTGGTTTTCTTTTTCTATTTGCATGGAATATCTTTTTCCATTCCTTCACTTTCAGTCTCTGTGTGTTTTTGTCCTTCTGGATTGAGTCGTTTGTTGGCAAGGTATGGATGTGTCCTTTAAAAAAAAAAAATCTATATAGCCACTCTATGTCTTTTGGTTGGAGAATTTAGTCCATTTACATTTAAAGTAATTATTGATAGGTATGTACTTTTTGCCATTTTGTTCATTGTTTTCTGGCTGTGTTTTAGTTCTTCTCTGTCCTTGTTTCTTTTTCTCTTTTCCCTTGTGGTTTGATGACTTTCTTTAGTGTTCAGATTTCTTTCTTATTTTGTGCATTAAAAATTTTTTTTTAATGTTTTATTTATTTTTGAGAGAGGGAGAGGGAACACAATTGGGGTAGGGTCAGATAAAGAGGGAGAGAGAGGATCCAAAGCAGGCTCTGCACTGACAGTAGAGAGCCCAATGCTGGCCCAAACGCACAAACTGCAAGATCACAACCTGAGTCAAAGCCATATACTCACCTAAGCCACCCAGGTGCCCCCTCATTTTGTGTGTTTACCGTAAGTTTTTTGCTTTGTGGTTACCGTGAAATTCACACATATTGTCTTGGGTATGTAATAGTCTATTTTAAGTTAATAGCAACTTAAATTTGAATACATTACAAAACTATAATTTTATTTTCTCTCACCGTACATTTTATGCCCCTTTTTACATCTTTTTATTTTAGTATCTCTTGACTAATTATTGTAGTTTTAGTTAATTTTACCAATTTTTATCTTAACCATCTTAGTTTTATAAGTGATTAATCCACTACTGTTACTATATGTTTATTTACCTTTTTCAGTAAGAATTTTTAGTTTTGTATGTTTTCTTGTTATTAGTGTCATTTTTTCTTAGCTTAAAGAAGTCTCTTTAATTTCTTGTAAGGATGGTTTAATAGTGATAAACTCTTTTTGCTTTTGTTTGTTTGGAAAACTGTCCTTCAAATGTGAATGGTAATCTTGCTGGGTATTCTTGGTTGGAGGTTTTTATCCTTTCAGCCCTTTGACTATATCAAGCCACTCCCTTTTGGTTTACAAAGTTTCTGCTGTGAAATCTGATAGCCTATGGGATTTCTCTTGAACATAGCAATTTGTTTTTCTCCTGCTGCTTTTAAGATTCTCTTTTGGGACACCTCTGTGGCTCATTCGGTTGATCAACTCTTGATTTGGGCTCAGGTCACGATCTCACATTGTGGGATCAAGCCCCACTCTGGGCTGAGAGCTGGGCATGGACCCTACTTCGAGTTTCTCTCTCTCGCCTTCCCCTGCTCATGCTCCTTTTGTCTCTCAAAAACAAAAAGGAAAAAAGATTCTTTATTTCTAACTTCTGATATTTTAATTATAATATGTCTTAGTGTGGCTGTCTTTGGGTTCATTTTCTTTGGAACTCTCTAGACTTTCTGGACCTGGATGTCTGTTTCCTTGTTTAGGGGAATTTTCAGCCATTATTTCTTCAAGTAAGTTTTCTGTGTCTTTATCTGTATTTTCTTCTTCTTGGACTTCCTATAATGCAAATGTTATTCTACTTGATGTTGTTCCAGAGATCCCTTATTTTCATTTTTTAAGATTATTTTTCTTTTGGCTGCTCTGTTTGGGTGAGTTCCATTGATTTATCTTCCAGCTCACTGATGTGTACTTCTACTTCATCCAGTCTGCTGTTTGCACCTCTCCAGTGTGTTTTTCAGTTCAGTTATTGTATTCTTTAGCCCTGTGACTTTTCTTTGGTGCTTTGGCTTTGTTGAAGTTCTCACTATGTTCATCCATTCTTCCAAGTTCCATGAACATTTTTATGACCATTATTTTGAATTCCTTATCCAGGTGGATTCCTTGCCTCCATATCATTAAGGTCTTGTTCTGAGGTTTTGTCGTCTTTTGTTGGGAACATATTTCTCTGTTTCCTCATTTTGTTTGATTATCTGCGCTTGTTTCTGTCAGGCAAAACAGCTACCTTTCTCAGTCTTGAAGGAGTGGTTTTATGTAGGTTCTGATCCTTATCCTTCAACCTTGATTAGCTCTTGGTTGTCTCTTGTACTTTTGTGATTGTTTAAACTGCCTGATTTATTCTTGATAAGCCCCGTTATTGAGGATGTGCCAAGACCTGTGAGCAATCCAAGAGAAGGAATCTCTTTTAGCACCTAGTTTCAGGCTGATTGGAAGCCAGACCTTCAGGCAGCAGTTTTTCAACTGTGCAAATATATGCAGTCCTGTGGGGCTACATTTGTAGTTCCTGTGGACCTCCAAACCATAGGATCTAGAGGTGTCCCTAGGGCAACAGTTGCAAAAGTCTGGGCTCCAGGCAAGTGTATAAACTCATTACTGGGGAGTTTTGCTGAGCCCAAGGCTCAGGTGGTGGACAAGTATGTTGTCTCCCTGGGAGTGCCTTTTTAGCCTCTAGTGTGTGGGAAATTTGATGCCTGGCCTTCAGGCTGAAGCTCTATGCCAAGCAAATAGGCTTTTTTCACATGAAGAGTGTTGTATTTGTCTTCTTTCTGTCTCTGCAGTGTCCTGGGGGTGGTGGCCTGCCAGGAGCTCTCTATCCAGTTGTATAGTCCTGTGCAGCTCTGGAAAGCCACCCTTCTTGGTCATCAGGGCCAGGCAATGAGATGTTCCCTGTGTGGATTGTGTGTCCGCTGGCTTCAGCAAGGCAGCTGGAGAGTGTGGCAGCTGGGTGGGGCAGACTGAAAGGCTTCAGAGAGGCAGCAGAAAAATGTCTTCTGTGATTACCCATAGGCTTCAGCAGTGCTGTGAGAAAGTGCCTTGTCTGTGTCTTATTCAGAAGGGTAATTAGAGACTGTTTTAGTTTGCCTTTTCAGGATTGTCTGGCCAGTTTTCTGAGGTATCTCTAAGTTTTTCTTCTTAGGTACTACTAAAGAAGGATTAAAAGTAGGATGATCGTACAGCCTACTTTGTTTCTAGCGCTCTTCATTTATGTTTGTTACTTTGTGATAACGAGTAATAGTGCTCTCGTTCACTGTTTAAAATTATCCTATTTTGGATGAAAAAATTGAAGGTGTATTATTTATTGTAGTGTGTAACAAATTACCCTGAAACTTAGCTGCTTAAAACTTATATTCATTATCTCACAACTTCTGTAGGTCAGGAATTCAGGTGTGGCTTAGTCAGTACCTCTGCCCCAAAGTTTCTTGAGAGGTTGCAGTCAGGGTGTTAGGAGGAACCATGTTTTACCTGAAGGCTCAACTGAGGGAGGATCTATTTCCAAGCTCACTCACATGGTTATTGGCAGGATTTAGTTCCATGTGGGCAGTTGCAGTTCCTTGCTGGCCGACGGCTAGGGGCTTCCTGCAGTTCCATTCCATGTGAGCCTCTCCATAGCACAGCATGGCACAGCACACACACACACACACCCCCAACTCTGAAATGACATCCCGTCACCTCCACTGCATTCTGTTGGCTAGAATCAAGTTACTAAGTCCAGTCTTCACTCAAGGGAACACATTTCACAGGGTTTGAATACCGGGAGGTAGGTATCATTGGGGGCCATCTTAGAGGCTGTCTGTCATAATAGGTCACCCTAATAAAAGGGAGATTGCTTTCCTTAGTACTTCTCCATAATGGAATGCAACTTATTACCTGTTTCTGTTTTTGTTTTCCTACAAAAAGAAATTTGCTTCAGGCTTCTCTTTCTTTTTAATGATTAATACCTGTTTGTACACACGGTGGATTCAACTCTTCTTAGAATTAACTCTGATTCACAAATTTGGTATCTACAAACTTTCTGCTAAAGGTACCCATGTACCTTTTCATGTAATATAATTTCAGGGAGTGCTAGTAAGTATAAAATGCAACAGGGGTTTTATATATACATTTGTAGTAGCTTTACTGCAGCTTTGAATGCATAAAATGAGTTCAGATCCAGCTTTTAAGGACTTGTTAGGTCATTTGTTTGAAGCCTTGTGCCAAATCGCGGAGGTCACAGTCTGACCCTGGCTAGCTTTGCTCTCCTTTATGGGCACAGACTGTATCCTGAGCTTTAGTTGGCTGCTTGGCACATTCACTCGGTCAGTTGGAGGAATGGAAGATTCACCATGTGTTTAGCTACCGGAAGTTACAGGAAGCAATTTAAAAGGGCATTGGTGTTTTGAATTGAAAGTGAAGTCACATCTTGAAAGGACAGGACATCAGAAACCCTCCTAATCCTCTTATCTCTATGGGCAGGAGGGAAGAAGGAACCCCAGTGCTTCTCCTATTTCTGGAGTAAATAAGGAGTGCCCAGATCAAACTGTCCCTCCCTGCACTGTTGTTGGCAAGAATGAAGAAGAGCCCCAAAGCTCTTTCCACTCCTCCCCAGTATCAGCCACACTTCTTTTTCCCTTGAGATCATCAGGATTAAGCTCTTTATATCTGTTTACATTAACTACCACAAAAAGTCCAGGTGTCTAGGGTCATTCCGTATGCCCATATAATTGTCTTTTTAGTTTTCTATCCACATCCCTTGGTCTTTCTCCTGCTGCTTCTCTGAACATTTCTTTCATCTTTTTTGTTTAGACTGACCTGGGAGTTCCTCTGGTGACACTTTTTCCCAGCTTTCTTTTGTAAACTTCAGCTGGTGGCTGTTTTTCCTTCCATGTCTTTGATATCCCTCTATTTCTAGAGATGGATATAGACTTGCTCCTCATTGCTCTTTTCAGACCCCTGTCTTTCCCTTTTCTCTAAATAGTCCTGATCTGTATCTTCTCTGACTCTACCTTGTTGTGCATCTATAGGCTCATTCTCCTTCATTTCTTTAAGATTTAGCTCGTAGCTCACGGTCACTTTCTCTAGAACTACTTGTGTGATGATTTATGGAAATATGAAAATTTCATTGCCTATGTAGATAATTTTTATTAAGCTGTAGGCTTCCCCAATGACCATATCCTCCATCCTGCCTTGAGGTACTTGTTCCCATGGCCATTTCCTAGACCTTGACTTGATAACTAAAGTTCGTCCATAATCTCAATTTCGGGTATCCTAGCCACCACCTTCTGTCCTTCCAAGCCACTCCTTCCACTGCACCATTGTCAACAATCCTTGAGTCCATTTGTTATCTAGAGTCTGTTAGTCCTACCATTCTTTCACTGGCCTTCAGTAGATCCATCATTACAATCACAACTTTGTATATATCTTCAACTCAGCTGACCCCTTCCCCTAGCTTTGTCATCCTTGTGTGATGAAATTCCAACCCTGGTTAAATTCAGCTCTATTTTTCATGCCTACTTCTGTACATTTTAATGTTGCTGGGGAAAAAAGAGCCATGCTGACTGGTCATACTTTAAATTCATAATTATGAACCTCAAGAAGGTTAGTGCTGCCTGGCAATCCTGGTACATTTTCCTGGCCCATTCGGTTTCTTATTCCTCCTTTCTTCAAACCACCCATGTCCCCACCCACTCTCACCATTTTTTACTCTCAAAAAATAGGAGTAATTAGAGACCATGTCCACAAGCGCTCACTGCCATATCCATCTTCTTAATTCTCTCTAGTTATTATACGTTCCATGTTCTACTTGGTCAGTAAATCTTGTTCCCTCTCAATTATTCATGAACATTGCTCCAAAAGTTCTCCTGCTGCCTCATTGCAGCATATTTTTTCTCTATTAAAAAAGTTTCCAGGGACGCCTGAGTGGTTCAGTTGGTTGAGTGTCCTACTTCATTCAGCTCAGGTCATGATCTCACAGTTCGTGGGGTTGAGCCCCACATTGGGCTCTATGCAGACAGCTCAGGGCCTGGAGCCTGCTTTGGATTCTCTGTCTCCTTCTCTCAGTGCCCCTCCCTGGCTGATGCTCTGTCTCTCTTTCTCAAAAATAAACATTAAAAATGTTTAAATTAAAAAAGATTTTTCATCAGTGAATAACTATGCTCTAATTAATTCCATCTTTAAAAAAAAATGGTCTCCTGACTCCACTTCTCCCTCTAGCTACTAGTCTGTTTCTTCACTCTCCTTTGCAAAATGACACTCCTTGAAAGAGTTGTATTTTCTCTAATTCCTCTTTTCCTGTTTTCCTTTATGCCCTCTTCAAGTGGTCATTGGCTTCACCAGTCTGCCTCTACTGCTCTTATCAAGGTTGCTGATGACTTCCATGTTTTTGTATCAGGCCCTAGTCATCATCTTATGCTGTACTTTATTCATATGTGGGATATTTGATTACTTTCTCCTTGAAACATTCTCTCATTTGGGGAATTCTTCTTGATCCAGGTGCTCCAGCATTCACTCTTCTGACCTTGCTTCTTTATCCATGGTAAAGTGAACTCCCTTAGTGAACTCATCCCATTAACAGGCTGGCACTTCCCTGATTTGTATCTCTAGCCCACTACTCTCTGCTAAATTCTAGATTCCTATATCCAGCTGCCAACTTGACATTCTCATTTGGATGGCTAATAAAATTCTCAAACCTAACATATTCAAAACTGAATTTTTGGTTTTCTCAAATCTGCATCACTTACAGCCGTACTTAGCTCATTAATTGACACCTCAAATCTTTCTGGATACTCTGGCAAAAAACCTTAAATGTTACTCTTGGCTCCTCTCTTCTTTCATAGCCCATATCTATTCTGACAGCATATCCAATTTGATAGTCATTTCAACTTCAACATTTATCTGGAATCTGAGTGAACTTTACTACCTTCAAAACTCTTGTCCTAGTCCAGGCTACCATCATCTCTCTGAAATAACAGCATTTCTGATACTGAAACAGCCTCCCACTTGTCTCCCTGCTTTTGTCCTCCATCCCCTTCCATGCATTTGTCTGTTTCTAAGATTGCAACCAGAGTGATCCATTTACTTATTTTTTTATTTATTATTATTTTTTAATGTTTATTTTTGAGAGAAGGACAGAGACAGAGTGTGAGTGGGGGAGGGGCAGAGAGAGAAGGAGACACAGAATCTGAAGCAGACTCCAGGCTTTGAGCTGTCAGCACAGAGCCCGATGTGGAGCTCGAACCCATGAACTGCGAGATCATGACCTGAGCCGAAGTCAGAGGCTTAACTGACTAAGCCACTCAGACACCCCCAGAGTGATCCTTTTAAAACAAGTCAGTTCATGTCTCTCTTTTCCCAAAACTCTAATGGCGTCCCAATTCAAACCATAAAAAGCAAAATCCTTACAATGACTAACAGGGCTCTATCCCAGCCCTATCCAGTGGAAAACTAATTTAAGCTACACATATAATTTTAAAGTTTTTAGCAGCCATGCTCTAGAAGTAAAAAGAAAAAATTAATGTATCTAACTTAAACCAATGTATTAAAATTTTATTTCAAAACACAACATAAGGAATTATTAATTAAATTATTTTACTTTTTTATCTCAAGTCTTCAAAATCTGGTGTGTATTTTATACAATTTGGATGCCAAATTTTGATTGGAAATACTTGATTGGCATTTCGGTTTCATACAGTTTACAGTTAAACAAGTAGATATACATACCCAAGTAGTTCCAGACATTCTTAAAAGTTTCCTAATAACCGAATCCAGTCTTGGTTTTAAAATTTTACATATTAATTAATTAAAGTTAAAAAATTTAAAATTCAGGGTACCTGAATGGCTCAGCATCCAACTCAATTTTGGCTCAGGTCATGATCTCAGTGTTGTGGGATTGAGCCCCACATTTGGCTCCTTGCTGAGCATGGAGCACACTTAAGATTCTCTCTCTCTCTCTGCCCCTCCTCCCCGCCCCCCCCCCCAGAAAAAGAAATTTAAAGTTCAGTTCTTAGCCAAATTTCAGATGTTCAATAGCCACATGAGGCCAGTGGCCATCATATTGGACAGTGTAGCTCTTTACCATCTGGCCCCTCTTCTCTGAACTTATTTTGTGTGGCTTTCTCCTTCACTCATTCTGCGCCAACCTATAATGGCCTCCTGTTGTTTGATCACAGAAGATACTTTCAATTTCAGAGCCTTTGCATTTGGCATTCTCTGCCTGAACAGCTTCACCCCTGGGTGGCTACATGACTTACTCCTTCATCTTCTTCAGGTCTTTGCTCAAATATCACCTTCTTAGAGAAGCTTTCCCTGGCCAGTTTGTTTACTATCTTTATCAATTGCCTTCTTTCCCAAATTCTTAAATTTCCAGGTTGCTTTTTGAAAGAGAAGAGGGCTGAAAGGGGAGAGGTGCCTAGTCTATAAAGGGAAGCAGTAAAATAAAAGAACTGTCCCATAAAGACAAATCAATGAATATGTTAGGCAAAAGCACAGAGTAAAATTGAATTTGTGACTATATCCCCTTAGCTCACTGCTACCTAGTTAGCTCAGAGGATTGTTTTGTGTGTGTGTGTGTGTACATGCCTGACACCCTTCTCGATTACAAGCCCCTTAAATGCAAGGTTCTGCTGTAACATCCTTTTGTGTCTTCTTTGGCACCTAGCTTAGAACTGTGACCAAAAGACAATCTGTACTCCAATTATGGGCCACCTGTTGGTTAGCCTTTTGTGTTTTACATTCTTGATGTCATCTATCCTCCCTTCTTTCTCACTGCTAGCAACTGGTATGTACTTGCTAATGGTATATATGTGTTGGCTTCATATGCACTATGACTGTGTTGGGACACTGATTCTTTCTTCCCTTGTCTTATTTGTTTGACAAAACTAACTCCTCTAAGAAGCCTTCATCACAGATTCTCCTAGTTTACTAAACTCCCTCCTCAGTGCTGCCTATATATGTTTCTACTTCTGTTTTATATTCTAGTAGGGAATATAAAGGTGTAAACACAATTGCAGTAGAGAATTAATTCTTGAGGGCAGGAACCATGCCATGCTAAATTTAAAATCTTCAATGCCTTCCTCAGTGCCTTGCATGTAGCAGGTATTCAGTGCTTATAAAATTGAATGAACCAGGTACAGAGTAGTAAAGAGAGTTGCTGTTCGTGGGTGAAACTTAAGTTTTTTAAGATACAAGTCTTAAACCCAAGCACCTTTTCCAAACCACATTGAAAGGCAAGAGATCCAGAGCTGTGAGAGAGAACGTGAAGAGGAACAGTAAAACTGAAGATCAGCCCCTGGATAGAAGGGAAACTAAGGGTCTGAGGTACTCAGAAGGACTTAAAATGTTGGAAACCCAGGGAAGCACATATGTTCAAGTGGAGTGACAAAACTCATTGTTTATATTATGGGAATACTATTTTGAGTTTTACTCTGGATTTTGCTCTTGATATATTATTTTTTGATGTATTTGTACTGTTGTTTGCATCCCTACTTAAACTTTGGTAATCTCACATCAGAGTAAAGATCCATCCCTCATTTGTTAGCTAAGGGATTGGAACAAATACTTATTAAGAATCCTTCTAACTCTCTGATTCTGTTATTTTCAGTAAACCAAATCCTGTTAGCAGGTACTTTAATGGTATCTGTTGGGCACAAGTATTTCTATCAGTTTTGCTTGTTTGCTGCCACTGTTTGTTCTTTATAAATGGAGCGCATACTAAAAGTAGGCATTTGGGTTGCTTATGAGGATATTTTGGTAGCAAGCTCATAATAGGAAAAAAATGTTTTGATTTTGAATTAATTCTACTATCAGGAAATTAGAGTTTATGCAGTTTTTCTCCAGAGATATTTTTGGTGACTCAGAGGTTTAAGCTGGCACTGTGTCTTGTCAATTAGCTGTTTCTGATTAGGGGTTCTGGGTAAAATGGAGCGGTATTTCTTCCTCTCCATGATAAT
This sequence comes from Lynx canadensis, assembly GCF_007474595.2. Taxonomy (NCBI): domain Eukaryota; kingdom Metazoa; phylum Chordata; class Mammalia; order Carnivora; family Felidae; genus Lynx; species Lynx canadensis. Next base: position 33,819,757 of record NC_044311.2, read on the forward strand.
TCATTGTGAATGGGTGGCAGTACAGGGGCATATTTCAGCAGCCATCAGAAAGAAACAGAAGGGACAAAAATCCTTTTTCTCTAGTTCTTAAACGTATGTTCTTTTTTTTAAAAAAAATGGGGTGCCTGGTTGGCTCAGTCAGTAGAGCATGTATATTAAAGTCACAATCTTCGTCTTGGAGTTGTGAGTTTGAACCCCTTGTTGGGTGTAGAGATTACTTAAAGAAAATCTTAAAAAGTTAAGTAATGAAAATTAAATATAAAAAATATTGCCCCCCCCAAAAGTATTACAGAAAATAATATAATAGAGGAAATTCCACAGTACAAATAAAAAGAGGTAAGTGTCTCTGCTTGCTCTTTATGTTTAACTCCCCCCTTTCTACATAGCCTCAGCCATCTCAGACTAGATAACTCTGTTGGACTTGATAAATCCCTCACAGAAAGTGTGACAACTCGTTTACCTTTGTTTTTGTTTTTGTTTTTACATATGTCTGCTTCCTATCATCGTAGCTTCTCTGCATCAGACTGGATGTCTTCCTCTTGCCTGTGAACTACCCTTCTTGGACTGTTTATCAAGTGCTTCCCCTTTTTTCCTTGCTGAGAGCCAGATTTTCTCTCCCTTTAGTGGGTACTGAACAGAAGCAATACTCCTATCTGTTGTTCATATGAAAGTGACATCCAACAGTTGATTAAGAAACTTACCTTGCTTCTTAATACTTATGCTCAGTTCTGTTGGCAAAGCTGGCAGGGATCGCCACAAAGATCTCACTGTCTAATTACGGTTTTAGTGAGAACTAGGTATCTTCTCTCTTCCCCATCTTATTTATCTTGTCACAAGCTTTTCTGAGAATGATTAATATAGTAAGTATTTTTATAGAAATTCTAATGCATCTGCCTTAAATTAAATAGCTGTTTGATGTGGGTGATGCTGTGAATTTGTGATTTGCATGGCTTCAGATGTCATAATTTTTCCCCCCACTTTCTAGGAAGTAACAGCTAGCAGTCGCCACTATGTTGACAGGCTATTTGACCCTGATCCCCAGAAAGTTCTACAAGGTGTCATGTAAGTAGTATGTATTTAAGAGTCTATCAAAAAGTCTTGTTTGTTTTTGTGTTTGAATTTGCCAAATATTATAATTCTGAAAATGCAGGATTAGAACTTTTTTCTTCCATTTTGGAAAGATCCCTTGGTATTCATAACTTTAATATTGTACTGTAAAGAGTTGTCTGATAGTTGTTAACTGACATCGTTAACTTTTTTATGGAATACCTGTTTTACCATTTTAAAACATGTTTGTTTTTTTTTTTTTTTTGGAGAATGCTTTTGTGACTTTAATATACAGCAAAAGCAAGGGAATAAAATTGATGATCTTTTATAATTGGAAAGGGCTGGGAGAATGTCAGTAGGGTTTTTCGTTTTGTTTTTGGTTAACTCATTGATTGTAAGGCTTGACTCTCCTACTGATGTTTTAAATCTCAGAATTTAGAAAGCAGTCATTAGAAAAGTTAAATAAATTCTTGATAAAATGCCCTTCTTTTCTCCAAAATTCCCTAGTGTTTAATGAGAGAAAACATTTTTAAGCAACATGCCCAAGGTTTTAATACTTAAATAAAAAGTTAAGTCAGACAAGTGTGATAAGATTGCAAGTGATTGAAAGATGAATTTTCTATCCCAAGAGTAGATAATTATGCTCTTAACACATGACTTCTAAAGAAGAAAGTCTAGCCTAAGACTCCTTTTAGGGTTGGCAGATATGGAGCGCCCACAGGCCTGAACTGTGGCCAGGGGAAGGAGAAAAGAAAAACAGGTCAGGACATTTGGGATAGTACACATGAATCACTTTATTCTCCTCTTACCCTGTTAGTGTTATCAGCCAAATAGTACTTTCAGTTTAACTTTTGCTCAGTCATGGAAAGACTAGGATGCTTTGTTTATAAAAATCTCTACAGATTATAATTCTCCCCCTACCTCATCCCACCCTGACCCCAACAAAAAGGGCGTTGTATAAAGCATATCTTGGGATGTGGATTTGTAAAGTGGGGGCAAGATAAAAGTGAGTAAGGCTGCTTGACTGTTGAAAATGAGCTGGAAAAGGTGAGAAGCTGGATGTAGACCCACCTGGCATACTTGACACTTTATCTTCACTTTTTCTCAGTTTACAGAAACAGGAGATTATAGTTCTTGTTTTCTCATTATGTTGACTTTGCTTTTGTCCCCTTAACTAGGAGACTTTGTAATGATTTAATCAGCCCCTTTGTAAACTAATTTGATTATTGCCAGGAAAAATGGTATTAAATCCATTTGTTAAATAAATCAGTTTGGGTTGTACCTACACACAGAGATTAGTTGTGGGGATAGGTTTGATTAATACTCCTCTTTAGGCAGATAGTTTCTGTATATTAGTAATCCTAGATATTATTTAGGGTTGTTCAGTAAGTAGTTTAGCTGAAAATATCAGACCAATTAAGTATTCTGTGAATGATAGAAGATGACGTTATTATCATTTTTATTATGATTGCTACAGTGGTTATTTAGGAGAAAAGCTAATCTTGTCAATCAAGATTTCTGTGTCTTTTATCTTGACTTGTATCTGATAATGAGTAGCTAATTTAGGTGTTAATTGTTACTTTGAGAAATTTCTCATTTATCAAAGAACACTATAGCTTCTTGAAAGTTGATAAATAAGGCATCAAATATTGTGGGAAGAGCATATTATAATGAACCACCTAAGGTGAAGCTTGATGGCCATAGTGCCTCTTAAAGTTATCAAGTCTTGAAGACTAAGGTGTTAGCTGAAATAGATGAGAAAGGTTTTTGTGGAGGGATCGTGGAGTGCAAAGAGTATGGTCTTTGGAGTTGGACAACAGGAGGTTGAATTCTTGACATTTCCTAGTGGAGGTCTTTCCTAGCTGTGTGCTTGGGCAAGTTACATAATTTCCTTGAGCCTCAACTTCATCATCTGTAAAGGGAGTGTAATATGCCTGTTTTGCCAAGTTGTAAGAATTAAGTCAGAGGTAAAAAATCCAGTGCCTGGTATGTTGTAGATACCCACAAATTGGCACTTAAGTGCTTAGTCATTATTGACTCTAATATAAAACAACTTCAAAAATAGGATGATTCTTTTCAAAGAAGAGAAAGAAAAATAAAAATACAAACATAAAAACAATTCAAACTAACAGAAGAGGGAGAGGGGCTAGGACAAGAGAATGCAAGTGGTAACATTCCAGTATACACAATTGCTTCTTAACAATAGTAAAATCTGTTTAAAATTTGAAAAGCATAGATTACCCCAAATCTTTTCACTTTATGTCAGAATAGAGCTGGCCTTATACAGATATGTGTAGGGTGATTTGATAACCTGTCCTTGTCTCCAGAGAGAAAATTTATGCTTTCTGACTCAGTTCTGTCCTAAACTTTGTCACTGTCTGAAAATTAATTGTACTTAAGAGAATAAAATGTGAACTCTTTTTAACATTTTATTAAGTAACCTTAATACCAGAATAGTACAATATTGATAGAAGAAAAGGGGAGCCAAAATGATGTTTAGGAAGAGAGAGGACCGATTTTTTCCTTTTTAGACACATTACACAGCCATAATTGAGTCATACAGAGACCATTACTAGACCAAAATAGATGGGTAGCAGAGAGGTAGCCACAGAGTGTAAATAATCAAAGGTAGCCTAATTTTAGGGAAGGAGAAGATAGAAGCTGAAGTAATCAGATTTGCGTCCAAAATAACCAGTTGGAAAGACATTCAAAAATTGACAACTAGCGGGGCGCCTGGGTGGCGCAGTCGGTTAAGCGTCCGACTTCAGCCAGGTCACGATCTCGCGGTCCGTGAGTTCGAGCCCCGCGTCGGGCTCTGGGCTGATGGCTCAGAGCCTGGAGCCTGTTTCCGATTCTGTGTCTCCCTCTCTCTCTGCCCCTCCCCCGTTCATGCTCTGTCTCTCTCTGTCCCAAAAATAAAATAAACGTTGAAAAAAAAATTAAAAAAAAAAAAATTGACAACTAGCTTTAGTGATAGGACAACCAGAGTTTTATTTTTCCAGCTTTAAATTTGATTTTTCTTAAGAAGAACTGTGAAGATATAAAACATACGAGCTGGAAAAAGAAAATTGAAGAAATTAAAGGCCAATGAGGACTTTTCATCATGGTGTATAACTAATCGACTCAGCTGTGTTAGAGCCATAGGCCCACCATACATATAGGGATCTTCTTTGCAGAAAACCCACGTCATAAAGGACCATTTTACATAGTTAGTGAATATGTCCTTTCTGAAAAATAGTATTAAGCAACAGAAGTGCTTAGTTTTCATTGTTGAAAAATGAAGAGTTCTCTAGAAATAACTGTTTTGTTAGTAGTACAATATTTAGCATAATTTTAAATGATCCTATTGTATTAAAGGTTTGAATACAGAAGCAAACCTTAAAAGAGCAAAGTTTGAAATGCCTAACTGAATAGAAGATCATTAGGTAGGAGTAAGATATGAGTAGAGAAAGCAGGGAGGTCAGTTATATATATCATAAATAGTAGCCTCTGCAACTACAACAGAGTAGCTACATCAAATAAACTATACTGGGTTGCAAGTTCTGAGTTTCCTCTAGTGTGGAGATCTGTTTATGACTTTAAAAAACAGTTAAAGGATATTTTAGTGTATTAGGTCAACCACGTTAATTAAATCTCATAGTTGAAGAAGAATAACTCGGGGCGCCTGGGTGGCGCAGTCGGTTGGGCGTCCGACTTCAGCCAGGTCACGATCTCGCGGTCCGTGAGTTCGAGCCCCGCGTCAGGCTCTGGGCTGATGGCTCAGAGCCTGGAGCCTGTTTCCGATTCTGTGTCTCCCTCTCTCTCTGCCCCTCCCCCGTTCATGCTCTGTCTCTCTCTGTCCCAAAAATAAATAAACATTAAAAAAAAAAAAAATTTTAAGAAGAATAACTGTTCAACTCTTTATGTAGGTTGTCAAAGCTGCTTAACACTGTGGTCTTTAAAAAAAAAAAAAAAAAACTTCATAAATAAGACCACCTCATCTGGTTTTTATAGTAAGTAGTGAATCTCCAGGAAAAGATCAGCAGATATCCCTACTTGGCCCTGTGTTGACAGGCAAAAAATGATATAAGCAAATTTGGCTGGCTTTGTAGTTTCCACGTTGAATAGAATAGGGAAACTAGACTGGATGTCTTGTTAAACTCAGTTGAGGGTACTGTGGAATTGTTGGGAGGTTTTCACCAAGTATTCACTTCTAAAAATTATTTTCTGAGGCATTTTATTTATTATCATTATTATTTTTTAAATGTTTTTATTTATTTTTGAGACAGAGACAGAGCATGAGCAGGGGAGGGGCAGAGAAAGAGGGAGACACAGAATCAGAAGCAGGCTTCAGGCTCTGAGCTGTCAGCACAGAGCCCGATGTGGGGCTCGAACTCACGGACTGTGAGATCATGACCTGAGCTGAAGTTGGACACTTAACCGACTGAGCCACTCAGGTGCCCCCCCCTTTTTAATTATTTTTTAATGTTTATTTATTTTGAGAGAGAGAACATGAGCGGGGGGAGGGCAGAGAGGCGGGGGAGAGAGAATCTCAAGCAGACTTTGTGCTGTCACCACAGAGCCCAAACAGGTTCAGTCCCACAAACTGTGAGATCATGATCTGAGCCAAAATCAAGAGTTGGATGCTCAACCAACTGAGCCATCCAGGAGCCCCTATTTTACAACATATTTTAATGTGCTGATGATATAAGTTTATTTTAGTAATGATTACTTGATTTTCTGGTTCCAGGAAATTATGTACCTTTGGTTTAGTAGAATATAGATATGTCCCATTTTCCTTGCATGAGCTAAAGATATGAGCTTTCATAAAATCAAGGCTTTGGATTTTGAGAAGTTTTTAATTAAAATATAAGTTTTAGGATAATTCAAAAGAAATAGTTCTGTTAGTGACTTTTAAAAGTGTTATAGACAAATAAAAATGACCATATACCAAATGAAATGGAATGACTGTAAGTCTTATTTGTTTAAACCTATGTATTTTGAGACCATTCAGTCTATTTAAAAGGTTGGCAAGTTTTTCCAGAAATTATTAAATCAGATGATACAGTTTTATGCACAGATAGGTAAGCTGTTTATATATGTGTTGTTAATTTTGAATATCAAGAATAGCTGTATATTTGTATACATATGTGTATATATATCTTGTCATATTTGTAGAACATTTAACTTACTGCTGCCATATTATAATGTTCTAACATTTTTGATGTTCTTTGGAATGATTACATGTGTTAAAAAGATTTATTATTATGCTCTAAAATCTGGCATTTATTTTAATGCAGTTATTACATTGCACTCTTCATTTTTAGAGAATGTAGGGTGATTTGTAACTACACACTGATAAAACAAAGAGTTAAATATGTTAACTTTTAATTTCTGAGCTAGTGAATTAGATTTGTATCTAATGCCATGTACATTCCAAAAAATCTACACAACAGGATAATTTGTTTATTAAAAAAAAAAAAAGACCTAAAGTACTGTCCATTTTCAATTCTGTTCAATTTGTATGTATAGCAGGTACACAATAAATGCCTCAGTTGACTTAAAATGGGAAGTTCACTGTAAATTTCTCAAGTGCCTCCTGGATCAAACCCTTACGTTAAAAATAATTTCAATTTGGATATTATCTAATGTCCCGTTATCTAATTCTTCTACAATTGGCAGTTCACATGTGGCACTGGTAACTTTAATTAGAATATGAGCATATCTCCCTAACCATCCTTGATAATGGAAAGCTTATTATACTTGGGTGTTTGCATGTTATATTCTCCAAAAAGTACATCATAATTATAATTACAGGGACAGGGGAGTATGTTTATAATTTTGCAAATCCAAATAATTTTGTAAGTTGTTCACCATGTCACCTTAGTCTAGCTACCCACAAATGTGATTTTGTCTTTATGACCAGGAAGTTTTCAGAAGGAGGTTAAAGTTTATATCAGTTTGTAGTTTTCAGTATCCAGTGTATTTTTTTTGGCTACTTCATACCAGTTAGACCAAGAATTGAGTGTACAATATTCCAAACAGGAGCTTCTTCAGGTAAGTGAAAAGTAATACTGGTTCAAAATGAAAATGATATACTTGATCCTTAGCTTGTGGTTTCAGCCTTCAATGATTTTAAAGATAATTTTCTGTTTTTAGGTATTAGGTTTTCATTTAAAATTTATGCTGTTTTGACCGATTGACTAAAACTTTCCCCAGCAGGTCTAGATCCCAGTTCTTTTAAAAATTTTTTCTTATTGTTTAACTGCAAAGTGCAGTGTTTACTTTCTCTCTTGGTTTTGATCACTATCCTAATATTCTAATTTAGACAAGTTCTGGTAGGCACTGTACATGTTGGTTTAATATTTAAACCTTTTTCTATTCCACACTGAAAATTAATCTCTTTCAGACTAAAGAAAGGAAGTAGAAAGGTTAACCTCCACGTAAAAGTAGATGCTTCTTGAGTCCATTTATTAGCGGGCAAATAAAAGATTCTAGGTAGATTTTAGCTAAGAACATACCCTAACAGATGCATTTTTGTAACATCTTAATATTGGCTTCTTCTCCCATCTTCAAAGAGTGGGATATTCCCAAGGCTTACCTTTTAGCTTTCTACCTGGATATTTTTTATCTCACCTCAATTCATTGTGTCCAAAATCAAGATAGATCTTTGTCTTGTTAAGGGACTTATTTTCCAAGCTTCCTACTGTTCTCTGCATCCAGGAACTCAGACTTGAAGTAGTCACTCAAGATATATATCCGATTTCCTGTACCCATCAAATCATCTTATTAACTGCTTCTTCAGAATGTGCTCTGTATTAATGATTCTCGTGGCTGCCATCTTAGTCTCACATAACCTGATATCTGGAAGGATTGTGTAATTCCTTCAGCAAACGTTTCCTGAGTGCCTACCATGTGCTAGGCATTGTGATAGGGTGAGAGTGTATACAAATAAATAATAAAGTCATTGCTCTGGAAGATCCAGAAGTCTAGTGAAGGAGTCAGATAGCTAAATAGACAGTCCACTATAGTTTGGTTAGTGAATGCTGTGGTAATCATAAGTACAGGGTAGTAGTTATGGGACCACAGAGGAAGGGCATCAGCCGTTTAGTTCCCTTTCTTGACTCTAGTATTATCTGCATTCCCATCCAATCCACATTCAGCTTACCTTCATTAGTCACTGCTTCCTTGACACGCTTTTTCTGATGGAAACTTGATTGCTCCTTAATCTATCCCTCTTTAGTTTGTCTCTTCTCCCTGTCACTTTTCTTTATGTTCTGCTTAGTATTCCCACTTTAAAGGGACACTTCTTTTTAATCTAGGCTCCTGGTCCTGCCCTAGAAATATGATGTGTTCATTTCCAATATGGTCTTCTATGAATGGCTTTTCCATTTGCCCTTCCCATTCACTATCTAAATCCTGGCCGTTTTCTGAAGTTCATTTAGTTCCTGCCATTGCCTAAAAACCTGGTAAGCTTGTCTGATCATCTATTTATCTCAGGCCTATAAACACTTGATTTATAATATAGCACTGCTTTACATTGTTAGTGTTATTTTTATCTCCCCAAGAAGATTGTAAACTCTTCAAACATCCCATTATGTGATGCTTTCATATTCTTCATAGAGCCTAACACAGTGCTGAGCTCAAAATTTAATTGTTGAATTTCAGTAGTATATAAGTAGGGCATTTTTTCCTTTGAGTATTAAAAGTTGGTAGATAATGAGAGCCGCCTGGGTGGCTCAGTTAAGCGTCCGACTCTTGATTTCAGCTCAGGTCATGATCTCACAGTTCATGAGTTCGAGCCCCCTCTGTGCTATCAGCACAGAGCTTGCTTGGGATTCTCTATCTCCCTCTGTCTGTGTTCCTCCACCACTTGGGCATGCACACACTCTCTCTTTCTCTCTCAAAAATAAACATTTTTTAAAAAGTTGGTATATATGAGATATATTCCTTTGATCTACTGGGAAAAGGATATCTTTAAAATGAGAAATGCTTTTATCTTGTATAAAATGTAAAATTGAAACACGGGAGGAAAAAGGAAATACATTAGCTGACTTCTTTTTGATCAGTTTGTTCTGATTGCCTGATATGCTGGAGGTAATGGAAAAAACACTTGACATAAAAGACATGGATTGAGACTGGCTCTATCATTTAATGTGGAGCTCTGAGAAAAGCCCCAAACCTGATTCTTAGCTTCCTCATCAGTAAAATGGGGTTAAGATTACTCAAGATTGTGATGAAGATTAAATAAAATAATAGATATGCCTTTGTAAACTGCCTTTGTAAACTTCGAGGCAGTATATAAGTTTGCATAATTTTTTTGTGCCCCCATCTTGGATGATAGTTGTGAGTTTGCATTTTACAGAAATTTCTGGATTTCTCTATGGTGCATTTTGTGATCCATTGATAGTAACCTCTCTGATATTTTCAGGTCATACTGGCTTTCTTGCCTCCCAAGAGGAAATAGACCTCTATCCTAACAAAATAATGAATGTGCTAGGATAGAGGGTAGCTAGCAGGGACACCTAACCCAGACCTGGGAGTTGTCAGGGCAAGCTTCCTGGAAGAAGTGACATGAATATCTATGATCAGACCTGAAAGATGAGTAAAGTTAGCCACAGGAAGGTGTGAGGGAGGGGATAAGGAGAAGAGAGAGAAAATAGCTACACTCTGGCTGGCTCTGAGATTTAATCTTATACCATATTTAGATCTGCTACAGATAAGTATATATGCTAATGATTATTTCTTTTGGTTGTAACTATTTCATAGAAATGATCTTCTAGTATCCCTTTATAGTTAACACCTGATGAGAATTTATTTGCTGGGTGTTAAGGTCTCTTCATTATGTACCATAGATACATTTTACTTACGAAAGCCACAGCAAGAATTATTTTCTTTAGACCTTGGTCCATTTTAATAATTGTATTCTCTTCAGTCTGCATTTACTCTGTAACTACCAGCTACCTCCTTCATATCTTTTTTGTGAACTATTAAGAGAACTGGAAAATTGGTTTTGGAGGGGGTTTTGTTTGCTTTTGTCTATAAAAACATTTACTTTTGTGAGGTTTCAGATACTTGGAACACATTTATAAGGTAATGTAAGGACACCTCATTTCTGCTTAGTTTAGGAAGAGTGGAGAGAAATCTGGGGAAATGTTCCTGTTGGGAATTCCAGAATAGAGAATGGTACCTGGCAAAAAATAGGCTCTCAATAGATATCTGCTGGACAAATGGATGTGCTACATTAGTATAGACAGAACACATTAAGAGAAGGCAAGAAGACGAAAGTAAATGGTAAACTGCTAAGTTAGTGTCTATAAGTTGATGATTGAGAAGTAAATCTCCATAAGGAGGTAGAAGCCTATGCTTTGTTCTGTGAGGCTTTGATATCCCATGATTTTATAATTGTCTATCAGAACTTGGTTAAAACCCTAGTAAGCTTCATTCAGCTTAGTCCCCATAAATGAAAAAATACTCTTACTTTTCCCCTGTGAACCATGTAGAAGATCTGAATGATGGTTTATAGAGAGAAACAGATAAGGCCCTGAAAAAAAATAGACCTACCTTCAGGCACTGAGCTACTGGGAGGAAGACTAGGCCAACAGTGGTTGGCTCCAAACTTGGGAAAATGCCATTCAAAAACTTGTGGCAAGAATCCGCTTTCAGCACATCACTGCATCATAGCAGTATTTTTCTGCCATAATTGAAGAAGGTAATTAAGGAGAAAAGGCATTATAATTATTAGGGTTTTTAATGCCGATGATTTTGGTTGGTATTGGAAACACATGCTGACTATAACATTTGTTGATTTTTTAAAGTAGCTTTTTCTCCCTGTTTTCCACTGTTTTTCTACAAAATCATGGTTTACCAATTATAGAATTTTTTAGGATTCTAAGTTTCAAAGTTGACAAAACATTTCTGTATATGTTAGAGCTCTGTTGCCTAGAAAGAGTCAAAAGAGACACTGTGTGGCAATGTAGAGGAACTTATTGGGGATATGAAAGAAATTGGTGAGCTAAGAACTTTGAGGCTCTATACTGATGGTCTTAACACTGTCAGACGTGATCCCCCCCCCCCCATAAATATTTGTTAATGACGCCTGTGCTACCCTGAAATTAAATTAGTAATAATAAAACTCCTCACATATATAACTCCAAAAATAATATAATGCCTTCCCTGCTTATAGTATAAGTGAAAAAAAATTTTAAGATAATTTATAATGTTTCCATATGTAAACATTTAGTCATGAATACATTAGAAAACTTCAGCAGTGTGAGTGCAAGAGCTGAAAATGTGGACTGATGTATGGTATTGATAACTCTAGTACTGTGAGTGGACACTGTGCTGGTGGTCTGATTTCCCAAAATGAAATAACTTACAATAAAAAGTATAATCTTCTTTTTATTTACAGGACAAATGCAATACTGAAAAATTCCATTTTCTTTAAAAGTATACAAAAAACACTTTCTGTCTAATTGTAAAACTATGGCCAGAAATTTCCAGACACCCTCATTAACTTCCAAAATGCCCCTATGGGGCTTTAATCCTCTCTTCCCCACTTTGAGAACCACTGCTGTGTAGAATCACTTAGCATTCTAATGTTTTATATTAAGATAGCACTACTGACTGATGAGGGTATTTTTTATTAATCATCTTATTAGTAGTACTCTGTTTACTTGGAGCTATTTATTTTTTCTCAACCTGTCATTTGGGACCAGTGTTTGTGAACCAATTGGTCATTCATAGAGATACTGTTCTTGTGGAATAGAGTTTTACTCCTGAGGAAGTAAAGATCTGAGTGTAGCTACAATAAAAAATATGGGTGAATATGTGGGAAATAAAAGTTTTTTTTTTCTTATTTTTTAATCTCTTTGAAAGGTAATAGGCTGCTTAACTAAAAAAATAGTAACAATATATTGTTATTTCTAACCAATTAAAAAAATACGTATGACAGTAATAGCACAAAGAATGGATGGAAAAATGGAAGTATATGCCTGCAAGGCTCTTAGAACACAAACGAAATAAGATAATATTCCTTGAAGACTGACTGTGATAAGTTAAAACATACATACTGTAAATTGTAAGACAACCACTAAAAAGCAACAAAACAAAACTCAAAGAAGCACAGCTAATAAGACAATAAAAGGAGATAAAATGGAACCATAAGAAACAATCAGCCCAAAGAAGTCAGAAAAATAGGAAAGAAAGGAACAAAATCATGATCCCTGAAGCAACGTTAGATATAATGTGTGGGCCTTTTCTGAAGAACTCAACAGTCTTTGTATTGGAAGTCTTCTATGAGTGCTCAGGGTATCTCCCACTTCCCCCACTCCCCTACTCTCCTGTATTACAGCCCTCAGGTTCACTCAGTACCTATCTCTGTTCTTTCCTTTGGTACTCCAGGTGAAAAAGGATCGGGGTTTCACTTTGTCACTGATATTTATACTTGTCAATCCAAGATGTTGCATAGTAAAGATAAAGTGCAAAGAATTGATCATTGATGTTTCTCTGAGGTCTCAACATCCCTTGCCCTTTTCTCTTCCCCTGAATTCAGAGACATGAAAAATGCTGTAATTGGAAACAACAAGCAGAAAGCCAATCTCATTGTTTTAGGAGCTGTTCCAAGGTATGTTTGCTATCAGCCCCTTTTCTGCTATTCATACTAAGTTTCTGATGTGTTTCTCATTCTCCTCTGTAAGACCCATCTTTTTTCTATGTTGTCTATTTTGTTTTAAAAGCCTCTTAATTTTTAAAATAAATGCTTTGAAATATATGAAGCATATCTTTAGGAATTTTTAAATACCAGAGAATGGAATATGAAGGAAATATATTAATACTTTTTGGAAATTTAGGAAGATCATTGACCCTATAATAAAGATGTGTTGGGTAGATAGACAATATATACCAGCCTGATTCTTCTCTGTCTCCTCAGAGCTTTGGCAGTTTTATATGATTGGATAATAATTTCTTAGGATTCTCAAAACCTTTTTATTTATTTATTTATTTATTTTTGTTTTTTTTTTAAATTTTTTTTTTCAACGTTTATTTATTTTTGGGACAGAGAGAGACAGAGCATGAACGGGGGAGGGGCAGAGAGAGAGGGAGACACAGAATCGGAAACAGGCTCCAGGCTCTGAGCCATCAGCCCAGAGCCCGACGCGGGGCTCGAACTCACGGACCGCGAGATCGTGACCTGGCTGAAGTCGGACGCTTAACCGACTGCGCCACCCAGGCGCCCCATCAAAACCTTTTTAAAATAAATTGACAAAAATTCCTGCTTGATTTTTAATCCTGCTTTTTTTTTAATTTCTAATTTTTAGAATTTGCTGTTTTTTAACTTAGAAAGTTTGATCTTTTTTCTGATGAACTAAATAAGCTTCTTTTTGGCAGACAGTGATAACTGTATAACTTTCTCTTTGCCTTTGGTACTCAGAACTAAGTTTTATATACAGTTGCTATAAGTTTTTTATTCAGAATTTTTAATACTTTGTTTTTTTCTTTTCTTCATATCTGTCTTTTGATGCAGGATTGATGGCTTTATTGTTTTTATCATAACTGACCTCAAATATATACTGTGGTAACCATAAAACTCTCAGCAGCCTTTCTTAGGGGATTAGTGTTCAGTGTATGTAAATATACTTTAAGGAATGTGTGTGTTTTACTGTAGAACATAAAGGAGATGGTCGTAAGTGGTGGATGATTAGAGTTTAGGGAATATTTGCTTGACAGGCAAGGCTGGGGTAGAAATGAGAGGATCTCCTGGTTCCCCAAATGGGAGAACTGGGGAAAGAAGAGTTTTCCTTGCTTGAAGAGTTGCACAAGGAGTCTGATTATTTCTTGTAGGCTAAACCTCTGTGATCTCTGAACTATACCTCTGGATAGTCCAGGTCCCTTTCTAGTCTGAATTAGGATCTGACAGCACTTGGCTTTGACTGTCCAGAGTCTTCATATCCTGGAGTGGAAGATAACATGGACTGTGGTGCTGCTCTGTCTACTTGTGGACAAATTTCAGAATAATAGTCCTGATAAATTCTAAGATTGTATGTAATAGTTCTTTGGCTCAAAATGAATAAACTCTCTTCTTGATTTTTTTACCCAAATATTCCTTTATTAAGTTAGTAATTGATATAAACAAATGACCATTTCCTAGCCTTCTATAAGCTCACCAACCATACTTTTAGTATGTGGATGTATTGGTAGCATTTTTCTGTTACATTACTTTTAGCTAATTTACTTGTGTTTAATTTTTTTTAGTCTCCTCTGTTTATCAAATTCCTTCTTTTTAGATTATTGTACTTGCTTCAGCAAGAAACCTCAAGCACAGAGCTGAAAACTGAATGTGCAGTGGTATTGGGGAGTCTTGCTATGGGTACTGAAAACAACGTCAAGTCTCTTCTAGATTGCCATATTATCCCTGCCTTACTGCAAGGTATGTAAGGAAGTCATTTTTGTACAAGTAAAAATTAGAATCAATTTGCAGTGTTTAAAATACAGATTGAAAGGAGGAGTCTCACATCTCTTGTTGACAGGACTACTGTCTCCAGACCTGAAGTTCATTGAAGCTTGCCTCCGGTGCCTGCGCACCATCTTCACCAGTCCCGTCACTCCAGAGGAGCTACTGTATACAGTGAGTTGTGGAAGTGTTTGAATCATCAGTTAGCTTTCACTAACAACCTACTTCTGCTTTACTCGGCATCTCAAAAGTCATCATAACTATGTTATAGGAAAATCTCAAGTATGTCAGTGTTTGCTAATAGGCAGATATCAGATGTTCTAGATCTTTTAAAGAAGTGGAAGATAGTATCAGACCTTGAGGAATTTATAAGCTGTTTAAAAAACCCATTTTGATCTCTTAATACCAAATTAAAGACAATATATTTAATGTACTTTAGGTTAAATCCAGCAGAGTCAGCTTTACAGAGAATTTGACCTGGATCTTGAATAATGGATAAGATTTAGAGAAGTGGAGAGGAAAGAGGCCATTCTAGGAAAGATCTGTGTAAGAATATGCAGGGCGGTGGGCAGAGTAGTCTAATGTGGGAAAGTCATCAGTGTTAGTTTCAACTGGAGAGGTGACCCAGAACCAGCCTATGGGAGGCTTGTTTGCCAGGCTAGAATCCGAACATGTGTGAGAGAATCTGGAGATCTTTGGAGTCATTCAATAGATTTCAAAAACCTCAGGGATTATTAGGGGGCGTTTATTTATCGATTACATGAGACTTCTTAATGAACATTATCCAGGCCAATATTTTTCAAACTCTCTGACCTATAGTCCATGATAAGAAATGCATTTTCCATTGCCACACTGTGTGTGTGTGTGTGTGTGTGTGTGTGTGTGTGTGTGTGAGAGAGAGAGAGAGAGAGAGAGACAGACAGACAGACAGACAGACAGACAGGGAGAGGGAGAGAAAGGGGATGCAGGACGGCGGGGGGTGGGGAGGTGAAGACAAAGAATATTCCTGTGACAGTCTTCACAAAACAATTCTATAAATGTGGTGCCCTCTGGTTTCTATTCTAACCTTTCTTGTTCTTAAAAATATACTGGTTGTGTTTCTCTGAGCCAACACAAAGAATCAGTGTCAAATAGGACACATGCCTGTTCTTAACTAGAATCACATTTTACGAATATTTCAAAAATATAAGCAGTCGAGGCATAGGCATAGCAAGCAGGGGGAGGATGGAATGTCATGAGTCTCTATAGTCCATCCTCCCCACATTGGACACATGCTCCTTTGGCCCATAATGATGCATAAGGTCTGTAAGTGAGGTTCGTGGGTCACTTCACACAGCAGGGAAGCTCTAAATTATGCAATATCTCAATTTTACACATCAGGAATTTGTGCAGTATTCTTCAGGGAGCTATTCTTCATAAATCGATACTGTTCAGTACAACAGTTCTTAGACTCAAGCATAGACCATGATTACCTGGCTGGTTTATTAAGCACAGATTGCTGGAACCTACTGCCCGACTTTCTGATTCAGTGAGTCTGGGGTAGGGCCTGAGAATTTGCTTTTCTAACAAGTTTCCAGGTTGCTCAGAGGCTGCTGGTCCATGGACCACTCTTTGAGAACTAATGATTTATGCTTTAAGCTGTCATAAATTGGGGACATCCTCCACAAAGCTTTATACAGAGAAGAGCTCTCCTCCTAGTAAATGTCAGTTTCCCTGAAGGTCTTATTTTGATGTTTACAAAGAGATTAAACCAATCACTTGTCTTCTTTACCCTATAAGTTTCTCTACATTCCCGGTAACAGTGAGGAATTGATCCTGGCCAGCAGTTTTAACTCCTTCTTCCTCATTTTCCAAAATGATTTTATGACCCACTAATGGATCATGGTACATAATTTGGAAAACTGGTTTATACCAACTTAACTTTTACATAAGAACAATTAGGCTCAGGGACATTAAGTGGCTTTCACAGTGAGAATGTCTAAATTATGAAACATCTCAGTTTTATGCCTCAGAGACAATGTAAGTCTGTGAAAAGTGTTGCATAGGATAATGACAGTGTTTTAGTTTAATTTATTGGTGTCTGTGATTTGGATTGTATAGAGCTAGCAGGCATAGCAACTCAGGCAGTAGACTGAAAAACAAGGCAGTCCACTTAGATGAGGACAGGATGTCTAGTTTGAAATCCTTTTTGTCAGATGGGTGCCTTTGGGCAAATTATGCAACTGTTGTTTGCTTTGTTTAATCAACTATAAATTGCAGATCTGTGAGACAATTGGCAGAAAGGAGGCAGGTGTAACAGGAAAACTGCGGGATGAGCGAGCAATGGAGGAAAGAAAGGAGGTGGAAGTAGTTTCAGGAGCTTAAGAGAAGCTTTTGTATCATCCTTTCAATTGCCTGTTTTCTTAGCTGCTACTTGTTTCCCTGTCTTCTATCAATGTAACCATTGCCCCCACCCCCCATAAAAACAGACATGTGCTTGACATTCTCATCTTCTCTCTTCCTTTTCTTTCTGTGATTTTCTTTGAAGTTTTCTAAATTTTTCATTTTGTTTTTAAACTGCTTATGATAATATAGAGGATTATACTAACAAGCCAAGGGAAAGATTCTACTTATAGGAAATCAGCAGGCTTCTATTTTCCTACTTAGCTGTTATATATCTTGGGCATTCTTTTTCTTTCTAAGGGAAACCCCAAATCTTGTTCATCCCAACATGCCAACATACTCTTTTAAAAAAAAGGTTTTTTTTAATGTTTTTACTCATTTTTGAGAGAGTGCTAGTGGGGGAGGGACAGAGAGAGAGGGAAACACAGAATCTGAAGTAGGCTTCAGGCTCTGAGCTGTCAGCACAGAGCCCGATGAGGGGCTGAAACCCGTGAACCATAAGATCATGACCTGAGCCAAAGTCGGGCACTTAACCTACTGAGCCACCCAGGTGTCCCCCAGCATGGTATTCTTAAGTTGCCTTCTTTGACCTCTGTTGTCTTTTGTCAAAGTGTGGTCTGTGGACCAGCAGCATCAGCTGCATCTGAGAGCTTAGATGCTACTCCAAACCTACAGAATCAGAATCTGCACATACTGAATATCCCCTGGGATTTTGCATGCACATTCATGTTTGGGATATATAGCTCCAGGACTCATGACAGCATTGACTAGGAGGCTTGAGCTAAGTCTCTTTTTCCATCTGTGGTTCAGTCCAAATACCTTTCAACTTTTAATTGCCTTTGCACCCTAAGAAAAAAGAGATTCTTGGAGAGCCCTGCAGCAGTTTGGGCAGATTCTCCTCTCTTCCACTGCTCCATCATGTATCTTGCTAAGTGTCAGCAGTAGGCAGAGAATATGCTCTAAGTGAGAAGTTGATATTTTATAAATTGTCTTGTGAATATTGAAATTAGGTAACTACAGTCCTCATAATTCTTACTAGTTACTGATACTGATTCTTGCTAGTTACTGATACTGCAACATCTCAGAGATCAAAACTGTCACTTGTTATTTTTATATATTTCCTCCTTATAGGCTATTTATTATTGTATATCTTATTCACATTTTGGTTTCAGAACAGATTTCTGTCAAGTCTTTTGAAATGATTTTGTTTTATTGTGGGGATGTAGGCTGTTTATTGGAGAGAAATTGAGAATTTCCCATTCTTGTATTTTGTTGTTGAGGATGAATATTGAAGCCCCTCTCCTTGTCCTTTACCTGAACAGTTTTGGGGACTGTGTTGTTTTTGTTTTGCTGTGTTCCTTAAAGAGACTTGATTGACTGGTTAAGCTGAGAAGCTTGCATATGTACCTGCTCATGGAAATAATTGGTTAGGTGTATTCACAATGCCTAAGTTGCTTGTTACCGTGCTCTCTTTTCCTTTGACTGCAGGATGCCACGGTGATCCCACATCTCATGGCGCTGCTCAGCAGGTCCCGCTACACCCAGGAGTACATCTGTCAGATCTTCTCACACTGCTGTAAAGTAAGAACCAGAATAAATGTTCTCTGTAGTGTAAAATCTTAAATGGTCTCAGAAGACGTGCCATCCTTGTGTATCCTCCCAGAGATAACATACATAGAGAAGCAGACCTATGTATATCTCTTCTTTCCCTTTTGGGACACAGATGGTAGCATTACATACATACTGTTCTGCACCTTGCATTTTTCATAACTTAAAACTTACCCCATGTCAGTACATAAGGAGCTCCCTCATTTTTTTTTCCAACGGTAGTGTAGTATTTTACTATATACAATATACACTGTATACAATACTATACATATATATACACTATATATATACACACAGTATATATGTATATGATGTATATATATATAGTATATATATACTGTATATATATGTATGTATATATACTGTGTGTATATGTATGTATATATGTGTGTGTATATGTATGTATGTATATAGTGTGTATATATATGTACATATGTATGTGTATATATACTGTGTATATATAGTGTACAATACTATATATATATACACACACAGTATACTGTGTATATATATATACACTGTGTGTGTGTGTGTGTGTGTATATACATACTGTGTGTGTGTATATATATATATACACACATATATACTGTGTGTATATATATATATATATACATATATATATATAGTATTGTATATAGTATGTCCAATATAGTAAAATACTATATACAATACTATATACTATATACAATAATTATATTGTATACACTATATAGTATATACAGTAATTTGTTTAACCAGTTATCTATTGTTGGACATTTGCCTTGTTTCCAGTCTTACATTATCACAAAACAATGCTGCAAAAATAACTTGTGTAAAGCATTTTATAAGAACCGGAATTGCTGAGTCAAAGTGTGTGCATTTGTAATTTTACCATATATTTACTGTCTTGTTTTGAGGTTGTACCATTTTATACTCCTACCAGTAGTATGTGATCATGACTATTTCCCCATACTCTCATTGTTGGAAATTGTTTTAAGTGATGTCCTTCCTATGCGGAGAAGTGGGAGATTCTTCTGTGCTAATTGTTGAGAGAAATTTCTGTTCCTAAAAGGGCCTGAACCTAAACTTAACAGTGTCATAAAGTGCTACTTATTTTGCTTACTAGTTTATATACTGAGTGTACTCTTTTGATAGCCATGGGTGATTATCTATTTGAGAACTTTCATAATTTCTACACATTTGCTAATTTCTAAACAAATAATTTTTTGTTGCCTGATGATTCTATAAGTTTTTCAGGACAGCATTACTCACCTACCTATATTTATAATACAAAGACAAAGTAAGGAGTTTGGGAAACTATAGGAAATATAGGAAAGAGAAGTGAACACCAACATATGAAATTAGGAAGATCACGGATCTATGCTATTTTAGATCAGTTTCCCAAAGAAATGAAAATTAAATCACTTGGTTCCATTATTATTCCAATAATAATTAGTATCATTATTGTTTGTTTAACCACTTCCCATCCCCAAATCTTAGCTGACTTTCACAGCTTATTCAGTTCTATTTAAGACATTTAGAATTTAAGAATTTTATCAAAAGTCTTTGAAGTTTACTTTTCAGATTGATTTGACAGTGTGTAAGCTAACTCGTAGGACCAGGGATATCAAACACTCCTTTAATCTCTTGAGGTGAGCAAAGATAGCCTTTGAGAAAAATGACAATTTTGTTGCAATTCATTTGCTAAAAAGGAGCTGAACTCAACAAGGTGTAGAATTTTCCAACAGTGAAATGAAGTCTTCTAGCTAGCCCGAGAAGATAGGTAAAGAAGGATACTCCAGAACTCCTGTGCCTTGTTAAAAATCTTTCTGTGATGAGTGCTTGAGAGCACAGCATCTACTAGTTATAACCACAGTAATCCCAAAGGGGCACTGAAAGTTGGACCTGGGGGTGTAACTACTACATGTCAAATTACTGTTACATCGTGAGAAGTTTGAATAATCCCATTCCAGAAGTTACCCAAATAGCTTTTACTTATCTTATTTTTTTTAAGTATGCTCGTTAATTTTATGAGAGAGAAAGGGAGAGAAAGTGCAAGTAGGAGAGGGGCAGAGAAAGAGGAGAGAGCAAGAATCCCAAGCAGGCTCTGCCCTGCCAGGCTCGAACTCATGAACTGAGATCGTGACCTGAGCCAAAATCAGATGCTTAACCAACTGAGCTACCCAGGCGCCCCTCCAATAGCTTTTAGAATGACTCATCAGAAACTTGTAAGTCCTTTTAGGCTTGCTCATCTAAAACTTCTCAGTGCTTTTTTAGCTGAAATCGTGGATGAAAGAATACCATTAAATCACTGGTTCTTTGGCTGGAAGAACTTACACTCAGCATCCTCATGCCACTGACAGAACTGAAGATGTTATCAGAGAAAATCACCTTAACTCAGCTTTCTTTTAGCTGATATGCTAATAATAATTAGCATTTGCCACTGTAATTAAAGGACCAAATTTAAGTGTTCTGAGATACAACTAGACTTTAGGAAATGTAATAGCATTTATAAACCCAGTGATAATTAGCCCAAAATAAAATGTTAATTTTTCTACTGATTAGTAATGTGAATCTTTGAAAATAATTGATTTGATGATCTCTGTATAGTCATTAACTATAAAAACCTTTTACTTTCGTGTTGTTTAGTTTATAGACTTAAGACTTACAAATTTGAATATACAGTTGACCCTTGGACAGTGCAAGGGTCAGAGGTGCCAAACCCTGCTCAGTCAGAAATCGGCATATACCCTTTGACTTCCTAAAACTTTGCTAATAGCCTACTATTGACTGGAAGACTTTCTGATAAGCAGTTGAGTATTTTGTGTTATATGTACTATATACTGTTTTCTTACAATATTTTGTGTTTTGTTATGTATTATATACTGTATTCTTATAATAAAGTAAGCTAGAACAAATAAAATGTTATTAGGAAAATCATGAAGAGAAAATACATTTATGGTACTGTGCTGTGTGTATTGAAAAAATCCACATAGAAGTGGGTCCGCACAGTTCAAATCCACTGTTCACGGGTCAGCTGTACTGGTCTCAATATTAAATACATTTACATACTTTGGGGGAGGGGGAGACAGAAAAAGGGATTATTAAAGCATTTGTCTTATAAGCTAATCCTAATTATATCTTTGAAATTCTCTCCCTGATTTATTAAGGAGCGAAAAAGAACTAGTAAAATGAATTGGAACTAAATTGTTGCCGCTCTCAAACAGGTTACTCCGAAACTTCTGAGACCTGTCTTTTGGAGCTTAAAAACTTAGTGACTTATTTGCTTCCCAACCTGTGGATGTTGCCTCACTAGCCCAGGTTGATCAAGAGACTTGATAAGAAACAAATGAAAGCTCTGTCTCTAGTTGGTTCCGTCACTAATTGCTTCCTTGTAATTATTTTTACATAATCCTATGTACAAGCACAGAGGAGGAAGAGCTGCTTTTGTCATCATTATTTGCTGCTATCCTTGGGGCAAAGAAATTGAAGAATTTTAAAAACTATGTCTTGTAGGCAGCAGGGACCAGTTATGTTAAGTAAATTGCATTGTGCTTCATCTTTTTCATAATATGGCTTCATCAGTACAGATATTGTATACATGAACTAGCTCTTAGAAAGAATGTGCATGGGGGCACCTGGGTGGCTTAGTCAGTTGAGCCTCTGAATTCAGGTCAGGTCATGATCTCATGGTTCATGAGTTTGAGCTCTGCGTAGGGCTCTGTGCCAACAGCTGCTTCTCCCTCCCTCTGTGCCGCTCCCCTGCTCTCTGTCTCTCAAAAAATTAATAAACATTAGAAAAAAAGTTCGATAAAGCATTGTTTTTAATAGTGAGACATTAGAAAGTACCTAATATATGTAATGTGGGTTTGCCTGAATAAAGTGTGGACATTATGTATCAATTAATAATCAGATATTAGGAGAAGTTAGAAAATGTATAGAAATTGAGAGAAATGACTGAAGTTTTTTTGTTTTTTAAAGGGCTCTTTTAATAGAATTATTACCTATAAAATAGAATATGGGTGTTTTGTGATTTAGGACAATGAATATTAATCTCCCCACTTCATATGATGGATGTTTTGGTCCATGAAAGACTGAGCATCTACAGGATAGTTGTTACTTGGCTAAAGAGTGGGTTGGAAAAATTGGCTTCAGAGTTTTTTTCTAGACTAGCAACTGGTTTCCTTTGGTGAGTCTAGGGAAAGCCAACTTTCCCAACTGTGTTTTTCTTTTCTGAATAATGATAAGCATGAAGTAGCATCCTTATCCTTGCTTTGACTTCATTATTGAATGGGTGAGTGGTACATAAAATCAATGCATAGGAGGGGTGCCTGGCTGGCTCAGTTGTTAGAGCATGTAACTCTTGAGCTCTGGATTGTAAGTTCAAGCCCCACACTGGGTATAGAGATTACTTAAACTTAAAAAAAATTATAAATTAGGGGCACCTGGGTGGTTCAGTTGGTTAAGCGTCCAATTTCAGCTTAGGTCATGATCTCAGGGTTTGTGGGTTTGAGCCCCGCGTCAGGCTCTGTGCTGACAGCTCAGAGCCTGGAGCCTGCTTCGGAGTTTGTGTCTCCCTCTGTCTCTCTGCCCCTCCCCCACTCATGCTCAGTCTTTCTCTGTCTCTCAAATAAACATTAAAAAATAATAATAAAATAAATTTTGAAAAATTAAAAAATTAAAATCAGCACATAAGAACTGTGGCAACCTCAAAGCCCTGCATAAACCTTTAGCTTCTGTCACTTTGAAGATCTTCAGTAAACTGCTTGGTAGAAGATTGTTGATGAAAAATAAAACCCCCGAATTTTCCCATTTCTTCACCTTCCTGTGCTAAGAAATGATGATTTAAGAAGAGAAATGAGATAGGGGCGCCTGGGTGGCTCAGTCGATTAAGTGGCCGACTTGGGCTCAGGTCATGATCTCATGGTTTGTGGGTTTGAGCCCCATGTCAGGCTCTGTGCTGACAGCTCAGAGCCTTGAGCCTGCTTTGGATTCTGGGTCTCCCTCTTTATCTGTCTCTCTCTCTCTCAAAAATAAATAAACATTAAAAAAATTTAAAAAGAAATCAGATAGAAACAGAAACCAAAACACTTGCACTTCTCAGTATGGAGTGCTTTGTTTTCCACCATCCATTACTCAAACTTTCCTGATGTATTGAGATGAGTTAAGCTTTGGTCCAGTTCTCCATGTACTTAATTAGTTTTAGAGTTCCTCTGATGAGCTCATCAGTCTAAAGTTGTAAGAATGATTACCACTATTTTCAGTGGACATAGTGGAAGGTTGTGCACATGAAATGTAGAATTGACAGTGATTCTGTTGCCCTGATAGTGTGTTATTTAATAATTGCAAACAGTGTGTGCCTATCAGGGTAGCTTCTTTGTCCCCTTCATTATTTGGGGCGGGGGGGGGGGTGGTGGGTAAGGAAGCAGCAGTTCTACAGAACTGGGATGACATAAGAAATGGCAGCCCCTTGTCTACTCTGCCTTGTTAGGATGGATTTATGCAAGAGAAGGGTAGTTGAGAATTCTGCATTGTAGCGGATGTGCTTTTCTACATTTAAGTAAATGTTTTGTTGGAATGAATCATTACTCTTTTTAATGTACTGTTAATTCTCTTCTCTTACAGGGTCCAGATCATCAAACAATTTTGTTTAACCATGGTGCAGTTCAGAATATTGCTCACCTACTAACCTCAGTATCTTACAAAGTAAGATGTTAAAAATTATGGCCAGATTTTTATACTTTACTTTTGGTTTCTAGAGTCTTCATCTAGGAGGCCCATCTATTTTATTGGTGCTTTGATAGATATTGTGACCAAGAATAACATTTTATCAATAAAATGTTATGGGGCATTGTTATACTACAGCATCCTCTTTAAAAAATTTTAAAAGCCACCCTTGCCTTTGCATTTATTCAGAATATGGTTGTGACTTGATTTGCTATTGATTTTTACAGTTTTCTCTGTTGTGATGTCGGTGCCAAAGCCACACATGAGGTGTTGCCTTGAAGTGTGTGGAAACAGTGGCTTGCTGTGTCAGAAAGGGCTTTGATTGAGCCACAGTGACTGAAACTTACAGTGTATACCCACATATATATCAACATTTAAAATGTGTTCCGTTTTGTATTTTAGGTTAAAAAGTCAAAGGTTTTCAGACTTGCTAATTAAATTTTCTTCACTCTTTTATATATAGGTAAACAGCATCACGTTATATAATCAAACGTTACGTTAAAACTTGTGTCACTTCATTGTTGTCCAACTAGTAAGTTATAGCAAATAATGGGGCATTGTCCTAATTGTGTCACATTAGTGCTGGTATGCCAAGAGTTTGTTGTAGAGCAGAGAGAGCAGTAGTCCTTTTTGTCTTGTGTCCTCTTGCACTGATTCTGATCTGCTCTTTTTTTGGTGCTTGGCTGTATTGCAGCCTGCTACTACCTATGTTCTTTCTACTTGAGAGATCCAAAGTTTGATCCTGGTGAAGCACTCACAAGGATAGGAATGGGGAATGGACCCGGCTTGAAATTAATCAGAGCCGGGAGAGAGCTGCTTCCTCTGCCCTGTGCCACATAGAAGCAGGAAGCAGTCAGCACTGGCACACGAAGAAACGATTGCTGGGGTGGCTACTCACTGCCCCTCCTCTTTGTCTTCTCTAACTCCCTCAATTCTCCCTCCTTTTCTTTCTTGTCTTTTCTGCACCAAGCTTCCTTATCTACTGTAACAGATATGGGTTGTGGAAGGAAAAAGGTTTTGGTGACATTGCTTTTTGTAACGTTTGCTCCATTGTCAGTATCACTGACATATTTTATGTCCCACATTTTAGGTGTGCACATGCTAGGGCAGCAGGTCATTGCCAAAGTGAGGGACAGGGCTTCCCCACACTTCAGCTGCCCAGCCTGCCAATCTTGAGTTGCACACAAAAACATCACATGTGAACTCAGGCTTGGAAGTGAGGATGAGACTGATGAAAACTGAACAGAAAGAGTGAAAAATAATAGCTCTCATAGGAGCACCTACAAATTGTAAAATATGCCGTATGTGGTCAAGAGTTTGGCCTCAGTAATCTAGTTATGAGGAATAGTAGCACAATTCATGGGTGTTGTAAAAACGAAATTAGTTTAGTCCTTTTCAAATTTTTACTGTAATTTTGTTTCCTCTCCTTCTGTTCTCTTTGCCCCAACCCCATCCCGTATATGACTGTAAGAGCACACTTTTTTTCATTTGTTCCTAGTTTCTCGTCTTCAGTTCTCTGGCTTGTAGTTTGGGAAGAAGTACCCTACTTGAAAGGCAGTTGGTGATTAATTGTTATTAAGTTTTCTTTGTCTTACTAACATTGGATTTTGTACATTGTTCTTTTATATTTGACTAGGAATTTATCTGAATTTTAGTTGCCACTTTTTCCTGTTCTTTTCATTCAAAATTAATTTCAGCTTTTTATAATTAAGTTTAACTTTCTCTACTCTTCAGATATACAGGTGTTATTTTTATTCCCTTGAGGCCTTCTGTTAGTATTTTGTTTTTTCAGAAGAGTTTAGATTCTGAGACATTTAAAATGCATAAATGCATTTTTTTTATTTATTGTTACAGGTTCGAATGCAAGCACTGAAATGCTTCTCAGTTTTAGCTTTTGAAAACCCCCAGGTATCGATGACGCTGGTAAATGGTAGGCTGGAACTTTGAATGGCATTTACATGATTTAATTTATGAACTTTGTAGATTTAAAGAATTCCTTAATTCTTGTTCTTTGCTTTATTTCTAGTTTTGGTTGATGGAGAATTATTACCACAAATTTTTGTGAAGATGTTACAGAGGGATAAACCTATTGAGATGCAGCTCACATCAGCAAAATGGTAAAAAATCAAGATAGTGTGGGAAGAATGACAGTGCTTTATCAATATGTTAAGAGTATTTTTGAACAGCCTAATTAGCTCGCTTCCAGTCCCTATCTTCTTTCAGGATTTTAGAATTTGCAAGTCATGGGATTGTCTCACATTTTATTAAATGGGCATGAATTTTTTTACTCCGCTTACTACTAGTAGCATGCAGAGTGGCAACACTCATTTAATTAATGGCTAAGACTGTCTACAGAAAATTACTTTGTTTCATTCAAGCAAATTACTTTGTTTCATTCTCCTTATTTGAGTTGAAATAAGACAGAATTACATCAGATTTAACTAACAGATTTATGGTAAGGATTAAGACAAGAAAATATAAAGATGTGAAAATATGGAGTGAGAATTAGTTGAGGTTGATAACCAAGGCATGATTTCATAAAATATGGCTTCCTCAAGTTTAGAAAAACAAAGCATAAAATTCTCATAGAGATGTGACAGTTTATAAGATAGTCAAGTTCTTATTATTAGCACATGTCCTGGCTCATATAAGTATTAAGTACATGTCAGTTCTGTAATTATCAATACGTTAATAGGTGGAGCACCTATTCTTTGCTAAATTAATTGTTTAGTTCCAGTATGTAAGAATTTGTGGCTCTCTAGTATTTTGGTGAGAGTAAGGAATTTTCAGTAAAATACTAATGGATCGTGAATTTTTTGTTTTTTTTTTAATATGAGTATACTATTTTGTATTTTTGCGTGTTTTTTGTCTTTGCAATTGAGCATTTGCCTCTTTATTTGTAAGGTGAATTCTCTCATGGAACTGGTTTCAAAAAACAATGTGGGTAACAAGTCTTAAGATAAACAGTTCAGTCCTCAACAATCTAAGTAAAAATTTTATTTTTTTTTTTAATAGCTTTCTGTAGAAGCCAGGATATTGAGTGTTTTAGTCCTTCCCCTGCCCCCTCAGCTTACTAAAGGAATCTAATTCAAAAAGGAAATTCATTAATTTAAGTTTCTGAAGTGCTCAGTGTTCAGTACCTGCTTAGGGAGGACCAAGTAATTTTATTCTTATTCAAAGCCAGATATAATGGTGAAGGTAAATTGTTTTTCAGTAGAACCAAATCATTGACCCAGTTCTCAAAACCATTGCTGGCAAGCTCTGAAGAGTTAGTAGTTAATTTCTGATAGCTAGCTCTGTGACAAGTTAAGTGCTTCTTCTGTGATACTTACACTACCTTTCTTGGAGTTAAAATATCCCAACTTCATTTAATCTTAGACAGTGTTAACTTTATATTTACTTTTAACTCTTTCCCCTTTATATTATGGAAAATTTTAACAAAACAGTATAGAGACAAGTATAAGGAACTCCAACGTGTCCAGCACCTAGCTTCAAAGCTTATCCTCTTATCCTTTATTTTTAAAACAATTTTGCATGTATTTTTGAAAAATATCTGGCTTACTGTCTAGATCTATCAGTTGTTTTTGAATTGGTAGACCCTCATATAAGGTAATGTGAAAACCTTCTCCCTCAAGATAAATAAGAATAGCTGTCTTATTTTTTTTTACCCATAATATTTTAAAGGTGGGGAGTTTTTCTTTTAGAGCTTTAAAACACAAGCAGAAATTTACTCTCTGCCATCTTATTCCAGTTTAACTTACATGTGTAGAGCTGGAGCAATTCGGACAGATGACAACTGTATTGTATTAAAGGTGAGCTAATTAATTCTAAACACATGTGAACATTACACAGTCCTAAGTGTTGAATATAAATATTGGTATTCCCTTTTTTTTCTCCTTTTTATACATTTATCACCATGGTTTGTGTGCATAGCATAAAATAACATTATTAAAACGTAACGCTTTTCTTTTAAATGAAATGCCATGTAATTTTAAATTTTTTAAAAAAGAATACTTAATTATTTTTGAGGGAGAGAGAGACAGTGTGAGCAGGGGAGGAGCAGAGAGAGAGAGAGAGAGGGAGACACAGACTCCAAAGCAGGCTCCAGGCTCTAAGCTGTCAGCACAGAGCCTGACGCGGGGCTCAAACTCACGAACCGTGAGATCATGACCTGAGCCAAAGTCGTACATTTAACCTACGGAGCCACCCAGGTGCCCCATATGATGCCATGTAATTTTCAAAAATTGGTTTTAGATGTGTTTTAAGAGTCAAAATGAAATCGTTCCTGTCACCTTTTTCATTTTTGTTAAATTAGGATATAGAAATTGTAAAAATAGGTAAAATTCAGGTGAAATAGAAAATATATTTTAATCCTTGATTTTCATTAAACTTACAACATAGTTTTATAGGCAAGCAGTTCACCAGCTCTGCAGATAAAGATTTTTTATCACCTTCATAGCAGATAATCAAAAGACATAATGAGAAAGAAAAGTAAATAACACATGAAAACCATCAACATCATTGTGACATGTCCAAAGCAACTAGAACTCAGAAAAACCCACATAAGAGACTGTCCCTAAAAGTTCTAAGACCTCGAGTCTCATTTCAGCACTCCTACCACCGACTGGCTTGGGTAACCCTGGACACATCCCTTATTCTTTTGGTGACTCATGAAAATGGAAGCAATAATTTTTGTTCGTCTATTCCACAGGGTTATTTTGAAGATAACAGTATGTTAAATATGTTAAATGTTTTATTAGCCACAAAGAACAATGTAAATAAAATATCATTTTATGAATGCGAGATCTCTCATTTTCAGTGTGCAAAATGAACCCAAGGATTAAAGAGCATTAAGACTAATGTTTGTTTAGACTTTGGTGAAGCAACTCAATTATTTTAATGAGATCTGAGGACCCCCTAAGTAAGCAACACTGTGTAAAATTCTAAGGGCTTTCATGCAAGTAACCTTGGTTTATTTATTCAAATGCTTTACCCCTCTGTTTCCTCCATATTGGTAAACTATGTTAATAGCATCTTCTTTGTGTAGTATTTGTGAGTGGTTAATTCAATAATCTGTGAATTTATGGATTGATAAATGTTAGTAATTGTTCAAAAGAAAATAAGAATAAGGCTTTCCTCTTGGAAGCCTGGGGTTGTATTATAAAGCACACAGTAGCCTGATAGGAAATCAATAGTGAACAATAAAGTGCTACACTCTGTGATAAAAATACAGTAGAAATTTAGGAAGGAGCAAAGCACAGTTGAGTTGACTACGATAATGGAGGAAAGCTTCCTATAATTAGAGCATTTCAGTTTCCACTTCAACGTTACTCTTTAAAGTGGGTTCATCAGCCTTAGAAATAGTAAATAGGGGCATGTGGGTGGCTCAGTCAGTTGAGCGTCCGACTTCAGATCGGGTCGTGATCTCATAGTTTGTGTGTTCGAGCTCCCCATCAGGCTTGCTGCTGTCTGTGCAGAGCCCACTTCCGGATCCTCTATCCCTCCCCGGCTCATGTTCAAAATTTAAAAAAGAAGAAGAAATAATAAATACATGGGATTTTTTTTTTCTTATCAAGGACCTAATGTAGATAAATTACCAAGACCAGAACTAAGATTTTTGAAGGACCTCAGGTAAAATTGGACTAGTAGATACAGTCATTTTAGGGAGTTACTTGGAAAACCTAGGAACTGTGATGGATGCATTTTACTCACTTAAAGGAAAACTCATGAAATCTGAGTAATGGTAAGATCACTGAATTTTTAAAGTTGTATTTTGATTTTGCAACTGTAGGTATTGATCCCCAAACAAAAAATAAAAGCCATCCCATCCATATTACTCGCTAAGGAAAAGATAGCATACTTTTTCTAAGGCAAAGTTGTTCCTGATTAAACTGCTGGATGTCTTTTAAGTAAATAAATACATAGGTGGAACAGAAACATCACACATGATTTATTAGAGATTCTTAAATGTCTTTTGTAGGTTGTACAATAAAGTTTCAGTTTTATCCATCACAAAGGCCTGATGGGAGTTTGTATTAATGCACTTCTGTTGTATGATTAGATTGGGTATGCCAGAGCAAATGATTAATATACACTGAACTTTGTTTTTACATTCTAAAAAAACCTTTTTATTCTCTGAAAGTACTTATTCAAACATTTGATAACAAACCTGACTGCCACTAAAAACCGTTGAGTTGATTCACTTATTTTATGCTCTCCATCAAGCTTTTGCCTTTACCACAAAGCCAATAATTAATTTCACTACCTTCCAGACACTGCCTTGTTTGGTTCGAATGTGCAGTAAGGAGAGATTACTAGAGGAGAGAGTTGAAGGAGCTGAGACACTCGCCTATCTGATTGAACCAGATGTTGAGCTACAGAGAATCGCTAGCATAACTGATCACCTCATTGCCATGCTTGCTGATTATTTCAAGTATCCCAGCTCAGTGAGTGCCATCACTGATATTAAAAGGGTATGTTCTGTTTTCCTTTTCAGCAGCTCAAGCCAAGGGATTTTTTAAAAGGTTTTCTTACTGCTCACAGCTTTGAACCAATTGATAATTACAGTTCAGAGCCCTTTTAAATAAAGGAATCTTCCTTTAAATGAAGGAATCTTTGATAACAAAGATGATGTTTTATGGGTTTTTGAATCCAGTCTATTTCATGTAATTACCAGAAATTTTTTACTAAGCAGGAAATCAGGAAGGAAGAAAATTATGTCCCTAATTCCCAACTAAAACCCAAAAATAATGGTGTATCTAAGCTGGGTGTTGACATTACAGCAACATCATCTAATCCTGTTTAAGTTCCCAGAATCATCTATGTTGCTATATTCTCATTCTTTAGGTCAAGGGTGTTCTTCTGTGACAGGTGACTGAGTGACCTTATTTTACTCTCTGCCATTGTCTTTCTCTTTCACTGTCTAACTTTTGTCATCTTCTCTTTCCTTGCTTCAGTTTTATATTGTGTTTTGGTCCTGCTAGTGTCAGCTAAAGTACTGTTTAACCTCTAGTTTGAGACCATAAAGAACCAAACTGTGCTTTTCTCAAACTTTTTCACAAACCGTAAGTTCCTTAGAATAGCTAGATAGGTCTTTTGACTTTGTTCTTCTCAGCCTGTTTGTCATATCCATTTCTCTAAGCATAGGAGAACAATATTCAATTAGAGAAAGTTTTTTTGTTTTTTGTTTTTTTTTTTTTTAAGGAGATCATGGTAGAAAAAGCATTGATTGTCTCCTAATTAGTAACCAGTACTGTTTCATGAATGTGACTGTATTTTTGATGCCAGTGGTCCCAATGGTAAATTTTTAAAAACTTTCCTCTTGACCTTTCTCATGCCCCTGAGTTTCCCAAAACTTCATTTGGCAGGCAACTGTTTATTTGGCATTTAACATTGAAAATAAAATGAACTCTTAAGGGTTTATGTTTTCTCTGTCTCAGAAAGGGCCCGAAGTAACCTTCACTGTTATTGGTATTAGTCATGTACACTACGTATTAAAGTTAGCGCCTGCTCTTCCTTTAGTGGTATTGTTTTTGCAGCACAGGTAATGGGTTACATTGAACCAGCTACCTTGTTTGTTTTCCCTTGTGGACTTCCTCACGCTGACACAGTATTTCACTGGTATAAAGATACATGAGCAAGTCCTAACTGTGGCCTCATGAACACCCTCAGTTGACTGTCCAGACAAGGCAAACGGGATACTCTGATGGACAGAAGAGTGAGGAAACATAGTTACAAGAACTTGTGGCCTATATATGTGTAAATCATTTAACTGGTATAGAGAAGATTATTCCTCTGTTTATGATGATGGATTATACAGTGGTTTCTGACCATAAAAATATAGACACTAGACCCATAGTCGGAAATTCTTGCATGTTAGTAAGTGCATGATTTTCATGGTATATGTTAATCCAAGTCAATATTCTAACTATATGTTATGACTAGAAAGTACTTACGACTTTAGATATTTCAGAACTTATACATCAAAATGAGTGTTGTATATTGAGGAGTTCCTCCCATAATCCATCAGTGCCTGCTTTGATCAAAATATTTTTAGAACTACTGTTGTTACTCTAAATGATGTTACCCAGCTGGATTTATTTCCCCATCTTCACACAGCACAGTCAGTAACAATTAACTTAAAACTCTTACTTGATGAAGATATATCATTGTTAGGGTTTTGTAGCTAATAAGCCACTTAGCTCTTCAGGAAGTTTCAAAGAAGGGTCTTAGAATGTTATAAATAACACATCATTGCATAAAGGTGAACCTTTCAAAGGCAACTCATTTGGAGTGGTAGTCATTTGGGTGAATTAGTTATAAAATTATGTACATTATTGATAAGCTTTATATACTTAACGATTTGTAGTCATTTAAAGTGTTGTGAGAACATGCTTCTATTTCACATCTATGGTGGTTTAGTGACAAAACAGGTGTATGGAAGAATTGATCATTTAAAAACTTTACATGTGTAAAGTTAGCATTAATTGTTTTCATACCAGTAAGTAATTTTAATAAATGTATCAAAAAAGCCTCCGAATATAAATCTCAGGTAATTGTAATAGATACATAGCAATCATTACCTTGGTGTATTGTTTATTAAGGATTTTCACAAAGGTTTCCCTCTTTTCTAAAATCTTAGTAAATACTGAAATCGGGCGAGCGCTGTTCTTCATGTTTAAGAAAACCTTCTAAAAGTACTGTAGCAGCACTCAAGTTTTACCAGCTGTATTCTGAGGCTAGAAAGGCCTGAATGTGCCTTGTTCTTGAGGAGGGCATTTCAAAGAGCTGGTGTGAGCAAGCATCAGTGCCACTAAAACTCCTCTCTAGGAACGCTGTTTAGGGGTCAGAGTTTCACAAAGGTCTTTCATATACCATTCCAGTGTCAAACGTTGTGTCCACTTTTAGACAGAAGCAGACTGCATGCATTCTAGGTCATATTGGCACAAACACAGGAGTGGCTCAGTCCTATGTGAACAGAACCCCAAAATAACCAGGAATTCAATGATAGCACTAATATCTTAATAGTGGTTAAAATTTTTTTCCAACTCAGATAGTTTTATTGAAAATTAAATATGTAGACTGAGTTGCAATATACCTTTTGTTTCCCCGTCCATAGCTTGATCATGACTTAAAACACGCTCATGAACTCCGCCAGGCTGCATTCAAGCTCTATGCCTCTCTAGGAGCAAACGATGAAGACATCCGGAAGAAGGTGAGTCTGGGAGAGGGGCGTCCCCCAGTCCTGACAGCCAGCAGGCAGGGAGTGACGTCAGCCTGAAAGTCGTGGTGAAGAGCACTAACAGTGACTGTTTGAATATAATAAAGCAGAGTGACTAAAGGCATAATTGAAGAATGAATGGGACCCGGATTTGGGGGGTTGTTTGTTTTTAGAACATAGAGTGGCATGGCCGTGCTGGAATGACAAATAACTGGCGTGCTTTTTTCTGTCATTAATATGAATTATTATGTTGCACATTTTTGCATGTGTTGATAAAAATCAATTCTAGCACTGTGAAGCTTCAGACACCTTGAAAGATCTAACACTAGAATTGTAAATGTTATTTATGGAAATACTTCCCAATGCCATTGAGAAATTCAAATCCTTATTGTATATTGTTCTTTGATATGTGGCTTAGTTATGTTTTGATTTTTTTTTGCTACTGTGCAAGTTTGATGTGAATAAAATCTTTGTGGAATAATGATTTTATGTTTAGTGAGTGGTCATCTGAATTTTCCAGTTCCCCAAAAATGTTTCACTGATATAGCACCTTATGTTACTATAGTCTAGTCTAACACTGAACTCCTGTTCTTCATGAGACTAGTTATAGGCAGGGACTAAAGTGTAGTAGTAAGCTCTGACCTGGCTGCCTCCACAAACTAAAAGGCTGGAGCTTCCCATTCAAAAAAAATGTAAGATAAATTTTACACATGGCTTTTAGGAACATCAGTAAATTAATCCACATGTTCTGTCTTGAAGAATTATAGCCGAAAGAGCAAATTGAGCATTGTTTACTGAACATGGCAGTTCACTAAATCTCCCATCTGTAGCCCTGTGAGAAAAATCGAAAAGTATTGGGAATTTACTGTGATTCAGAGAAGTACTTTGGGCTTGTAGAACGAGAAGTATGGAATAACTGTAGGTTTATTAAAATAAATTGAAAAGGAACCATTGCTGAAGAAAATTGAAATAATAGATGAGATATGTGAGTAGCTTTGATTTAAAAATCAGTGCAAAAAACACAACTAACCTGAATGTTTTCCATGTACTTCAATTTAGTTAACAAGATGTTTTTGACTTGAAGTGTTTTAGTAAATATCTATGAAAATTCCTTTTGACACTTCTACGCTTTCATTCGTCATCTGTTACTTCAAGGCAAATATGCTAATGATCTGATATTCCCTGTATCTAAGCATGATTTATGAATGTTGATGCTGATATGTTTCATTCAGTTTAGGTACATGATATATTGCAAGGGAAGAGGCTTTTATAGCAACTCCTATAGATAAAACATTTTTTAAAAATTGACATTGACTGTATAACTTAAATACGTAATGATTTGTTTGGGGATGGTTATTAGGCCCATTGGAAAGAGAAGTATTTTGCCTATTCTTTTAGCTCAAGAAGGCTGTGCCATGGACTGAAAGGGAGATAGATAGATGGACCATAATGGGGGAAAGTAGGATGTCCATTTGTACTTCTTTGTACTTTTTTGTTAATAAACTACTGTTTTGGAATTAATGACTTAATTTGTGATATCATGTTCTATAGAAATACTTGGAATACAATAGTCTGATTAGTAGTCTATTAAAGCTTGTATTCATAATGTGTATAATTTCCTGGCAAGGCTAAATCTTGATAATTTCTGTAGAAAGATGACAAATAAAGAATAAGTTATAATATAATTTTTTTGTGTGATAAAGAAAAGATACTGTGACATTCTTATGTGATGGGGATTATAGAGTTTTTAGGAAGATATTTAATCCTGGGAAATTAAGTGTTGGAATAATTTACAGTTTATAGCAACTACTGAAGAGAGAAATTGTCAAATGGAAAATATATAATTTGTGATAAAAATCTGCATGAAAATGGTTCTTAGGAGTGGAGAATCCTTATTTTCAGTGTATAAAAATTGGTAAATGATAACTCTTCCTTTGAATGCATTTATTTCTATTCCTTTTTTTTTTGTTGTTGAAATAATTATCTGAGTAGATTTTTATTTGCTTTCTTCATGAAATAGTTATTTACCTTTTACACTTATGCCTTATAAACTTTGTATCCTTTTTTTGTGTAGATTCTTGAAGTACAATGTTTATTATTGTTTTATCTTTTAATGCAATATTTTTGCTTGCCAAGGTGAAATTTCAGTTACTGAGTTAATTGAGTAGAGAATCTGTGAAAGAAATTCCGAGGACTGTAGCCCTGTTCTCCCCACTCCTCCAAACAAAAGCAACAAAAAGACTGTTTTAGGATAAAAATATGAAGTGTTAATTTGGTCTGCCTTTTAAA
This sequence comes from Lynx canadensis, assembly GCF_007474595.2. NCBI lineage: Eukaryota > Metazoa > Chordata > Mammalia > Carnivora > Felidae > Lynx > Lynx canadensis. The sequence goes on from NC_044311.2 coordinate 33,855,441, forward strand.
TTAAAAATAGGAATGTAATTCAATAAATACAGAAAATAACCTATATCCCATTGCCATATAATGGCCAGTTAAAGAAATGAGGTAGAATGAAGAAGAGAAAAAACTAGAGCAAAGAGGTAGAGACAGTGAGAGGTATACATAGCAATAAAGGAGAAAGATACAGGCCTTCTCGCATTGTAGAGTTAGTCTATCTTATTGCTTCTAAAGACTTCTAAAGGCCTGCTTTTCTGTTTCTCGATCCTTCTCTCCGAGGTAGACCAAATTAAGCTAAAGACTGAATATGACCTACAGGTTAGAAATTTACCACTTCAGCTTTGGAGCAGTGTTGGTGGATTTCCATTAAAAGAAATCAACTGTATAATAGTCTTTGGAACCTAATAAGCACTCAATAAGTATTTGCTGAATAAATACAGAAATGAAAATACAGAAACCATAGACAGAGTGGCATTTCCTTTAATATGCTTGGATCTTTCTGTATCCTTCTGTTCAGAGCAAAGTTGGTATTCTGATTCCTGGCTCTGCGTTCATTATCACTCTGTGGCATACTGAAGTTTACCGTTTTCCCAGTGTCCTGTTAGAAAGTTAAGGAGGGTGGAAAAGTTCTGCTGGTGAGAGTGGAAAACATTACTTACTGTTGGCTGTAATATGAAGAGGGAGAAGCCCCAAGAAAAGATGAAGGACCACTGAGCATGACAACAGATGAGGCCTGGCCATAATGAACTTAGAATTGTAATTCAAGGATTTTGGTCAGAGAAAGCAAGGGCAGAGGCAGCAATTGAGAGCTCAGTGGAAGAAGGGTCCAGAGCACATTAGCAGGAAGGGTACTGACAGCAGGGCCAGGTAAAGATTAGCTGTAATCTCTGCCATGGACAGACAAAGTCTAGTCTCTAATGACAGCCTTTACTGCATATTAATGCTAAGAAGCATATGTTCATTTAATGGGACAGTAAAAAGGGAAGAAGATACCTAACATGATTTTAGGTATTGGCATCCCCAGTCAAAACTCCAGTCAGCAGTTAAGTCATGCAGAGGCAGTGCTGGCAGACAGTCCTGTAATTATGAAGCCAAATCCTTTATAACAAAAAATTGCTCTTATGAAGACTCTCACTTGATTCATACCTACTGATCATCAGTTAGGTTTGAAATTTAAAAGGATTGTCTCACTTTGACTCTCTTCAAGGAACTAGAGGAATTTATCATAAACAAGGTGTAAATTGAGGAAAATAAGTAGTAAATATAAATTAAATTCAAGGAAATTAATAAACTTAATAAGATATGATTTTTATTTTTGATAAAAATAAGACACATTACAAATGTTAAATGCAGTACTTATTGTAGCCTTTGCTCCTTTAAGGTATCTGACTAAGGGAGCTTTTGAGAAAGTTTTCCTCTTGGATTTTGAGTACTTCTATCTTAGTTGCAGATCCCTTTTGAGGAACTAGAATGTAAGCTCCATGAGGGCAGGGATTTTTTTATGTTTTGCTCATCACCATATTCCCAGCATCTACAACACTGTCAGGTGCGTAGTTTGTACTTAATAAATACTTGAAGAAGGAATGGATGACAAAAAAAATGGACAGATGGATGAGTAAACCATATTGCAAAATTGCATCATTAAGCACCCTTAATCCAATTATATATGGCCTCTCTGCATTAAGAATTTTCATAACTATATTAGCAGTTACACAGGTATATGAACAGACAAGCTTTAAAATACAGGAAATCTATATCTGATCATATAGGCAAGGAGTTTCACTATACTTAGCACAGAGAAAATGCAAGAAATTCCCATTTTTTAATAGGCAGACAATCCCAAGGGTGTATCTTCTCGTTTTGACATAGATCAAAGAGAACATGTTTATGGTGTAGTAGTTGTTTAATTTTGAAATAATTTTTACCATTATTTCTTAGGTTTTTTTTGTGTGTGTGTCTACATGTATGAGTTTGAAAAATGTATAGCATTCACAAGTATGAATCTGGACCAGTGTTATACATCTGTGTAAAATATCTCCCCTATTAATGAATGTCAGAGTTTTAATTCTTTCTGGATTGATTGAGCTGCCTACATTATATAAACATTACCCAGTGGGTAGAGGGAAGGGGAAAGCAGAGGTGAGGTAAACAGCAGTAAGACATAGCCTTAAAGCTCAGCATTTATAATAAAACCTCAGTAAGTCAGAGAAAAGTAAGAAATGGCTAGTAAGAATTTTCTAGGGGATGAAAGAATTATTGGGAACCAATTAAAATGCACATGGTGATATCAATATAACTATCTTGGAATCGATTTGGCAATTAATATTTTTATTATGTTTAATTTCTTCTACATGCCTTTTATATTCTCAAGAATTGAAAACATGAAATCTTAATTTTTTGTTCCTTGTGGGGGAAAAAAAAATCATCTAGTCACAGATGTTTGTATGTTACATGTGAAGAACGTAGCCAAGTGTGAGATGTTTTTTCTTTTTAAACTGAACAGTTGAGTTTTTTTGTTTGTTTGTTTGTTTGTTTGTTTGAAAAGGCAGAGAAAAATAAGAAAAGGAAAAAAATTTCTCTCTACCCACTTTTTCCTAGCAAAGGAAGTTGTATCTGCAGGGTCATTGTGGGGATGATATCTAATGTATTTAAAATATTTAGCATGGTGCCTGTAGGTGCTCAATAAATGGAAGCGTTTGTTAGAATATCTTAAATGATTTCATTGGAAGATTAAAAATAAACATTTTCAAGTGTATTAGAAAAGCTGAACAGCATTGGGGCATAAATTTTTAAGAGTTTACAATGAAGGTAGTGATTTTATGCTATAAATTTCCAAAACTTACTCTAGTAAAAAGAATATATTTCAGAAGCATAAGCCTTTTCTTTAGTTGTAATGATGTCTTTTTACTCTTAGATTTTAAAATACTGGTTTTTAAAACTTTTTCTTGGCATAGCTGTAGCATGTTCTCCAAAGCACCAAATATAATTTGTTTCTTGGAGTTAAATAGTATGTTACAGTATAAATCAATAATGGGTCAAAATCATAGGTAATAGATGTCTTGAGAAGAGTAAAGAGGCCAAATTCTACCTAACTTTGGTTATCTAAGTATTACTGTTCATGGTTGCCTTAGATGTCATTTCACCAAAGGGTCATCATTTGTATAAAATCCTAACCCAAATACAAATGTTCAAATTTTGAACAAATGTAAATTCTTCTGTAATTTTAAAGTTACAAGATTTTAAAGCATATTTATAAATATAGGTCAGTTTTTCTTAGTATCTTTCTGCTGTGAAAAACTTGCCTGAGCATTTCACTTTTGAATATTTTTATCATCCATTGTAGCTTGATTTTATTGCTAGTTTGTCTTCTGGGTAACAGTATGATTATACCATGAATTTATATTTTTAAATATTTTTTGCAAAGTTGAGTAATTTTAAATGGTCATTTAAAAGGCACAGTGTCAAATTTCTGTACTTGCCTCTGCCATGAAATTGGGCAGATGCAAGGAATTATTTCTGAGCCTTAGCCTGCGTGTTGAAGCAAACGCCTTGAACATTTTGAAGGTTTTCGACGGTACCACAGAAGTAGCACTCTTCAGGACTTGGCTCTGCTATTGAATAATAAAATTCATGCAGAATTCAGAATTCCTTGACTTAATCTGTGGTTAAATTGTTAGTTATCTTCTTAAGGCTAATCTACCAAAGAATTTTAAACGAACTCTGCAACATTCTTTCATGATGGTAAGTATTTTTAAAGAGTTAACTGGGACAGTACACCAGGTTTTGCCACTTGCCCACATAATTGAGACCGTTGGCCTTCAGCATACTGAAAGAACCAAACCTGGGAGTGATAATGCTATATACATAATAGAGGTATTTATAAAATGAAGTAATGAATTTTTATTTCAGAGTTTCATTAAATGGAGACATAAAATTGAGTGTTCTGTTATTAGTTGTGGTACTGTAGTTGCGTTAACCAATGAATTACAGTTCTTATTCTTAAAGTATGAACTACAAGTTGGTTATTTTGTTTACAGTCTAACAATTAAGGCATATCTTATAAACCAAGAAATGCGTTAAAATATCTTTATTAGATCTGTAGAGCTCTAAAATTAGTAACTTAGTTGGGTTTTCAGAACATTCTTCCTGGAAATGAATGAAATGTATGGGATGATACAATATTTGTGGAGTAGTAGACCTTAAGAAAGTCAAGTTTGTGGTAAGGAACCAGGACCATTGCTGCTACACTTTTCCCCAGAATTATAAATATAAATATAGGGCTTGGCAAACAGTAGCCTGTAGGTACTTATTACCTATGTAATAATTCTGTAACCTGCCAGTTCAGAATGGTTTTTACATTTTTATATGGTTGGTGGGGGAAAAAAATCAAAAGAAGAATATTTCCTGACATTTGAAAAGTCAAATTCAAATTTGTGTCCATAAAGGTTTTTTTTCTTTTTTTCAGTTTTATCGAAATATAATTGACAAAATATTCATAAAGTATTATTGGAATAAAACCATGTTGCTTTGTTTGTGTTGCCTATGGCTGTTTTCCACTACAGTGGCAGATTGAGTACTTAGTGACACAATCATTAAGGCCACAAAGCCTGAAATATCTGCTGTCTGGCCCTTTACAGAAAAAATTGGCTCACCTTATGCTGGTAATGCATAGCTAAATATAAATGACCATAAACTGGTGTGGTGAAAAACTCTGATTCCCATTTGCCTCTTTGTAATGGACTGTATAGAAAGATGGGACCATACCAAAGCCACAGGAGGGGGGAGAGGTCAGTTGTCTAACTTCCTGCAAAAGAGGCATTATCAAGTGTTGATGATAGGATATTGTTACTGGATACTTTCCTACATGTTGATTCCCTTGTTTGAATGATTTTGGCATATAATGGACCCCAGACAAATTGGATAATAGTTATGTAGGAAATGTTATTAGATTCTGTATATTGGTTAGCAAAGTTGCCTGAATAAGATTTTTCACCATCCCAAAGAGAAAAATAAAGATCCAGTTCATGCATTAAACAAACATCTATTCAGCCTTTACAACATATGAAGCATTATGTTACATGGTATGGGGGCATACAAAACTTATATAACTCACATACTTATATCAAGTGATAACCTATTTAGGAAACCTAATTTAACATAACTGCTACCATTTATTGAGCATTTACTGTGTGTTAGACACTGTGCTAAGCATTGGCATGTTATCACCCTTAAACCTCCTATGACCCAGTGAGATAGCTGTTGCAGATTAGGAAATCAGCAATGTGACCAAGGCCACCCGGATTGTTAAGTGATAGCACCTATATCATATCCCAGTCTCTGACTCCAAAGCCCATGCTGTTAACGATAACTTTATTCATGTACAGTTAAATACCATTACTAGAGCCAAATTATGGTATACAATGGCAAGAAAATTTACAGGAGAATGTGTGATAGTCTAAAATAGTTGAAAATGCTTTCAGTTGAGGGAACTTAATAGCTGGTATTAGCTGGTTAAAAACATCAGATTCAGAAAATGTGTCTTTTCTATCACATAGTTTTTGGTACAAACTGTGTAGTGAGATGCTTTATTTCCATTTATTCATCTGGCTTTCTTTGTTTGTTTTTTTGTTTTTTTGGAAGAGAGATAGTACAAGCAGGGGAGGGGCAGAGAGAGGGGGAGACAGAATCTCTAGTAGGCTCCAGGCTCTGAGTTATCAGTGCAGAGCCCAGTGCAGGGCTTGGACCCATGAACCGTGAGCTCATGACCTGAACCAAAGTCAGACACTTAAGTGACTGAGCCACCCAGGTGCCCCTAGGAGCTTACATTCTAAAGTAGTTAAGAAGATGAGACACTAATTGCTATGTAGTAATTCCAGTACCTTATGTGTGCAATAAAAAGCATTGTCTACATTGAAAGCCAATTTTATCATGATCAGTACAGCCAGATGTGATTAAGATACAGCTGTAATTAAAATAGCTATTATGAATGAATCTGGAAGAGTTCATCTCTTATATAATAGTCCATCTCAAATAAGGGTTTATTTGTGGGGAAAAAAGTTTATTTGAAAGCAGCTTCACCTTCCCCTTGTAAAATATTAAAATCATTTTCAGAAGTTGTGACCCACAGAATGAAGGATCTTCACATCTCTGTTCTACATCATTTGGAAATGTTTTTCTAAGGGCACTGTCTAGATGTGATCACATTGTAAACTAGCGTTCTAGAAAGGAAGCATCCAGAATTAATGTCAGGCAGGTACTGTTTCAGCTTTTATTTTGTAGATAGCTTTCTTATAAAAACTTTTTTTTTAATGTTTGTTTATTTTAGAGACAGTGTGAGAGAGTGCAAGCAGCAGAGGGGCAGACAGAGGGAGACACAATCTGAAGCAGGCTCCAGGCTCTGAGCTGTCAGCCCAGAGTCCGACACAGGGCTTGAACTCACTAACGGTGAGATCATGAGCTGAACCAAAGTCGGGACGCTTAACCGTCTGAGCCACTCAGGCGCCCCAAGATAGCTTTCTTATAGAACAGATTTAAACTTAAGGCAACTTGTATCTTCTTTTAATAGTTATCCGTTGTTAAGCTATAATGTTCGTAACTAGAATATAAACTCCATAGAAGCATTACCTGGCAAATAGTAGATGCTGTGCTTGTGTTTATTGAATAAATTGTGTATGTCTGGACATTAAAATTCAGCCAGCCAACCTATGGGATAATCAACACTGTTGCATGCATGGCTGTGTATATAGAGGAATAGGGGCTGAGCAGAGCCATCGTTTGCACAGTTCTTGGCAATCCATTATTCAGATCCATGGAAAACAGTAAAAGATGGAAAGGAAGTTTCTAGTTCTGTTATTTGAGAAGTAATTTTTAATGGTTTTATTTATGTACTGATATAAGTCAGCAGCTATTTATGTCCTTCCATTAAGTTGATGATTGAGCTTTAAAAATCAAACTGTTATATATAGAGAAATATTTTTCCATAGTGTTGATCTATTTTTAGACATCATAAGTATTTCTGACACACTGTGTTTGGTTTTAGGGGAAAAAGAAGTTGGGCTAAGAGAGAGCTCCCACTTCTTTCCAAAGCACAGAAAAGTTAAGAATTTTGAGTATTTCTTCTAAACATTTAACATAAGTGAAAGTTGCTCAGCTATTAAGAGAAAAAAGGTCCTGAGGTAGAAATTACAAAATACTACCTAAAGGGACTTAAAAGCAAGAATGAAATATAGAAGCTTTAGAATGGGCCCACCCTAAGAACCCCTTCCACCTTGACCTCACTCTTAAAGTGAAGTGCTGTTGTTCCCATTAGGCCTATAGGAGGGGTTAGGTGTTAATTTAGTTCACTGCCTTCCAGAGAAAGGAAGAAAATGAGCCCTGAGGATCAACTCTTAGAATGCTTTCTTTCGCTTCTCTGCCTCAGAGAAGATAACTATCTCCTGCCACTCCCTACCTCCTAAGATCATTAAGTTAGAGAAATTTGGTATAAATGTGGGAGTAGAGAGCAATGGAAGACTGAGAGAATGGAAGAAATACTTTGTAAAATGTTTAGTGAGACTCCAGAATATGTGTTGATCAGTGATTTGTCCTAAGAGAAGCTCTTGTAGAAAAAAAGCCTTTGGTAAAAACTACCCTTTATTTTAAAAATATTTGCTTGAGGAAAATGTCAGAAAATTGTACATTGGAGTAGTGGCAAAGATATCACAGAGAATAGGCTGTGGGTGGGAAGTCTACTGTTCTCATCTAGAACAAATGGAGCTTTTGGCCTGAGAACAGTAGAGTATTAGTTCTATTTAGGTAGTATCTGTGGAAGCTAGATCCTGATTCTAGAATGGAGATCACATCATCAGGAAATTGCATGGAAAAGTCAGTAGAACTCAACTCTTGTGGTTTCTTCACAGTGTTTTTTTTGGCTTATCTTTTCCCCATTGACTTCCATTCTCTCAACCTTTGGCATTTTTACCCCCAGGCAAGCTAAATTATTGATTTGTCATTTTCTTTCTTGAAGGCCCTGTGAATTGTACCTGTTCCCGCCCCCCCACCTTGGCTCTTCAGTTTATTAACTATGACCTCTTTTGTATAGTGTACTAATTTTTATTGGCCTTGGATGTCAGTATATAGACTGTAGTTTCCATATCACTGATAACTTTATGTATGTATTTATTTATTTTTAGCACTGATAACTTTTTAACTTCTCTTTTTTCCCCGGTTTACCAAGTCAGATCTCAATTTAGTTACTAAGGCTAAGCAAAAATCTCATCCTTAAGCACAAGTGGAATGGACCTTACACTAGAAGTAAGAAAACCTAGTGGAGCCCTAGCCCTGTCCCCATTTGCCTAGAGAACCTTGACCAGTGACTTAATCTTCCTGAATTGCAGAGACCTCTTTGATGAACTAAAGAAGTTGGACGAATTTATTTCTAAATCCTCTTCAGATTTTAATATTTTTCAACCAAAAAATTACCATACCTGTGTTTAATTCTTTCAGATAGTTAAGTCTGCTACTTTCAATGGCATTGAGAAGAGTGTAGTCAGAGAATTGGTTTCCCAGCTGAACCTGTTCAGGAGCAGGAGTTGCAGCTGCCCCTTGTTTGTTTCATGGGAGGCCATGGTGCTGTTGGGGTATGTGTGTGTTTTGCTCTTTTGTTTTAATAAAGGAATTGGTGAAGGATGTACTCAAGAATTAGAAATATTAAGTGCATTTCCATGATATGCATGGCATGATGTCTTTTGGTTAAGTGTTCTGTGGCAAAATCAGTATGGTCACTTCCTAAAACCTAGGGAAAGTTTGGTTTTCCATTTTTAGGAATGGATCCCTCTCCAGACCCCTGTTGATTCCACTCAGTCCACCAAATGAGCTGGTTGTACATGCTTGTCTCACTTTAGGGTCTATCTTGTCATCTCATGGCCCCTCTCCATCCTTCCAGCCTATACCCTGTTTCTAAAACGAGTCTCTTGATTTCACTGACGTTACAAAAATAAGTTTTAGGAGGGGCTAGACCATAAATGGTGGCCCCTGGGACTCCTCTACATCAACGCTTATTAGACGAAAGAGTCGCCATCCACACCTAATAGGTTCAGTGTCTATTGTAGATCCTTTTTCCTTGTCAGACCTACTCTTTCTTCCTGACCTCCATGTGCTGCATCCTGCTTGGCTGCTAGTCCCTGCTGCTTTAACTAGACTTTCTGGATTTAATAACATACTGCTTAGATCTTAGAACTGCCTCTTCTGACTTACAGAGTTTGATTCCAAGTCTTCACTCTTTCTGACCAGTTCTCTCTTGTCATCCTCTGTTAAAACTTTCTGGGATTTAGCCTACCTGGAATTGAATTGTATTTGCCTGGCCATTGTGCACATTAGCATAAATAATTGATGTTAGGAAAATGCCCACTTCACCATCCAACTCCCTTAACTCCATACCCACCCACTTTGAGCTGTCTAAGAAGTTTCTTGACACCACTAAGAATCTGCCTGTTTTTCGCATCCTCTGCTTGACCTGTTTCGATTACAGTTCAAAGTCCAATCTGAAGTCGCTAGTACTGGAAAATGCTTCATCCAGGGTCATGCTGGAAGAATTGTTGGGTCTTGTTTTTAATTCTGACTCTTGCAGTTCTTCATATGCTCTGAGGAAAAGATGGTATATGACTTGGCCACAACTAAAATGTGAGTTCACTAGAGCTCATTGAAGACTAGGGAATTTCCTTATAAGCCAAGGCCATTTTCATCTTATTAACATTCCCATGTGTTCCAGGAACCTTAGGATTATCTGGGTTCTGCATTTCCCCCATGCACCTTCTAGGCTGACTGCCCTTTACTCCCACAGGCCATAGGGTTCTCCTGTCCCAATAACAGAAGTGCCAGATCCTCATCTACCCCTGCAAGAGCCACAATGACAGAGAAAAAAAGCTTAGCAAAAGCATGTAGTCATGAAGACTAAAGACACCAGCAGAGAAATGTATAGCACCTGGTCCATTGACCTAAAACTTGATCAATTTAGAATGCAGCATTCTTTTATGAGTTAATTCTGTAGTTAAATTTATAACCCAGGCCCCTGAGAAGAGCAAAGAAAGAAAAATGGCACTTCCACTCTGAAGGTTCATCCACTACTTATATTCCTGGTCAGGCACAGTGTCTGTGTAACAGAGGCACTTCTCCCTCCTTTCCTTCCCTTTTTTTTTTTTTTAAGCAAATTCACAAGCTGTGCCATAGGGCATATTTGCTGAACTGTGGCTGGGGAATCTCCAGCAAGAATCATGAGGCAGAACAATTTCAAGCTTTACTTGGCATTGCTCTTATAGGCTGGAAAGACCTCCAATCCTTTGCAGGGGCTGGGACTTGGCTCTCCATCATTATCAAGGCTTTGTAGCACAGTACCGAAGTTGTTGAAAGGCACCATGGAGAACATGTTTTATTGTGCTTGGCTTTCTAACCCCAGGTCTGAAAAGTTATCTGATACTCTATTAGACCTTCATGGGGGTCAGAGTGCTATGGCAACAACCAATGCCAACTCCTTCCCAGGTGACCTGAAAATTTTGTCTCTGAATTTGATTCCAAACCTTTCTCTGCCTTATAATCACATTTTTATCTTTATTTTGGTCAGTATATTCACTATCATGCTCCTTTTATCCCTGCACAGATGACCTCAGTACCCTCAAGAATGCAAAACCATAGTTAGATCATGTTGCTCATTCACATAGGCTCTTAGAATACCTTTGTGGATCGGAATCCTAGGTTCACATTCTGAGTTTGCATTATTTTGCTCCTAGACTGATACCTTGATGGAGAAAGTAGACCAGGCATTCAAGTAGTGGGCTTTCAAGAACTTCAGCAGGGTTACTAAAGTCTCTCCACAACAAGTTTGGTTACAGATCCAGGCCTCCTACTGTAGACATTTGGATAGACTGTAACCTAAGAAGGGTCACCTTGTACATAAAAGAGAAGATACCTCCAAATAGTCCTACTATTTTATATCCTAACACAGGGGAAAGGTGTAGCAGCCAGAATATAGCTATTCTCCATCTCCAAAATACTGTTCACCACACCCCCAGGAAACTTAAAGCATGAGGCTCTGCTCTGATGGTTATAATGACTGCCTTGCTAACATAGTTCTCCACTGTCTGCTGGCCTAAGCCTCAATATTCTCGGGTAAGGTCATTGATGGCCATTTCCCAGCCAGTAGTAAAACATCCTAGTCTGAGAATGGATGTTTTTCCTCTCACCATTTGTAGATGCTTAATTCACTCTGTCTGCCTTAAACCGTATGGCTCCTGTCATCCCTAAAGTGCTTTTTGCTAACATAGTTTCCATAGATTCCATAGAGTGTCATAGCACTCATTAAATAGTTCATTGCACTTGCTTATCCTACATTGTAAGTTTGGTGGGAACAAGGGCTTTCTCTCCCTCACCATTTTGTCTTCAAGTTTTAAAACCATGTCTAGCATTCAGGTATTTACTGAATTAATAAGTAAATGTGAGCATGTAAATAGGAGCTGTGCCCTGTTTGCTCTTAATTGCCCGCTCCCTGATTTTGACCTCCTGTCTAACTAGACCTGTACTATCTTGTCTTTTCTACCGTACCTTGTTTCCCATGTCACTTCTGAACAATGTGATAACTTTGCCCCATCTAACGTGATTTTTGGGGGGGGAAGTCAAATAATCATTGCTCTCTTCCCTGATTTTACTGAAGGCCCAGGGAGGTCAAGTGAGTTGATCAAGATTATAGAGCAAATCTATATGCCTAATGATTGCTACACTTGTCCCTTGGCAGATTTACATCTTTGGCTGGATGTGGCCAGTAAACATTATCTAGAGCCTCTTTTTTTTTTTTTTTAATTTTTTCATGTTTATTTTTGAGAGAGAGTGTGAGTGGGGAAGGGGCAGAGAGAAGGAGACAGAGTCTGAAGCAGGCTCGAGGCTCTGAGCTGTCAGCAGAGAGCCTGACACGAGGCTCGAACTCATGAACCATGAGATCATGACCTGAGCCGAAGTCGGATGCCCAGCTGACTGAGCCACCCCGGTGCCTCTAGAAGCTTCTTTCAAGTCTTGCCCCTAATCAGGTTTCCTAAGCACCTGCAGCCAGTCTAATAACTGTTCTCCATCTCCAAAGTACCATCTTCAAAATAATCAGCTCTTGGAGAGTAATCATATGCTCCCACCCCTTGGCACCACCACTTTATTCTTGGAATAAAGAATGTTAGATGAGGGAATATCAAGCTGATTTTGAAGTCACATCCTTGTCATATACGTAGGATGAGAGATGGGCAGAGCCTTGGGACATGCGACCATTTCAGGGAGGGAAGGGGTGAGAGGACTGTAGCTTAAAGAGGTTAAAGTTTGGGCACTTGTGTCTTTTTTAAGTCAAGGTGGAAATGGGCAGTAGGGTAGCCAGAGAAGGATCCAGTGGGGTGGGGCAGAATAAAGATGCAAGAAAGAGGTGTGGAAAGTAGTTGCTGGATCAGGGTGGAAGGGCTTTGAGCTTGAAGTACCCCACTTCAACAAAGAGTGAAGAGAAATACTGGACACATATTAGAAGTAGGAAGTTGTGTCCCAGGAAGAAAGCAAGGTCCCTGCAAAAATGAGGTGGGCACAGAGGGAGTTAGGGCATGAGGAGGTGGGAAGAATTTGAAATAGGAAGCAACCATCCTAGGGGATATTGGAATCTCTTGCTGGTCAGTGCAGCACTGATGGACCCAGGAATGAAGGTCCTGCTGAGGTGGGATAGCATACACTGAGACCAGGCTGCCAGGTTTGGTGACTTCCATTGTAGTATCAGTGGTCTGGGATATGAAGCAGGAATGAGTGGTGGAAGGACAGTGAAACGGGGAATCTGCCTACTAAGTGGTATATCTGAGCAGGGCATACAGGTCAGGGAGCAAGGTCTGTGAGGGTCAAAAGTAGATAGAAGCTGAGGGCCTAGAAGGAACAGGACAGGGTGATGTGCATACAAGTAAGGGTGAGATTATATTTGGTCTGGGGAGAGGAGTAGGTCAATATGTACGTTTTCTTCTGTCACTTTGAAACCTGCAAATTGATACATAAAAAATTATTCCTCTTCCATAGCTAAAGTATGGTTCCGTGTTCTTAGTAGTTGGTATTTTTCTCCCCACTACTGTTAATTTCAACACTGTTTTCTCTTCCCATGTGGCTTGAACATCTGGAGATTTCCTACCCACTCCTGTTCTGAGGTCAGCCTTCTAACTCCTGTCATTTTGGTCTAGCTCAGTGATCCTTAGCCTTGGCTACGCACTGGACTCTGCCAACAGGTGCCTGAGCCCTACTCCACAGAATCTGATTTAATTGGCCTGAAGTTTTTTGTTTTTGTTTTTTAAGCTCCCCAGGTTGATCTTTCCAAGTGTTCTCCCAGCCAGGTGTTCTCCTAGGTGGGAGTAAGGACTCCCATTAATGTGTCACTCATGTTGGGGACAGCCTCGTGAACACAGGCACACTTCTGTAGCCACAGCCATATCACAAGCATGGCTAAGCATCAGGACTCTGGAGTCAGATGCCTGGGTTCCTCTCAGTTTTGTAATCCCAGGCAAACTCTATATCATCTAGAATCCTCAATTTCCCAATATGCTGATGAGAATAATCATAATAATGCCTGAAAAAGGGTTAAAGCAGATAATGTGATAAGCTTATTAGCACAATGCCTAGCACATAGACGTACTTAACGAATATTAGGTTTTTTTGTTAACATTTTTGTTGGGATTGTGTTAGTACTGTTTCTAATATATGGTTTGTCCATAGGACCACACAAGTTAAGTTTAATTTCTTCCACACAGTATTTATTTTGTATGTATACATTGCTTAAATGAAGGAAGATTGTAAGCTATCTTGTTTTTAAATCAAAAAACAAAAAAAGCTTTCTGACTGCAGTAACAGGACATAGAGTTACAGTAAAAAGATGGCAGGGGTTACTTTTCTAAATATTTAGTTTCCATTTGCTTGGTAAGAAAGTAGTCACAGGTTGGCTCTGTCAGAAACTTGCAGATCTCATAAAGGGCTGAGTGTGAACTACGATTTTTCTAGAATCTCACTCTGGCAGGAACCTGCCCAATGATAATTCAGTTATATCTTTTACTTTTTCTCAATACTATTTACGCAACACCTCTGCAATATTTATGCCATGTAGCTACTGTTTTCAGTGTTTGTAAAAAATAAAAAACCTGCCCCCTTAATGCCTATCATTCTGGCAGGTCCTTAGTGGGTAGTACTACCTTTCTGATGAAAGGTATTTCATCAGATATTTCTGATGAGCTAGCTGCCTGCCCCCACCACAAAATGATCGTTCCAGGGGTCAAAACTCTTGCTAGAAACAACATTAAACGTCTGATGGATATTAACATACTTGCATTTACAAGCAGTGAAATTTGTCGTCTTCATGTTGTTATTTATGCAGCATTAACCTTTTTCTCCAGATCATTGAGACTGAAAATATGATGGACCGAATTGTGACTGGCTTGTCTGAGTCTAGTGTCAAGGTGCGGTTAGCTGCCGTCAGGTATGAGCTTTAAATGGTCTGAATAAAAACCCTTTGCCGTGTGTTTAACCTGTTTCCTTTCCGGACCTTCACTGAGTAAGCGCAGAATCCAAATGTTACTCAAAAGTATTTTCAGGTGAACTCATACAGTGTGTAGCATCGTTTAACAGAGAAGCTAGCTTGAAAAGCCTGTGAAGCCCTGAAGTAGTTGAATTAACAATGTCTATAGATATACTTGAAGTGCATATCAGTAATTAGTGAAATGCCAAGCAGTGTGTTTGAAAAGTAAAAGTTTGAGCTTCTTTTGAAGCTAATTTTGATTGTTCTTTGTAGATGTTTGCACAGTTTATCTAGATCTGTGCAGCAGCTTCGAACCAGTTTCCAGGATCATGCTGTGTGGAAACCTTTAATGAAGGTAAGAAGCAAGCAGCAAGCAGCACCCATTCCCACAGAGTCTTTCGTGAGTTGAGGTAGCTGACCGCCCTCCCGGTCTAGGAGCATGGCTGATGTTTGTTTAAAACATTTTGAATATTTATCTCCTCAAATCTGATGTTGTAAGCATCTCAAGGTCTGCTGAACCTGTTTCCAGGGTCAGCATCTCAAGTGTGACAGGGAAACAGGTGCCTAGTTATCTTTTCTTAAACGAAAGTTAAGTTTTTCATCTTATCTCCTTGTATGTTTGGTATTATTACACTTTAGACTTGATCCAAAGTCTTTGTAATTTTTAATTATAAGAAGGAAAGAAATCAGCCATTTAGAGATATAACTTATTCCTAGTCTTTTGGGAATCCCTGGATGTTTTTTTTACCACAGTGTTATCTTCTGCTTCTCTACACCAATATCACTTCTTTGGTCTTATAGCTTTCCTTGAGGGCCAAAAACAAAAGTCATTCAGGCCAAATAAGTCTGAATCAAGACTTCAACTAGGCATCAGGTGGCTGCTGATGGCCGCCGCCGCCGCCCCCCCCCCCCCCCCCCCCCCCCGATATATTACAGAACCACAGGTCAACTTGGTCTCTGGTCCACCATTTTTTTTTTTTTTTTTTTTAAGTCATCATACACCTTGCATTTAATTGACAGAATTTTTTTTTATTTAAGTTTTTGGTTTTTGGTTTTCAGTACCTACTATGAAAATCTCTGGGCACACTACAGACCACTTGCTCTCATCTTAAAGCTTCAGGTTACAGTAGAGACATCATTGTGGTAGAAAAAGGGGAGGCTTCAGGCAGGAAAAATACGAAGTGGGGCTTTGAGGGGAAAAAAGGAAGGCGGGAGGATTTTCCAGAGGGAGGAACAGCATGAGCAGAAACACTATGTATGGTCCATGTAGGTAGGAAGCATAAGGATGTCTTCATACTGTGGTAGAGGGGTGGGGTATTAGCACCAGGTGAAAGAGTTGGACCAGTGCTCTCTTCAGGAAGGCTGTTTTGCGATCGGCACTCTTGTTTTTAGATGGCACCTTTTTCATAGTAGCATAATCTGGATTCATTGATTCTGTCCGTTCAAGATTTTTTTTTTTTTTTTAATGCTCTCCTGTTTCCCAAAATAATTCCCAAATATTTCCTCTGGAGCCATTTTCTCTAATTGCTCAGCTCATATGAATCAGAAGTGGAACAACATGCTGTTTCTAGCTAGTTCTACCTAGGCAAAGGTTTGGTGAGCCATGTAGAAGGATTTCGTTCACTTGGGTACATGTGAGTGTATCAAACTACTACTTTGTTGCACAAAATGTAATACTAAAAGCTTGGAAGTAAATCATTGATTTATTTCAGATACTTTTAGGTTTCTGTTCAAAGGCTGTTTGCATGGCTATTGATTTTTTTCCCCTTTTGCTTTGCTATGTTTTCAACTATTGGTTAGCAAACTATAGAAGAATAGGCATTTGATTTTAATTAAAAATTTTATTTGTTGTCATTTTTTGTCCTTATTTTGGTGAAATTCTGTTTGGTCAGTGTTAGATGTCTGCTTCTGAATTTCAGTGTTATATCTTACACTACATTGAGTAATGTTTTTAAAATTTTCATAGAATCTATCCTGTTTTTTATCATTGTTACCTCATTTGAAAATAAAACTCGATAAAAGTGCATTAATCTCTATATAACAACGAATAGTATTTTTAAAGTCAATTATTAAAGCAACTTTTTAAAGCCTTGGTAGACACTCACTTATTTCTACCAATGATTCTAAGTAGTATAATTTTTGCAAAATGATTGCTTTCCTTTTTTTTAAATTTTTTAAAATGTTTTATTTATTATTGAGAGAGAGAGAGAGAAACAGACAGAGCATGAGCGAGGGAGGGCCAGAGAGGGAGGGAGACACAGAATCCGAAGCAGACTCCAGGCTCTGAGCTGTCAGCACAGAGCCCGACGTGGGGCTCAAACTCACAAGCCTTGAGATCATGACCTGAGCCAAAGTCGGACACTCAACCAACTGAGCCACCCAGGCACCCCTGTTTTTATTAATTCACATTCTTTGAGCACCCCTTTTGTGCACTGCCATTCAGTTGATAGGGGCCAGGATAAATTAGACCATAGATAGATTAGTCCTTTAAGAAGCTTAAACTTGTTAATAGCAAAGGAGATTGGCATGGCTGCACAAAGAATTTGAATAGTGGGCCGTAATAAGGGTCCTAGGAAAGGTCAGAAACTAAGGCAGGAGGTGTTCAGAGGAAGATGGAACAGCTTCTGACTGGAAGGGCTTCAAGGGAGCTTGTGGAATGGGGACGAGCTTAAAGAACGGGTAGGGCGTGTACCTGAGGGATATAGGAAGGGAAGGATATGGCAAGGGAAGATACATAATCTCAGAGGGGGTTGTGGCAAACACAGAGATCAGGATGCATAGTGTATGAGATTTGATCTTCATCAACTAGGTAACGGTGCACAGGAGAGTTAAAATGCGGTATCTTAAAAGAACTATTTCTATTTTGTAATTCTTGCTTATTCTTGGGAACTTCAGACTTGATTTAGCTGAAGAAAGCAGATAACATGTTTAACTCTGAATTTTTTTTTTTGCGATGATCCATTTCCAGTTTGTATAACTAGATCTTCTAAGATTCCTTTTGGGACCATGAGTCCAATCCTGATCTGATCGCTGGTGCAGAGGATTTAGTTGAAGTGGATATTCCATATAAGTGGTGGTGTTTCTGAAGCCTTCTCTCTTAGAATCTAGAAACCACAGGTTCTGATAACAGCAATGGTGACTAACACTTGTCATTGTGCTTTGCTGTCTTCCGAGTTGAGTGGGAGTCCATGGCAGTTTGTTTACTTCATACCTGTTATAGGTGGATGATAACAGTTATGACAATAAATTAACTTTAAAAACTTGCATTTCTGTGTGCCAGTTACTGTTCTAAAATTTTTTCATATGTTAATTCTCACAACAATACCATTATCCCCCACTTTACAGCCAAGGAATTAGTATACTTACTTAGTGATGGAACTGAAGTTTGCATTCAGGAAGTCTGTGTTCTTTATTCTCATGTTGCTTCCCTTAACATTCACCGTATCACATTTAATCTTCAAAAGTCCTATGAAGGAAGTGCAGTTTTCCTCAATTCAGAGACTCAGAGAGGTTAAGTAAACTTGAGCATATTTAAGTAAACTTGAGCACATCTAGTAAGTGGATTAGGGTTGGGACCAGGGCTGTGATTCCAGTGCTGAAAACCAGTCCCCACATTGCCCTAGCTGTGTAGTAGCTTGACTCATCCATGCTCTTGGTCAAACAGGTCCTTCTAGAGACAACATACATCAGAACGTTTCAGGCCCTAGGGCAACTTTGTGGTTTCATAAGTGGTCTGATGTGATGGAGTAAATGGAGCTAACTTGTCCCAAAGCCATCCTATGGTGTTCACACTTGTCGTATAGAGCACGCCCTCCCTGACTTGTGTTTGTCTCTTTATGTGCAGCACCTGCCATCCTGGCAGTGGGGCTGTAGCTTCTCCTGCAAGATAGGTGCAAGGGTCTTAGTCATAATTAGAGCACCAGGTAAGGTTTGACACGGTATCAAGTGGATCTTTCCTAACTCTTTCTCCGATATGAAAAGTCACGTTACAAGATAAATTGTGTTTGGTTCTCATTTGTTCTTATGATCTCACCTTCATTGTTCCAAACCATTAATAGCATCCCTTTTTTAAATTCCATAGGTTTTACAAAATGCACCAGATGAAATCCTAGTAGTAGCATCTTCCATGCTATGTAATCTTCTTCTTGAATTTTCTCCAAGCAAAGAGGTTAGTATCAATTTCTCTTCCTAGGCTTTGCCCAGTCTAGAGCTTAGTCAAATAATTTTCACAGCACTTAACTGAAATTGCAGGATTGGGGTTTAAAAACTACTTCTGAATTGTTTGATGAGGGATGTGCATGCAAATTAAATCATTTTTCAAAATACGGTTTTAATTTCCTATTCTCCCTTTTCTGTCTGGCATATGAAGCTTATTTAAAAGATATTGTAGCTTACAGTTAACCTAAACTGCCCACAACTGCAAATGTAAGGAATAATTACAAAAGTAATAGACTGTTTTCAAACTGTATATACTAAAGAATAAATGAAGACTCAATTTTATAAACCAGGATTGGAAATGGTTTCAAGAAAATAACTGCTGCCATTGGAAAATCATCTTTTTAATGTTTAATGTTAATGGTAGTTGTTTGGGGAGGGATTGCAAGTGGGAATATTTTTTCCCTTTTGTACATTTTACAAATTACATGTGTATGTATTGTTTTTAGACTAGGGAAAACTACAATAAGCTTTAATAAAGGAGGGAAGGAGCCTTATAAAGTTAGTTTTATTATGTGAAAATATCTCTGGTCTGCCCAGTTGCGAGCCAAGGGTTAGCCACTACCCTTTATTTAGTAGTTCCATTTTTGTTGAGTTTCTTTTTGGCATTGCAATACCTGTAGGCTTTTGACTATAATTAGGAAGGCATTTAGTAACAAGGTGGAGGTTCAGAGACAGTTATTCAGCCAGCAGAAATCTTGGAACAAACGGGGAGAGACTGGGAGTTATTCTGAAGGAAGAGAAAGTCTAGACAGGATGCCATAGTTTCCATCTGTTTTTCTCTGCCCTGGTCCTGGGGTTCTTGGCGTGATGATGATCTGATTGCAGTCAGTACAATACCATTTATCATCCCAAACAGCTCTTCTGTTGCCTCAGATCTACCTTCCAAATATATAGTCAGGGTCTGGTTAGAAGTGAGGTAGATGAGCTCAGGCATAGGATCATTAATGTGATTGATTTTTTTTTTTTAATTAAAGAAAATTTTTTAAGTTTATTTATTTTGAGAAAAGGAGCGTGCATACACATGTGCACAAGCGGGGGAGGGGCAGAGAAAGGTGGAGCGAGGGAATCCCATTCAGGCTCCGCCCTATCACTGTGAAACAGGGCACGAACTTAGGAACCGTGAGGTCATGACCTGAGCCAAAATCAAGAGTTAACACTTAACGACTGAGCCTCTCAGGTGCCCCCATTTTTTTAATATTAAAAATAAACTGGACCCTGAACTGCAAGGGAAGGAAATGCTATAAAAGCATTTATTAGGCTAGTTGACAAAATTGACACACGGACTATAGATTTGATAAAAGTATTGTTTTAACGTTAATTTCTCTGAATTTGGTAACTGCTCTGTAGTTATCTAAGAGAACATTTTCGTACTTAGGAAATACATATTGAAGTATGAGGGGTATATGCTCTACTTTCAAATTGTTCGGAAAAAGGTAAATGTGGATATGGGCATACAGAAGGAGAGAGATAATGATACAGCAAATACAGCAAAATGTTAAAAATTGTTGAATCTGGGAAAAGAATAAGTGGAAGTACCTTATACTATTCTTGCCGCTTTGTGAGTTTGAAGTTACTTCCAAATAAAAAACAAACAAAACAGGAGGTGGGGAGATGGGCAAAATGGATGAAAGGGAATTGGGAGACACAGGCTTCTAGTTGTGGAACGAGTTAAGTCTCAGGAGTGACAGGTATTGTAATAGCATCATACAGTGATGGGCTGTACACATAGCATGATGTATATATAAACTTGTTGAATCACTGTTGTACAACTGAAACAATGTAATATTTTGTGTCCACCATACTCAAAAAAGGTTTCAAAAAGAACAAAACCAATTTGTACAAGTGGAGGAATGTGTACCCTTTTCCAAAAATTTTTGAAAAGCACTGCCCTTTTTTTCCCCTGTGTAAGTCTGAATTGCTTAAGACAGTTCTGGAACCCACTTGAAAGGTAGCCTTTTAAGCATTCTTTGGTGACAGTAGATCTTTCCTCTAAGGTGTGAATTTTTTTTTTTGAGAAATTATTAAACCTGTTTTCAGCCAAGGATCCTAAGTAATAAAGTATGCTATGTTAGATGTAAAATGTGGCATGATTATAAAAGTATGTGGCAGTTTTGTTCGTACCATTCATAGGTAGTCCTGACAGTAGTTCTAAAAGATGGGTTCTGCAGCATGTTTGGAATAACATTGACAATCTGGAAAGAAGAGTTTGGTTATGTAAGTTTCGTCTAAGCCACCATGTTGTCATAGTCCCAGCAGGTAAAGAACACGTGGGATACACGTGTGCAGCAGGCAGGGAGTGAGCATCTCAAATGACGGTGAGCATGAGAATGTGGAATTAGATAGTGGAATCATAAGGTCATGTGTGGAATGTACAGAAATTAAGACAACTCCGGAGTCTTTCAGAACTACATAGAAAAGAGAAATGACTGGGACTATTTTTAGTGTTGGAATTATTAAGAGAAGAACTGTTCTTGCCCTTCTCAAGGTAATTTTTGTATCCTTGTGAAAGTCGCTTGGAGTTGGGTGAGAGTAGGAAAGAAACCATAGAGCGCCAGGGTATATATACATTCAGTCGCAAACCTGACTTTAAAACTGTGCATTTTTCCTTTCCAATCATAGCCAATTTTAGAATCCGGAGCTGTGGAACTACTTTGTGGATTAACCCAAAGTGAAAATCCCGCTTTGCGAGTGAATGGAATTTGGGCTTTAATGGTATGTTTCGTTCTTTTATATATGTCATCATTTACAAAGAGAATGGAGCTGTTATCAAAGTAAAAACTAAAGAATGTGTAATTTGAAATGTCTGCAATCTGCTTTTTAAAAAATGTTATTTTGGCCCAGTTTTCTAATGACCGAGGACCTGGAAGACTGAGTAGTCAACTTTCAGATTTGAATATAAGCAAGTTGCACGTCCACTGGGTGTCACAGTTCTCCCATTTTATTATTAAGGAAAGTGGATACATGTTGAAACTGGACATCAAACATGGAGAAAGCCAATTTTCCTTATCATGAATATATTGATACCTGCCTTAAGCTGCCTGCTTTACAAAGCCCTTTCATGTCTCCTTTGCTCTTTGTAACAACTCTGAAATAAGATAAGCCAGGAGTATTCATATTTCACAGACAAGTAAACTCAAGCACAGAGTGATTAAGTAACTTGCCCAGTGTAACAGAACAATGCATAAGTGCTTAATAATTTCTTAACAACTTCTAGTAAATAATTTGTGATAATCTAAATTATAAAACTTTGTAATTATGAAGTCAATAATCATTTTTCCTTAAGAGTTACTAAAATAAAATTTGTTGAAATTGAAAATGAAAATCCTACACGGATTTCTTCAAATATAATTATAGTAGTTACAATTTAGTTACTATGCATCAGACACTAAGCACTGTGTTTTATCTCTAATTCTTGTTTTGAGTTATATTGGTTTATATCCACTTTATAATTGGGAAACTGGGACTTGGAGGGTAAATGAATCATCCAGGTTGTCGCAAGTAATAAGTGATGACAAAAGGTTCTGAACCTGTTTCAGACTCATATTCTTCTTCCTGTTCCACGTGTATCTGCTGTTTTTTCAGACAAACTTTGTGATAGAAATAATCATCTTCTAAGCAAACACCGAATCCAGTAGTTTCGGGTATTTTTCTCTTAAACTTTGCATCAGCTGTTAGGACTTCTCTTTCTTGAGACTCTTTCCCAGGAGTTAGCTTTGTTTTTTTTTTTTTTTAAACCTCACTTTCTTCCCAGCCACCTTTTTAACCTCCTTCTCAGGGAATGTTTCCCCAGTTTCAGTACCCAGGTTCCAATTCCCTTTACACTTGAGTTTCAGGGACTTCACCTACTCTCATGGTTTCACCGCCCC
This sequence comes from Lynx canadensis, assembly GCF_007474595.2. Taxonomy (NCBI): domain Eukaryota; kingdom Metazoa; phylum Chordata; class Mammalia; order Carnivora; family Felidae; genus Lynx; species Lynx canadensis. The sequence continues at coordinate 33,878,034 of NC_044311.2, forward strand.
CTAATAGAAGTTACTTTGAAATATATATACCCAAACAGAATTGTCCCTTGTTTCCCAGGTCTATCACTTAAATGGCCTGTGAGACTTCATTTGTGGCCTCCCTGACAGGTACAATTTGTTGTTGAAAATTGAACTTATCCCACTCCTCATCCATATTAACTATCTTATTCTCCTTAGTCACCGTATAACCAGCTGCTGCTTTCTTCTCTGCCCACCAAATATCAAATCCTGGAATCATCTTTGGCTTGAGTCTTTCCTTTTTTTTTTTTTTTTTTTTTTTTTTTTTTTTTTTTTTTTGGAGAAACAGTGTGAGCAGGGGAGGGTCAGAGAGAGAGTGAGACACAGATTCCAAAGCAGGCTTCAGGCTCTGAGCTGTCGGCACAGAGTCTGATGCAAGGCTCAACTCACGAACCGTGAAATCATGACCTGAGCTGAAGTCAGTTGCTTAACTGATTGAGCCACCTAGGCGCCCCTGGCTTGGGTCTTTGTGACACAGCCCAGTACTCTTTTTACTCTGCCATGCCACCTTGTGTCATTAGGTAACTTCATCTTTCGCATGTCTTAGCTCCTTAATTAAAAATAAGTTCCTGTAGGGCAATAACCACGTATTATAATAAATCTGTAGTTTACAAGAGATTTTTGTACCAGAAGTTGATTTACGAGTTATTTGGAATTGGCTGTGTTTTTATTTTCTTCAGATGTTTTTATAGCTTCAGGTTAAGCTGGGGTAAGCCATAATTTGTGCAGGAAGGAGAAAAAGGAGCAAAATAGACACCAGCCATCTGCAGTTGCTAGTAATTTGGATTCACCTCCTACCCCTTGAAGAGCTTCCTACATAATATAGCCCAGCCATATCAACCCTAGCATAGTACTGTGAATATACTAGGTGTTTCAGGGCTGGTAAAGTTAACAAAATCCACTACTAACTTGAACCCATAATATGGAAGTCCTTTTTAGTTATTTTCAAAATGGGTGGCACAGTATAGTCATTAGCAGTAATTTTGTTATTGAAGTGCACAGAAGGCAATTTGATAACCAGAAAGATTTCTTGAAAGTAACCAAGCTCAGGGGTGCCTGGGTGGCTCAGTCAGTTGAGAATCTGACTTGGGCTCAGGTCATGATCTCACAGTTCGTGAGTTTAAGCCTCACATCAAGCTCTCTCTGCTGTTAGTGCAGAGCCCACTTCAGATCCTCTGTCCCCCTCTCTCTGCCCCTTCCCTACTTGCACTCTGTCTCTCAAAAATAAATTTAAAAATAAAAATTAAAAAAAACAAAAGTAATCAAGCTCATAGATACAGATAATAGATTGGTGGTTGCCAGAGGCAGTGGTGGGAGAAATGGGTGAACTGGTTTTTTGTTTGGGTTTTTTTCCTTTTTTAGTCTAAGTAAATTGAATAATTTTTTAAAACTAACAGTAGATTTTGTATTTATTTGACAAATCTTAAGACACTCAAATGCCCATATCAGGAAGTGGTCATATTCCTTATGCAGGAGGGTATATAGGAGTTATAGTTATCTTTCTCTTGATATAATTAATAGGTGATTAACAGGATTCAGAAACATAATGTGACTTAAATTTAAGGATTTCTGCAGCTTTTATTTTTACTTTGAAAATTATCAGAGTTACTATTAAAATATAATTTAATAAAGCAAATTATGCATGATTCTTGAAACTTCTTTAATCCTTTCAGAATATGGCATTTCAGGCTGAACAAAAAATAAAAGCAGATATTTTACGAAGCTTGAGTACTGAACAGCTATTCCGGTTATTATCAGATTCAGATTTGAATGTGCTGATGAAGACATTGGGACTTCTTAGAAATCTCCTCTCTACTCGGCCTGTAAGTAAAATCATCCAGGTTTCCAGATGAACTACCCCTGCATATGCAGTGCGAAACGTTGCCCACCCTCACTGTTCCCATCGATATCTGCCCAGAAGTGATTCAAATGCTGCCCCTTTCCAAAGAAGTTTGAAGTTAGTATCAATATCACTTGCATAGGTGTTCTGGGAGCTGCTTTACCATATAGCCACCTGACCCTCCAATCCTCCACTGCCTGTCCTGTCTCCCTCTCCTTACTCCATGCTAGATGTGAGCCGGCCTTGATATGTCACCTTATTCTTACTTGGTTTGCTGGCCAGAGTGGGTTTTCTCATCTGCCTAAATCACTTACCTCTGGGGCCTCTGCTTCTTTCCCTTTAAAGAATCCTTCTCAGTGCTATTCCATAGATAGCTCCTCACCCTGCCAACATTTACTGGATTGACCTCTGAAGATGTCAGCATGGGGAACAGTGGGTATATGTCAAAGCAGGAGAGGCTGAGCCTCGTGGGGTCCCTCTCCTTGTTCTCTAATGTTCCATGAACAACAGTGTCAGTGACATTCAGGTAGATGAACCATGATGGTTCCTTTGTGCCTCACTTGTTTTCTGAGCCTTATTTGTACATTTGTGCGCCAGGGTGTTAGTAAATCTGTGCCATATTTTCCATGTCTCTGGCTTCTCCCCCTTCCCCATACATTTTTAAAATTCCTTTTTCTTTAATATCTTTGGGCTTGAGGATCCCCAGTGATTGCAGTCCTGTATTCTATCAGGCCAAGTCTGTGTTCTCTTTATCTTCAAGTCATCCAGAAAAATGTAAAATATATATGTATGTGTGTGTACCTAATGTATATCTCTATATGTATATGTGTACACATATATAGAGAGAGAGGGAGAGAGAGAGAAGGCAAAATGCAGTTTTATACTATGATAAACACTATCCGTTGGTATCTAGTTATATATGCAGTTCTCTTTCAAGCAGTTATGTATTATATTGTTTAACTTTGAGAAGCTTTCTGTTCTTTTCTATGGTGTTTTTCTCTGTTCCCCGGATAATAATTATGGGTTTTCCATTATTTTGCAGCATATAGATAAAATAATGAGTACACATGGGAAGCAAATTATGCAAGCCGTCACCCTTATTCTGGAAGGAGAGCATAACATTGAGGTCAAAGAGCAGGTATGTGTCCCCCCACCCCCTTTTATTTTCCCCTGAGGAAAATCTTCCACGTGTGAATATCAAGAAGGATCCTCATTAGGAGTCTCCTGAATATTCAGATCTGCGAAAGATAGATTGCTGAGATCAGAGGTGCTGTAGAGACCAGAAAGATTTGAGAAGAAAGATCCTCCATCACCCCTGAAACTGTTTTCAAGAATTCTTCCTCCCAGAATAGAAGAAAACATTACCAGAGTCTGTAGTTTCACCCTCTGTGTCATGCACTGTGCACACTGTCCCTGTATATATAGGGATATCACCTTTGATCATACCAGAGTGAATCCACTCTCCAGGACTCATCATTTCCAGCTTTCTATATCCACCATGCACTGAACTGAAACTCCTGTAACACCCTGATAAAATAATCCCTTATGGTGGAGTCGTTTTTCATTTTTTTAACTCTAATACATCCCTGTTCTTTATTCCTATCCCATACTTCTACTTTCTGTTTTGTTTCAGTACAGCAGGTTTAGGGTAGGCATAAAAATACAGAGACCCTGCATTCATCAGGGGACAGTTTGGGAATTACTTTTCTGTATTTCCTGGGATTTATTATAGGATCTTTAACATAGTGTATGTTTTGTCATAAAAAGAAAGGTCACCTACAAACTTAAATTTCTAATACAAGATCTGAGGCAATGGTAATGTTCAACTCTCTGACACAGATGTTGGCTACATGGTGTGTTCACTTTCAAAATTCATTGAGCTGTACACTTTCATGCGTGGAGGAAACCTGCCCAAGGTCATCAGTGGAGAGTTGAACCTAGAGTCTAAGTGCAGGGCCCATGCTCCGCATTCTCTGTGTTCCTGAGTGAGAGTAATTCCTCAGGCTTCAGAACAATCCAGGAAGTAAGAGTGGTAGAATGTGGGGGCTGTGATTGAATTTGTGAGCAAAAAAGGCAAAAATATTTGACAAAGTGATTTTAAGATGGACATGGTAGCTGATTTCTCTTAAAATTCAATAATAAACAACTTTGTTCATTGATAAAAATTTAACACAGAAAAACTAATCTCATAGGCATCACTGAAATTAGGTTGAATGTGATCTGTTGAACACAACAATGAAGAAGATGCATTGTTCAAAATATTCTACCTGAAGAGCATAGGTGTCCATTTTGTCTATAAAAACGCCTCACCTAGATAGAATTCCTTTAACTTGAAAAGTGTAGCAAGGCAAAAAGTTGAGGCAAGATTTGGATGAGGGCCAAAAAAAAAAAAAAAGACCAATAACAGTACTGTGTTCTGTCAGGACTCAAATTATACTCTTCATATAGATCTTGGTGATGGTCTGGGAGTGGGTAGGTGATGATGGGAGGCTTAAACTATCTGGTTGTTAGCTGGAAGTTTAATTCTTCTCTGACATTATCTGATAATGTCTTTTTCTTTCTTGAGGTATATTGACATCCAATAAGCTACATATATTTGAAGTGTATACTGTGATATGTTGACATAGGTATATACCATGAAGTGGTCACCACAATCAAGATAGTGAGCATATCTATCACTGTCCTTCTATTGGGAGCAAGACAAGTAGTGAACATATCTATCACTGTCCTTCTATTGGGAGCAAGACAAGTATGTCCATTCTTCCCAGTCTTATTCAGCAGCCTCTGGAGTTGCTACCAAGTGCAATAAGGCAAGAAAAAGAAATAAAAGGCATGTAGATTGGAAAGGAAGAAATAAAACTATTCCCAGACAACATGAATGCCTTGATAGAAAATGCCATGGACTCATCAAAAAAAGTTAGAACTAATCAATGAATTAGCCAAGGCTACAAGATAGAGAAAGCTATCGTATTTTTTTTAATTTTATTTTTTTACTTTTTAAAATTTACATCCAAATTAGCATATAGTGAAACAATGATTTCGGGAGTAGATTCCTTAATGCCCGTTACCCATTTAGCCCATCCCCCCTCCCACAACCCCTCCAACAACCCTCAGTTTGTTCTCCATATTTATGAGTCTCTTTTGTTTTGTCCCCCTCCCTGTTTTTATATTATTTTTGTTTACCTTCCCTTATATTCATCTGTTTTGTCTCTTAAAGTCCTCATATGAGTAAAGTCATATGATATTTGTCTTTCTCTGACTAATTTTGCTTAGCATAATACCCTCCAGTTCTATCCACGTAGTTGCAAATGGCAAAATTTCATTCTTTTTGATTGCCGAGTAATACTCCAGTGTGTGTGTGTGTGTGTGTGTGTATACACACACCACATCTTCTTTATCCATTCATCCATCGATGGACATTTGGGCTCTTTCCATAATTTGACTATTGTTGATAGTGCTGCTATAAGCATGGGGGTGCATGTGTATTTCTATCTTTAGTTTTTTGAGGAACCTCCGTACTGTTTTCCAGAGTGGCTGCACCAGCTTGCATTCCCACCAACAGTGCAAAAGAGATCCTCTTTCTCTGCATCCTCGCCAACATCTTTTGTTGCCTGAGTTGTTAATGTTAGCCATTCTGACAGGTGTGAGGTGGTATCTCATTGTGGTTTTGATTTGTATTTCCCTGATGATGAGTGACGTTGAGCATCTTTTCATGTGTCTGTTGGCCATCTGGATGTCTTCTTTGGAGAAGTGTCTATTCATGTCTTTTGCCCATATCTTCACTGGATTATTTGTTTTTTGGGTGTTGAGTTTGATAAGTTCTTTGTAGATTTTGGATACTAACCCTTTATCTGATATGTCATTTGCGAATATCTTCTCCCATTCTGTTGGTTGCCTTTTAGTTTTGCTGATTGTTTGCTTCGCTGTGCAGAAGCTTTTTATTTTGATGAGGTCCCAGTAGTTCATTTTTGCTTTTGTTTCCCTTGCCTCCGGAGACGTGTTGAGCAAGAAATTGCTGCGGGCAAGATGAAAGAGGTTTTTGCCTGCTTTCTCCTGGAGGATTTTGATGGCTTCCTGTCTTACATTGAGGTCTTTCATCCACTTTGAGTTTATTTTTGTGTATGGTGTAAGGAAGTGGTCCAGGTTCATTCTCCTGTATGTTGCTGTCCAGTTTTCCCAGCACCACTTGCTGAAGAGACTGTCTTTATTCCATTCGATAGTCTTTCCTGCTTTGTCAAAGATTAGTTTCCCATACGTTTGTGGGTCCATTTCTGGGTTCTCTATTCTATTACATTGATCTGAGTGTCTGTTCTTGAACCAGTACCATACTGCCTTGATGATTACAAAAAGCTATTGTATTTTTTCAACGTTTATTTATTTTTGGGACAGAGAGAGACAGAGCATGAACAGGGGAGGGGCAGAGAGAGAGGGAGACACAGAACTGGAAACAGGCTCCAGGCTCCGAGCCATCAGCCCAGAGCCCGACGCGGGGCTCGAACTCACGGACCGCGAGATCGTGACCTGGCTGAAGTCGGACGCTTAACCGACTGCGCCACCCAGGCGCCCCTATTGTATTTTTAATATAGTGGTGTGAACAAGTAGAATTTGAAATTCTAAAAACAGTACCATTTATAGTAGCTCAGAAACCATGATATACTTATGTATAAATCTCACCAAATATGTGCAGGATCTCTATGCTGAAAACTTCAAAACACTGATAATGAAAAAAATTAAATACCTAAATAAATGGAGAGGTACACCATATTAAAATGTCATTATGTCTTATTCTTGACATATTTTGTTGGATTCAATTTACTGAAATTTGGTAAGAAATGCTTCACATCTATATTCACGAGAGATAATGCTGTATAGCTTGTGATGTCTTTATCTGATGTTAATATTGATATTTGATTATTGGGGAATGCTTGCCTCAGGGAATGAGGTGAAGACATTCCCTCCTCAGTTTTTGTAAGGAATTTGTGACGAATTGGTATTCTTTCTTTCTTAAATTTTGGTGGAATATACCAGTGAAGCCATCTGGAACATTGTATTTCTTTTGTGGAAACGTGTTTAGCTAAATTCTATTTCTTTTACAGAAGGAGGAATATTCATGTTACCTATTTCTTCTTGAGTGAGCTTTGGTATTTTGCGTCCTTCAAGAATTTGTCCGTTTCATCTTTTTCAAATTTATTAACATAAAGTATTTCATAATATTCTCTTATCTTTTTAAAGTCTGTAGTATTCTTTGCATTTTGTCTCCCCTTTTGTTCTTTTAGTTGGTGATTCCTTTGTTCCTGTTCAGTCTGGCTAGAGGTTTATCAACTTAATTGATCTTTTCAGAGAAGAAGCTTTTGATTTCATTGATTTTTTTTCCCCTCTATTTTCTCTATTTCAGGGGTTGGCAAACTTTTTTTTTTTTTTTTGGCAAACTTTTTCTACAAAGGTCAGGGTAGATATCTTAAGTTTTGCAGGTCATCCAGTCAGCTGTGCTGTTCTAGCCTGAAAGCAGCTATAGACAATATGTAAGCAAGTAGACATGGTTATTTTCCAAGAACATTCTATTGGCCAAACAGGGAGTGGGTTGGATTTGGCCGGCAGGCTATAATTTGCCAGTCCCTGCTCCATATCATTAATCTCCCGTTCACACGAGTATGTGTGTGTGCCGTGTGCACATGGACATCTGTGTAGCTTTCCTCTCTGCTCCCTAGCTTCCAGGTTAAATTGTTGGGCCCAAGAACTAATTGATCCTTTTAAGACTGTTACAGTGGGGATTGTGTGGGCTTCAAAACAGACCTGTAGCTCACTCTGCCATGCTGTCCAAGCCTGAGCATGCATGGGTGTATTCGTGCACTCCAAGAAGGGGAATCACTTGCCTATCTTGCTGAACTAGTCTATTCTGAGAAATATTTCGTGAAATCCCCCTTATATTTGTCTTAGTGGGTAAGAGAGGGGTAGGTAGTTGTTGCCTAGATAAGGCTAAAGGTGTTTGTCATTCTCTCCTCTTCCTGGAAATACCTAGGTCATGAAGCCTTTTAAATTGTGATCCATGGTTAAGAGTCCAAACCTATTTATCCCTTTCCCGTCCCCTCAGTCCTAAGAAATTCAAGGGTATTGTGCCTGCCAAGATTGTTGACAGGCTCACATGTTCCAGCTCACTTTGAAATCTGACATCCTCCTCAGAGCATCTCACATACTTCTGGAGCATATCAACATACTCTCAATCATGGCTTTCGTGCCCTGGAATAGACCTCGGTGCCTGCTCAAGCCTTGAATTATAAATTGCATTTTCTATGTGTCTTGTATCCCAGAGGCAAACTTTTTTTTCCTTTTTTTTTTTTCAAACCTCAGGACTCACTCCCTAATCTAAGAAGAATAAGATCACACACTCTTTATAGCTGAGGCTTTAGGCCATAGTAAGAAAACAGTCTCCTCAATTAGCTGTAATCTTCAAGCTTAATTAGCGTAAGTCTGCCAGAAGAAAGGTTAGAGTTGGAGAAAAGTATTTGAATTTAGACCCTATTCGCACTTCTCATCACTTTGTTTGAGTGGTTCTTCGCTGTGCTCCAGGACTCACTGTCACTTCCTCCATGAAGCCTTCCCTGACCATTGAAGTATCAAGCAAGCGCACGTCATGCTTTCTCGGTTCCATTTTTCCTCTGTCACATCACAGTGAGATGTAATTGTGTGATGGCTTCAAAGTCAGGTAGTGTGTGTTACTCCTGTCTTACCTGATGCCCTGCAGAGTGCACGCACATTGTAGGTGCTCAGTAAGTGTTTGTTGAATTGCAGATACTGACACTGACTGGCTCAGTATCCTTTCCACAGTTCTCTCACCTTTGCCTAACCCTTGCCTCCTGCTGGTCTGGCTGTGAGACTCCCAGCAGCTGACAGAAAGTCCCTTCCTCCACTGCCATTGTGGTGATTATCCTCAGGTTACCCTGACCTGCCAGCTGGCACAGGCTCCCTCCAGTCTCATTAGGCCAACCTGGACTAAGCTCCTTCACACATTTTCCTTACCTTTCTGTTCCTCTAGCCAGGTTTTTAAAAGTCAAGAGATCCTAAATGCATGTGTCTAGTGGACAAGATCCAGGCCCTCACCCAGAAGGTGAGGTAGCTTAGAGCTTGGGAGCAGGTAGCACTTGGAGTGGGCAGCAGGAGGGAGGTTGCAACACCTGTGACGCTCCCACCAAAGAGACCACTTTTTTGAAGAAACCTCATTGGGTTAGCAATAAGAGTTTGTTTTAGGAATGAAATTTTCAAGAAAATGATAACAGTTTTATATGAGAGCATGAACTATAAGACATGGCTGCCTTTGCCCAGTGATGGCTTATGCCCCAAAAGAAATTAATGAGATATTTGGGTTCTCTTTTGCCTAAGGTAGACTTACCTTAGGTGTGGTTACTTCATTGGCGATGGTGTCAGGAGAGAAGAGATCAGAGTGGGACCTGTGAGCGTCTGTGTACTTCAGGTGGGAAATTGCCTGGGCTCTTGAGAGCTTGCCTCTGGGACTACAGAGCTTTCCTGATCACCAGCCCTTTGTTCTTTTCCAGACACTGTGCATCCTAGCCAACATAGCAGATGGGACAACAGCAAAAGAACTCATTATGACCAATGATGACATCCTGCAGAAAATCAAGTATTACATGGTAGGCCTTTGTCCCTTTCACTGCTCCACGGTAGCTTCATCAGAAGGCAGGGACTATAGCATTGTTAGTGCAAAACAAATGGTGCAGAGATTAAAAAAAAGAAGAGACTACTCTGTAACAGATTTAAGGAGCTCTCTTTCATCCTGAAGAAAAAGAGACTGGAAGGCCTTGAAGCTTGTGCTGTTTGGCAGTATTACCACCCATCCATCACCCCACTCCCCACCCTCGTTGTCTCCTGATTGCCTCCTTATTCAGTGAAGACTTGGGCTCTTGGATTTCCTTCAGTGCCCCGAAACCCGTCTTACCTCTCAAGGCTTCTGTCTGATGTGTGTGAGCTCTTAAGCCTCCAGCACCCGTGGCACTTGTTCTTTGACCCGTTTGCTTGCAAACACAATCTGCTACCTACTTCCAAACACGTCGGTCACCTATTGCCACAGCCATCCCGTGGATCTTGTCATCAGCAGAAACTGCCCATTGCCAAAATCTGACAGTCTTTTCATTCTGTCAGTGTCTCCTAACAAAACCCTAACTGTGGGTGAACCTGTCTTCTCTTTGCCTGCCTGTCAGAGTCCACAGCTGCAGAGAAAGGCATAGAACCAGGCTGATTGGTTTCATGTTAATTTCACAGTTTACAACCAACCCACCCCCACCCCCACCCCCACCATGGGTACTCAGCAGTGTCTACTACCCCTCTGTGATTCTCCAGCAAGCTGACACCTCTCATGCAAAATGGGTTCTTACCTTCTTGTTCTTTAAACCTCACCTTTTCTCTCCCTCATCACTCATAGTGATGACTTCACCTTCTGTTCTATTATGAGAATAGAGGCCAGAATCCCTTAGTGGCTCCCTGTTAACACCTTGAATAACATCCATACCCACCTTGTGATGGCCTGTGAAGTCCTGCATGATCCGACTCATCCGTGTCCCCAACTCCTCTCACTTCCCTCTTTGCTTTGTTCATTACACTGACCTCCTTCTGTTCCTTAAAAAGGCCATGCATTTTCCTTCCTACCTTGGGACGTTTGCACATGCTGGCTCTGCTCTGCCTGGAACACTTTTTCTTCACACTCTTTGGTGTGCCTTTTAACCTCTCAGATCTGAGCTCAACTGACACATCTTGTGGGCTCTTATCCATGTGGGTTATACTTTGTTACCTTCAGAGCTGAATTACAGTGATACATAAAGTGTTTGTGTCCCTCCTAAGCTCCATGAAGGCAAGAACTAGGTCAGTTTTTTGTACATTTTCATATATATCACCTTGGACGATGCCTGGCCTTTAGTATGTGCTCAGTAAATATTTGTTGAATGAAGCAGTAATGCTTCAACCAGGAATTCCCTTATCTTTCCAATACCAGATCCACATAGTATCTCTAATCTTTTCAAAGTTTTTCTTGATTTCCCATATCCACCGAGGTATACCTGTTCATAGCCAGGCTTTATAAAAGTATCTTCTATACACGCTAACTCCTTCTTCACCTCTAAAATTCACTCTAACTACTTCATATGGCCTTTACTTCATCACTCAACTAAAACTGCTCTGCTTAAGGTTACCAATGACCTCCATGATGCCAAATCCAAAGTTTTCTCTCCTAATCTCACCTCACGTACAGCAGCCTTCAACACAGCTGACATTTCCTCTTGGAAACATTCTTTTCTTGTGTTTTCCATGACAGTATCCCTCCTTGCTTAGCCCTGGACTCTTCTTTTCTCTCCTACATGCTCTCCTGAGACCTGTGGTCTTTATTACACTATTACACAGTGGCATTTCCTAGGGAGCTTTCAAAGATTGTAGCCTTGTCCCTTTCCTTTCAAGCTTCTGATTTATTAGGTCTGGGTTGTGGCTTGGGCATCAGGGTTTTTGAAAGTTCCCCAGGTGATTCTTATGTATAGCTGTGGTTGAAAACCCCTGGTTTAGGGGGATCTCATCCACTCCCATGGCTTTTACCATCCTCTATATGCTTTTTTTGGTTTCTGGGCTCTGGTCTAGTAGTCTTGATAAATGGAATAGGCATTTATAGTATTTACATTTTCCATAGTATCCAACAATATAAAATACAAACAAAGTAATGGTTACTGGCCTTCAAAAGCTATGACAACAAGCTTTCCTGATGGTGCCTGCAGCTCTGCAAACGCTTGTTCTTTTCTTAATGTGGGCAGGGCGTAGAGGAGGGTCACATGGAGGATATACCTCCAGACTTGTTTTCTGAACTCTGGACTCATATATCCTGCCTATTCTACATCTCCATGTGCCTGTCTGATGCTTCCTGAAGGTGATGTTTAAAGATGAATTCTTGGGGCACCTGGGTGACTTGGTCGATTAAGCATTCAACATTGACTCAGGTCATCATCTCACAGTTTGTGGGTTAGAGCCCTGTGTCTGGCTCTGTACTGACAGCTCAAAGCCTGGAGCCTGCTTCAGATTCTGTGTCCCTCTCTCTCTGCCCCTCCCCCACTCACACTGTCTCTCTCTCTCTCTCTCTCTCTCTCTCTCTCTCAAAAAATAAATAAACATTAAAAAAATAAAAATTGGGTTTTTTTTTTTTTAATACTCTTATTTTAGAGAGAGAGCGTGAGCAAGGGAGGGGCAGAGAGAGGGAGACACAGAATTTGAAGCAGGCTCCATGCTCTGAGCTATCAGCACAGACTGGCCCGACATGGGGCTCGAACCCACAAACCATGAGATCATGACCTGAGCTGAAGTCTGATGCCCAACCAACTGAGCCACCCAGATGCGCTAGAAATGAATTCTTAAATATCTCCCCTAAACCTAAGTTTCCTCTCTCCTGATCTTTCCCATCTCAGTATAGTAGCTCTGCCCTGCTCAAACCTGGGAGCCAGTCTTGATTTCTCGAGCTCTTTCACCTCATTAATCCAGTTTTTCAGCAGGTCCTGTCAGTCGTTCCCCCAAAGCAAAATTGGATTCTTTTTGCTTCTTTCTATCACCACTGCCCTCACTCTGGACCAAGCCATAGCATCTCACGCCTGATTGACTATAATAGCCTCCTGGACACCTCTGCACGGTCACTCCTCCAGTCCCTTCAGCCCAGGTCAGATCTTCACCATCCACTGCTTAAATCCTTCGGGAGCTTCCTCCCAACTCAGAGTGAAATCTGAAGTCCTTTCTCTGGCCTACAAGGGCCCACAATTTAGCCACGCCCACTTCTCTGAAAGTTGCCCCGCTTTGCCTTCTCAGTATGCACAAGCTCGGTAGCTCCTTCTTACCTCAGACCTTTTCAGGAACTTTTCCTTCCTCTTGGTGCCCCTAGGCCCTTGCTCTTGGCACCACTTGTACCTTTCTATCCCTTAAGTCTCTGCTTAAACGTTGCCTCCTGTAGGGTGCCTGGGTGGCTCAGTCAGCTGAGCATTGGACTCTTGATTTCCGCTCGGGTCATGATCTCACAATTCATGGGACTGAGCCCAGCTCAGAGCCTACTTGGGATTCTCTCTCCCCCTTTCTCTGCCCCTCCTCCACTCAACACGCACCTGTGCTTTCTCCTCTCAAAATAAACATTTAAAACAAAAATCTTGCCTCCTTCAAAGAGATCTCTTCTTTGCTCTCCACCTAAATTAGATTCCCACCCCTTCACCCTGTAGTTTCCTCCATCACAATTTGTTTCCTCAAGAAATATGTATAGAATGAATGAACTTATACATCGTAAACATGTATTTTTGTACAGTATATCATTTCATTTATTCAACAAATACCCATTCAGGTGGGAGCAGATGATAAGTTTTATTATGTTTTGTCTTTGTGGAACCTGAACTGGGTATCTCTTTAAAAGTCTTGGCAGGTATGGGGTGCCTGGGTGGCTTAGTCAGTTAAGTGTCAGACTTCAGTTCAAATCATGATCTTACAATTTGTGAGTTCGAGCTCTGTGCTGGGCTATGTTCTGACAGCTCAGAGACTGGAGCCTGCTTCAGGTTCTGTGTCTTCCTCTCTCTCTCTGCCCCTTCCCCATTCATGATCTGTCTCTCTTTCTCAAAAAAACATTAAAAAAAAGAGAGAGAGAGAGTACAATTTAAAAGTCTGGACAGGTAAAAAGGGAAAAGAATCACCAGCCATAGAATTGTAGTGAAGAAAGCCACGTCCACTTCCTGTCTGTGCGTTGTTGAGATACAGTCCTACATGATGAGATAAATCTCTCTGCCTTCAAGAACTGTTGAGTATATTATGCCACTGGTATTTTCCAGATATGCATTTTATTTAAATGTACTGGGGACTTTTTTCTTAATTGATCAATAGGAAAATCATCTGTAATGATTGTTTTACTATTGGGTCCTCTGTCATGTAGGAGAAAGCAGTCTATATGGGTAAATGATCCAACTTTAACAAAAGTGGTTATACTTTGAGTACATGAAGAAAAATAAGAATTGTGTTTCAGAAGATGAGGAAGCTCCTTAATAGTAGAAACATTAGATAAAGCAAGTAAAGACTCAATCAAGTATTGTGGGACATCACCCCACAAATAAGAGTAATTTACTTTTAAGAGTAAGAGTAGTACTCTTAGGAATAAGAGTATTTGGGGCACCTGGGTGGCTTAGGTGGCTGAGTGTCCAACTCTTTATTTTGGCTCAGGCCATGATCTCACAGTTGGTAGGTTCATGCCCCACATCCGGCTCCACACTGATAGTGTGGAGCCTACTTGGGATTCTCTCTCCCTCCCTCTCTCTCTGCTCCTCCCCTGCTCATGCTCTCTTTCTCTCTCAAAAATAAATTTTAAAACAAAAAAAAGTAATTTGAAATAGATCATCAGTAGCCAAATACAAAAGGCACATTCATCCAATTTATTGACCACTGGAGACCTGAAAGTTTCCTAGTGTAGATAAAAACAGAGAGAGTGATAAATTGTAAACTACCCATAGAGCCCTGGAGGTGTTTTGTTTGGCTTACCAGAGGGTTTCTAAAATCTGAATGTGAATGTCTCTTGGCAAGTCTTCACTCCCCAGTTTACCAGATTTCCTACCATTCTCTGTTGTCTTAAGCCCAACCCATTCACCCACTGGAGTTTGAGAGGCCAAATTCACACTTTTAGCCTATTGGAATTGCCTGTGGTATGTTACAAAAAAGTACATCGAGTAAGATTACCTCCATATTGTTTTTTTCTTTTTCTGCATCAAATAGGGTCATTCACATGTCAAACTGCAGCTTGCCGCTATGTTTTGTATATCAAACCTCATATGGAATGAAGAGGAAGGTAAGAGATTGGTGAGATTTGTTCTGAAGAAAATTACGGGAGGGAAAGCAGCAGGTGCCCCTGAGATCCTAGGTGCAGGCCTCATTCAGTGGGTTCCAAGTACCCAGCGGAGTCACCTTGGCATGAGAATCAATGGGACTAGCCTGAGTCAGCTGGACAGCTAACACTGAGCCCCTACCTTGGAGTCAACGCTGTAGCGGATTACAGAGAATGGGGGTGGAGGAGCCCTTGAGAAGGCTGAGGAGGAGGTTGGTGGGAGTTACTTGAAGAAGATGAGAGGTGGGCAGATGGGTCTTTGATTGTGTGCAGAGGAGGTACATATAAGGACCCCAGGCAGATAAGCTTAATGGAGAAGTGGGTGCATTGGTGAGAAAGGAGAAATACACGAGTGCTGAAGCAGCCAGTCTGGAAAGTGGCCTCTGTGGATTGGAGGTTCTCCACCTTGACTGCATATTAGAGTCACCTGAGGATTTTTGCACCAGACCAATTTAATGGGGGGTGGGGGGGCAGATGATAGGCATAAGTATTTTAATTCTCCAGGTGATTCCAGTGTCCAGCCAAGGTGGCAGACAGATGTGGAAGAACAGTGAGTCTCAATGCTGTTGGCTGCTTAAGAATCACCTGGGGAACTTTTTAAAACGCAGATTTCTGGGCTATACACCAAGAGATTCTGCTTCACTGGGTATAGAGGAGGTCAGTGAATGAGTGAGTCACTACAGGCTCTTGATGGGGAGGAAAGACTCCAGGAGGAGTATTCTACTCAGCAGCCATGTCTAGAACAAAGTGGAAGGAAGAGAAATTGAATTCAACATGTAGGCCTAGACACCAAGCACCAGGGAAACAAAACTGCCCTCAAGGAGGTCCTAGTCTAGTTGAAAGGGAGGACAGTGCAGTACTAAGTTGGAACTGCCACATGCTAACCAGGAGACTGCAGGAAGTGTTGGGAGGTCAGAGCAGGGTGAAAGAGATTAGAAGGGGGAAAACAAGACCTGTTTGAACTAGGAAGAGCCTGGCTTTACATGTCCAGAAAGAGACGAAGATGGGGCCCGATGGCAGAGGGCCTTGTGCCAGGCTGAAGAATCTGACCTTGATGCTATAGTCCTTGGAGACATTACTCGATCAGCAGAATCCAGGATGGACACAGGAAGAAGGGTCAAGGAGCAGGGAGACCAGTTTTTGAGCATCCAAGCATGAGGGATCCAACTTCACTGGGGATCAGGGGTATGGAAGGATGGGGAGTAAAGGACCCTGGTAAGGCTCTAGATTGTTGATTGTACATCAAGGAAAGCAGATGCCTGGGTTGTGTTCCCAGTAACCTGTTAGCTTTAATCTCTTAGGTTCACAAGAACGCCAGGATAAATTACGAGACATGGGCATCGTAGATATTCTACACAAACTGAGTCAGTCACCAGATTCAAACCTTTGTGACAAGTGAGTATCAAAATAAAAGGGCCTTGCTTTGGGGTATGTTGGATTCTTTTATGAAAGGGTCTGGCTTGCTTAGTAATTCACATGGCCAAACTTAAAATCTTTTAGATTCTTGAATTCCCTTCATTAACTGTGAGCCACTGTAGGAATTTTGAGTAAGATAAACTAATAATCAGCAAATTTTTTAAAGATTCTCATCTTATTGAGAGTTAACATGAGCCTGGGCCATCTTAGTGGATATCTGGAGAGGATCCAGAAATCATTCTCTTGACATTAAAATAGAAAGGAAGGCCAATAATAAAAACATCCATTACCTCAAAACCTCATTGAGCACCTGCCTTGTGTCAGCCTGGCCTGGCTGCTGGGAATACAGCAGTGTCCACTGAGGGTTTGCTGTCCTCGCAATATACTCAGAGAAGCAAGAATCATAATCAGAGATCTGTGTAACGTCAAAATAGCCGCAAATGTTCTCCCTAGCTGTATACACTCTGCCACTCATGTTCATTCTCCACACTCTTGGACGTGGCTCACAAGTGCTCCATGGCCTAACTCTGCCTTTCTCATTCTCTGTGCTCCCCCTGCCCTGTACTCCAGCCACACCTTCCCTGTCACAGTATCACATCTTCATGCATCTACACATTCTGTTCCATCCGATTTGCTACCCAGTCCACTCTCCGCCTAATTCCCCATTCCTTTGGCAGAGAATTTTTTTCAATAGTAACCTCTACTGGGTACTGTTTTAGGCCTTGGAGATAATAATGGTGAATAAAATCGATGAAGTCCTTGCCTTTGTGGAACTTAACATTCTAGTACAGAAGACACCACAAACAAATGAATATGTAATATGATAGCAGGTAGTGAGAGGTACTATGAGAAAAACAGCAAGGTGAAGGAATGAAGTATAAAAAAGTTTCTTTTCCTATAGATGGGCCAGTAAAGTCCTCTCTGAGGATGTGACATTTGATCAAAGATCTGGATGAAATAGTCTGCCAGGCAGATGTTCAGAAGCATAGTATTCTAACGGAGGGGACAGTGAGTGCAAGGCTGTGAGGCAGGAATGAGGTTGACATGTTCAAGAAACAACAGGGAGACCAGTGGGACTGCAGATAAATAAATGAGGGCTGGACTGGTAATAAGTGGACTCTGGGAGGCAGCAGGGAGCAAGCAAAAAGCCTTATAGGCCATAGTAGGGACTTTGGATTTTAATCAGAGTTTGATAGAAAGTCATTGGAGAGTTTTGAGCAGAAGAGACCTTACCTGACTTGAATTTGTGCAAGATCACTCTGGTGGCTGCGTAGAGAATCACCTGGGCAAGCAGGGAAGGGAGAACAGTTCAAGGCTATTGTCATGTAGGTAAGAGATGAGATGAGGGTGGCAGTGGTAGAAGTATTGAGAAGTGGTCAGATTCAGGATTTAATCTAAAGATAGAGACAACAGGATTTGCTCATGGATTTAATGTAAGATTGTTAAAGAGAGGAAAGGAAAATGCCTAGAGTTTTAGCCTGAACAACAGAATAGGGCGTTGCCATTTACCAAGATAATGAGGAATACAAGAGAAATTTGGGTTGGGATAGGGAGAATTGAGGATTCTTGTTTGGACATGCCAGACTTTGGATGCAACTAGATAGTGGTGGATTATCTAATAATACATAGGTAGGTAATGGGGCTGAGGATAAAAACTAGGATGGTATATAAAGCACTGAAGCTGGATGAAGTCACCTAAGGAGACTAAGAGAGAGGAAGGCAGTAGGAGGGCTATAAGAACCATGCTGTGGGGCCCTCGAATAGTTAGGGGAAAAGAAAAAGATCCAGCAAAGGAAATGAAGGAACAACCAGTGAGGCAGACAGAGACCCAGGCACAGAAGGTATCCTGAAAACAAGGGAGGAGAATGCCCCAACAGTGGCCATTTATCCTTGAAAACTCATATCAGGTTGTCCCCTCCTCCAAAAGGTCTTGCCTGATCCGTTCTGCACCCTATGCTTTGTCAGGGGACCCCGTCTGCCAGGACCTCCCATAACACCCATAGGATATACCACACTGTCGTGGCTGTCAGCTTGCTCGTCTGTTCCACTCGAGGGAAAAGGCACTTGCTAATTGCTCCTCAAGTGAATGGCTGTGCCAGACTCTAGAGCACACAGAGCAGATGGGGCTCCTGCCTCCCTGAAGTTTGCCATCCTGTGAGTCAAGTAACAAATCCCCAAATAACTGCAGCTCAAGGCTGCTGCTCGGTGAGTATCACATCAAAGGCGAGTCAAAGTTAGGCACATGTTGAAGCCTTGATTTGAGCGGTACTTTAAGGACCAGCACCCTTGCCCCCACCTCCACAGCAGTAGTATGGCTGCTGACTCAGATGATAGGCTATCAGCCCGTCTGTCCTGGCTGAGGGCCAGATCGTTCCCTGGCTTTCCTTTCTCAGGTTTGTTTAGAAACAAAAATAATTCTGCTTAAAATCGTTTCTGGGATGACCTGAAACACTAAAAGAGTCCTCACCAGCAGGCTGTACAATAGGTTTTGGCCCTGGCCTACATTGCTTAGACCAGTCTGATGCTGTTTCCCATATATGTATGGCACGTAAGTTTTCAGCAGTTTTTAAACCCCACTGAAAGAATCAAGGTCTAAGAAAAAAAAAAAATCAAGGTCTGGGCTACCTTACCTAGTCCATCTAAGGAACCATGATCTTGCCTCTAAAACATCTGTGAAAGACTCCTTAGATATTAAGAGATAGCAGAAAGATGGTAAGGTACGCACTAAGGTCTAATATAACATAGACAGCCCCCGAGAAAGATTCAGGAGTCTGAATTGGCAGTTCTAATTTTAGTCAAAACCCTCATGTGGACATTCCTACCATGGCACAGACATCTGTCAGTGTCCTGTCTTTAAGGCTTTGTGATCCTTTGACTTTCCAACACTTAGAGATGAGGAGCTATTATCGGCCATCCCTTTCCACCTCAGGCTCAAAGGGCCTTGGGATTGTGAGGTGAGGTGGATGGTCATTAAAGGGCAGCTTGTGGCATCATTCATCAACTTGTTTCTGTAGGAAAATGACTTTGTAGAACCCAACTATTTCATAACTCGGAGACCTTGTATACAGGGCTTCCCATTTTGATGGATTGGACTATTTGCAGTTACTATATTTATAGAGTCTTAGATAATTGTAAGAACACCCCTTAGTTTCCACTTTAAAAACTGCAGGTCCCATTACTTAACCAGACACTCCATTTGTGTCGAGCTTACTGCATGCCCAGTCTACCTTGGCTTAATTTCATCAGCTAATTGTAACTAAACATTTTAGCCATTTCTTTCCATAACTTAGAAGGGGGAGACCATTGCTAAAACCTGACTTTGTAATTCCCACAATTGTAGCCTCTTGAGAAACTTTACCAAGTTCATGATTGCAGTAGTAAAGGAGGCCTACCTCAGTCCTAGCTCAAAGGAAGACACTTTAACAAGGATCAGGACGGGTGAGGCCACCGCCCACATCGTGTCTCTTCCTCTCCAACTCGCTGCCTTCTTTCCAGCCATCCCACACTGGTCTATACCAGCAGGCATGAAAAAAAGAATGAGATGAAACTGTAACCTCCTTCCTCAATTTGAAGGCATTTGAAACCATGAGTCAGCATTGGGTCATGAGCTCTAGGCCCCCCAGGCACCTTCTAATCAGCCCCTGAATATCTTTCCCTGGGTCAGTTTTCCTCCTAGCTTCCCAGAACCCTAAGTGTACCCCCACAGTGTCCTGGAGCACTAGATAAAACCTGCATGGCAATAGGAGAAAGTAAAGAATTCCAGATACGTCACACCTAAATGCCAGTGACCAAGGAAAAGTATAAAATGCCCCTGAGCTGCAACAGGTGTAATGACAAGAGCAGCCCTTTCTAAGAGAACCTCAGGAAGAGGAATGCAGCCAGCCTGGAATTGAAGTTACCCACTGACCGCACATCTCTGCCCCGTGTGGTAGTCGCCCAGCTGGGCTCACCCCGCTTCCCTTTGGGGATCTACCTTTTTAGACTCCACGTTACCATCTTTGAGCCACAGGGCTTTTGCCTTCATTCCACTTCTCAGATGATGGCTAACAGGAACTTTGTGATTTCAGGGCAAAGACGGCACTGCAGCAGTACCTGGCGTGACGGGAGCACCCTGGGCACCTGCGAGCATCCCACATCCTTGTTAAAGGAAGTACAGGAACTAGCCTCATTTGATTCCTTCTATTTGCACAAGTCACCTTGGACTGCAGGGAGCTGTTTTGCAAAAGCAATTTGGTAGGCTTAGATCTCAAATTCATCTTGAGAACATTTTTTTGAGGTAGTAATTTCCTCAGAGGACTATTGTGTTTTGTTTTGTTTTGTTTTCTGAGCTACCTGGACTCTTTGTTAGAACAATCAATCATTTTCCTTTGGACCTACAATTTTTTGCCTATGCTGCAGCCACTTTGTGAGTGAGGATGAATGTGTCTCTGCACACATAGGTGTGTGTGCGTGTGTGTGCACGTGGGTCAGAATGAATGGATGTGTGTGTGTGAGGGATACCTCAAATTTTTCTTTTCTTATTTTGTGTGAAAATCTCTTTTCTACAGATTTTCCAGGGTTTAAGCATTGCTTGCTGTATAAAAAACTTTACTGAATTATATACAGTTTGAATGAAATGTTATTTTAAAAACAAAACAATTGTTAAGTGTTCCATAAAGGTTATGTTGAATTTTGGTCAGATGAATATTTGTAAGTAAAAAATATATGCATTTCTGAACCTCAACTTACATAGATTTTCTTTATAAAAAACAAACAAACAAAAAAAAAAAAACAAAAACAAAAAACAAAAAAAGAAAAAAGGTTGGCTGTAGTTGGCCTGAATAACAGGCATGATATATGGTGCTGTGCAAAATAGTAAGCTAGCATCTTACTGCCGTCAATATCAGCAGGTACAGAGCCTCTTTTCAGCCTAATTCAATAAGCTCTCAGGCTTCCAAGTCAGATGGACAGGGTGGAGTGGAGTGAGGCAACAAATTCACAATAGGATTTTTGAACCATCAGGGGGAAATATAGCTACTGATAGTGAAAGCCCAGCCCTGACTCTGGCATGCTACACTTGGCAGGAACTGGGCACCAAGAGCCTCCCGACTGCCCTAAATCCTGTCATCGGTGTAGCAGTATCTGGCAGGATATAGAGCCAGTCGTGGAACCTTATGCTCAAACTAAAGTAGGTCATCACTTCCTGGAAACAAAGTCTGATCACCTTGTGCTTCCTGAAACAGCATATATCACTGTGAAACTAATGAATGCTCTACAGACTCACCTGTAGAAAGAAGCAAAGAACAGGATAGCTTAGAAAGCTGTTTTTCTCTTAGCTATACTCAGCTAATTCTACTAGTCACTCAGGACTGCTATTCAGTGTGCTTTTGTAAAATGAGATCAAAATTTGAGTAAGAGATGTGGCTGAGATTTTGTCCTGCATGAAGCCCAAAGCACTGAAGTTTGAGCGAGGGAAAGGGACTCTCCCCAGCGGATGGAAGATGGATTCTCTGACAGCGAGTGCTACTTCGCCCTGCTGCAGCCTTTAGTTTGGCACCTGGCTCCAGCTTCTGGGTCAGCTTCAAGGTGAACTCAACAGAGGTTGCTCTTGACTGTTTGGAGGAACAACCAGCCTTCCTTTTCCCTTTGCTAAAAGAAGTTCAGAGGCATTGCGGCCCGGAAGCGAGGTCTGTGACCCAGCCGCTTGTCATGAGTGTGTGCCACTGACAGAACCCCAAGCCTCCCAGCCACTCCTGATGGGGCTGCTCACACCGCAGCCACCCCATCACCAACCTGCACCTTCCTTGGAGGATTTAAATATGTTTGATTGCAAATGAATGTTTTTAAGTGTATTTAATGCAATTTTTCCTGTTCTCAACATGACCACCCAAGATTCAAACACAGAGATTGCCAAGTTGTTATTTTTTTCAGAACACCACCGATTTAAAAATCTGTCACAGCAGGGACTTGGGTTTTGTGCGGCCAACAGAGTGTTAATGTGAGAACGCCAGTTTAAAGAAAATCGAGTTTACTGGGAATAAAGCCTTATATAGGTCCACTCATTGACATTTCTAGTACTGAGAAAATGTCCTTGGTTGGCATTTGTAACACAAAACACTATAGAGTTGGTAAATATAAAGAAACCAATAACAAATTGCTGAGACAATCTTGAACCCAGATAGCGTTAGAAAGCTGAAAGCCCAATGAACTAACACTTTCACACTTAAACTCTGTGGATAAATCTTGCCTGTGGCTATAACAGATGGTCAGAGAAAAGTGCTTTACTATAATTAACTTTTCTGATTTAAATGAAGGAAAAATGTATTTATTAAAGCTGTTTGCTGCTTTATGCAGGTGCAGTGTTCAGTCGGCAAGAAAGTGGGAGGAATGGGGCGTGGTCTGTGTCTCCACCCGAGTCCTTCACTAAGCTTCTCGCTCTAATACTGCACTCTGTTTCTCCTTTTGTGCCCTGATTGTAACCCAAAATTTATGAACTAGAAAAGAATGTCCAGTTTAATAAGTTGCATTTTTTTTTCCTTAAGCACTTTATGCAGAACAATACATGTTCTTCTGGTAGTGTTTGGATAATATGATTTTAACACATGCTAATAAAAGCCAAGAAAAAATCATGGCAACTTCTAAAAAGGAGTCTGTTTTCCAAATGTCTAGAACATTAGGAAACATTAGAAGATACTGTGTACTGGCTTTTGGAACCTATGATTCTTGGTGAGTAAGAGGCCGGGAAGTGACTATATTTCAGAGCAGGGGCCGGTGCCCTGTGGGAGTTACAGCTACCCTACAGGGGCATCTGCAGCAAGCTGGGAACCCCTCTTCTTGCCTCCTGAAAGCAAGCAGACCCTCTACAGGTGGCCGCTCCCAGCCACCGGGACCTCCCCAGTGCTGTGTCTACTCCTTCCATCCTCTCCTCAGCCACATTTCTACTGCCACCACCCACTGGACTCAGGTCCCGAGCTTGGCGGATGACCAGCTGCGCTCTCTCTGCAGGGATGCCCAGGTGCTCTTTACTTACTGCACACTACTTCTTTTCCCCATCTCTAAAACGTAGAGAAGCATCTCCTATCTCTTGGGCTCCCTAGAAACAGAAAGCCAAGGACATCTACCCTAGAGCTTGGTGGAGGAATGGTGGTGAGGTGGTTGGCAGGGGAGGGAATTCCCTTGCCACAGGGCAAGCATGGAAGTGAGACCTGGGAAATGGGGGTCTGACCCCAGATTCTGATGGAGAACCGATGGGGAGAGGTCCCGACACCTTGCCACCTGGGATAGGGGCTGGTGCTGCCCCAGTCCTGCTCCTTTGCAGATTTCTCCTGCTTCCTGGGCAGAGAGGTGTGTGGGGGTTTCCAGCACGAGGCTAGTTGTGGCCTATGACCTGGCTTCTGGAGAAAAACTGAGGGAACCCCTGCCTCAAGGGCCATGTCTTGGCCTACCTAGCCACCTTTCCTGCTGTCTCTGCAGCCCTTGGCTCCTGGCCTTGGCTCTGCTGAGCAGTCAGCCCTCTCGCTGAGTGGAGGGCCAGAGCCAGTCCTTAGGTAGGAAGGAAGCTCTGTCTTTATTTCACGGGGCAGAGCCTGCCCTAGCGCTCATCCTGCATCCACTGGTTTGCTTCCATTGTAGGAAGCCAGGCCCAGGTCTCTGCCAAGGAGTTCCATCCTCAGTGTGGGCTGACGTTTTAGCCAGTCTCAGGAGGCTTCTCTCCTCCAACCCCACCCCCTGCCCCCATTCCTTCTGCCTTGAGCCTTCCAGACTCTGAGAAAAGAAATACTCTACCAAGTTCTAGATGGAAAGAGCACATCACCGGCTGTACCACTCTAGTGTCCCTTCCTGCCTTCCCTTCCCAGCCCCACTGCCCCCAGCTATTTCCTGGGAAGGCTTAAAGGTCATCTCAGACAACAACACACATCACCCCCACAGCCTCGGTTCCCCCACCTACTCATCTCCCCCACCTGCTTTTAGAGGCTTTGGTCACACCATTTCTCATCTCTCCAGTGATGGAAGATCCTTGGCTTCCTAGCTTCCGAGGAGACTTGCTACTCATTTCCTGCAGCCTGACTCATCCTTCTGTCCCCAGTGCCAACATAATATTGGCAAAAAGAGCAATGCACCTAACAAGAGTAGTCTTCTGGGAGCTAACTGTGCATTTAAAGAACTTCAAGTCATAAGCTAAGTCTTCTGGAGAAAACCAGCAAATGAGAAGGAGATCGCTAACATTTGTCTTGGGGAGTAGACAAACACAGCCTTTTCCTCAGCAAAGCGGATGCCTGGGCATAGTGAATTTACAAATAGATCACAGAGCAAACTAGCAGGAGGGAGTGGCTATCCATGTTAATATTCACGGGGGTAATAATAGTTAACATTCTCCTGAAAACCTCCAGTGACTGTCAAGGGCACACCCATGGAAGGATGGCTAAACCAGGTGATTTAGCGAAAGCTGGAGGCAACTTGGCTCCACTGGGAGCTCTCAGACTTTAAAAATTAGGCTGTAGCCAGAGTCAGAAACCAAAGAAATGGGGGAAGGGAGCGTCAAGAAAATGAGATGAACACTGGTTCCAAATGTAACTCCCAAGCATTGTTTTATGAACACGGCCTGATTCATGGAGAACCTCAGATGGGAGGTCAGGCGGCTTTGCGGGACAGCCTCTATGGCTTGGGCAGGCAGCGTGAAGACTAAAGCTGGTACCTGTCTGCCTCCATGTCGCTATGTCTGGA
Source organism: Lynx canadensis (assembly GCF_007474595.2). NCBI lineage: Eukaryota > Metazoa > Chordata > Mammalia > Carnivora > Felidae > Lynx > Lynx canadensis. The sequence continues at coordinate 33,902,888 of NC_044311.2, forward strand.
AATGTTGTAACCAATCTTTTTGTACTGTTTTCAAGTTGGTAGTTATCAGCTTGAACTCTAAAGTTATTTGATCTATAAATAGATTTATTATTGGGGAAACACTGTCCTGTGTAACTCATCCCCCAAGATGACACCCTGTCACACCAGGATACAATAACTGATGTCCATTTATTTTATAAAATCCCAGAAGTAGCAAAAAAAAAAAAAAAAAAGTATATGTTCTATATACTATTTAATAAGGCAGGAAAGTATATGTATTCTGTTTATTGTTCATGAGAGATGGCTAAACCAAATAAGTACTGGTGTGGAAAAGAGGTTCCAATTCTGGAGGTTTCCTTCTGTGCAGCTGATTGGAGCGCACAGACATTCCATCTTGTGGCCTCGTGGCCTCACCCTGGTCACATGCTCCAGAAAAGCTGCACAGCCGTCTCAGTCCGTGTCCTCAGGGAAGCGAAGCACCTCAGTGGGGCCCACCGCTCCTTCGGCCTTGTGGCCTGTGGGACGACAGATGTTCTGCAGGACTTCTGAAACCTAGCCCTGTCCCAGCCCTCTCTCCTACTCACCAGAAGAAGCAGGAAAAGGGGGTCTAACTACATCACAGAGGATGAAGTGAGGGGTCAGGGTGGAGGAAACAGCAGAGAGAGGCCCTAATAAGTATGTTAGGGACCAGGAATTAAAAATTAGAATGAAGGGCGCCTGGCTGACTCCGTCGGTGGAGCATGTGACTCTTGATCTTGGGGGTGTGAGTTCGGGCCCCATGTTGGGTATGGACGTTGCTTAAAAATCTTGAAAATAGGAAAATGAGTTATTTGTTGAGCATTTAATATGGGTCAGGCCCCAGGCTAAGAACTTGAATATCCTTTGTCTCCTTTCATCTTCACGACAGCCCTGTGAGGAAGATCGCTATTGTGGAGATATTACAGGGCTAATAATGAGTCTGTCATTATCTCCATTTCACAGATGAGGAAACTGAGGTCCAAAAAAGGTAAGTAACTTTCCCGAGGCTATTCATCTGGTAAATAGTGGAGCCAGGATCCAAACCCAGGACTGTCTTGTCTCCAGGGCCCTTGACCCCTGACCCTTAGCAGAGAAAGTGCCGGGTAAGTTGGAAAGCACACGGTGCTCCTGACGACTGAGGAAGCCTGGCCCATTAAACAAATGAGCAGAACATCAGCACCCTGATGAGGCTGCTTCAGAGTCCTGCTCCCAGGAGGCTGTGCACTTATTCCCACAGTGTGGTCTGGCTCAGACCCCTGGGTAATTGTCCCCTTTGCTCATCATCACTTGGCCCAGAAGTCAGGCTCATGATCTCCCAACACTGTCCGCAATCGCTCCGATGACTATTCCCCAGCCAGGCTGCTCTCCTCCTCCCCCAGACTTGGCCCTGAGTTAAACTACTTGTTTCCAATTACCCCCCAAAAGGACAGAGATGTGCCTGGCCCTGGACACCTAAAGGAATGCACCATGGGCTGTCTCTGAGGGTGGGTCCCTAGAGGAAAGCTGGCCCTAGCAGTGCCACTGTCACCCCAGTCCTCCTAGGAGGGGAATGGCTTTGCGTGTGTCAACCTGGGTCTGTCTGATCCGCCTAAAGCTGCACTTGGCCATGATCTCTCTACGCCCTCCACACCCAGCCTGTCCCTCTGCTGGCAGCTGCAGGGATTAAATGAGGGCTGGTGCTGGCCAGCTCCCATCCCAGACCACCTATGTTCTTACTCAGCCAGATTCAGATCTTGAGGAGACCGTGAAGATATAAAACACTTAGGTAAATATATTGGTTAAAAGTCAAACGTTTGTGTACAAGTATGTTGTTACCATTTCAGATCTGCACGCAGTCTTCTCCCAGGAATCCCACCCTCACGTCCTTTGCTTTTCCCAGGATTCTTAGCCCCTGGCCCCTTCACCTCAGGCTCAAACCACAGATACCCAACTCGGCGGCAGGGGCATTCCGAGTGAGGCCTACTTCTAGTTGTGGAGTGAGGTAAGTCACATGCACTCTGGACCCCTTGGGTTTCTCACCCAGATTTGGAGGTGGAGATGACCCCGCACACTTTTCCCAAAAAGTGGGGGCTGAGGGATGCAAGAGTCACAGCAGGCTCAGGGCCCTTCTGTGTAACGATCTACCACTCAGCAACCCTACCAAGGGTCTGGCGTGGGGTGTGTGAAACACACAGGAAGTGAGGAAGTGACATCTGGCCTCTGGCTTTGGAGCACAATTCTAGAAAGCTAGATAAATTTTCTCAGCAGTTTCCACAAGAAACTGCAAAAGTAACTTTGCAATGAAAATATGACTCCAAAGTAAGAATAGAGAAAAAAAAAAAAAAAAAAAAGTAATGCGGTATTAAAAAGCCACATCATTACAAAACAGATCAGGACTGCTACTGAGGTTATATAATGGGCCCTTCACCAGACAGGACCTTATTAGATTGAAGACCTGACTGCCACATAATCATCAGCACCCCCAGCTTACTTGCTGTAGATGTAATAAAGACCAAACTGCCTTGATGACTTACCCAGAGAGGCTTCTAGAACTTCGTCTGAAAACTTAAAAGTGGGGAAGAGCAATGCCAGTTCTCTGTTGGCGTCGTCTCTGTCCTGGCTTCCGTGGACTGCGTTAAAGGGCATTTCTGTGCCGTACTGAGCGCGGAGACTGGGAACATTGGCAAAATGCACAAGAAACATTTGTTTCATTTGAGGAGAAATGTTTTGCTCTCTGGCAACATGGTCACCAGCTACCAGTTAGCACGCTGCATTTCTGTGGAATGGCTTTCTCTCTTTTGGAAATGCCAAGAACAGCAGCAAGGATAGTAGCTGACATGTATTCCATTGTGATTTCTCTGCACGTTGCCAGGTGCTTCACATACATGATCCCATTTCATTTGTGCCACACTTCTATGAGGGACGCTCTGTCGTGATTCTCAGTTTAAGTATGCGTGAGTCATGGTGTAAGCTCAGGAGCTGCCATTTTGTTGATAGCACCACTCGGGACTAGCACCCTGCCAAGAGCTTAATGTAGGTGTTCATAGTTAATCTGTCAGTAACCCCGAAAGATAATACTAACATTTCTAGGGCTTCCTTTGTGTCAAGCACTGTTTTGAGTACTTGATATACATGTATATACACACATATATACACATACATATACTCTCACACACACATACACATTCAATCCTCACATCAGTGTCTGAGGCATTGTAGCACCCATGATTGAGATGAAGAAATTGAGGCACAGAGGGATTAATGCATGGCCCAAGGACGTGCTCTTTACAACACTGTGGCCTCCCATAATAGGCATCGTGATCCCATTTTACAGAGGAGACAACTGAGGCTCAGAGAAAGGACTTGACTGAATATGCAGCAACCTAGGATCTGAACCCTGGGCTGTCTTACTCATCCCACATATGAATGTTCATATATGAATGTTCTGGCCCTGACAACTACAAGGTACAACTGCAGCTACTTAGTCTCTTGCTCATTTCTTTCCTGTTGGCTGGGCTTCTCTTAGCTTCAAAGACAAGATGATGGATTTGGCATTGGCAATGCCAGGCTAAATACAGGGCCAAGGTAGCCTAGTGCAGTGTGCAGAACAGGGTGCTCAGACTCCAGGGAGCCTTAGGACACCCTGGGAGGGGAGGAAGGTAGAGGGGGTTGAGTCTGCAATGCCGACCCCTAGGTCCTGCCCAGAGTCTCTGACTTGGCAGGCTTTGGTGGGGCCCTGCAATCTGTATTTCCTGGATGAGTTGTGCGTGTGGTTCTGGGATCACACTGGAAACCTCTGGCTGCAGAGAGAACAGTGAAGACTGGATCAGAGGGAGAGGCCTCCTCAGGGCTGCCTCAAATGTGTAACTCTCAGGGTCTCTCCAAATATATATAAAGGGGGAATTCAGGGCTGAATAGAGGGCAGGGCTCTTGGCTTCCTTGGGTTCAGGTTTTAAGATGAACGAAAAGACCACAGCTGGTGACGTCACCTGTCAGGCTGCTCCCTCCTTGCCACATCAGGGTCACAGGGCCCCATGAGCGTTCGCCAGGCAGTGATCACATCCTCAGTGCCCTCAGTCCTGGTGAGTATCAGGAGGTGGCTCGGTCCACTGCACATGTGATGCACCAGCTTCTCAAATGCCTCCTAGCACAAGGAGAGGAAACAGTGACCTGGGTCCGGGGCCCTGGGGCCAACAGTGGGTCAGTGGGCCCATCCCTCCACAGGACAGGAGGGGTTCAGTGAGCAGCCTTGCCACCAGCCAGCATGCGCACGGAAGGCCCACGGAGGGGTGGTGGTGATGACCAACCACACCCAGAGAACCCAGATGAAGGCAAAGGCAGGACAACCCCGGCTGCCCGGTCAACCCTGGCTGACAACCATGACGCCTCTTCCCCCCACCCCCACCAGACACACACATCTCGCCTGAGAGGGGGGCTATGGCCAAGCTAGGTTGGCCAGGCCTCCCTCTCAAGCAGGGGAGTCATAAGCAGAAGAAAGTGTTTGAATCTGAGTTGTCCAACAGCAGCACCTAAAAGTGACTGTCCATGGAACTCCACTCCTAAGGTCTTGGTCCTTCTCCCCAACACCTTCTTATTCAAGTCCTTCAACTGTCTTCTTCAGTTCTGGGAGTTATGGAGTAGCCTTCCAGTAAATTCTTTATTTTATTACTTAAGTTAGAATCAAAATCTCTTCCTTGCAACCAAAGAACTTTAACCTGATACAGGCTATAATCATTATTCTGAGAGCAAATTCATATTCTTGTTCTTCGTAATACTCTGCTTTCTCCCAAACTAATATCAACCTATAAACATAATGTTGGAGAAAGAAAGAAATGAGATTATGTCGGATGTATGAAAGCAGATGAGCTGACCTCCCCAGCTTTGTGTTGATAGAAAAGTCGCATTTCTGCCTCTGTCATGGTTCTCTCTTCATTTGTTAGAATGTCAAAACCGGCTTCCAGGATCTGTAAAAAGACACATATATGATGAAAGGGTAAGTCAAGCCCAAATTCATATCTAAATGTGTTGAGAAGTAAAAGATAATGGGAAAGGTAACATTAAAAGCGGAGACCCTCTGCCTCTTCGTATCTGTTCTAAATGGATTTAAAATGTTTAACTTACTTAAGTGGAATTGTAGTTAAAGCTTCTCAGAAGCCTTTTCCCACCAGCACACGGCTGTACGATGTCCGCCCCTGCTTTTCCACCAGAAGAGAGACATGAGGGTGTCTGTCGGGAAGCTTTGTCTCTCTTACCTTCATAATAATCTCATCAGTCTTTCCGTGGACCACTGCGTCTGGCTTAATGATGGCCAAGGTGCAGGTCTTCCCCCATGGCGCTGCAAAAAGCCGAGGATGGTGCTCTCAGGTGCTGGGTTCACAGCAGCCATCTCTGAGGCTCTCACGGGGCCATCCGCAGGGACCATGCTGCCTCTGCACTCAGCTCCCGGGTCCCCCCACCCTCCTGGCCTCTTGACTGTGCCTCTGCACACTTGGACTCTAGTAGGGGCACAGGTCTGGCTGCAGACCTCAACCTAGCTACAAGGGACAGGAACGTGGTTGAAGGGGGGCTGGGAGGGGGTGGGGAGGGAGGAGGGGAAGAAAGTGGGGAAGAGATCAGAGACCACTGAGGAGCAGAACTCCAGAAACAACTTAAAGAGATGGCTTGGAGTCCAAGACACCTGGAGTCGAGGTCACACAAGCCTGGCCTCCGTTGTGCCTTCCTGTCACCCTGTGACACCCTGTCACCCTGTGGAAGAGCTGCCTTCCAGCAACAGCCCTTCTGACTCCTGCTTTCCATTCTGTCAGGTCAAGTTGTTCTCTCATAGTAAAGGTTCGGGAATAACTGTGAGGCCCAGGAGTGTGAAATCTATGAGTTGATACTTGGTGTGAGGTTGTGGGGTGAGAAGGTGTTCGGTACAGCTGACTTTTGGACATTTTAGAAGAAAAGGTGAAAATACGAAGTGAGCTCTTTAGCTCAAATGAAGACCAAGGCAACACCAGCATCACTGCTTGAAATTCTACCCTCCATTTTAGTAGGTGGGACTTTTCCTGATGCATGGTAATTGCCTTGAAAGTCATACTGATTATACTTGAATGATCAGCTGAAGTCCGAGTGGTGCTGAAGATGCCAAGAAAGGGCAGAAGGGAGATCTGACAGTGTGTTTGAAGTCAGGTGATCGGAAACAAAATGTTTCATGGTTAATCTTCCCAGAATTCAGATTGCCCAAAACACTGATGACTGATAAGGTGTTTTTTTTTTTTTTAAGTTTATCAATTTTGAAAGAGAAAGAGAGAGAGAGAGTACAAGGAAGGGGCAGAGAGAGAGAGAAGCCCAAGCAGGCTCCGAGTTGTCAGCGCAGAGCCCGATGCACGGCTCGAACCCACAAACTGTGGGATCATGACCTGAGCTGAAATCAAGAGTCGGACACTTAACCGACTGAGCCACCCAGGCACCCCTACTCATAAGGTTTTTAAAAACTCAGATTTAAATATCTGAGTCTGCTTTGCCTTTTCACCTTGCTTATTGGCTCTATACTCACCCATGTCCTCATCGTCACCACTGTCCTTGTCACAGGTGAAGCATCCATCTTCATCAGACAGAGCCTCGTCTCTAATCTAGGACAAATTGGTCACAAACAGAAAGTAGTTAGCTAATTAAAATTACCACAAAGACCTTCAGAAGCCTACAGAAGCCAAAAAAGTAAAGGCCCAAAATGCAGAGCCAAAAAAAAAGGAGGTCAAGATCATCAGCCTTGGAAACTTTACAAGATCCTTTTTAGTGGCCGGATGATGGTGGGGGTGAGGGTGTTCAAAGACAAAGAAATCTATGCTGATCTTAAGGTTTAGATTCTGTCCATTTCCACAAGCGCCAAGTAGAAAAGATGAAATCGAGAGTTGGCAAGAAGACGAAGGAATAATCGACACGCAAGGAAATATTAAGCAATTGGCTGCACCATGCAAGGAAGTAGTAAAGACAGAGATCATTCTCTCTCCACAGGGAAAATGCGTGATTTTCTGGGGAAAAAATATGATTGATTCTAACCCACTCTATAAAAATAGGGGTTTGCTACTTGGAATTGAATATGAAAACTTGAAAAACGAACACTAAGCTACGTTAAGGCTCGTTGGACAGAGCTCAAAGCACCAGGAAATACCTCTATCTAAGGTGGTGTTGATTTTCAAAGGCAGCCACTTATTTGTGAAAAACTTGTAGTCTGTGTTATCGTGGAAATTATCAAAATCACAAGCTATGCTGATCCTATTTCTCATGTGAATGACAGCTTAATTTCTAAACTAAAGAAACAAACCCTCGGGGGATCACAAGTAAACCTTTCAGGAATGGGAGGTGAAGGCAGGCCACCAGGGGTGAGTCACCCTGAGGCTGACTTCTTCTATCCACTACTTGACTCCATAACTTTATTTTCATTTCTGAACTCATTGTGAGGGTTCTAGAAACCCCTGTTAAGAATTGAAGTGGGGGATGAGAGGGACATAGATAAATGAAGATCAAGTGTTTTGGAAGAAGGGGGCACCTTTTTTAAAAGAAATCTCTCAGGGGCACCTGGGTGGCTCATTGGGTGAAGTGTCAGCTGTGCTGTCAGCTCGGAGCCTGGAGCCTGCTTCGGATTCTGTGTCTCCCTCTCTCTCTGCCCCTTCCCCACTCGTGCTCTCTCTTTCTCTCTCTCAAAAATAAGTAAAACATTTAAAACAATTTTTTAAAGAAGCCTTTAAAACCCATGCCAATGCTTCCCCCTGAGCCCTCAAGGGCCCCCAGAGGGAGGCATTTAATGAAGCTTTCCACTGACAGCTCCAGGAGAATTAGTGGGGGAGGGAACAAAAACATGGAGTTTGCCGCTCTGGGAGTGCTCCTTACCACTTTCCGTTCGCAGCCTTCAGCCAGCACCTTCTTTTCAGCCTCCAGCTGCTCCAGGATGGTTTTCTGCAGTAGCGGGGCATTTGCTCCTCTAACCACCGCCACCAGTGCTCCGCCCTAGAACGTGGTACACACGCGCTACTCAGACCACTTGACCTCGTCTGCACAGATCTCACTCTCTTCCAAGAGACTGTGAGTGTCCAGGAGTTTTGCTTAGGAGCAAGCCCAAGGTCGAGGCCGCCATCCGCTTCTCTGCCCTCTACCCCGTGTCTCTCCTTTCAACTTCCTTCAGGGAGGGACACCTGGGCGGCTAAGCGTCCGGCTCAGATCATGATCTCACAGTTCTGTTCGAGGGATCAAGCCCCACATCAGGCTCTGCATAGGGCTCTGCACTGACAGCACGGAGTCTGCTTGGGATTCTCTGTCTCCCTCTCTCTCTGCCCCTCCCCAGCTCATGCTGACTCCTGCGCGCTCTCTATCTCAAAAATAAATAAACATTAAAAAAAAAAAAACTTCAGGAAAATGCCAGGGGAGGGGGAGAGTTAGTTAAGGGAGGAGCAGGGCACACTAGGTCGTGAGTGATGAAATGTGGCCTATACGTGGCTTGTCCACTGGACAAATGTCTACTGAGCACTTGGTATGCCAAGCACCAAGATAGAGGCAACAGATATGAACACTAAACCTGAAAAGCTTAGTTGCCTCAATGACTGGGAAGTCAAGGGGTAGAGAGGTGGTGATACCAAAGAAAAAATTACAATAGAATACGATCATTGCTTTAAGAGGGAAATGTACAGGGGGCGCCTGGGTGACTCAGTTGGTTAAGCGACCGACTTCGGCTCAGGCCATGATCTCACAGTTTGTGAGTTCGAGCCCCGCGGGGGCTGTGTGCTGACAGCTCGGAGCCTGGAGCCTGCTTCAGATTCTGTGTCTCCCCCTCTCTCTGCCCCTCCCCTGTTCATGCTCTGTGTCTGTCTCTCAATAATAAACGTTAAAAAAAAATTAAAAAAAAAGGGAAATGTACCGGATGCTTGGCATTCAGGGCAAGAAGGGATTCCCAGCTCCACCTGGGGTGGTCAAAGGAGACTTCACAGTGGAGGTGCCATTTGGGGTGACATAAGTTCCCTGTTTTGACCTTTTTGGCAGTCTCTGCATATTACTCACAGAAGCTAGCAGAAAGTGGGCCTCCCCCATTTCCACCCTGCCCCTCAGTGGCCCTCAAGAGGGTGAGAGGTTGGACCCTGCTGCCTTCACACCTGTTCCCACAGTCCGATATGATTTATGATTTACACCTTAATCACTACAGGCTCAAGCAAACCCCTGTGACAGATCCCATTTCTGCACCTGTGCTCCGCTGTCACTTTGGCTCCTTCCCACTTCTCCCGCCATCCCCACCCATGTTTCAGCACATAACTGTAGTCTTCCATCAAAAATCAACGCTCAGCGGGGGCGCCTGGATGGCTCAGTCGGTTAAGCGTCCGACTCTTGGTCTCAGCTCAGGTCATGATCTCACTGTTGCATGAGTTCAAGCACCACATCAAGCTCTGTGCTGGCAGTGCAGAGCTTGCTTGGGATTCTCTCTCCCTCTCTCTCTCTCTCTCTGCCCCTCCCCTGCTTGCACTATCTCTGTCTCTCAAAATAAATTTAAAATCAGTGCTCAAATAATGTTTACCATAAGCTTCCAATTTGGAATGCTTACAGCGCTGAGCACAGGAGCCCAAAGGTTTCCAAGCTAAACAACCCTGTCCTGGCTGTCAGGAGATGGGAGTGGGTTGGCCTCAGTTCCCCCAACTGTACAGGGCAGGGGCGGGAGTCAGGAGTAGCCTACCAATCAGTTGCCTTCAGGGCCTCAGCTAGGAAGCCAGGTGTGAGGTGGTGGGCCCTGAGGGGCGTGGGGCCAGGGCACGGATGTCACACCCAAAAACATCCAAATTATTTTTGAAAACACTGAACTACTTGGCTTTCCACAATAGTCCCTTTCATTTCCGAATTTCTGTAAACATATCTTCACATCTTATGGTTACATAAAAGTGAATGCGGAGGTTGTCTACCCCATTAAAGGAGTACGTTTGCTGAAGGCTCCTCTCTTATAGAGCAGAGAATAGAAATCTTGAAACCCCGTGCTCTGATTGTGAAGCATCAGTCAAAAGTGTCCATGAGCCAGGAGCATACGCATTTGAGTGACTCCCGTTCTTTCCCACGTACAGCCAGTCAGGAAGGCTGCTGAGCCCAGAGTGACCATCAGGAGCTGTGTCTTCCCAGCCCCCTCCACCAACGAGCAAGGCCACCATCCTAGGCAGGGACCTGCATTACCATGACTTAAGTACATCTATCCTCACCCCAAATAACAAATGCAGTCAAGGAGAAAATGCTCACTTGTCTGGATCAGTGAAGCCACTTGGTGACTTTCAGTGAGAAGCCTCCCTCTGAACCCTAACGATCTGCACAAGTTCTGGTTCTGGTTCTGAAAATATACTTACTGCATAAAACAGAAAGGTCGGCTCACATCTCCCTCGGTATTTTTCAAGGGCATCAAGACAGTCTGCTTCTGCCTAAAGAAAACAAGCTGTCAGGAGGGCTCTGGGGTGCCAGGGACGCAGGGGCACGATGGTGGGAGAACCACACAGGACAATAGACACACAGGCACACACCCCATATATCCCCATAAACACACACACACACACACACACACACGCACACACACACACACAGAGGCCATGTATATATACACACATATCCCCCACACACACACCACCCCACACGTAAACACTCATATACACACACCCTTCCCTCCACTCACATACACACTGTGACTGCCCCTACCAGGTGAGGCCCTGCCTTGCTCTCATGCCTTTCCTTCTAAGGTCTTTTCATCAGAATAACTTTGCTGTCAACATATTGGTAAAACTTGTTGACGGTGTGCTTTTTTGAAGAATAACACAAGGAGGAAGCCAGGGTTTCTCTTGCTCCCCAGCCAGCTGCTGCTCCAAACCAGGGGGCTCCACTGCCTGACATCCTACTACTGCCAGCAATGAAAGTCCCCAGACTTTGCCTTCGGTGTCTGATAAACCCTGTGCAGGGGCCTAACACTTCCCCATGCAGCCATCTCCCTCCCACACTCTCTCCAGAAGTGTCAGAAGGTCAGTGTGTACAGAGTATATTTTCTCCTGCGGTCTGCCTATGCACCTCTAATCCATGCGGCATATCGATCGTCTCTTGCACACTTTTCTGGAATGTATTCCCATTTCCATACGTTCATCCAAGCGAATATTTGCTAGAAGTTCCCCATGATGGAGCAGAGCACAGAGATCTTCAAATGCCGTGCTCTGGGAATAAGACTTCAGAGTCTACAGTGTTGATGAGCCAGAAGGAGCACACGTGTTGAGTGACACGGACCCCTTCCCTGTGCACAGGGTCAAGAGATGCCCAAGCCCAGAGTGGTTGTCAGAAAGGCGGGGGTGGGGGTAGGAATCTTCATCTCTAGAGAAACTGTAAGCATCTATGACCGATGACCAAAAAATTCATAACCGATGCCTTTTCAATGATCTGGAAAAAGCAGCTCCTGATTCCTGTTCCTGCTTTTAAGTGTTTAATTATTTTACAGTGTTGTATGATGCTCTGCTGGGGGAGGATCTTACTAAGGCAAAATGCAGAAGGTCCAGGCCAACCTCGATCCTCATCTTCTGGAAGAGGCTCACCACGGGTTTGCAGGGGCCACACCACCCTTGATAGACGTCGACAACTACATGGAACCAAGAAGCAGGAACGATCAGTGGGCACCAGCATTCACCACATCAGGCAAGATTTATACCTGCAAATTCTAACTTCTCTCCAGTGGACATCTATTTGCAGGGTTCTTTAATGGTCAAGGGATTCATTATCTTGTTAGAGTAGAAGCAAGCATGGGGACGGACAAACTGCCCCTCATTCTTACGAACTCAGTGTTTTGAATTCTAAACATGATGGAGTAAGTGTGGTAGAAAACAGTTTTCTTAACGTGGATCCTTTACCTGAAGTAATTTTCAGGCTTCTTTCAAGGTCAATCAGGCCCTCCATAAATATTTGAAGTGTACTAACACTGTATTTTTTTAAAGTTCATTCATTTTGGAGAGACAGAGAGAGAGTGGGGAGGGACAGAGAGAGAATCCCAAGCAGGCTCTGCATGTCAGCACGGAGCCTGACGTGGGGCTTGAACCCACGAACCACAAGATCACGGTCTGAGCCAAAATCAAGAGTTGGCCCCTCAACCGCCTGAGCCTCCCAGGCACCCCAAACTATTTATTCTAAAAGAAAGAGGTCACTGTAAGTGGCCTGTCAGCATACAAATTACTCTTAGCTGCTTTGATAATAAACACAGTTGAGACATTTTCCCCTGATGGATTAAAAGCCACTTGTTTTGGGTAAAGGAGAGTTTTATTTACTTTATAAAAATCAACAGTGTTCTCCTAGAAAGTGTACCTGATAGATACCTAAGGGAAACTTGCATACTTTTTCGGTCGTTTGTCCCACCCAGTCTCTGGAGTGTCAGGACTGGGTGTGAGGGAACCCTCTTGCCTGACTGCACTAGGCCACAGGGCCTGTAAGGAAAGCTAAGCAAGCTAAGCCAACACATGTGCACCAGATACATGCGAGACATGCCCAGCCCGATCATGACACAAAAAGTGCTAGCTTGTGTGAAGTTCAAAGAGATGAAGTAACTAGCCCAAGGTTTAAAAAAAGAATAATTAAATCTTCAAGCAGTAGAACCTAGTTTTTTCTTCCCTCCAAAATGTTTATTTATTTATTTTGAGAGAGAGCGAGAGACAGAGGACAAGCAGGGAAGGGGCAGAGAGAGAGGGAGACAGAGAATCCCAAACAGGCTCTGTGCTGCCAGTGCAGGAGTAGAACCTAGTTTTGAACCCAGGTTTGTCTGATGCCATATTACATGCTCTTTCAACTACTCCAGGAAATAAACAAGATGCATGAATTCAGGAGCATCAGTTTCAGCCAAGCAGCATTGTTTTGCAGGGGAAAAGCGAGAACCAAGTTGGGTGTGGGAGGGATGAGGAAGCCAGGCTCAGAGGGGGATCTGGGGGTGGGAGGAAAGGAAGGGAGGAATCCATGAGACTTGGAAAGGGAAGGGAAAGATGGATGGTGAAAGTCACCTGGGCATGGAAAGGACTCCACCTTGGAGCCTGGCAGAGGAAAAGAACTGGGTGGTGGCAGGGAGAGACCATTTGGGGGAGGGAGAAAAGTGAACTAGATTCTAGACATGCTGGGTTTCCAATATGAACCAGAGAATCTAAGACCAGTGGTCCCAAAGGCAACCAGACACCAGCAGGGGCAGGAGACAGATTTGGGCCTCCTGGGCACCCAGGTGGAGGATAAGCTCTGGGTTTCTCTGAGGACAACAGCAAACAGGATTTGCACCCATGGTTCAGCTTCCCAGCTCCTCTGGCACTCCCTGGCTCTCTGGGCAGTGGTGGCGACAAAGGCACGCTTCACAAGGTTATGAGGGAGACCAGGACTGGAGAGGAAGTATAGCAACAGTTTGAGAGACAGGAAGGAAAACAGGGAAGACATCTGGAAGGAAAGAAATGGCAGAGAAAATGAAAAGGGGTGTGTGTGTGTAAATCTGAATAGACTTGCATGTTTGAAGGCAGATGAAAATGATCCAGCAGAAGGCAGGACTTCCAAGACAGGGGTTGATTTTGGAAGCAAATTTCTGACAGCTCTAGAAAGAAGGAAGAGCCTGATAAGAAGGGAAGGATGAGCCCCTGCTGCCTCCAGTCAGCACAATTCCCTGGCACCGCTCAGAGCAGGGCTTGACAGAGTCCACACCCAGCAGACGTCAGCTCTGATCACGTAGGGTGCCTGGAACATGGCAACTTCTTAAAGAATGATGAGAGGTAATGCTTGTTTTGCCCTAGAGCCATGTTCTGGTTGTACAGACGAGACACGCACACAAAATAGTTGAGACCTGGCACCATCAAAAAAGCTGTGTAATCCCTCAAGTAGTGGAGCGTGGCAAGACTCACACATACACTCAGCGAGATTTAGCACCCACTCTGCACCAGGCCTGGGCAAGTCGGCTACGGACCGAGATGAAAAAGACGATGCCCTTAGAGATTAGGGGGAAAGCCACCCGTGCTCCTCCAGACAGGGGCCACACCAAGCTGGATGTGTGCGGGAGGGTAGAGACTAAGACAGAGTCCCACCCTGGAGCCCAGGTGACTCCCAGGGGGAAGTGACCATGCAGAGGTTCTGGAAAAATTGCATGCAAGGCAGCTGCTTTGGAGCTGGGCCTGGGAATGAGGGTGATGTCTCCAGGTTGTGATGGGGCCATGGCATTCCAGGGAGTAGGAACAACATGGATAAAAGTAAAGAAGTGGGGAGACTTGTGGCATGTTCAGGAAACAGGTGGGAGCTCAGGGCATATCTCAGGGAACAGTAGGTGAAGGGACTGGAAAGAAAAATTGAGTCATGGGAGGGGGGGAAGGGGCCTTGAATGCTGAAGTCACTTGGGGCAGGTGGTGCTGGGGACAGATGAGAGCAGAGACAAGCCGGCTGAGCAGTGTATTTATAGGTAGAAGTGAGTGGATACACAGAGAGAGGGGAGCCCAGAGGTATGCATGGTAAATGAGGAAGAGAAAGGAATAGTAGGGGCAGTTGTGGTAGGCAGCTTCTCAGATGTCACCAGGGATTCCTGCCTCCTGGGGTTTATGCCTTTGTGTAACCCCCTGCCCTTGAGTGCAGGCTGGACCTAGTGACTGGCTTCTAACAAACGGAACAGGGCAAAGCGATGGGATGTCACTTCTGAGACTCAGTTACAAAAAGGCTATGACTTTCATAGGTCTCTCCCTCCTCTTCTCTCCCTCTTCCCCTAGGGAAGAAAGTTACTGTGTTGTAAGTAGCCTGATGGATAAACTGATAGCGAGAACTTGATGTCTCTGGCCAATAGCCAGCAGGATCCTGAGTCCTGCCAATAGCCACGTGAATGAAGTTGGAAATGACTTTTAAAGATCTGCCAAAGCCACATGACGGAGCTTGGAAGCAAACTGGACTCTAGTTGGGCTTGACATTCTCTGTCTCGCTCTTTCACTGCAGCCTGGTGGGAAAGCCCAAACCAGAGGCTAAGCAACACCTGGATTCCAAATCCACAGAAACTGTGGGATAATAAATGTTCGTTGTTTTAAGCTACTAGGCTTTGGGGTAAATTGTTGCACAGCAATAGATAACATACAGGACAACAGGGACGAGGAGGCCCAGGGATGGTGGCTCTGCTGTTTCCTAATGACTGTGCAGTCCCCTGGTTCCCATCCCTTGGGAGGTCTAGCTCTCCTACCAGCCCCTGAGTTCCAAGAGATTCTCACATTCCTAACCATACATTCCCCTTTGTGCCTCATGTAATCGGAAGAGGTTTTCAGGGGCACCTGGGTGGCTCAGCTGGTTAGAGCATCCAACTCTTGATTTGGGCTCAGGTTATGATCATGGTTCGTGAGTCTGAGCTCTGTTTCAGGCTCTGTACTGATGCAGAGCCTGCTTGGGATTCTGTCTCCCTCCCTGCCCCTCCTTCACTTGCTCTCTAACTCTCTCTCAAAACAAACAAACAAACAAACAAACACAAACAAACAAACAAACTTTTTTTTTTTTTTAAAAAGGTTTTCGTTCCTTAACACTAAACAGCACTTGGGTCTGACAGTCAGCTTTAAAACAAGGGAACCCTGTTTTCCGACAGTACTGACTGCTTTCCTGAACTGACAGATGATCAAGCCAGATATATATACACACAAAGAATTTAACCTCGTCCTTTATCTATGAAACTCAAGATTATAGGAAATGGCATTCATTGCAGCCTTTCTCTTCATGGTTCAATATGCTGTTTAGCAATTTTGAAAAGGATGGATCTCAAAAATTATCTTAAATTACCAGTTAGTCCTTTGGAACTGAGCATTTCCTCCCAAAGCTCCTGGGTGCTGATGTTAACCTACCATCAAAGAGAACAAAGGCTGTATTAGTGAGGGCATAGATGGGGAAATGATTTGATGTATTTATTCCAGATACCTACCTACTTCTCTCTCTCCCTCTGTCCCTCCCTTTCTCCCCAAAATAGGTACAAATACACAGCTCAAGCTGTCTTCTTTCCCCAAGCTACCTTTCTCTTTTTCTCTCTTCCTGTCTCCATCTCTAGGAATCACCACTAACCTAAGAAAATCTCAATTTATATATATATATATATATATATATATATATATATAGAGAGAGAGAGAGAGAGAGAGAGAGAGAGAACACACAAGCACACATGCACGTGCATCCGTGAGCAGGAGAGGGGCAGAGAGGGGGAGACAGAGAATCCCACAAAGGCTCTGAGCTGTCAGCACGGAGCCCAGCTCAGGGCTTGATCCCAGGAACCATGACATCATGACCTGAGCCAAAACCAAGAGTCAGGTGCTTAATGGTCTGAGCCATCCAGGTGCCCCTCAGTCAAATTTTTTTTTTTTTTTTTTGGTAAATAAATTTTTAAATGTTTATTATTTATTTATTTATCTTCATCTATTTTTTTAACTTTATTTTTTATTTTTTAGAAATTTACTTCCAAATTAGTTAGCATATAGTGCAACAATGATTTCAGGAGTAGATTCCTTAGTGCCCCTTACCCATTTAGCCCACTGCCCCTCCCACAACCCCTCCAGTAACCCTCTGTTTGTTCTCCATATTTATGAGTCTCTTCTGTTTTGTCCCCCTCCCTGTTTTTATATTATTTTTGTTTCCCTTCCCCCTCAGTCAACTTTTAAAAATAGCTTTTTCTTGTTGCTTGTCCAAAAAACAACATATAGAATTGTATTGTGTCCATAAAATGTCCATAAATAGTACCATACTGTAGATATCTTTTTGCAACTTTTGTGCTCACTCAAATCAAGTTTTAACATTTATGTAAATTTATACACAGAGAGGGATTCATTCATTTTTTTTTCTTTTTCTTTTTATGTGCTCTTGAGCTATAATTCATGTACAGTGAAATGCGCAGAACTAAAGAGTTACAGTTCACCAAGTTCAGGCAAATGCACTCACCCAGGTCTTTCCCATCACCCCCAAAAGTTCCTCTGTCTTCTCCCAGTCACCCGTGCTCCCCACCCCAGGTGAACCCTGATCTGCTGTCACAGTACATTTGTCTCTTCTAAAGCCTCCTATAAATGGAATAATGCAGCATGTATGGTTTTGTGCTGGTTCCTCTCGGTGTATTTGGGGTGCATCTGTGTAGTTGCGTGCCAGTAGTTCATTTTTATTCTTGAGCATATTCCATCGTATGACTGTATTGTAATTTGCTTGAAGGACATTTGGGCTACGTCTAGTTTGGGGCCATTATAAACAAAGACTTACAACTTGTTACACCTTTTTGGACTCATGTTCTCCTCTGTCCTCAGTAAGTAGATGCTCAAGGAGTGGCGTGGCTGGGACATAGGGCAAATGTATGTTCAGTTTAGTAAGAAACTGCCTGCGCTTTTCCCAAAGTGGTTGTACCCATTTTAAATTTTCATCAGCAACGTGTAAGAGTCCTGGTTGCTCCACATTCTCACCAAAATGTAGTGACGTCATTCTTGTAAATTTTAGCCACACTAATGGTAATGTAGCAGTATCTCATGGTGGCTGTAGTTTCATTTCCCTGATGACTGATGGTGTTAAGCGCTGTAAATTATTAGATAATGCTTATTAAAAAATAAGCATTTATTAAAATAAGCACTATTTAGTGTGCTTATCATTTATGTATCTTGAGAAATGCCCACTGGTCTGTCCATTTTCTTTATTGGACCGTTGGCCTTTGTATTATTTGATTGTACTGTATATCTATATCACAAAGATGCTCTTACATTCCAGAAGCTTTATAATTTAAGCTTTCACATTTAAGTCTGTGAGCTACCTGAAATTAATTTTTGTCTGGATTGTGAGGGAAGGATTGACGTTAATTTTATTTCCACGTAGAGGTACATTTGTTTCTGCAAAACTTTTATTTTTCTCATTAAATTGCTTTAGCATCTTTGTTGAAAAACAGTTGACTACATAAACATGGGTTTATTTTGGACTTTATTCTGTTTCATTGACCTATTTTCTATTCTTTTGCCAACACCACCCTATTCTGATTACCGTAACTTTGTAAAAAGTCTTGGAATCAGGCAGTGTGGGGCTTCCATATTTGTTCTTCTTTCTCAAGATTGTTTGATTATTCTTGATCCTTCACTTTCCTGTATATATTTTAGAAATGTCCATTTCTACAAAAACTCCTGCAGATACTTTATATGGGATTGCACTGAATCAATTTGGAATAAAATAGATCTTAGCAACAACATTGAGTTTTCTAGTCCACGAACATCATGTTTCTCATCACTTATTAAATCCTCCTTAATTTCTCAGGCAATGTTTTGTGCTATTTGGGTGTATGTGTTTTGCACATCTTTTGCTAAATATATCCAAACATCAACATCAGAAATAATTAGCATTTGAATTTGTTGCCATTTCTTCACATTTTTCTCTTATCTATAAAGTATTCTAGTTTCCATCATAAATGAAAGTCAAGGAGAAATACATATTATGTTATACATAGTACATTATTAATAGTGTACATTTTTATATAATGTCTTTATTTGGAAACAATTTCAAACTTATAGAAGATTTGCAAGGGCAGTATGAAGAACTTCTTGAGGGGCGTCTGGGTGGCTCAGTCAGTTAAGCCTCCAACTTTGGCTCAGGTCACAATCTCACGGTTCATGAGTTTGAGCCCTGTGTCAGACTCTGTGCTGACAGCTCGGAGCCTGGAGCCCACCTCGAGTTCTGTGTCTCCCTCTCTCTCTGCCCTTCCCCTGTTCATGCTCTTTCTCTCTCTCTCTCAAAAATAAATAAACATTAAAATTTTTCAAAGGAACTCATTGAATTATTTAAATTATTAAATAAGTTGAATTATTTTGAAATTATTTGAATTTAAATTACCAATCTTATATATCAAGATCCCTCAATACGTTACCCTATATAACCACAATACAACCATCAAAGTCAGGAAATAAACACTGATATAGATTATTAATATAAAAATCTTCAGATCCCATTCAGGTTTTACCAATCATCCCAATAATGTCCTGAATTGCAAAGGATCTCACTGGAATCATCTGCTGGATTAGTCTCTTTCAGTCAGGAAGAGTTCTTCAGTCTTTCCTTGATTTTCATGACCTTGACGCTTGTGATGACTATGAGGGAATAATGTTGTAGAACGTCCCTCGGTTCAGGCATGTTTGATGTTCCCTGATTAGATCCAGGCTGTGCAGCTCTGGGTTGGTTGGAACTGGTTAGATGGGCTGGAGCATCAGAAAAGCAGAAGAGTGTTCTCTCATGGCATCCTATCAGGTGACACACAAATTCGATCTGCCCCCTTCTTGTTGATATTCACTTTAATCACTTAAGGTGGTCTGTGAGTCTTCTGCACTGTGAAATTAATCTCTTTCCCTTTGTAATTAGTAAGTTTTGGTAGGGCTAATTTAAAACTATAAAAATTAAAAGACCATGACAATTACTACTCATTCTTAATATAGGTATGCTCAGGTCTTTGTCCCATTAAAAGAGCTGGAAACATGTAATATCTGCAAACCTTTTACTAAAGATCCATCTTTCTTTTCTTCTTCTTTCTTCTCCTTTCTTCCTTCCCTCCTTCCTTCCTTCCTTTCCTCCTCCTCCTCCTCCTCCTCCTCTTCTTCTTCTTCTTCTTCTTCTTCTTCTTCTTCTTCTTCTTCTTCAGAGAGGGAGAGAGAGCAGGTGAAGGGCAGAGGGAGAGAGAGACTCTTAAGCAGGCTCCACGCTCAGCAAAGACCCCGATGAGGGGCTCAATTCCACGACCCTGAGATCATGACCTGAGCTGAAATTAAGAGTTGGACACTTCACTGACTGAGCCACCCAGGCATTCCTAAAGATCCATCTTTAAAGAAATCATATTTCCATGCTTTTTGTTCCTATGAAAAACAAAAAAGAAAAAAAAACAGAAGAGTTTCTTTATGCCTTAAATGACCTAAGAGAGCTGGACTAACTCATCCTGGGCTCCCAAATGTAGTCCTGAAAAGGTGACCGAGGGTTCAGAAGAGTCCCCACCCCCACCCTCTCTCATAACAGTCTCTTCCAGAGGCTCAACTGTCAGTCACTAGCAACTCTCTGTGGTGCGCCCCTGGCATGGAATGAGCCACACCAGCACAGGAGCCAGGACCTGAACAGTTAGAGAATCTTGTTCCCAGGAATGGGGCAGGAGCAGAACAGTATGGGAAATGTCTGGACTTGACTAAGCCCTGTATTTGGTAGGGGATGAATAGGGAACGTGTGGCACACTCGGGCCAAACTGTCTCTTGATGTCCTGCGATTTCTGTCTCAGTGACAGAAGGAGCCCTACATAGTCTTACCCAGAGAGAGGACAGGGTTCCTGGGCTGGCAAACCCTAGGGCATTGCTTTCAAGGAGCTTGCCTGGTGGAGGCAATGCTTATACATATATCCCCATGTACTCCCAATCACCCTCCTCCTCAGCAAATGGGAGCCCTTACTCGGAGTACGACATTGAATTCAGAGCTCTGGGAAATAACATTTTTTTTGAAGTCACCAAAAAATAGTATTAGCCCCAAAGGGGACATAGGGCATAAACAGATGAAAAGACAATCATATAGGGCAAAAATCTTAGAGCCACCATAGGCAGCAATCAATCCAATCAGTTGTCACAACAACTCTGCAGGCTATCTATTATCCTGTTTACAGAAAGGATATGGAGTCTCAGAGAGGCTGAGGAAATCGTTCACAAAGCAAGAAGTGGTAGGACTAGGTGCTTAGAATTTATTTACAGACAGAATGTCCACATGTGAAAAGTTTCATAACTCTGGAGTATTACAGCATCAATGCTGGAAAGGCCCTTAGGGATAGTGCACTGGACAGCCTTGTTCTACAGATGAGCAAACTATAGCAAGAGAGCCTATTTGATCTATCTCCAGTGTCAGTTGCCTATGAGAAGAGTCAAGAACTATCAGGTCTTCAGACTTTCATTCCAAAGCTCTTCCCACCCTCTCCTCGTACACGCTATCCTTACACTGACATTGATTTCTCCCTTTTTAAATTACTAGGCTTTTGAAACACATGCTCATGCCACGAAGGACAATGAAAGGGAAATCAGGTGTCTCAAGGTCACTGCTACTTTGCAGGAAGTGCCTGTAGCCTGAGCATGTATCCAGATGAGCTGAACTAAGAGACACTGTAAGTTTGCTTTAAAATGTGCACATATTACAGATCATCCACATGATCTGCTTATGACAAAGCACTTTGTTTTTTAATTAGAGAGAGCGAGAGAGTGCAAGTGTGGCAAGGGCAGAGAGAGAGGGAGAGAGAGAGAGCGCGAGAGAGAGAGGATCTTAAGCAGGCTCCACTCTCAGTCCGGAGCCTGATGTGGGGGCTGGATCCCACGACCCTGGGATCATGACCTGGGCCAAACTCAGGAGTTGAACGATTGAAATACTGAGCTACTCAGGTGTCCCACACTCCTTCTTGCTTAAGACCAGGAAAAAAAAAAAAAAAAAGCAGATGCTGGCTTACAGATTCATTCATTCCAGGTGCAAATGAAATAAAGTGCTCTGTACAATGAATGTGTAGCACATAAAATATCAAAACATATTTCTTGAATAAGCAAATGATAGTAAAAAGCAGTGGTGAGAACTGAGTCTCCAGAGAGCATGTAGTTACAGAAGCATGCCCAAACTCAAAAGAACTCTACATCATATTCTCACGGCAAGCTGCATTTATATTTCAACAAAAATATGTCAGCATCGAATTGCATTTGTTCACATTTTCTTGCCTTTTTAGTTTTATTTTAATTCATGTTTGGGTTAGGTTTGCATAAGCACTATAAACATAAAAAGCTTATACCCAATGTTATGTTTACTTATATTTTAAGGGCACAAAAAGTTGTCTTTTTTTTGTGGAGATTTTTTTTTTCCTTTAAGATGGAAGGGTACAATATTCAAGTTTGAGAACACTGTCTATCACTGCTGGCAAATAACATCATTTTTATACATTTCTTCTCACTCCACACCATCCTCCTCGATCCCTAACCCCCACCAGACGCTGGAAGCAAGCTCCCCTTGAGGCTTACCTGCAGGGCAATTTCCTTCTTCTTGCTGCTCATGGCTCTGCAAGGAAGACAGAAGCCCTGTTACTAAGGGCTCCCTCTGTTTCCAACAGCAGCCTGGAGACAAACCGCTGCGAAGACCCACAAACCCAGAGGTAATTATAAGTGGCAGCAAAGAAATGCCCTGATGCAAAATGAACACCCCACGGGGAAAGTGGAGCCCGCAGCCCGCAGGGTCGTGGCTCTCCGGACGGTTTTCTGCCAAGACCCCTCCCCGCATGGAGTCGGGGAGCCTGCGACACAGCCCTTCAGGCATCAGAGCTCCTGGCGAAGAATTCAGGCAGGAAAAGGCCACGGAACCCTGTAATCCTTACTGCTGCCGTGTATTCCCGGGAAACTGAGACACCGCGACGATCTCTCGACAGGTACACTGTCCTCCACGCGCTGCAAGCGAGTTTCCAATCTAGTCTGTTGCGACCCAGCCACAGTCGTCAGGGCAACAAAGCGTAAACGTCCAGGTAGTAACCTGGCTTATACGTAAGCCACGCCCACTGTGGGCCCCGCTGAGAGGCGGGAGGCAGCCCCGCCCCCTTGCTGTCTGAATTGTTCTGTAGGAACACTCCCATTGGCTGAAACGTTTGTCAGTGTCTGGGGATTGGGATCCGCCCAGCAGAGACCCTGGGCACTCCTGTACTTTATGGTTGAGTCCCCAAGCCGTGCATCCCTCCTGCCCAACCAGAGCTGGTGTGCAGCGTTTCTGTTGGTACGTAATGCATGCCAGGCAGGGGGGGCTCCAGGTTTTGAGGAATCTGAAGGGATTCCCTTTAACAACGAATACAAAATTACAAATGCAAAATCATGCATGAAAGTCAAGTGGAACAAATGGAAAACAGTTACAAACAAGGTGTGAGTAGTCTACACCAATTAAAAGACAGAAATTGTCAATGGATAAAACAGCAAGGCCCAGGGGCGCCTGGGTGGCTCAGTCAGTTCAGCTTCTGACTCCAGACTACCACTCAGGTCACAGTCTCAGGATTGGTGAGTTGGGGAGTCTGTCACCTTGCGGGGCTCTGTGCTGAGGGTGGGGAGCCTGCTTGGGACTCTCTCCTCCCCTCCCCTGCTCTCGCTCGCTCTCTCTCTCTCTCTCTCTCTCTGTCTCTCAAAAATAAACAAACTTAAAAAAAAGAAAAAAGCAACACCCAAGTGTGTGTTGTCTATAAGAAATTCACTTTAAATATAAAGACACAGATAAGTCAAAAATAAAGGAGTGGAGAAAGCTGTGCCATCTTAACACTAACCAAAAGAAAGCTGGAGTAGCTATCTTAATTTCAAGCAAAGCAGACTTCAGAATGAGGAAGTTTATCAGGAATAAAGAGAGGACAAAACATAATGTTAAAGGTGTCACTTGCCTAGGAAGGCATAATAATATTTAATGTGTATGTACCTAACAGTAGATCATCAAAGTATATGAAATAAAAATGTATACAACTGTATAGAAAAAAATAGACGAACTCACCATCATCACCAATGACTTCAACACCATTTTTTAGTAATAACTAACTCCAGCAGGCAAATCCAGCAAGGATGTAGTTAAACTGAACAACAACGTCAATCAACTTAATCTGACATTTATAGAATACTTCATCCAACAACAGCAGAGTACAGGTTCTTCTCAAGTTCACATGGAATATTCACCAAGATGGACCCCTTTCCAGGTCATAAAACATACCTTAACAAATTTAAGAGAATAGAATTCATACAGAGTCTATTCTTAGACCACAGTGGAATTAAACTAGAAATCAATACCAGCTGATGAAAGAAATCAAAAGGATTTAAGTAAATTAAGAGCTACTCCATGTCTGTGGATAGAAAAAAAATCAATATTCTTAAGATCTCAATTACTCCCAATGTGATGTGTAGATTAAGCACAATTCCAATGAAAATCCTAGCAAGCTATTTTGTGGATATCAGCCAGTTTATTCTAGATTTTACATAAAAAGGTAAGGAGGGGTACCTGGGTGGCTCAGTTGGTTAAGTGTCCTACTCTTGATTTCAGCTCAGGTCATGATCTCAGTTTGTGGCTTCAAGCCTCACATGGGGCTCCTTACTGACAGTACAGAACCTGCTTAGGATTCTCTAACTCCCTCTCTCTCTCTGCCCCTCCCCAAAGACTCACATGTGTGCTCTCTCTCCCTCTCTCTCTCAAAAAATAAATAAACATTAAAAAAGGTAAAGAGACCCAGAATAGCCGACACATAATACTGAAGAGTAACAAAGTTGGAGAACTGATGCTACTGAACTTCAAGACTTACTATAAAGATGCAGTAAGCAAGACAGCATGGTATTAGTGAGAGAATAGATACATAGATCAATGGAACACAATACAGTCCAGAAACAGATCTATATAAATGTGGTCAACTGATCTTTGACAAAGGGGCAAAGGAAAGTCAATGGAGAAAGGATAATCTTTTCAAAAAATGGTGCTGGAATAATTGGATCTGGACACAGATCTTACATTTTTCACAAAATTAACTCAAAAAGAATCATAGACAAATGTAAAATACAAAACTATAAAACTTCTAGAAGAAAACATAGGAAAAAATCTAGGTGATCTTGGATTTGAATTTTTAGACATGACACCAAAGGCATGATCCATGAAAGAAAAAATTTGTAAGTTAGTCTTCATTAAAATTAGCGATTTCTCATCAACTATACTCAAATTTTAAAAAAATCTTTTAATGTGTATTTATTTATTTTGAGGGAGAGAGAGAGAGAGCACACAAGTGGGGAAGGGAGAGAAAGAGAGAGAGAGAGATAAAGAGAGAAAGAGAGAATCCAAGCAGGTTCTGGGCTGTCAGCGCCGAGCCCAATGTGGGGCTCAAACCCACAAAATCGTGAGATCATGACCTGAGCCAAAATCAAGAGTCAGATGCTCAACCGACTGAGCCACCCAGACACCCCTAAATTTTTTTTAAATAAAAAATTTAAACATGTGCTCTGCAAAAGACTGTTAAGAGAATTAAATAGAAATGCCGGAAACTGGGAGAAAATATTTGCAAAACATATCTGATAAAGGACTGTTATCCAAAACACACAAAGCTCAATAACAAGAAAATGATCAACCCAATTAAAAAAATGGGCAAAACATGTGAACAGATACCTCACCAAATAAGATATACAGATGAAAAGTAAACAAATGAAAACAAAATACTCATCCTCATTTGTCACTAGGGAATTACAAATTAAAGCAATAATGAGACATTTCTGCACACGTATTACAATGGCTAAAACCCAAAAAAACTAACAATAATCGTTCACAAAAGTTGGTGAAGAGTAACAGAGCAATAGACACTCTCATTTGTGGCTGGTGGGAATGCAAAATAGGATACGGCCACTTTGGAAGACAGTTTGGAGGTTTTTTTACAAAGCTAAATATAGTCTTACTATATGATCTAGCAATGATGCTCCTACATGTTTATCCAACTGATTGGAAAACTTAGGTGTGCACAAAAGCCTGCATGTAATGTTCATAGCAGCTTTATTCACAATCACCTCAAGTTGGAAACAACCAAGATGTCCTTCAATAGGTGAATGGATAAACAGACTATGGTACATCCATACAGGGGTGTCTGTAAGACACAGCATTACAAATTGGGTCTACTAAATGCAAGTAATGTGTGTTGCCACAGAGTGGTGGTTGTTGAAGCTCTTGAATGGTTTGAAATCTCCCTTAGAACTTCATTTCCAAAATAAAATTCAAATCAGATGCCAAATTCCTGCCAGCACACTGAAAGATACTTTTTGTTCTTTTTGAAAGGGTTAGATGTCTCACTACTGGTTGGTCTCTATTATAAAATGTAGTCACATCTTTGCCAAGTTAAACCGCAGGACAAATTTAGGGCAACATGTCTTTATACCCCGACGTTATGCCTGCTGTCCTGTGCAATTATTAATATCAACCCTTTTTACTTTCAAAATAAAGTGTACAGTTTGGACAATATATGGCCACCTCAGTTTTTCCCCAAATGGATCACCCCAGCTTTTTACATCTTGATTTAATTAAATTTCCATCTTTTACATATTTTATGATATCCATCAAAGATTTGATTGCTTTGCCCAAAAGTCCTGCCCTAAGGAAGGCACTTTGTTTGTGTTGCTCTGTTTAATGCAAAAGCTTCTAACCTTAAAGGTTACTGCTGTGTTTTGGCATCTGAAAGAAAGAAAAAACAAACAAAAATTATTCTTACTCCTACCGGTTATGTTCATTGCCACAAGATGATGGTTTGCTCAAGGGAAACCCTTCTGTGATCCAATTTGGATACCAGGAGCATTTTCTTTATTAAAACACTGAGGATTGTGTTGTGACTGTGTAAAACAAGAATGAACTTACTTTAAGAGAAAATCACAAACCAATGCATGTATCTCCCCAGGTAGCTTCCAGTTTTTCACATTAGATGATAAAAGCATAGACATATTCACACCTCTCTGCTTCCAGATATTATGGTTTCTTTTGCCATAAATGACAGCATGTCTCTAGTGTGACTGGCTCTGAGGAAAGCAGCTAGGAGCATTAAAATCTAATAGACTTGTGGGATGCCTAAGTGGCTCAGTTGCTTAAGCATCTGACTCTAGATCTCAGGGTTGTGAGTTCAAGCCCTGGGTTGGGCTACATGCTGGGAGTGAAGCCGACTTTAAAAAAAGTCTAACAGACTTAGGGTGGGTCCTTGGACCTACCAGCTGCTAGCTGTGTGAGTGCGGGGAAGTTATTTCAACTTCCTCAGGTCCAGTTTCCTAGACTTTAAGATGGGAAGTAGAGTACTCAACTTTCAGGGATGTTGTGGAGAGAGACAATGCCTCCTAAGTTTTCTTGATAGTATAAAGCCATTACTGTTGCTGTTGTTGAGCTGCCATCCTCTCTCCTCAGTGTGGGGCCATCGCTGGGAGGTGGCTTCCCAGCCAAGGATCACAGTGGCCACCGCCATTCCTGGCAGCCAGATGGAGCCATTTGATTACTTTTTCTCAGCCAGGGTGGAGGTGATGAGCGCTGCTCCTGAGCCCAAATGGTGAAGTATCAGATGTGGACTCCCCCAGACTCCGTCCCCCATCTGCCAGCGTGAAGTTACCGTGATGACTTTAATGACCAGACATGTTTTTAATTTAGTGAAATTTGACTTATCAGTTTTAATTCTATATTTATTGTTTTCTTTGCCTTGTTTAAAAAATCTTTTCCTAAGGAATCTGCCCACTCCCATGTCATGAAGACAGTCCCTTATTTTCTCCTGGGAATTATAAAAAAGTTCTAATGAAAGGAATTATTAAAATTTTACATGTAGGCCTATGATCCATCTCAAATTTATTTTTAACTGAAGCTTTTATTGAGATAACTGCAGAATCATGCACTTGCAAAAATAGTATGAAATCCTTTGTACATTTTGCCCAGTTTCCCCAATGGTAACATTTTGCAAACCTGTAGTATAATATCACAACCAGGATATCGACATTGTTACAATCCACCCCTCTTAGTCAGATTTCCCTAGTTTTGGTTCCACTTCTGTGTGTGTGTGTGTGTGTGTGTGTGTGTGTGTGTGTGTGTGTGTGTGTCTATAAAATTTTATCATCTGTGTAGGTTCATGTATCCACCACCACAGTCAGGATCCTGAACACAAGGATGCTTTGTGTTGCCCTTTATAGCCACACCCATCTCCCTCCTCCATCTCTCTCCCCCTTAGTCCCTAACTTCTGGCAACCGCTGTTCTGTCCTTCATTTCTAAAATTTTGCCACATGTTAGAAAATGATGTATAGATCATACCACATAGCATGCAGCGTTTTGGGATTGGCTTTTCTTCACTCAGCATAATCCCCTGGAGAATCTTCTGAGCTATTGCATGTATCAATACTTTGTTCTCTTGTTGTTGCTACATGCCTCATGAATGGGTGTGCCCATGAATGGGTTTGCTTCAAGTTACTTTTTGGGTGGGATGTGAAGTAAGGGTCAAGTTTGTTTCCTTTCCTCCCATATGGATGCAAGTACCATTTAGTGAAAAGGCTTTGCTTTACCCCCTTGGGTTGTTTTGCATGTTTGTCAAATATCAGTTGGTTGTAAGTGTGAGTTTCCTTCTGGACTCTCCAGTTGATCCCACTGATTTATTTATCTGTCCTTATGCTGGTACTTCACTGTCTTGATTACTGTTGTATAGTGTTATGGACTGAACGTTTGTGTCCCCTCAAAATTCATATGTTGTAACCCTAATCCTAATAGGATGGTATCTGGAGGTGAGACCTTTGGGAGGTAATTAGGTCATGAGGGCAAAGCCCTCATGAATGGAATTAGCGCTCTCCTAAGAACAGGACAGAGGGCTAGCTACCTCTCTTTCTGCCATGTGTCTTCCTAAAATTTGTCTGGAACCACAAAAAACCAGAATAGCCAAAATAATCTTGAAAAAGAACAAAGCTGAAGGCATCATGCTTCCTGATTTCATATTATATTACAAAGCTATAGTAATGAAAACAGTATGGTCCTGGCATAAACACAGACACAAATCAATAGAACAAAATAGAGAGCCCAGAAATAAACTCATGCATATATGGTCAAATCATTCATGACAAAAGACCTAGGAATATACAATGGGGAAAGGATAGTCTCTTCAATAAACGGTATTGGGAAAACTGGACAGTCACACGTGAAAGAATGAAACTTGACCACTATCTTACATCATACACAAAATTAGCTCAAAATGGATTAAAGACTTGAATGTAAGACCCGAAACCACAAAACTCCTAGAAAACAAAACAAAACAAAACAAAACAAAACAAAACAAAACAAAACAAAACACATAGACAAGGGCATCTGGGTGGCTCAGTCGGTTGAGCATCTGACTCTTGGTTTCAGCTTAGGTCATGATCTCAAGGTTCGTGAGTTTGAGCCCTGCATCAGGCTCCATGCTGGCAGTGTGGAGCCTGCTTGGTATTCTTCTCTCCCTCTCACTCTGTCCCTCCCCTGCTCACGCTCTCTGTCTCTCTAAAATAAATGAATACACTTAAGAAAAAACATAGACAGTAAGCAACTTGACATAGGTTTTGGAATTTTTTTTAATTTGACACCAAAGCAAAAGCAACAAAAGCAAAAATAAATAAGTGGAATGACATAATAAAATGGTTCTGTACAGCAAAGGGAACCATCTGAAGGAGAGAAATGAAAAAGCAACCTACTGAATGGGAGAAGATATTTGTAAATCATGGATCTGATAAGGGGCTAAAACCCAAAATATATAAAGAACTCATACAACTCAACAGCAAAAACAATCTGATTTTAAAAAATGGGCAGAGGATCTAAATTGATATTTTCCACTGACAGCTCAGAGCCTGGAGCATGCTTCAGATTTTGTGTGTGTCTCTCTCTCTGCCCTTCCCGTTTATCTCTGTGTCTGTATCTCAAAAATAAATAAATATTGATTTAAAAAGTTTAATTGGTATTTCCCAAAGAAGATATACAGATAGCCAATATGTACATGAAAAGATGCTCAACATCATTAATCATCAGGAAAATGCAAATCAAAATCACAATGAAGGGGTGCCTGGGTGGCTTAGTCAGTTAAGCATCCAATTCTTGATTTCAGTTCAGGTAATGATCTCATGATTGTGAGATCGAGCCCTGAATCGGGCATGAAGGCTGCTCAAGATTCTCTCTCTCCCTTTCCTTCTACCCCTCCCCTGCTCATGCTTTCTCTTTCTTCCTCAATAAGTAAATACATACATACATACATACATACATACATACATACATACATAAAATCACAATGAGATATTACCTCATACCTGTTAGAATGGCTCGTATGAAAAAGACAAGAAATAACAAGTGCTGGTGATGATGTGGACAAAAGGGGACCCTTGTGCATTGTTGATGGGAATGAAATTGGTACAGCTACCATGAAGATATTATGGAGTTTTCCTTAAAAAAATTAAAAATAGAATTACCATATGAACCAGCAATTCCGTTTCTGGGTATTTATCTAAAGAAAACAAAAACACTACCTTGGAAAAAATATCTGCACCCCCATGTTCATTGCAGCATTATTTACAGTAGCCAAGATATGGAAACCAAGCTAAGTGTCCACTGATGGATGAATGGATAAAGAAGATGTGGTATACATATAATGGGATATTATTCAACTCTAAAAAAGAATGGGATGAAGTGTTTCCATTTGTGACAACACTGATGGACCTCAAGGGCATTTTGCTAAATGAAACAAGTCAGACGAAGACAAATACTGTGTGACCCCTCTTATATGTGGAATTGAAAACAAAACAAAACAACCAAACAAAAAAACAAGCTCATAGATATAAAGAACAGACTGGTGGTTGCAGAGACCAGGAATGAGGGATTGGAGAAAAAGTTGAAGAGGGTCAAAGGGTAAAAAGAAAAAGAATAAAAAGAGGCCAGAGAGGTAGCCATGCGAGGACACAAAGAAAAGTCAGCAGTCTACAACTAGGAAGAGAGCCTTCACCTGAGCCTGTCCATCGTGATCTCTGACTTCCAGCTCCCAGAACTCTGAGAAAAGAAATTTCTGTTGTTGATAAGCCTCCCAGTTTATAGTGTTTTACTGTAGCATCCTGAGCTGCTTACATAGTAAGTCTTAATATCAGGTCGACTGAGTCTTCCTCTAACTTTGTTTTTTTGTTTGCAAAGTGCTTTGGCTTGGGGTTCCTGGGTGGCTCATTCGGTTAAGCGTCCGACTTTGGCTCAGGTCATGATCTCACGGTTTGTGAGTTCGAGCCCCGCATCGGGCTCTGTGCTGACAGCTCAAAGCCCTGGAGCCTGCTTCGGATTCTGTGTCTCCTCCTCTCTCTGCCCCTCCCCTGCTCATGCTCTCTCTCTGTCTCTCAATAATAAATAAATGTTTTTTAAAAAAATGTTTTTAAAGAAAATTGCTTTGGCTATTTTCATGTAAATCTTAGAATGTCACTTAGTATTTTTTAAACAATCCTGTTGGAAATTTGATTAGGATTGCATTAAATCTTAACTGGAGGAGAATAGACATCTTAATAATATTGACTCTTCCAATTGTGAATATGGGACCTTTCCATTTATTTACTTTTTCATTTCAGCAATGTTTATAGTTGTTGGAAGTCATTTGTATTTCATGTGTTTTTTAAAGTTTATTTATTTATTTTTGAGAGAGACACAGAGAGAGCGAGTGAGGGAGGAGCAGAGAGAGAGGGAGAGACAGAATCCCAACCAGGTTCTGCACTGCCAGCCCAGAGCCTGATACGGGGCTCAAACTCACCTGCCTCATGATCATGACCTAAGCTGAAACCAAGAGTCAGACACTTGACCAACTAAGACACCTAGGTACCCCTGTATGTCATGTTTGTAAATGCTATTATTGCAAAATTGTTTTTATGTTTTTCATTTCCAATTATGTGCTGACAGTTCATAGAAATACACTGGGTTTTCTATCTATATATTTTTTAAATTTATTTATTTATTTTAATGTTTTTATTTATTTTTGAGAGAGAGACACACACACAGAGAGAGAGAGAGAGCACAAGCTGGGGAAGGGCAGAGAGAGAGGGAGTCACAGAATCTGAAGCAGACTCCAGGCTCTCAACTGTCAGCACAGAGCCCAGTGTGGGGCTTGAACTCACAAGCTGTGAGATCATGACCTGAGCCAAAGTTGGAGGCTTAACCAACTGAGCCACCCAGGCACCCCTACTTATTTATTTTTGACAGAGAAAAGGCACAAGTGGGGGAAAGGCAGAGAGAGAAGGAAAGAGACAGAATCCCAAGCAGGCTTCCACCCTGTCAGTGTGGAGTCCATTGTGGGGCTCGAACTCACCAACCAGGAGATCACGACCTGAATTAAAAGTCGGACGCTTAACAACTGAGCCACCCAGGTGCCCCTGGGTTTTGTATGTCGACCTTGTATTCTGAGACCTTGATAAACTCACCTATTAGTTCAATTGTTTTTTGTGGATTGTGAGACTGACTTTGAAAACAAGCCTTTGAGCCACAAAATGGAAACAACCCGTCTCTGAGGCCACCAACCTGCATCAGACTCTTACAATTTTTCATGTTGTAGCAGTCACTGGGGAGTCCCATCTAACTGCTGTCTATATTGTGAGTCCCTGTAGGGCAGGCTGTCCCAGCTACTTCCTAGTGACTCTTACCATAGACCCTCAGGTTCTGCTCATGAGCAGGACTAATGAGCCCTGTGCTACCTACCACTCAGGCTTATCCAGAGGTTAGAGGAGACGGCAAGGAGACATCTGCACCACGAACAGCCATCTGATCCCAGGTTCCTGTCAGTGGCGTTCCTCCAACTGTCTTTCATGTTGCTGCACACTTTGCAAGCAGAGGCACTCACTGCCCTTATTCTCAGATTTCTTTTCAGGAACATTTACACAGTGAACATCCTTGAAAGATAGAGAGAGCATCTCCTTCTAAAACAAAGGGCAGGTTTGCTTATAGCCTTGGAAGGTAGAGGTCACGTCTCCATCTATAGCAAGCATATTTACTCTCCACTTAAAAGCTTGTTTCCTGAAGCTCAGGGTTCTTCTATAACACAACCCACTTCACATGCAGGTGTACCTGGCCCTCTTTGCATTGTCCTCTGAGAATGGAGGTTCTGGAATCCTGTGCAAAAATGCTAATATCCTGATGACTACTATAACTGCGAGGAGTAACCTAGCCTTTACCTCTGACCCAGGAGTTTGATGTTTTCTGTCAATATCCATGCGGCAATGGAAAGATAACGTGTTATCTTCCAAGTAGGTTAAAATCTCAGACCTTCATACTTCCTGACACCTCCAAAGAGGTAATGAGTTTTGCCCCTTGATTGTTTAGGCTGTCCTGGGAGACTAGAAAGCAGGACCTATTTCCTGTCTAACTTCTCATTAGAACAGAACTCCTTGCCCATCTTTTTGGGCAGACAAAAGAAGCTTGTGAGGCAGATCTGGATCTCAGTCAGCCACACAGATCTCAATACTAAAGACTCTGCTCCTTCAGTGTGTCCCCTGAAGCTTCGTGAATGACTGTCCCAGTGAGGGCATACTGCTCAACGCCCTTCTGGGTTCTCTAAACTTTGCTAAGATTTATTTTAAAGATGTGTGCATATTTTCAAAGACTACATACAATATCCATATTTGTTTTAATATGCAAATAATGTTTTTGGGCTCCTGGGTGGCTCAGTTGGTTAAGCATCTGACTTTGGCTCAAGGTTGTGATCTCACAGTTTCTGAGTTTGAACCCCACACTGGAATGTCTACCATCAGCACAGAGCCTGCTTTGGCTCCTCTCTCCCCTCTCTCTCTCTGCCCCTCCCCCACTTACATTCTCTCTCTCTGCCCCTCCCCCACTTACATTTTCTCTCTCTCTCTCTCTCTCTCTCTCTCTTTCTCTGTCTCTCTCTCAAAAACAAATAAAACGTTAAAAAAAAAACAGTGTTTTAAAATTCTCACCATCAGGGCCCCTGGGTGGTATAGTCAGTTAAGCATCCAACCTTGGCACAGGTCATGATCTCCCAGTTCATGAGTTCGAACCCAGCGTTGGGTTCTGTGCTCACAGCTCAGAGCCTGGAGCCTGCTTCGGATTCTGGGTCTCCCTTGCACTCTGTCTATCGCTCTCTCAAAAATAAATAAACATTAAAAAAATAAAGTAAAATAAAATTCTAACCATCAAGGATTCAAATGTTTTTGAATTTGTTTGTCAGCAAGGGTAATGGTAATTGGACTTCAGAAAATGGGGCTAAATGGAAATGAGCAAATCCTGCCTTCCAGGTTCAAAATCCAGGCAATTTGTGTTTCTCTGACTTGGTGTCACAATGTTTCAAACACGAAGACACGTGAAAACGTGTGGCTACAAAGGATGATCACTTTTCGACTGTTTGGCAAGCTGAGGTTGAGTGATTCATGAGGCAAGATGCTCAGGATGCTGGTCTCAGGCTCCTAGGTGCAGAATGTCTCCTGTTGAGAGGCGAGGCCATAGCGTTGGTGTAGTGGGGCATGGCTCTCACCCAAGCTCAAGTTCAGCTTCTCAGCTCCAGGACATGTTCATAAAAGGATTTTTCTCACTGAAGAAAGGTATCTGATGCTTAAAAAATTATTTTTTACCTGGTTTTCAGCAGTTTAACTCTGATGTGTCTACATGTACTTTTCTTTGTGCTTGCCCTTTTGGGATTCACCAATCCCCCTGAATCTATGAATTTAATGTCTTTCACTGGCTGGAAACTTTTTGCCATTATCTCTCTGACTGTTGCATCTGTCTCATTCTCTCTCTCCTCTCCTTCCGGGACTCCAGTGATATGAATGTTAGACATCTGACTATGTCCTGCTTATCTTTTATGCTAATATCTCTTTTTCTCTGGGTCTTTTTTCCTCGACTTTTGTTTCAGTGTAGTTTTAAATTTGTCTTCAAGTTCAGCAATCCTATGCTCAGCTGTGTTCATCTATGTGTCTGTTTCTAGCGTCTGTTTTTTCTGTTGCTTATTGATTCTAGTCTCCTGCCTCTTCACTTGATTCATTATTTTTTACTATATGCAGACATTGTGTGTAAGAGGTATAGAGACTCTAGATGATATAACTTGCCACAGAATGTTCCTTCTTTCCTCCATTAAGCAGATGGCCATGAGGGATGATTGTCTCAGTCCAATGAAGGATTAAGCTAATTTGAGGCTGGATTTCAACTTTTGCAAAACAATCTCTCTCTGTTTACCCGCATTCCTCACATGTGGATTTTGACTGAGAGCCTTGCAGGTCCCCTGTACCCTCAGGCATGAAGGACTGTGGAGATTCAGTTCTGCCCTTCAGAAGTTCTCAAACTGACCATCCAGACTCCGTCCCCCTGCAGATTCAAAATCTGGCAAACGTCATGAGATAGGAGCTGGCCTTGTGTTTGAGGCAGGCCCTTTCTTCTTGGGAAGCCTTTGTTTTCTAAGTGCTGTGAGACTGTGGAAGATTTCACTCTGCTTTTTAGATGCACATTCAGACCAGAATTCGGCAAATGCTCTGTGGAGAAAATTGGTTGTGTTTCTAAGGCCTCCATGTCCCTTTTTCATTCTAGTCCCATGTAGCCACTACAGCTTTACAGGTTTCTCTTTCCTCCATTAGAGGTCTTTCTTTTAGGCAAATCTTGATCATTAGGCAGTGCCCCAAACTGGCAAATGTCCAGGGAGAGGAGTGA
The DNA here is from genome assembly GCF_007474595.2 of Lynx canadensis. Taxonomy (NCBI): domain Eukaryota; kingdom Metazoa; phylum Chordata; class Mammalia; order Carnivora; family Felidae; genus Lynx; species Lynx canadensis. Next base: position 33,938,025 of record NC_044311.2, read on the forward strand.
GGGGACAGCTGGAGAGCCTCATCTCATCTTGTTGCAGTAGGAGCACTGGCTCCCACAACCTACTACATCCTGCCCAGAAGAGGAAATCTCCTAGGCTTTTGAGTCTCAAAACTCTTTTATTTTCAAATTTTTACCTGTTTTAAAATCTTAGAGTTGACTTTTCTTTCTTGCCAAATATATGCTGTAATGTCACTACTTGAGGCTTGGAGTATCAATATATCTGGTTCAATGCTTCTCAAACTGTAGGTCACAACCCATTAATGGGGCATGAAATCAGTTTAACAGGCCCTGATAGCATTTTTTAATGAAACAGAATAGAATAGAATAGATCAGAGTGTGTCGCATATAGTAAAGATCAGTATTGTTTCCTTAAATTTTTGTTTCACTTGTATGTGTACATGTTTGGTTTTCCATGTAAAACCTATATGTTTCTATGGGTTGTGGCCAAAAATATTTAAAAGCCACTGGACGTTAGTTTAAATAGAGGAAGGGCCAACGGAGAGAAAAACAAATGATGAGAAACAAACATATGAGTTGAGTATGGACAAGTTTTTGGAGAAGTTTGGCCATGACTCGGTCATGGATTGACTGAAAGCTGCTCTTCTGGCCCCAGGGAGCCGGAAGTCCATGTGAGGGATAAAGCACAAGCATCAGGAACCATAAGCATCAGAGAAGAAAATCCTAGCTTCTAGGATTGAGGCCTAGCTTCTAATGGGACTGGGGCAGGAGGGGGTGTACCAAGGGGGCAGCAGGGAAAGCTGAAGATGAGACACAACCGAATTTGGATTGGTACAAGCCATGAAAACCCTGAGAGAGGAGCATGTAGTTCTTGGTGCCATATCATGGGTGGCCCAGTGAATACAAGCCTGTACTTGGCCCAGAGGAAAGGTCAGCTGAGGGGATGAATGGGTGGGGGTGGGAGGGTGGCGTGAGGCTCTTCTGCTAACCCATGGTTGGTGCTTCAGGGTCAACAAAAGATCTAACTGTAGCCACAAGCCTGAGGAGACTAGTATCTTCTCCACCTTTTCCCTGCTTTCCCAACACCAGACACACACACAGTGGACTGCCCGTTGAGGCCACTAGAGATAAGGGAAAGAGTACAGGCTCTGTGGTCAGAAGACCTTGACTCTCAGTCTACTGGCTGGATGGGATTGGGTTTGTGCCTCCTTATGTCCCAAACAGGGCAGGTAAGACCTTCCGCACAGGTTGTTGGGAGGTATACAGACTCATCATTGTGCCCATGTCTGGGGCCCAAAGTGCTCGGGGGCCCAGAGCTGCTTTAATCCCCAGGGGCCACACTGGGGCAGGCGGTTCTGGAGGAAGGTTGCACCACAGTGAAGTGGCTGGCTCCTGGCCCTCAAAGTCCCCAGGCCTCCTAGGTTTGCCCACTGAACCTCCAGGCACCAGCCTGGGTCTGGCATGGCATGGCATGCAGCAAGCCTTGGGGCAGAGAGGACAGCACAGGACACTGCAGAGGATGTGGTACATTTGCTTGTGTCTCTGAGCAGGAAAGTTCTTCTCTGGGTCAGCCCGGTGGTTCTCGTCTTCGTCCTATTGGGGGAGCTGGCTTCTGGCCCTGTGGCTGGCCTTGGACATCAGGGCCTGAAATTTGGGCCTGAGTCCAGCCTGGGTTTTTGGCCAGAAGTCTGGCCTTCTACCATGCTGCAAACATACCTGGTCAGCCACGCGGATCTGCTGGAGGTTTTGGAGAGTTCATCTCAGTGATATCTCGGCATATAAAGGTTTCTCTCTCCCTTTTCAGCCTAGCTGAGTGTTATTTGTCCCTTGAGCCCTGGCTCAGTCATCACCTCTCACAGAAAGCCTTCTCTGGGCACCCATGGTTTCCCCACATTGGGTTAGGTGTCCTTCCTCTGGGCTCCCACAGGCACTGGTACCTCTCTCTTTCACACCACTTACCCTTGGATGGCACTCTGAGTTTGCCCGGAGGTGGGTCTCTGCCACAGCACTTGGCACAGTAGGTCCTCTGGCGGCGTTTACTGAATGAATCGACTATCACACTCGGGCCTCAGCGACCCTGTTCTCCAAAGCCCCTGTTTCCCATTGACTGAACCATACTTTATTTTAGGGTTCAAAGAGCAGAGGAGACGGCCCAAATGGGACAAGTGCCCTGTTGTGAGCTGAGCCCCCAGTCACAACCTGCATTAGAGAATTCCAGGTACCTGTGTGTGATTGCTAGCTGCTTAGGTTCCATTTCTGAGAAGGCAGATTTTTAAAGATTTGTATGTGAAAGTGGTATAAAAACAAATCTTCGGTCGTATGCAGGTGTTGTCTCAGCTCAAGCTGAGGGCATTTCTGCCAGAGTGCTGTGCCAATCAGGGCCCGGGAGAGGACGTCTCTTGACAGAGGGGGCCCAGGAGGGGCTGGCAGACAACCAGGACACACAGGTCTCGGCCAGTCGCCCCTAAGGCCTGTGGTAAATGGAAGGGAGAGGAAGAAGCAGGTTCAGGGTAAAACCCAGCCAGTCAAGATGAGCATCTCTCCCTCAACCCCCTCCTCAGCCAGTTCTTTTACTCCCTACCAAGGTGAGATACATGACGGCTCATAATCCACATGCCCCCCATGGGGACTCCTGGGGTCCACAGGGACTTCATTCAGAGCAACAGGTGGAAGCAGGGGACACAACAGCTCTCACCAAATGGCTGCACGGTACCTGGGGTGCCAGTCAAAACCCGCATCGGATTGGAAGCCCCAGTATGGCATGAAGGACTCTGCAGGAAGCTCTCAAAATGACAAGCAGATGGGTTCCCTGGTTGTGTCAAGTGGTTCCAGGTCATCATCAAGGTCCACCCACAAAAAAAAAAAAAAAAAAAAGGTCTTCAAAATTTATACCAATCATCAAAATGACATTGAGGTACCACCTCACTCCCCCTAGGATGGCTATAATCAAAAAGACAATAATAAGTGTTGGTGAGGATGTAGGGACATCGGTCCTCTCGTCATCCTTGCTCGGAATGTGGTGTAGCTGGTCTGCAGAACAGTTTGGGGGGCCCTCACAAAGTTCGACATAGCTAAGCATATGACCCACAATTCTACCCCTACTTCAGTTCTACTCAGTTCTACCCCCAGGTTTATCCCCCAAGAGAATGGACAACATACGTTCATACAAAGACTTGTACACGAACGCTCAGAGGAGCTTCATTCACAATAGCCAAAAAGAACAACCAACCTTACTGTCCGTCACCGGAAATGGATAAACAAAACGCGGTGTCTACGTACAATGGAATATTTTCTGTCCAGAAGAAGAATGAGCTGCTGCGTGCCGCGTCATGGATGAACCTTGACAACATAGTGCTGAGTGAAAGCAGCCGTCACAAAAGACCACATGTGGTATGATTCCATTTCTATGAAATGTCCTGAATAGGCAAATCCATAGGGACAGAAAGTAGATTAGTGGTTTCTAGAGACTGGGGGGGATGGGGAATGGGGAATGTCTGCCAATGGGTGAGGGGTATTTTTTTGGGGGGGGGGGGGAGGATGAAAATGTTCTGGAATTAAACAATGGTGACGGTTTCACAACTTTGCGAATCTACTAAAAACCACGTCATTGTACACTTTCAAAGGCGATGTTTCAGGGTATGTAAATTATATTTCCATTTTTTAAAATAAGGAAAAAATGTCGTTGATGGCGAGGACTTAGCCGAACTGAAACAATAAAATGGAGCGCGAGTCCTGAGCCCGTCGCATCCATCCCAACGAACTTTGGGCCCAGGAATGGTGCACCACGAGGGCCTGCGGGAAGAGGCGCCGGGTGAGGATCTAGGAAGAGACACGTCCGGGGATTCGAAGCGAAGGCTGTGGAGGTGGCGGCCGGGATCGCTAAGGACTGGGGAGGCGTCCGGAGGCTCAGAAGTTGGCCCGGCCGGAGCGGAGACTTAGAGGTTGGGGCGCAGAGGCTCTTAAAGAGGCCCGGGCGAATTCCCATTCCGCGTCCACCTTAACGCCAGCCCCGCGGCGCCGCGGGTCTGACCGGGTAAGGGCGCGGGGGCGCGGGGGCGCGGGGAAGGCGGCGGCGCGCCCCCCCTGCCCCGCGCCGAGCCTGCCGCGGGAGTCGGCGCTAGTGGCCGGGACTGCGCTGGCCGCGCGTCCCGGGGGCCCGGGTGCGCGCGGGGGCGGCGGGGTCGCGGCGCGGCCCCCCCACCCCGCCCGCAGCGGCGCTCTATTTTTAGCAGGCGCTGTTGCAATATAAGGAATGCGCGGCGCGCCAGGCGCTCGGGGCGCGCGCGGGCTGCGCGGTCGCTTTAAGGAGGCGCCGGGGCGGGGACGGGCCGGAGCGGCCGGAGGGCCGGCGGGCCGGGAGCCGCCAGTCCGGCTGCAGTGGGGCCGGGCGGGCGCGGCGCTGCCTCCTCGGCCGCGCGAGCATGGAGGCGGCGGCCTGAGGGCCGGAGCCGAGCTGGGGCTGGAGCGCGCGGTGAGTGGTCGCAGCCGCCGGGGCGGGGAGGGGGCCCGGCGCTTTGTTCCGGGCGGGAGGTGTGGCCGCCCCCCGGGCCCTGCGGCGCTCCCCACGCGCGGCGTGAGCCCTGGGACTGGCGGGGAGTGGCCTTTTGCTCCCACCGCAGGCTCCGGCATAACGCTGTGCGAGCGAGAAATCCGCCACAATAGAGACCCCAGTGGGGAGGGCCTGTCCGCCGCCCAGAGAGCCCCTTTCACGGAACCACACTAGGATTTCTGGTCTGCCTGGGTGAGGACCCGCGGGGAGGTGGGCGGCGGGGGTGGGGGGGGGTACTCTTTTTCCCCCTTTAAAATGGCGTTAAGCAGGGATCTGCCAGGGGTGTTGTCAAATTTATCTCGATAATAAAAAGCAGCCTGCTGCACAAACAACCCTTCCCTGCGCCGCGGGGCTTGGGACTGTGGTCACAACTGAGGCCCGGCTCATTCATTGACCGGACCTGGCTGGGGTGCCCACTGTGTGGGGCATAGCGCCTGTTCCTGCTCTGCGGGGAAGGTAAGGGTAAAACATGAGCGACAGCTCAGTGTGCTCAATAACGGGATTAGGGAGGCTCAGGGGTTGTGGGATCAGACAGTGTGGAAGGCAGGGAAGGCCTCCTAGAGAGGTGATGCCTGGTAGGAGCACGGGCACTGGACATCCAGTTCAACTCTGTGGCTGGAACTGAGGTCTATGCTGGCCGTGGAGAAAGCCGAGTCTGGAGAGAGAGAGACAAGGGCCGCCTCTTGGGTTGGCAGAGCTCTGGGATTCCCCTTCCTCCCCCCATGGGCCCCTGCTTGTACCTAACCTCCGTGGGTTAAATGGTTCTTGCCTCTCCAAGACGCACACTCTGTCCTGGACCTGACCAGAGAGAATGAGTGACAAGGCTCAGGATTCTAGCCTCAAAAGAGTAATAAGGAAATCTGACTTAAAACCCTGAAGCCCCACTGCAATAGTAGCAGCCAGCAGGGCTCACACAGACCAGGCACTTGACCAGGGTGTGTTTTCTCATCGTTTGACAAGACTCTGCCTGAGGTTTTATTGTAATCCCCATATGCTCATGAGGAGCTGTGGCTAGAAAGTTATCAGTAACTTGCCCAGGATCCTATCTAGAGACCATGTGGCTGTTCAGGCCCCTCTTCTGAGGGTCTGGCTGTCCCCGGCTTTAGGGCTCCAGGTACAGCCTGTTGCCAAGTACAGGTTGAAGTGTGGGGTGGTGAGTTGTTGGTATTAATAACTGACACGTGTCAGGGGCTTTGCAGTGAGCACAGTACTTCACCGAGACAGTTCTTAAGAGTTTCTCCTGCTTCTCTTCCCAGGGAAGAAACTCCAGCTGGCCAACATTTTATAAATCTCCTAATTTCCTGTAAATTGCGTGTCCCTGCTGACTGGGGCTGAAAATGTTTGGGGCCATGTTTTTCAACCTTGAATCTGTTCTCGCTCCCAGCAGCCAGTGAGTTTCTCTGTCTGCAGTTTATGGTGTAGTTTTGTACTTTCTCTGCCAGGTCGGGAGGTATTAGGCTTTGATGCTCTGGGGTTTTCAAGGATGCCAGGTCTGCCAGCCTCTTTGAAGGCCGGTGGTGTCGAGTATGCTGGGTGCTGGAGCAGAAACTGCCCCCACCCCCACCCCTGGCCTCAACATTTCTTTCTGGAGAGGAGGGTCAGAGCTCCTTGCTGAACCCTGGTGAGGCTTCCAGGCTTGCCTGCTTTGCTCTGGAAAAAGGCACTTTGCATTTTCCACAACTCATACTTTCGCCTACAGAAGACATTTTTGTGGCAGGTATAACTTTTAGTCTATTATTAGCTCTAACCATAGGTATTTCACACTTTGAGTTGATCTGAGCTGCTCACAAAGTGACAAATCTCTGGGGCTGGTGCCCGAGTTTGAGTGATCACCTGGAACCAGGGAGGACTACCGGACTGTGATGAACTACACTAGCTCCTGGGGTGACTGGTCCTCATGTCAGTCAGATTTGCATGTTGACCAGCCTGCTGGATCAAGTGAGTTCTCAGGAAGTGTGACCTTCGTTTTATATTTTACGCTGCCTGTAATCAGTTCTGCCCGTGAAACGCATGCCCCGATGGAGTGTTCCTCCTGCAAGTGATTGAAAATATACCTGTCCGTGAGCGTTGTATAGTTTGTACAAATCATACTTATGTGAGCTGAATGGGAACACGTGCATGTGCAAAGCTGGAATATTCTCAAGCATCAAGAGTGTGCACTGAGTCCCAGAGGCTCTGTCCCTGCCAGGCTTGGGGCAGGCATCCAGCCATCTAAGATGGACAGCTACCTTTGTCTGGGGATGGGGAAAAAGGGAGGAGCTGGGTGAGCTCCCTGTACCCTGGGGCGTCTGGCAAGTATCCATTGTCTAGGGGCTGAGCAGAGAATTCAAGTTCTGAGAGGAATTTTGTCCTTGCCAACCCTCCCAATCTTGGGTGTTGCCACTGGCCTTATGGTACTGGGGTCGGTGGGGCTGCTTTCGGCTGCAAATAACAAAACTCAAGGAAAGTAATAGGCAGAGCTTAGATCTTCCACAGATTCTTGTGAAGTCACTATACACAGAGATGGACTATTAGTGCCACTTTCAGCAAGCTTTTGACTGGGAAAGGCAGCCAAGAAGGCTGAGGGTCTGGTGTCCAGAGCAATGGTTTTTTGCCTTTTTGGGTCACAGCCTCTTTAATATGCCAGTGAGAAACCCAGAGAAAAGTTGCTTGGGTGTACAGAGTTGGGCATACAATTCAGGGGATTCATGGGTCTCCAACAAGCCCTGAATTCCAGGTTAGATCCCCTGGTCTAAGCCACATTGTCTCACTATTGTTTACTGAGGATCTACACTGCGGCTCTGCCCTCCCAGCCAGGCTATCCGGCTGTGACAGTAGAGTCCGGGGTCAAGAGTGAAAATGAGCGGGCAAGTTTTTAGTGCATGCTTCAGACAACAGAGCTGATGTTGAGGTTGAGGTGACAGTGTGTTGCACCCCTTGGCGCCTGACATGCATTCCTTGGTGCTCATCTCCAGTCTTCTAGGTGGTGTTCCTGCTGCGTATGATGAGGTTGGTCTTGCCTGCTCCCAGAGACTGCACCCCCTGCCCCCACCACTGCGCCTCTAGGGCCTTTTAGCAGGTTGGCATGATCCAAGACAGCTCCATGCAGCCATCCCTCTTGCAGGGTTCATGAAGTAGCAATGTGTGTTTAACTCTTTAATGTCCCACTCATTGACCTTTAGGTGTTTTTGGTAGCTTTATCAGGTGGGGACTACCGAGGGCCACGTGGCCAAATGACAGTGTGGGTCATTGCTGGTTGCTGAAGTGACGTTCTCTGTCTCAGAGGGGCGTATTTTCATCTCCAGAGCTTGGCATCTGGCCACCTAGATGGATAAAACACATCACAGATGATTGACATCTGGGTTGTGAAGCTAACGGGCGAGATTTGGGAGAGCACCAGGGATGGATCTGGCTGTGCCCTAATGTGCTGGTAGAATGAGGAGAGGATGGAGAGTTGGGGACTCTGTGCCCCGGCTCTTGTCCTCTGTCTAGAGGGCTGTGGGCACATCTCATGCTGCAAGGACCCAGGCCCCATCTGTGACTTTGCTGCCTGCCCTCAGGGTTGTCATGGGATTAGATGAAATACACGCATGAGAACATGCTTGGGAGACCAGAAAGGGCCATAAGGATTAAGAGCATCCTGTGCTGCAAGGACCCAGGCCCCATCTGTGACTTTGCTGCCTGCCCTCAGGGTTGTAACCGCAGATAACAGAATCATAGACACAGCAGGGGCCCCTGGAGCATGGTTAGTCTAGATTCAGATCCCATACAGCACATTTCTCAGAGTGGTCAGGGAGAGAACTTTAGGTGGGACACATACAGCATCATTTCATTTTAATACACTTGTTTATATGTATTATAAAACCCAGGCATGTGGTGCATGGGTGGCTCAGTGGATTAAGCATCTGACTCTTGATTTTGGTCACAATGTCACAGTTTGTGAGATCAAGCCCTGTGTCAGTTTGTGAGATCGAGCCCTGCATCGGGCTCTGCACTGATAGTGCAGAGCCTACTTAGGATTCTGTCTCTCCCTCTCTCTGCCCCTCTCCAGCTCACTTGCTCTCTGTCTCTCTGTTTCAAAATAAATAAATAAAAACTTTAAAAAAACCCAAACATCACATCATATCCATTTTTTAAATGGATATTTTGTTCAAATTAAAGCTAGAGAGAGATTTTAAGTTAAAAAGTATGGGGGGGGGGTGGTGCCTGGCTTGCTCAGTCAGAAGAATGTGCGACTCTTGATCTCAGGGTCTTGAGTTCAAGCCCCATGTTGGGTATAGAGATTACAAAAAAAAAAAAAAAAAAAAAAAAACCACCAACAACAACAAAAAACTTAAAAAAAAAAAAGAAGTATGGTGATTTTTAGGTAAAGATTAAGCCAGTAATAATTCACTAGTAAATAAATATGGCCCAAATGGGAAAGTGCCCCCTTGAATAAAGGCTGGGAAATGTTCAACAGGGAAGTCCCTTCCTTGCAGCCTGTGAAGGGTGTGGTGGGTCTTTGGCTTCAGCTGGACCCCTCTAGAGATAGGGAGCTTGCTGCCCCCAAATCCATCCACTTTTCCACTTGGGAATCTCTTGTCCTTGCAAAGTTCTTTCCTTTCTCCCCTTAACCTGCCCCCACTGGCTCTGTACCACATGAATCTCTGACAATCCTGCCTTTTCTCCAACACCAGCTCCACTTTCTTCAACTGCTCCTCGACTTGTATGGTTTAAAGACCATCAGTCTCTCTTCATTCCCTCCCCTCCCCCTTCCTTTCCTCCTTCCTCCTTCACTCCCTTCAGCAAAGACTTGTGGGCTGGTCCTGGGCTAGACACTCTTATACTAGCCACGTCTAGGCCTCACAGCAATTGCTGTTGGCCTTTTACATATGTGGAAACTGAGACTCAGGGTGGTTGAATAGGCCACCTCCAGTCAAGGCCTGAGGAAAGCAGAGTCCAGGGATCTGACCAAGGTCCATCTGGTCCCCAAGCACATGGTCCTTCTGTTAATTACCCTGTGCTGCTCCCAGAACTAGATAGACCAAAAATGACACGTCTTTTGTTTCCTGGTGCTCATGGGGCATGTCCCTCGGGGGTCTGGCCATACATGGTCAGTGCTGCGGTGGAGCAAAGGCCCCATGCGTGAGGAGAGGGGGCAGAGCAGCCTATGCATGAGGATGTTATGAGGCAGCTGGAGCCACAGAGGCACAGAAGCAGCTGGTTGGTGCAGGGAGGCAGAGAGAGCCTGGGCGGCTGTGGTTTTCCCTGACTCCCATTAGTCTTATTGTCAGCTGCGAACCCCTAAGTCATCTGTGCACTTGGTTTATTTTTTAATTTTGAAAAATAAAAAAATGAAAATGTAAAGGATCACACGACAAACACCATGTGCCAGTACCCAACATGAAGACATGCAACCATTTACTGTGCACTGACTCCATCCTTTGCATGGGAAGGCAGGACTGCAGCCGTTTCCCTGGTCACTAGGCCTGGCTGGTTTGGGCCTGTCCTCAGCCTGAAGCAGACTTTGGAGCCTGGCTCCTGAGTTTCTGCATACTGGCTCTTTCAGCTTCCTGTCCCCGTCTAATTCAGCAGGTGCCCCCTGGGCCTCCATCCAGGTGGCTGATAGCTGGGGAGAAACCACCAGGGAGCAGGGCGAGTGGGTGCTCCTGGATTTATCCCTTGCAAAAAAAGTTGACCTACTCTCAGAAGCACTTACCTTGACCACTGTGGGTTCAGGCCAGGCTGCAGAGCACGGTTTGGTCCCGCCTGCCCAAAGCAAATGCCATTTAAATGGTAGACATATATATTTGGAATAGAGAGAGAAGAAACATAATTTTCTTTTTATAATTAGATGGCAGTGATTTGCTAAGCAGCTCATCTTACACAAACCCTAGCAAAATTCATTTTCTATTCTCAAGTGTAGAATTACTTTAAAGTGCAGCGTGGTACCTTTCCAATCCCTGGCTTCGCCCCTGCAGCTGCCACAGAAGGAGGGCACCGGTGCCTGGGCCTGGGCCCTGCTCTGCTGGCTGAGTGAATAGGGAAGGGTGGCTCTCCCTGATGTGACAATGACCAGACAGCCCCTCACCGAGCTGTTTCTGCCGTCCACCCCTGCGTGACTCCCATGCTGGATCCTGAACCTGCATCACCCTTCGAAGCTTGAACTTTCGGTGACAACAGTTAGCAGAGTCACACTTTGGAAAGCTTTGCAGAAGAGATTCAAAAACTTCCAGAAAAACCTTCCACACCCAGGCAGATCCCATTTGCAGGGAGTCATGATGGGAGATGAAGATTTGAACTAGTTTCATGAGAGAACATGGGGACCTGAGGTGGCCCCCAAATCCTCTTTATTAAGTGGTAAGAATGGATTGAAATGTTCTCTGTCCCTGAGTGGCCAGTAAAGAACAACACTGCCTGCATTGCTTTCCCTCACTTTGAGGGAGATGCCACAGGAGCCAGCCGGGAGCTCCAGGACCTCAGAGGGACCTGCTCCTTGGGGTTTGTCTTCTGATGAAAGCAGCCGGGGACTGCACCAGTGAAGGCAGTTAAACATGGTCTAAAACAAGTTCCTATTTGGTTATACAGAAGTACACATACATGTTATGTTCATAGGCCCATGCCTCTCTCTCTTTTTTTTTAATCTGATGACTTGGATTATGTCTAATTAATTCTTTCCCTTATTTCTGAACATCTCTACTCTGGCTCCGGCCTTCACATCACTCACTTAAATTACTGCAATATCATTCTGTTTCTCTGTTCTAATTTTGCCCCCTGTAAATCCATCTTAAATTTTTTTTTAATGTTTATTTATCTTTGAGAGAGACAGAATACGAGTGGGTTAGGGGCAGAGAGAGAGGGAGACAGAATCCAAAGCAGGCTCCAGGCTCTGAGCTGTCAGCACAGAGCCTGACACGGGGCTCGAACTCACGAGCTGTGAGATCATGACCTGAGCCGAAGTCGGACGCTCAACCGACTGAGCCATCCAGGCGCCCCTCCTATAAACCCATCTTAAAATGCAAAATGAAATATCAAAATCAAATCTGAGCATTTTACTCCCTTGCTGACAGACCCTTAATGAGAAAGGAGAAGGGGCTGGTCTACCAGATACTAAAATACTACAAAACTAGGGTAAAGTGGTATGGCCCTGGAACAGGAGTAGATAGGTCAATGAAACAGAATAGAGTACCTTCCCTGAAGTCCTATCACCTCTCCCCCAACCCCCCCACTCCTGAAAAAAAAAAAAAAAAAAACCTTTTTATTTGAAATGCAACCCGCTTTCAAAAGAAAAGTTCTGGTTTCTTAAGTATCTGCTATATATATTTGGTATAGGCTGGCCCTGCTATACCAAATACCCACACTGTACCCAAGTCCTCAAACAGTGAAAATGTCTGTGGGCATGTGGAGCCGCGTGGAGGTTGCCAGAGGGTTGGTGGGTGGAGTTGGGAGAGGCCCACCCACCCCATTGGAACTAATCATTCTCACGGGGTCAAGGGAAAAGTTCTTGCCTCCCCAAAGCATTATGTATTCATTTCAAAAGCAAAAATAATTTTAATTCCATTTAGGTTTCTTTTTTTATCCTTTACAAAATTGCATCATACCTTCTTGAAAATTCCCCTTCTTAGATAACCCACACATTCACCCTTTTCTATCTGAATTCTGCTGGAAATGTAGGGCCCACGGAGGAGATAGAGGCGAGCCCATCTTTCTTGGCAAGGACCATTCTCTCACAAGTCGGCTCAGCTGCCCAAAATAGCCTCTATCGTGTTCTTCTTTCAATGCTGGCTTTATTGTAACTAGAGATGATGGAAAAGGGTGGAGCCACTGTCCCAAAGCCTTGGGGGCATATATGAAAAAATAACTGTATGAGATCTGTCTTCTCAGCCATCCCTCCACACCCACATTCCTCAGGTTGAGGTTCTTTGGGCAGAGGAGCTGGGAAGGCCTTGTGCTCCTCACATCCAGCCCTTCTCCAGGAAGCCAGGCCCCAGGTGCCCTCTGGCCTCCCAGGGAGCTAAGGTCAGCTGGCATCAGAACCTTCCCGTCCACCCCCATTCACTGACCCCCGACCCCGCCCGCCCGCAGTGGACAGCGGCCTGAGTCCACTTATCTGGGACTGGGTGGGTGTTTCCTGCATGTTTGAGATTTTACAGAGGAAATCAAAATAAAGAAACAAAGCCTTTGTTTTACTTCTGGACTCAAACTGGGGATGGCTGGAGGGATGGAAAGGGGGAGCAGGAGTAGGTCACTTGGCAGTCCAACAAAATAACCATTCTAATAAAGCATTTAACAGGGACTTTTTTCTATTTAGGGTTGGTGTGAGTGAATAGGAAAGACAGGGTGGAGGGCTGGGAGAGCCTCTTTGTGTGGAAGGAGAGAGCCCCAGGCAGGGTCTCTGGCAAGGGTCTGGGACCACCAGCAGGGCTGCAGAATTGGCAGCCAGAGGGGCCACAGATAGTCTCAGTCTCCTTTCCCACCTCAGAAGACCCACAGGAGAGCAGGAAGGGACAGGGACTGCAGGGCCAGAGGGCCCTGGCTCCAATTTCTGCCCCACTACCTATCGTCATGTGACCTAGGGTGGTTCCCCCCCCCCCCTCCCCCATCAGTGTGAGCCTCCCTTGCCTGGTCTCTAACAGGTAACAGTGAAGATGTCCCAGCCACCCCATCCCGTTCTTCCTGATCTAGCTATGCTGGATCAGGCCTTCATCCCACATATGTGGAAATGGGGAGGTGCTCTCCCCAGTATTTCTTCATTCTCCCCAAAGGATTTTCTCCTTGTAGAAATTCTCTGAGTGTATCATTTATTTTTCTTTAAAAATTACCCAGGTGTTGATGAAAACTCTCCCTATCTGCAGTATTTCTGAGGATTTCAGAGTGGGGACCGTGTCTGCTGGCCATCTGGCCTCCCTGGTCATCTGCCCCACTTTGCCCCACGCATGTATACAATCAGCTTGGCTTCCTCATTCCCTAAGCCCCACTAAGCCACAGCCAGTGTGTGTAACAGGCTTTCGCCAAGGGTTCGGAAGAAAGGGGGTTACCCATTGTTCAGAACAGGGCAGGAGTTAAAACTGAGTAGTAGACATCCTCCTCTTGCCTGCTCACCCTTAAAGGATTTCTCCCTGCCTGCCTGTCTCCTCAAGCCTAGTTTACTGCCATTTTCCAGGGACCGATTTTCCTGGACACTTTCCCCAGAACTTCTGAGGACTCCAAATTTCCATTACTTTTGGTTGCAAAGCAGTAATGACATCTGTCCCAGACTAGGCTGCGAGCCTACACTTTGGCCTCAGAAGAGAGCCACCAAAGAGCCTGTCTAAGCCAGAGTTCTGCACCCTAGCCTTACACCATTAGCTAGGTGTAAGCTAGCACCTTCAGTATGCTTAAATTAGGGCTTCTTTCCCAATGACCAGAGCGAACCCAAGTGTGAATTTTTTTTCCTTCCTGTTACAGCATCTTGCAGAATCGCCGTGAGGATTAGAGCTGATGTAAATCAACAGATATTTAGTGAGCACCTACTCTATATCAGGCATGTGCTGGGCACCCGAGGGACGGTGGAGAATAGAACAGAGGACAGGCCCTGTGCTCATGGAACTGACACATTACATAAGTAAGGAATGCAAAGGGCTGTCAAGGACAGCTGAGTGTCTGGAAGAGCGTAACAGTAATATCTCACCTAGTCTGGGGTGTGGTAGGGCGTGCTCAGGGGAGTAGATGTAGAGTGCTGAGGATGTTGTCAGGACTTAATAAACAGGCATTATAATGCTCCGTCCTGGCCACAGGACCCAGCCTGATTGCACCTGCAGCTGGTTGCTGCTACTACCAACAATAGTTTTGCATAGAGGGGTTTATAATGTTTTCCAAGGTTACAGGCCAGTACGTGACACATCCAGGATTCAGCACTGGACGTGTCGGACCTATTTCCATGCTCCTAACTTCTGCTCTGTCTTCGGCCGTTATGCCCCTGGGAAAGTCCCCTGACGGTCCCCTGAGATGGGCTGTAGGGCGGGGCATAGCTCTGAAGCTTTCCTCTTTCTCTGCATCCCTGAAACAAGTCAGCATGGGTTGTGGATGCTGGTCATTCCTCCATCATCAGAAATAAAATGTGCTTCCTTGTTAAATCCTGGGTTGGCCAAGCAGCAGGAGTAGTAATACCTCAGTCCATCTCGGGCTGGCATCTCTCTGTCAAGTGAGGAAACTGAGGCACAAACAGATTGAGCAGTGGCCTAGGGCCACATACCTAGCAGAGGGGCAAATGCTTTGATGCAGGACTTTTGATAAAAGTGCTGTACATGGAAAAAACAGGTGGGAGGCCGGTGGTGGCTCCTGGGTGGGTCGCACCCCTTGGGAATGGAGCTGGTCTGCCAGCAGTGCCCACTGCCCCCTCCCCCACCCAGGCACAGCTGTCTGGCCTGGCTAGGCTGGTGAGGAATGGGAGGGAGAAATAGGTGGGAGAAATGCACCAATGTTTTGCACTTGGAGAGTGAGATGTGAAAAGTTGCCTCCTGCCTTTCCAGCGGGGTGGGCTTAAAATCGGGACTTTGAGAGGGTCCCTGAAAAGTTACCACCCCACTTCCAGCCCTGGTGCACCCCTCCAGAGTCAGGCTACTGGGTCCTATTCCTTCCTCGTTTCATAGGCCTTTGCAAGGAAACCCCCACAACCTCCCCAGCTGCTCATTGTCATGCCCACCTCGTTTTCAGGAAGTTTCCCTTTTATTTTGCTCCAGCCCAGATCTCTACAGTCTGGTTACTCTTTTAAAATGGAGATTGGATTGCTTCTTCCCACCTCAGGCAAGAGCCTGGACTATGTTTCTTTCTCATTTTAGCTTCAACTAAAAATTTTAACATTTTTCATGAATGGTGCTTGACATTGTGAATATAAATGATAGAAACAAATCAAAGCAACGGTCTTTCTGCCCTTTACCTCCCTGGGTTCTGAACACTCCTCGGGTGGGCTGTATGCCCTCCCCCTAATGACTGTGCCCCTGCAAAGTCTCTAGGCTGAGTAACCCCTGCTGCTGTTACTCCTCAGTGTCATTTCCATGTCCTTTTTTATCATGCCTCTTTGTGGCCGAAGCCAGGCCAGGGCAGTGCCGAGAGTTGTCGGCTCCCACTCAATGTGGGCATGCTGAGGCATGCTTGAGGTGGCCAGGGCTGGGGGCAGGTGCCCCTGTGGGCCGGAGCCACCCAAGGGTGATTCGTTTACCTTATACAATGTATAAAACTTTTTAACAGGTAGCTAACGTCAAAAACTCAGTCTCATGTAAAATTCGGATTCCTGGCTACTCTTAAACAATTTAGGCTATCTGGCAACCCCTTTACAGATAGGTTCATGTTGGAGCAGTCGGTGGAGGGTAACAGCAGTCTCTGATTTGCTGCAGGCTCCACTGCTCCCTGCTGCCTGCACTCACCTGCCTCTCTCATTTATCGACCTGGCCTCTGCGAACACATGAGGCTGGGATGTTCAGTTGTCTCCCACATGCCTCTTTCTGCTACTGCAAGGGAAAGCAGTTCAGATAGTGGGTCAGCCAGGATTGGAGGGCTGAAGTTCAGCCATAGTCAGGCCTGGCAAAAGTGTCCATCTCCTGGCAGGGGGGCTGCTGACACAGAGCAATGACTGTCCCTGGCCTCGAGGCCTTCCCTGTGCTGTCTGGCACCATCCTTGCCCTTCTGCTGAGCCACTTACTTCCTAGTGTGCTAGTGTGAGGCCACGGTTCCATGAGACAGGCAGCTCTGGGCTGACACAGTTCTGAAGGACAGTCTGTGAAGCTGTGCTCTACACACACACACACACACACACACACACACACGCACACTACTCAGGGGAAGGACAGTACCAGGAGATTTGCCTTGCTGTCACCAGCAGGCTCCAGGGACAGGGTGTGGCATCCCCAGACCAGCAGGTGGAGTGTCAGGGAGCTGGGACCTGGGAGCTGCAGGGGGCTCGGTGTTTTGGAAGTGTGAGTGGCAAGTAAGGACTCCCTCACAGTCACCTACTTCTCCTGATGGGCCGCTGCCCATGTGTGTCCAGTGGAACTCCTCACGTGATATGTCCCTTATGAGAGCCACCATTCACTACTCTGGGACCCAGCTGGCCCATCGGGTATAGCGCCCACACCACCTCTGCCCTACCCTCTACCAGAGCCAGAATTCTGGCTTCTCCCAGTGTCAACCCTGCATTGTGGAAATGCCGACAGCAGACCCCTGCAGTGTCTCTGTGCAGAAAGCTGTGCCCAGGCTCTAGAGAGGTAACGAAGATGAGGTCCGGCCCTCAGACCCCAACCGTACCCTAGTGGGGGAATCTGACAGGGAAACAGCTCCCCAGCTCCCAGATTTGAAGGGAGAAGGAGGGGGGGCTTGTTCCCCAGAAGAGGTAGAACGGCCCTGTGGCCGAGCTGGGAGCTTTGTGGTCAGACTCACAGACAGACAAGCCACAGAACCTCTGTGACCTCAGGGTTGATCACTAACAGGTGCTAAACGGCACCTTCTTGGCTGTGAGGAGTCAAATGGCATAATGGCCGCAGAGCACCCTGCCACCTGTCATCTGGCCAGCACTCCCCAGACACAAGCGCGGTGGCTGCATGGATGGAGACCTGGAAGGCAGGAGATGGCTGGGGAGGAAGAGATCACTTCAGGATGCTGGGGAAAACAGGGGGGCTTCTCCGTAGAGAGGGAATGTTTTCGCAGGCGGAGGGAAGGTGAAGAGACAGGGCAGGCAGAGAACTTTCATTGGCAGACTCCGAGGTGCTCTGCCAGGGGCCGGAGTCCCTGTCCTCAAGGATGCCACACTAGGAATCATCAGAGAGGCTGCATGAGGAGGCCAGTGGTGCTGGGGGCTGTTCAAGGAGGGCCTGGAATGCTCTGGTCAGTGGGAGAGCTTCCGACGCCGGTGGGCGGTTTTTCGGGGAGGAGCAGTATGCTCCAGGGCTGTTTGAGGACCGATAGTGCTGGAGGGGTGGGAGGATAAGGGGGGCAGAGCTGAGCCCCTGAGGTGCACCTGCCATGAGTGGCAGACTTGCTAGGCCTTGGCCTTGGATCTGAGGGAGGAGAGGTGTTTGAGCTGCTAGGGGAGGAAGAGGGCAGGAAGGAGAGACAAGGGGTCTCGAGGGGGGGTGGTTGTTGGCTTTTTAAAAAATTTAATGTTTAAAAATTTAAAAAAAAATTTTTAATGTTTTCTTTATTTTTGAGAGAGAGAGAGAGAGAGAGAGAGAGAATGTGAGCAGGGAAGGGGCAGAGAGAGGGAGACACAATCTGAAGCAGGCTCCAAGCTCTGAGCTGTCAGCACAAAGCCCAACGTGGGGCTTGAACTCACGGAGTGTGAGATCGTGACCTGAATGAAGTTGGATGCTTAACCCACTGAGCCACCCAGGCGCCCCTGGCTGAGTCTATTCGGAGAAGGGTTGAGCCTGAGCAGCCCCCTGAGGAGCTGTGAGGAGGCTGCTGCGGCAGAATGAGGAGAGAATAGGACGGTGGCGGCCCGCCAGGGTCTGAGGGTCCTCACTTTGGGGACTCCCAGAGTGCGCAGAAGCCACCCCTCCCCGGTGGGGTGACTGCCAGAATGACTTTCCCAGTGGGCATGCAGGCTCCCATGTGAGGCTGCGAAGTTCTCCTCGGCTGAGGAGAGACTGCCCCAGCCCCAGCCCCAGCACTAGGTACATATTAATAGGCCCCTGGGGCTGAGAGTAAGAATTCAATCGTAAAGCCACTTCCTCCTCTCTGCCCTAGCTGCCCTGAAGGAAGCTGTGACCCAGGTGGCAGCCCTGCCCGCACCCCTGGAGTTCACTGCCACCCTCCCTGTGGTGGTAGGACATGGAGACATGGTGGAGGATGCTGGGGTGGGAGCTTGGAGATTGAGAGGCCCGGTGTCAATACCCCGTGAGCCAGAGTTGCCGTGGGGGGCATGTTGTTTTGAAGGTCTATGTGGGCCTTAAGACACTGGGGCCCTCGCTAACGCCTCTGTTCCCAGAGCCTCAGACCTACCAGGTGCCCTGGTCTAGCTGGGTGCTGAGCGAGGCAGAGCTTTAGTTTTTAGTTGCCAGGTCCCAGCTTTCCCTGTTACCACGCTGTTCCCCTGGGCAAATGTCCTAACATTCCTGACTCTGTCTCCCCACTGGTAAAATGGGGAGACTGAATGCCACCCTGCATGGTCCTGCCTCATTGTGCCGGCCGGCCGGCCTGCATGACCTTCCTCTTCCCACTGGACCCTGTATTCCTTCCCCATCTGCTTCCCTCTCCTCAGAGCTTCTGGAATATTCAGAGTTTCTGCCCTGCGGGCTACCCAGTCTCTCCTGGCTTTTCTTGTTGGTCAGCCTCCCTAGGGACGGCAGAAAGAGTTGTGGACAGACAAGATGCCCCCCCAGGGCAGAATGGGGGGGGGGGCTGAGGCCATACACAGCCAGCGTGAGAACACACCCCAGAAGGAGTGGTGAGGGCTGAGTTCTGTTGAGTTGTCAACTGTGGGACCAGCCAGTTTGCAGGGCATGAGCTCGGGCAGGACTCTGGAGGGAGGCAGGAGGGCTTCCTGCAGGAGGAAGGGCTTGAGATGGGTTTTGAAGAATGTTGCTGATGGTAACAACTTGATGTTTACTGAGCGCTTGCGGTGGGCCAGACACAGCCAAGCAAATCAGTGTAGCCACTGTGCCCACCTCTACAGAAGAGGAAACCAAGGTGCAGAAGATAAGTAACTTGCTTAAAGTTGCAGGCTGCCTGAGTCAGTGGCTCAGGCTCTGTGATGAGGGGCTCCAGGGGAGGGGCCGGCCCCAAGCTGGGTAGGGACCAGCTGGTGTCCAGGAGCACGAGGAGACAGGCTGGGCCCAGGGCAGCGACCAGCACAGTGGAGAGGGGCCCAGACAGAGGTGCTGGAAAATGGGTCTCAAAGCTACCTGGTGCTCCCACAGGGTTAGCTGCCTGATCCCCCAGCCTCCTCCCTGGTCCTGAGGAAAGGAGCATGTGGCCGGACACTGTTTGGCACACTTTGTCCCAGTTGGGAGTCGGGGCGTGCCTGTTCCTAGTGACTAGTATCTGCCCTGGGTGCCTCTTGGGCCCTGACCTGCTCGGCCGCCTCCCCCACAGGAGCAGGGATGTGGCCTTGGAGGCCTCTCTGACTCAGACATCACTCTCCCGGCTCACTGCTGACCTCTTTTCCAGCACTCCTGGATCTGCTGCCTCTGGCCTGGCCTGACCCTGTACCCACTCACCATGTCGCCAGCCATGAACAAATGCCTAGGATGATGGACTGGCCACGGGCTCTGGAGCCATACTGTGTGGTTTCAGAGCCTAGCACTGCCCCTTTCTAGCTGGATGACCTCAGAAAAGTTATTTTACTTTGTTGTACTTCAGTTTCTTCAACTATAAAATGGGGATAATCAGAGTCATTCCGTATAGGGCTCTTGTGAGAATTAAATGAGCTAACGTGGTAAAATCTTCCAACAGCATCAGACACATCACTTACATTAATTAATTAATTAATTAATCATTAGTTGTTTTTAGCATTGACCACTCTTGTAATTATTACAGTAGGTATTTCTACACACCTGCTCTGGGACTTACACTGCTGGGTCATAAGTGGCTCAGCTCCTTGGGGCGCCTGGGTGGCTCAGTTGGTTGAGCGTCCGACTTCGGCTCACGTCACGATCTCACGGTTCGTGAGTTCGAGCCCCGTGTCGGGCTCTGGGCTGATGGCTCAGAGCCTGGAGCCTGCTTCCGATTCTGTGTCTCCCTCTCTCTCTGCCCCTCCCCCGTTCATGCTCTGTCTCTCTCTGTCCCAAAAATAAATAAACGTTAAAAAAAAAAATTAAAAAAAAAAAAAATAAGTGGCTCAGCTCCAGGCCTTGTCAGGAGTCACTCTCGGGCTAGTGGGTAAGACCCAAGTATGAGCAGTGATACAAGGAAGCATATGGGACTTGGGGGTCATGAGTAAGGCCAAGGGCACTGCATCCCTCCCCTGGCTTACTTCAAACATTGGCCTTTGCCTGGATCTCTGGATCCCTATCTGACCATCTCTGCCAGCAGTTCAGGTATGGTCCCGGCAGAGGAGTTTGGATTTGATGGGGTAGAAAAGCAGGGGCTGATGTATTAGCACAAGACTTGGGTAATAGAATTTTCCAGAGACAACCAGGCAGGCTCCCCCTAAAGGTCCTGCGCGCCCCCACCCAGAACAGGACGGCCGGTACGTGATATGTTTTGGAGGGAATCGGAAGAGTGGTGGGTTAGATCTGGGGTGGCAAACAAGTTTCCTCTCTGGATCAGTCACCTGGTTCTGGCTGCCAAGGTGCTGCATCAAAAAGGGTTCAGAACTGAGCCAGAAGAGGACAGTGGTCAATTATGATGCCTGCGTGGCTCTGGGGACAGGAGGAATGGCCCCTGCGCCACATACTCACCATCTAAAAGCCAGTGGTATTTAAGGTCCTTTATCACACAAAATTATGCACATGGTTGGATGGGTGGTTAAGTCTTAATACTGGAGTGAGCTGAATGCACTGGCTTCCTGGAGGGTTGAGTGGTGCAGTGACATGGCTGGGCTGGGATTAGCAGCCATGTGAGACAACAGGCTGGAGCAAGGTCTGAGGGAGAGGAGAGTGAAGTCCTAAGGGATACACCAATGGCCTAGACCCCTGGTGGGACGGCACACCATTTATGCTCAGCCTGCAAGGCAGCAGCCCTGGGGAAGCTGCCCATTTCTGGGAATTGTGCAGAAGGGAAGGGCAGCTCCTGGAATGCAGAGCCATTTCCTCCACACGGGTGGGGTCACTCCCCCCAGCGTGTCCTCATCCCTGAGCTGGGCACACCCAGACATCATGGAGATGAGATTAGCTTCCCAGAGCTGATTCAGCTCAGTGGGATGGAAAGTCCATTTGCTCTCGCAGCAGCTCCATTAATAGTAAGTGTTCCCCCTCTTCCAGCTTTATTTATCAGACGACTTGCAGTTCAACTGATAAGGTTCCTGGGGGGGGGGGGGAATCTTTAAAATGTTTAGTGTAGAAGTAGAGAGGCAAAAAGCAATGAAAACTAAACTTTCAATAAAGTTAGCAGCATCTTTGCAGAGACTCTGGGTTGGCCACTGCCCCAGCTCCAAGAATCTGTGGTCCTTTAGTCGTGTAGCCAAGGAAGCTACGGACAAGGATGAAGAGTGCCCTGTGGGTTAATGAAGTCACCGTGACAGTCAAAGAAATGCTGTGATGCTATAAAACTAATCACCCAAGGAATTGAAGGCAGTGTGGTGTGACGGTTCCCAGGATGACCTTTGGTGTCCAGCCAGCCCACCGCAGCTGCCCACTGAATGGTGGGGAGTGTAATTGCAATGGAGTCTCTCCTGGGCATCAGTTGTTCTGGCCAGGACTGTATGGCATTGCTTTGGAAGTGGTGCTGGCTATGGGGATGGGGTGCACAGAGAGGCCAGGGAACCTGTGGACCCCTTGACAAATGTCTGCAAGGCAAGCTATTTCTTTTTGTTTGTTTGTTTGTTTGTTTGTTTTATTTATTTTGAGAGAGAGAGGGCAAGTGAGCATCAGTGGGGGAGGGGACAAAGAGAGCGAGAGGGAGAGAGAGAGAGTGTCCCAAGCAGGCTCTAAGCTGTCAGTGCAGAGGCTGACGTGGAGCTTGAACTCATGAACCGTGGGATCATAACCAGAGCTGGAATCGAGAGTCAGACGCCTAACTGACTGGGCCACCCAGGCGCCCCCAGGCTACCTCTTTTTTGTGCGCCCACTTAAAAAACGGGGAATGTGTTGGGCTATTCTTTTCGGAAAAAAGCCCCGTAGAAGCCCTAGAAACTGGCAATCTGGGAGAATGCAACAGACTTGGTAAAGGATCCTAGCCACCGGACACAGCCATTTTGGGGGCTGCTGGAGCCCTCTGTTGTCCCAGGCATTTACATTGGCTACTGTAATGGGTCCTCCAGTGGCCCTGTGCAGTGCAGGCGCCCTTAGGGCTGTGGATGCGGCCGGCAAGTGGTCCAAACCACTGGAGTCTACCAGGTTGGAGGGAGACCAGGGGTCCAACCACTTCACCTGTCAGTACAAATATGCCCTTGCTGAGGGCCCCTTGGTCTTTTTCACAGGGGCCTCACAGGAGCGTCCTGTTCTCCTGTTTTATAGGTGGGCAGACAGGCTCCTGGAAGTTAAGAAACTTGTTCCAGGTCACACAGGGAGTCCATATCAGAGACACAAATAGAACTCAAGCTGCCTGGGGATGCCTGGGTGGCTCGGTCGGCCATTTAAGTGTCTGACTTCAGCTCAGGTCCTGATCTCACAGTTCATGAGTTTGAGCCCCATGTCCAGCTCTGTTCTAACAGCTCAGAGCCTAGTGCTTGCTTCCTATTGTGTCTCTCTCTCTGCTCCTCCCTTGCTTGTGCTCTCTCTTTCTCTCTCTCTCAAAAATAATAAATAAGCAAACATAAAAAAAGAGCTCAAATTACCTGAGTGTAGGCATAGGCTATTAATGACATCCCTGCCCCTAGTGTCCCCCTGCGAACCAAGGGAGGCTTTGTACAAGACTGTCCTCAGGAGTTCTTAGAACCCTCCAAGCACACTTTGAAATTTGCTGGGTGAAGAGGTTATTGTGGGGTCATCTGTCTACCTAGCCCCCCACCTCCTGGGAGCATCACCCCTGCTTCTTGGCCTAAGGGAGAGCTGGGTGGGTAGAAGGCTTCACTGGGGCAGTATCCAGCAGTCAGTCAGTGAATAGACCTTGAGCCTCCTGTGTTTCGGGCCCTGCCTGGCCCCGTAAAAGGCAACGGAATAAGGAGATGTGGCTCTTGTCCCGGTGGAGCTTCTGAGCTACGTGGGGAGATGAATCTGCCATTCAGGAAACAACTTCAAACCTCGCCAGATGGTGCTAACCCTGAGAGAGAAAGGGAGCCAAAGACAGCAGCCAAAAAAGCTTATTTCTCTGGTTAGAGATGCCCGAAGTTTTTGTATACGTGTTATTAAAATTGTCCAGGCAGCACTACTGTCTTTTAGGAAGAAGTTTCCAGTATGAACGAAGGTTTGGGTTGCCTGTGGACTGGGAGGGGCTGTAGGAGCAGTGGTTGCCATGGGAACCAGTGCTCAGCCGCCAACGCCCGCCCAAGTGGCTGCTGTTCCAAAAGTTGGTTTCTGAGTGGAGGGGGCTGCCTAGAACCTCAGAGCCATTTCCCATGGAAACAATGTTCTAAATGATGGGTGACGATCCCACACAGGCCTCTGGCGGAGCTGAGATGGCAGCAGGGCTCTGATGGGGGAGCCTCTGAGTGGACAAAGTGAGAGGGGGAGGGAAGAGAGACTGAGGGAATCTCTCCTGGGAACAAAGTCAACAAGGTGCAAAAACAAACATTTAAGCACCTTCTCTAAGCTGGGAACATTTCATAATTTTAATTTCATGCTTAGAGCAATCTTGCAAAGTATTTTCCGATGATTTCAAAGTAATTTTCTAACCCATCCCATCTTACAAAATAGGAAACTGAGGCTGTGAACAGTAACTTGCCCAAGGTCCCTTGCCTGGTCAGTAGGAGAGTATCCAGCATAGAAAACTGGTGGAGGAGCTTCAGAGAGAGACCCTAGGTCCACCTTACACTACCTTCCCACCTCAGAGGGGCTATCCATGATCTACAAAAGGTAAAGAACTGACATTCTAGAATGATCTCTAATCTAAAAAGATCTAGAAAGAGCTCTGATCTTCTAGTCGGACAGGCTGGAGAGGAGGGGGGGGGGTCTTGTGAATGTAAGCACTTTGCTTCTTAACCACCAACCAATTTTCATCATAGCTTGTGGTGACTTGTAAAAAAAAGTCTTTCTCTTCACCACTCGAGTCCAGCTTATTTTGTAGGAGTGTGGTGCATGCACTTACAAGGACATCATTTAGTCAGGGATTATTTGGGGGGAGGTTGAAGGCTGGAAAAACATGCCCATCAGGAGAAGAACCTTTAGAATTGGGGGAGGGGGAGTTCTGGACTCACTCTCATGCCCCTGCAACACCTTCTTCCCTTCCTGGGCCCACACTTGCTTTCAGAAGGGCTTTTTTGTGTGATTGGTCTGACCTGGTAGAAGGAGGGAGACAGTCCTAACTCCTGGCTGGGAGGGTTGCCCCTTAGCCCCGTGCATGGTCAGGGCCAATGCTGTGGCCAGTAGGTGGTCTGATAGTTGTTTGGAAATGCCGGCATTGAGCCTCTAATTCCTTCAGCTAGACTTACATCCTTGTTGATGCTCTGCTAGGCTTTGGTGACACAGAGAGGGACAAGTTGCAGTCCCTGCCTTTTGTGCACATTTAAGTGTGGATTTCAAGCTTGTTCGTGCCCTCTGCACAAGGAATTACAGGGCACAGACCAGAAGCTGATGCCTCCCATAGGAGGGGATTCCTGGGCCCAGGCCTGACCTGTGAAGAGGTGTATGCTCCCCGAGGGGGGCCCTGGGTATCTGCAGAGGACTCTGTGTGACCACAGAGCACACTGGGTGAGCACAAAGCTGGTTGAGAGAAAGAGAGAGTAGAGTATGAGAGGTTGTGGCATAGCTACCACTGGAGAGGTCAGCAGTGGCAACCAGTGCCAGCCTCGAATGTCAGTGAAGGAGCCGGAACTTGGCCCATCAGCTATGAGCAGTGCTAAAGGGTTTTTCACCACAAGGGATCCGGTCCAAGTTTTGTGCTAACTGTGCATTCTGACCTGCTTCCATTGAGTCTTAGTTGGGAGGGAACCCCGAGTTGGCTGCCTGTGGTCTCCTGGGAGCTAAACCCCTGAGTGCAGGACTCTGTGAAAGGAAGGAGCCCTTCATCTGACCGTTTCCTGCCAGCTGCCTTGCTTGGCAAGCAGGTCCCCAGGTGATTCTCCTGTGGGTGGTCTGAGCACCACCTCAAAGATTCAGTTCGTGTCCTCTATCATACTTACTAGTGTATTTCTTATCTTGTTTTATTTTGAGAAGAAAGTCAAGAGAAAGAATTTTCTTTCTTGATACCTTTCCACCCACTGAGTACTTTTTATTCATGTCGTTGCCAGCAGAGAATGGAAGGGAGCTTTAAAAAGAGCCTCTTTCACAGGCAAATATGGTCACCCTGGCCCAGTGTCCCTGTCCACCCACGGCCAAGATGACGGGTAAGGAAGGACAGTGAGGGGACCACACCAACATCTCGCTCCTCAAAACCTGAGAGGCAAAGGAGAGAGAGCTAGCCCTGTTTTCTTCCAACTGTCCTGCAGCCCCTTGGATTGTCATCTCTCGTCATGTGGGAGAACTCAGTTCACCAAGGCCTCAATGTGTCCCCACCTTTATCCTGCTTAGGGAGGTGCAGCACCAAATGGACCTGATATCCTGCACCAAAGGAGCTTAAATCCCCCCTGGAAGGACACAGAGTCCTACATTTTCAGGTAGCCTGAACCTTTTATTTGGTGGGAACATTTAAAAACTTTGTTTCTTTGAGGATAGTTGACACACAACGTTACATTGGTTTCAGGTGTACAACATGGTGATTCACCAACTCTGTATGTTATGTCATCACCGCAGGTGTAGCTGCCATGGGTCCCACACAACACTGTTGCAATACCATCTACTCTATTCCCTGTGCTGTACCTTTTAGTCCTACGGGTGGGAATATTTTAATGTTGTTAAGCTTTCCCAGGATACATATATAATACTAGCTTGTTGTAGCCAGTTGAAAATTGAGCAGGTACCCCCAAATGTGCCAGTCTTCTCTCTGCCTAGAACCACATCTAGACATACAGATTCATAGATGGGTGACTTCATGGACGTGCAATCATACGTATGTGTTGTTTCGCAGCTGTTTGGGTTTTTTTTTCATACCTAATATAAACTTTTTCTAGGTTAGTGACCGTCATCCTTTTTAATGGCTACATAGTATTGCATTGTGTAGATAAACGTTTTCTTTAACCCCCCCCCCCCCGCAGCATTTAAGTCATTTCCATGTTTGCCCCTCTTCCTAACATCTTCGTTCACTCATCTGATTATCTCCTTAGCATAAGTTCTCATATATCATATAGGTCCAAGAGAAGGTATGTCATTTTACATTTTGATATATTGATGCGAGTGTGTTCTCAGTCTGGTTAGGACAGACGTATACGCCACCCGCAGGGTATAAAAGCGCCTGTACTTCCTGTCACTGCAGAGAAATCCTAAATGTCAACACCAAGCTTCCGTAACTGCACAAGGTTATGCAATCACTCTCTCCTGTAGCCCCACGCGAATCAGTGTGGCCACATAACCTACATTTGTGTCTAACACCTTTTGTATTGAAATCTAGAGTTGAGGACTCTTTTAGAGCTGCAAATAACTGTAAAAAATCCAGCCCTTTAATCTGATAGGTAAGGAAATGGTGGCTCTGCATGGCCTTCCCAACAAGCAGCAGTGCACACGGGACTCCCAGTCCATTGTCCCCTGACCCTTCAGTGTCCCTGTCACACGTTCCACCGTGCCTTTCTGCCTCCCAGTTGCACAGAGATTGTTGCTTTGCTGGTACACCGAGGCAGGATCAAGCTTGTGCTCCCCTGGCACCAGGTCTGTCTCCATGCTGCCTAGGATTGCCAGAACGGGAGGTGGTATTGCTTCTCCCTGGCCCCCTGGCGCGTCCGCAGGTAGCGGCTTAAGTCTCTGGCAACCACCCTTGGCTGAGGGCTCCTTCCATGCTCCCTGCCTCTCTCTCCTCCTTGTCTCTCTATGACACTGTTTCCAAAGATGACTCTTCACTCCTCTGCCATCACCTCTTCACAGTCAGTCCTTATCTGTTAAGGCTCAGTTATTCTTTGGAATCCTGGCGCCACATTTCTGGCTCCTGCCTGGTCTCCTTAGCTCAAGGTTTCTCGGCCTTAGCACTACTGACATCGCAGGATAGATAATTCTTTATTGGGGGAGGGGGGCTGTCCTGTGTGTTGTAGGAGGATGTGTAGCCGCAGCCTTGGCCTCCACTCACTAGATGCCAGTAACACCCACTAATAAGCCAGAATTATCTCCAGACATTGCAGATGTCCCCCAGGGACAAAACTGCCCCTGCTTGAGAACCACTGCCTTCGCTAGACGTGACATCATTCTCCACCCCCCTCCCAACTAAAACAGGTTGACCAGATGCCACGAGATTCTAGCACAACTTTTTTTTTTTTTATTATTAGAGAGAGAGAGAGAGAGCGCGCGCACAAGCTGGGAAGAGGGGCAGAGGGGGAGAGAGAGAGAGATTTTTGTTTTGTTTTGTTTTGTTTTTATTTTGAGAGAGGGAGGGAGAGAGAAAATCCCAAGCAGGCTTCATGCTCAGTGTGGAGCCCAGTGCGGGGCTCAATCCCATGACCCTGGGATCATGACCTGAGCCAAAATCAAGACTCAGATGCTCAATCAACTGAGCCACCCAGGTGCCCCACCAGCACAACTTTCTGCATGACCATGGGCAAGGAGACTGAGAGAAAGGAGCCAGGATCACTAAATTCTAAGAGCGGGGGGTGGGAGGGTACTAGGCTGCTATGCCCGTCCTTTCTGTAGTTTGGGGGGCCTCAAATCCTCAAGCACAGCAGTCCTGTGACTAGAGTTGATGTAAAAGGTGAACCTCTGTGCCATCCCTGCTCAGACTGGCACGCACATGTTCACCTGTACATGACTAGGGCAGACTTTAGTGATGGAAAAGCTTCTTTAACACGGCTTTTTTGGCTTTACTCGTTAAAGACCTCATGGCATCTAGTAGTGCTACGTCTGCAAGACCGGGTGTGGCACATAGTTGATATTCAATAGATGATTGAATAAACATATAATTGGGAGTATTCACTACTCTATAAGGAGGGAGGAAAACTCATGAATATTTTCCACTCAAGGTCAGAAAGGAAAAAGCCTCCTGCCTCATTACGCATGTCTTGCCTCCCCAGGTCTGACCTATCAGAAACATGGCAACCAGTGCCGTCCCCAGTGACAACCTCCCCACGTACAAGCTGGTGGTGGTGGGAGATGGGGGTGTGGGCAAGAGCGCCCTCACCATCCAGTTTTTCCAGAAGATCTTTGTGCCTGACTACGACCCGACCATCGAAGACTCCTACCTGAAACATACGGAGATTGACAATCAATGGGCCATCCTGGACGGTGAGACACGGATGGTAGCCCTGCATGGGGGTGGGGCACGTGACGCGGAGGGTCAGAGGAAGTTGACCAACTTCCCTGGGGCGGATAGTGTCTTTCACGTTGTCATTATGGGATGGTCGGTGTCAGGCCGTGTATGTTTTCCAGGGTGAATTCTGAATAGCTTTGTGGCAACGAAAATGCGTATTCAACAAAGAGGCTAGCATCGTGCCAACCCAGTGATGTCATGTTTGTTATTTCTTGCTGATCTGAAGCTCTGATTAACATTTACAGATGTCTCTGGCTCCTAAAAAAATGGGGAAGAGACAAACTATTTTTTAGCAAGCATAGTTTATTTCCCTTTGAGAGGGGGAAATCTTGCATTTGACATTGTTTCTAGTGTAGTCTAAATTGGTCTAGATTAGCAATTCTCAAATTGTGGTATCCAGGCCAGCAGCCTAAGATTACCAGGGAGCTTCCCAGAAATGAAAACCCTCAGGCTCTACTGGTTCAAATTCTGAGGGTGGAGCCCAGCAATCTGTGTTTTAACAAACCCTCCAGGTGATGCTAAAGTAGAGAACCGCTGCTCCAGATTCTTACTGGTTATGACTTCGTACTGAGTCTCTCTTTTAAACAAAGAGCCATTAAGGATAGACTGTAATTGTAGGAAGTGAGCTTTGAAAGCCACTGGGATGCACTATCAGATATGTGATTTGCAAGTATTTTCTTCCAGTCTGTGACATGCTTTTCATTCTCTTACCAGTGTCTTTCAAAGACTAGAGCTTCTAATTTTGATGGAAGTCCAGTTTATCAGCTTGTTCTTTTATGGATTGTGCTTCTGGTCATGTCTAAAATATTTACCTAACCCAAGGTCACAAAGGTTTTCTTCCTACATTTTCTTCTAGCAGTTTAATGGCTTTAGGTTCTGTATTTAGCATTAGGATCTACCTTGACTTAATTTTTGTATATGGTGTGAGGTATGGAACAAAATTGTTTTTTGGCGGGGGAGGTTGGGGGTTTGTTTTTTTGTTTTTTTCGTATATGGAGATGCAGGTGTTCCAGGGCTATTGGTTGAAAAGTTTCTTCTTTCACCACTGAATTGCCTTTGTACCTTTGGTGAAAATTAGTTGCCCATATATTCTGTTTGTTTGACCTATCCATCTGTCTTATCACCAATACCACACTGTCTTGATAACTGTAGACTGATAACAAGTCTTAAAATCATGTATTGTTAAGTCCCCAAGTTTGTTCTTTTTCAAAGTTGCTTTGGCCAGTCTAGGTCCTTTGCATTTCTATATGAATTTAAGAACCAGTTAATACGTGGCAATGAGAAAAAATGAAATATGGCCTTTTGTAGCAACGTGGATGGAACTGGAGAGTGTGATGCTAAGTGAAATAAGCCATACAGAGAAAGACAGATACCATATGGTTTCACTCTTATGTGGATCCTGAGAAACTTAACAGGAACCCATGGGGGAGGGGAAGGAAAAAAAAAAAAAAAAGAGGTTAGAGTGGGAGAGAGCCAAAGCATAAGAGACTGTTAAAAACTGAGAACAAACTGAGGGTTCATGGGGGGTGGGAGGGAGGGGAGGGTGGGTGATGGGTATTGAGGAGGGCACCTTTTGGGATGAGCACTGGGTGTTATATGGAAACCAATTTGTCGATAAATTTCATATATATAAAAAAAATAAAAATAAAAAAAATAAGAACCAGTTAAATTCTAAAATTCTAGATTTTGATTGAGATTGTGTTGAATCTAAAGATCTGCACATTTGAGAAGAATTGACATCCTCATAATGTTGAACCTTTCAACCCATGAATGCAGTATTTCTCCATGTACTTAGGTCTTCTTTATTTTTTTTTTTATTTATTTTTTATGAGAGAGAGAGAGAGAGAGAGAGAGCATGAGTGTGAGTAGGGGAGAGGGGTAGAAGGGGAGAGAGAAAGAATCCCAAGCAGGCTCAGCATGGAGCCTGACTCGGTCTCGATCCAACAACCCAGGGATTGTGACTTGAGCCGAAATCAAGTGTCAGACACTCAAGCTCAATTGACCAAGCCATCCAGGCACCCCTAGGTCTTCTTCTTCTTTTTTTTTTTTTTTTAATTTTTTTTAATGTTTATTTATTTTTGAGACAGAGAGAGACAGAGCATGAATGGGGGAGGGGCAGAGAGAGAGGGAGACACAGAATCTGAAACGGGCTCCAGGCTCTGAGCTGTCAGCACAGAGCCTGACACGGGGCTCGAACTCACGGACCGTGAGATCATGACCTGAGCTGAAGTCGGACGCTCAACCGACTGAGCCACCCAGGCGCCCCATCCCTAGGTCTTCTTTAATTCTCTCATCAGTTGTTTTACAGAATTGATTGCATAGGTCTTTTACCTATTTTGTCAGATTTATATCTACAATCTGTATTATAAATGATATTTTTTTATTGCAGTTGTCACTTGTTGCTAATATGTAGTAATGCAGTTACATTTTGTGTATTAACTGTAACCTGCAACCTTGCTAAGTTCACTTATTAGTTCTGGTGGCTTTTTAGTAGATTCCTTTGGGCTTTCTGCAGAGATGGTCATGTCTGCGAGTAAAGATAGTTTTACTTCTGCGTTTGCAAACTGGATGGCTTCTGTTTCTTTTCCTTGCCTGATTTCACTGACTAAAAACATACTTGTCCTGTTCTTGATCTTAAGGAGAAAGGTTTCAGTCTTTCAGCAATAAATAGGATGTTAGCTGTAGGTTTTTTATCGATTCCCTTTATCAGGTTGAAGAACTTCCTATTACTAGTTTCCTGAGAACTTTTATGAGGTGTGGATATTGGATTTTTGTCAAATGCTTTTCTGTGTCTACTTAGATACTCATATGGTATTTCATTTTTAGTGTGTCATTTTGGCAAATTATGTTAATTTTTATAATGTTAAACCAATATTGTCTCCCTGGGATAAATCCCACTTGGTCATGATGCTTTCTTCTTTTATGTAATGTTGGCTTTGACTTGCTAAAATTTTGTTTAGAATTTTTGTGTGTATGTTCTTGAGAGCTATACTGGCCTGTGGTTTTCTTGTCATGCCTAGTAATGCTAGCTTTATAGAATGCATTGAGAAATATGCTCTTCTTCAATTTTCTGGAGGGGTTTGAACAAAATTGGTATTATTTCTTCCTTAAATATTTAGTTGAATACACCTACGAGGCACTCTGGGGCCGGAGTTTTCTTTGTTGGAAGATTTTTTAACTACAAATTCAATTCCTTTAGTAAATATAGGGATATTCAGGTTATTTGTTTCTTCAGTGAGTTTTGGTAGTTGGTGTCTTTAAAAAAGTTGTTCAGTTCATCAGAGTTACCAAATTTATTGGCGTAAAGTTGTTCATGATATTCTCTTATTCTCCTGTTAATGTCGGTAGAATCCAGAGTGATGTTTCCCCTCTCATTCCTGATGTTTTTAATTTGTGTCTTCTCCTTTTCCCTAAACAGACAGTCTAGAGATTTATCGATATCATTGATTTTCACAAAAGAACCACCTCTTGAGTCCATTGACTTTTCCCATTTGGTTCCATTGATTTCTACTCTTAGCTTTATTATTTCCTTTTGTCTGCCTACTTTGGATTTAATTTGTTCTTCTTTCTCTAATTTTTTTAAGTGAAAGCTTACATGATTGATTTGAACATTTCTTCTTTTCCAAGATCTTCATTTGGTGCTATAAATTCCCCCAGACTACTTGGTTAGCAGCATCCCACACATTCTAATACACTGTGTTTTCATTTTCATTCTGTTCAGAATACTTTCCTATTTCCCTTCTGAGATTTTCTTTGACCCATTGGTTATTTAGAAATATTTAGCTTTCAAGTATTTAGGAATTTTCCAGAGATCCTTCTGTTACTGGTTTCTATTTTAATTTCACTGTGTCAGAGAACATAAAATATATGATTTAAATTATTTAACACTTACAGAGGCTTATTTTATGACCCAGGGTATGTTCTCTCTGGTAAATGTTCCATGTGCACATGAAAAGAATGAGTATTCTGCCATTGTTGGGTGGAACGTTGTATGAATGTCTGTTATGTTGTTTGATCTTTGGTTGTTTCAAGTGAGACGATAAATCTGGTCCTTGTTACTCCATCTTGGCTGGAACCAGAACCAAATCATCACTTCATTTAAAAAAAATTTTTTTAATTTTTAAAGTTTATTTATTGATTTAGAGAGAGAGAGAGAGAGAGAGAGAGAGAGAGAGCAAGCAAGTGCAAGCAGGGGAGGGGCAGAGAAAGGGAGAGGGAGGATCCCAAGCAGGCTCCATGCTGTCAGCACAGAGCCTGATGTGGGTCTCGAACTCACAAACCATGAGATCATGACCTGAGCCAAACCAAGAGTTGGATGCTTAACTGACTGAGCCACCCAGGCACCCCCTGAATCACCACTTAAAAAAAAAAAAATGTGACAGCTTTGTGTGTATACTGAAATGTGTACTTTAAGAAGGGCGAGGGGCACCTGGGTGGCTCAGTCAGTTAAGCGTCCAACTTCGGCTCAGGTCACGATCTCGCCGTCGGTGAGTTCGAGCCCCGCCTCGGGCTCTATGCTGACAGCTCAGCGCCTGGAGCCTTCTTGGGATTCTGTGTCTCCCTCTCTCTGCCCCTCCCCCACTCACTCTGTGCCTCTCAAAAATGAATAAACATTAAAAATTTTTTTTCTTAGGAAGGGCGAATATTATGGTATTTGAATTATATCATAGTTTTAAAAACCACCATCCTTCAGGGCTTTGGCTGTAGTCCTGAAACTGAATCGTTCCCCAGGAACCAAGCACATTCCCGCCTCTGGGACTCTGCATTTGGTATTCTGTCTAGAACGTTCTTCCTTCAGCAATACATTCTCACCTTTGTGTAGGTCTCCACTCAAATGTTAAGTTTACCTAAGAAGTCTTCCCTGACCAAACCATCTGTACCAGCAGCCACCCCACCCCTGTCATTCTGTCTCCTTGTTAACTCTTTTTCTTTATTCTACCTTTTACTGGTAAACATATATTTGCTCCCTATATTTACTTGAGTTTTTATTGCTTCCCGATAAAATATAAATTTTTGAGAGCGGAGACTTTATTTACTGCTATATTCTCGGTGTCAAGACGACTGCTTGGCTCATCGTACGTCCTCAGTAAATGTGTGTGAAATGAATGTATGACTAAGTCCTGAACAGTATATGTGCAGTCACAGGTGTGAAGTGCTAGCTGTGTTATATAATAAATATCTATAACCACTAAAAGTTAAAACTTACATTTATGCACCTGCTAAAAATCATCTCATGCGTCACCCATTCGACTATATGCCGCATTTTGGGATATACGGAGTTAAAGAACTATAAGCAGTTTCTTTACTGTGGGACTTAAGAGAATCTTCAATATACAAACATAATATTGGAAATGTATTGGTAGGATAGGTTGTCCTTAGGGTTTCCCAAAGGACCG
Organism: Lynx canadensis; assembly: GCF_007474595.2. Lineage (NCBI taxonomy): Eukaryota > Metazoa > Chordata > Mammalia > Carnivora > Felidae > Lynx > Lynx canadensis. The sequence goes on from NC_044311.2 coordinate 33,971,937, forward strand.
CTGTTAGCACATCATTCTGGACTATTTCCACAGAAAACATCCCGAAAAACATGGCATAATACATGTAAGAGAGCAACATCATTGCCTGGTGCGTAATTGGGACTTAATGAATATTAGTTCTCTATACAGCCGTGTTGACTTCTCTAACTTTTTCTTAAAGTAACTTTGGGTATTAGATTCGTTTCTGAGGGGAAAAAAAGTTCCCAAGGGTGATTTTTAGGAAGATTTTGTGATAATGTTTATTATCACAATAAAAATATTTATTATTTCAGCAGCAGCAGGGAAAAGGGAAGCATGGCCACAGCACTACTTTATAAGCACAAATTTGCAAAGCTTGTGTTCTGAATCTCCTGGGCTCCCCTGGGATGCTGTGCCTCTCAACCTGCCCCCTGAACCCAACCTAATTCAGGGCATTGCCCACCCAGGGCATCCTCAGGCACAGATGCTAGATTGCTACATTTCTCCACTGAGTTAAGTCTTGTATTAAGAAAAGAAAGGCAGGTCAGGGCACCTGGGTGGCTCCGTTGGTTAAGCAGCTGACTTCAGCTCAGGTCATGATCTCATGGTTTGTGAGTTCAAGCCCCGCATCAGACTCTGTGCTGACAGCTCAGAGCCTGGAGCCTGTTTTGGATTCTGTGTCTCCCTCACCCTCTGCCCCTCCCCCACTCACTGTCTGTCTCTCAAAACTGAATAAATGTTAAGAGAAAAGAAAGGCTTAAAACATTCCTTTTAAATATTAATTAGTCTGGCATTTAAAAAGATGCCTACCCCATGTTTTGGGAGTTTTAATCAAAGGCTGGTTATATTTATGCTTGAGTATAATTCTGACCCCTTCTGAGTCTAGATTCCTCTAGGGTAGATTGCAGCCCTGGGATGGTCAGGACTTTCCTCGGGCATCCAGAGTCCTGACCTCCTGCTTCCCTGGAGGCCATACCATCCTGGGGGGCGCAGTGCTAAGCCTGGGAAGCCTTCCAAGGGCTCTGAATTCTGGGGTTTGCTCTTCTTCCAAATTCAAAAAGAGCAAAAACATGGCAGCTTGATGAGGAGGAGGAGGGGGATAATTATGAGGGCAGTAATGATCTTTACTGAGCAATTACTATGTGCAAACTTCATGCCAAGCACGTTGCATATGCTCTGTTTTAATACAACAGTACTGTGCTAGCTACTGTTGTTATCTCCCTAAAAATAAAGCACAGCAAGATTCACACAGCTAGCAGTGGCTTGAACTCCCCTTTGTCTCCTGGATTCTCTGTTAGTCTGATTGGGTGGGAAAATCCTCTCCCACCTCACAAGCTGATCCCTGGACCTCTGGGAATGGACATTGAAATCCTGGGAAGAGGGGAACGTGGCCTGGATTATCAGGGTCAAAAGACGTATTCACCTGTCCCGCTTGCAACTTGCCCAAGGCCCTTCAGAGGGCCAACTATTCTTCCCAGGCTTGCTCAAAAAGCCTTCTCTGGTTGCCACACAGGATTCTCAGAGGCTTCTGCTTACTTACAGACTTGTTTCTTGCTCTCTTTCAAGGGACCTCATTGCCCTGGTTCTCCCAGAATCTAAGACACAGGAGACAGCTGACCTCAGGGGCCAGCAGCTGGGGTCCCCAGTGTCTAGGACTACTAGGCTTTGGAGCAAGCCTGCTCTGGGTTCTTTCCCACAGGTCCTATGGGACCCTGACTTCACCTGTCATGTCATTGTTACAGCCCAGTTCTGGGAACGTCTCGCCGCTGCCCGGTGCCCACCTCTCTGCTGTGCCCACCTCTCCCGGCTCTCCAGCCTTCTCTCTCGGTCCTTGACTTTGGTCCCCCCCTCACCCTGGCTTTCAACTACAGGACTCACCATATCCCAGTTCTCAGGTTTCATGAATGAGGAAGAACCAAGCCTTGGGCAGAGCCTTGAGGTTTTGTATGTATGTATGTATGTATGTACATCTGTATGTACGTATGATTTTATTGTGGTGAAATAGACATAAATCTTAACATTGTAACTGTTTTTAAGTGTATAGGTCTGTGGCCTTAAGTCCATGCATGTTATTGTGCAGCCGTCGCCACCATCCCTCCGCAGACTTATGTCCAACTGATACTCTGCATCCAGCAAACAATAACTCCTACTCCCCTTCCCCCGGCCCCTGGAAGCACCGTTCTACATCCTGTCTCTTTGAATTTGACTACTCTGAGTACCTCATATATGTATGTGGACTCATACAGCATTGGTTCCTTTGTGACTGGCTTATTTAACTTAGTGCAATGTCTTCAAGGTCCATCCACCCACGTCGTAACATGTGTCAGGATTTCATCTTTTTTAAGACTGAGTGATATCCCACTGTATGTATATACCACATTTTGTTTGCCCATTTGTGCAGCAGCAGACCCTGGGACTCTTTCCACTTCATGGCTCTTGTGAATAATGCTGCTGTGCACACGAGCGTACAGATATCTGTTCCAGTCCGTGCTTCCAGTTGTTTTGTCTTGGAGTTCTTGTGAGCCTATTTTTTTCTGTTAGGCTAGGGCTGGCAGGCTCCTGAACTCTATGGTATCACCCCCCTCACTATATACCTAAGGAAACTGGTGCAGACGGAGAAGTGACTTGCCTAAGTCAAGCTAGAGGCAGAGCAGGCCCAGGGCGTCTTAACTCTGCTGAGCACATCCCCCTTCCTGTCCTGTTTGCGCCTAAACCTTGGCCCTGCAGGGAAGGGTATTGACCGCATCCTCCGCAATCCTACCTACAACAGGGATGGGTGTCACTGGGCTTCTCAGCTGTACAGTTCCCAGTCCCACCCTCTTCCCAGCCTTGCATCTTTCTTCCACCAACGGAGAACAGCAGCGGCCCTAACTCTCCCGACACCTCTTCCCACTGTGGGCTCCCGGGCCCAGCTCTGCAGCCGCCCTGGCCCCCTGTGTCCCCATTGACAGTTTGGTCTTTGCAGAGTGAAAGCTCCAGCCCTTCTCCTGCACCCTCAGAAGCTGGGATGTTTCCACCCTGGCTTCTGCCCAAACCTCAGACACAAGTGCTGTTGTCTTCTCGGAGCAGCCTGGACCTGGCTTTTCCCTGAACACTTGAATCCACATTCTTTCTGGGGAGGAAGAGGGAAGGAGGACATTGGAAGGGCAGCGAGAGGAAAAGGAACATTTATTGAGTGTATTTTTCTGAGCTAGAGCTTCAGAGTAAGCACCGCCCCGTGGCCCCCCAACTAAAAGTGGGGTACAGCCAGAGCTGGCCTGTCGTTCCACCTTTCCACCCATCCTCCTCTTTTCCTGCTGGCAGTGATGTGGGAGGAATTTCCCTCTTTTTCTTTATGAGGGAACATGGCCTCAGATTATGAAATCCAGCCCTGCAGGCCTCTGCCTGACTCTTTATTCTGGTTCCGCCAGCCATCACTGCTTGAATGCTTCCAGTAACGTGGGGCTTACTGATCTCCAAGGAGCTCAGGGCAGTGCCTCCTGGTGCACTGAAGCCAAACCCTCTTTCACAGTGGCTCCTTCTGCTTCACTGCAGTGGGAGCAGTTACTCCTGACCAGACTTTTCTGGAAGGCCAGAGCCTGTGTTAAGGACCTTGCAGGGATTGTTTTATTTCATCCTCATAACAGTTCTGCTAAACTGAGGTTAATGTCTCCACCATGCCGGTGAGCACAGCTGCTCCTTAGCCAGTACCCACCAGTACTGCCATACTAGTTGATAAAGTAGTGAAATGCTTCCATAACATTGGGAAATTGCTGCTGTTGCTGTCCCGTGTCCCTGGGGACCCAGACCTCCTGCTCCAGCGCCTGTCCAGCCGTCCTCCGATCGGTAAGGCCCCTGCAGGCGGAGGGAACCAAGATTCAGAGAGGGGAAATAACATGTCCAAGGTCACACAGCTCATTAGAGCCCCATTCCTCTGACCCCGAATCAAAAGATCTTACTCTTGCTCTGTGTCAGCTTAGCCCACTAGCCGGCCTGGGAGCTGAGGTTCACCCCATCAGGCAGTGACCTCGAGTCAGCTCAACAAGGCTGTGTGATGACAGTGTGTATGCAATGTATGCCCCTCCCCCTTCAAAGTCACAGCAGAGCCAGGATTCAGTCCTGGGGTTTGTACCCTAAACCTCAGGTGGGTTTCCTCTTACATTGTTGACAGATCCTATACCCCTGCAGTTAATTTACGCTTTTGCCCTGATTTCAGAACTTCATGTTGATTGCTCTTAAAAGTCACGTGACGATTTTGGACTAGGGCACCGCTGAAGGCGGTAGTGAGAAGGAGTTAGCGTAGCTTCCTGTTGTATTTTGGAGGAGGAAACAACAGCATTTGTAGATGGAGTATATGGCATGGGGTGGGGGTAGAGAGAGAAAGCCTTCGGCCTGCACACTGGTAGAATGGTTAGGTTTATCAAGATTAGGAAGACTGATGAAAAGCAAGTTTGGGGGGAAATCAAGAGTTTAATTTTGGACATGTTAAATCTGAGATGCCTTTCTCATATACAGATAGAAGTCATGCAGGCAGCCGAATGTCTGAATCTAGAGTAAGGGGAGATGTATAGGCTGGAGATGGAAATTTTGGAGTAGACATGTAAAGCCATGAGATGAGAGGTGGCCAACAAAGTGAATTGGGGGACTGAGTGTGGGGACCCACCAGCATTTAGAGGGTAGAGAGATAAAGGGACAGAACAGGACCAGTCACTGCAGTAGGAGAAGAACCGGAGAGAGCAATGTCCCAAGGCTCTTCAGAAAGGAGGGAACCATCAACTACTGGCCTGAGTGCACGAGCCAGATTAATGTCAGATGTCAGCAGGTGGCCCAGTGGGTTGAGGACTGAGAAGTACCAACTGGATTCAGTGACATGAAAGTCATTGGTGACTTGACTAGATCAATTTTGATAGAGTGGTCAGGAATGGAAGTCTGATCATAGTGGATTCAAGAGAGAGTGGAGGAGAGGATGAGCAGGCAATGAGAACAGACAAGTCAAGGGGTGTGGCTGTAAAGAGGAACAGAGAAATGGACAGCAGCCAGAAGGAGATGTGAGGTCAAGGGGCAGGGTTTTTACTTGTAATTTTTTTGACTTTAATTTTTTTTTTAAGGTGAGAGAAATTAAAGTATGTTTACATTGTGGTGGAAATGAACCACTAGAGAAAGAAATGGATGATGCAGGAGACAACAATAGCAGCAGTGCCCTTGTATAGGTGGAAGAGGACAGGATCCAGTGTCCATTTGGAGGGGATGGGCTTGGACAGGAGCAGGGCCAGGTCATCCCCGTAGTAAGAAGACAGTGGGAGTGTGCGTTTCAGAGAAAAAGAGAGGGGGTCCCTCATACATTTTTTTTTTAATTTTTTTTTTCAACGTTTATTTATTTTTGGGACAGAGAGAGACAGAGCATGAACGGGGGAGGGGCAGAGAGAGAGGGAGACACAGAATCAGAAACAGGCTCCAGGCTCCGAGCCATCAGCCCAGAGCCTGACGCGGGGCTCGAACTCACGGACCGCGAGATCGTGACCTGGCTGAAGTCGGATGCTTAACCGACTGCGCCACCCAGGCGCCCCCCTCATACATTTTTTAATTGAGATGTAACTCCATGGAAAACTCCCTCCTTTAAATAGTATAGATATACAGTTGTGCAGTCACAACTGCTGACTGATTCACAAATCAGCAATCACTTGGATCACCACTGATTGTTCAACATTTCCACCACCTCCCCCTAGAAAGCTCACTCCATTAAGCAGTCATTCCCCATTCTCCCCCACCACCTCCCCCAGTCCCTGAAACCACTGACAGACTTTCTGTCTTTACAGATCAGCCTATGCTGGACATTTCATATAAATGGCACCATACTCTAAGTAGCCTTTCACTTAGAAAGTGACTAGGCTCTTTCACTCAACGTGCTGTTTTTAAGGTGCATCCTGTTGGAGCTTGTATCAGAATTTCGTTCCTTTTTATGTGCGAATAGTATTCTAGTATATGGATATGCATCACATTTTCTTTATCCACTGATCCATTGCTGGCCATTCGGGTTGTCTCCACTCTGGGGCTTCAATGGATAGTGCTGCTTCAGACATTCGTGTGCGAGTTTTTGTGTAGATATGTTTTCACTTCTCTCAAGTGTGTCCCTGGCATGGACTGGCTGGGTCCTATGGTAACTCCATGTTTCACTTTTCAAGGAAATGCTAAACCATTTTCTGCAGTGGCTGCGTTTGCCTCCCCCGCAGTGTGTGAGGCTTCCTCGGTCTGTAAGGTGGGTTGATTTGGAAGCTTGTGGAATTTAGCTGATGATCTCTGTTTCACACCTGTTTCACTCAGCTGGGGATGGAGATTGGAGCAGAGGAGGCCGTGGGAAGCTGTGGCCCAGGAGTAGGAGAAGACTGGATGGGGACACGTTTAGATTTGTTGGGTGCTTTAAGGGCCCCGGAAGTCGGTGCTAGGACTTTAAAGGGAGCAAGGAGCACGGCTCTGAGTTCTCTCCTCCCAGCTATGCGTGGCCACCCAGGGGCAGGTGTGAGGTAGGTGGAAGGTTGGGGGTAAGCAGATGGGATGGTGTTTTCCGTCTCAGCAGACCTCGGTGCTCTGTCCTCACCCCCTCCGTGTAGACCTGTGCCTCTTCACAGGCCCTGCGGACATTGCTGGCTGCCCAGTCAAAGACAGGCTGGTGCCAGCAGCAGAGCAAGGCTTGGCTCCAGATGGTCTGGTGTTCAAATCGTGCCTCTCCTGCTCGCCAGCAGTGGGAACCTGGGCAGGTCATCGCCTTGCCCTGCTTCATTTCTTCACCTATAAAATGTTGCCCCCCCCCACTGGTTGTGAGTGGTTGTGAGGAAGAAATGGGGTTGTAGGCCAATGTTTTGCCTCCCTGTTCCTCTCCATTACCAGCACCCCCCTGCCCTGCTACCATCTGTCCCTGGGATGTTCCTGGTTACACAGCTGAGACCCACACCCCTGCTGCCCTCTTCTTTCCCTGAGAGGGGTATTTGTTTGGGGTAGAGGTGTTCCCAGCTCTTCTAAGAATTCCACAAAACCATAGACCATCTCCCTGAGAGAATGTGCACCCACACATGCAATATGTTCTCCAGGTCAGGGAATTTAGGGACCCCATGAAAATGTATTCCAGGGCTTCTTCCCGTTCCCCCAGCTGCCATAGTGTGGCCTCTCGAGCAGTTGTCCCCTAAGGCTGGTGGCCAGCTTCTGTCCTGTCATCCTTAAGTCAGTGAGTTGAGGTTGGGGCCACTGCCAGAGGGAAGCTTCCACATCACCAGGGAGCCAGCCGTATGTGCTGCAGGATCTTGCCCCCTCCCCCTTAGAGAGTCCCAAGTGGCCTGGCTTTCCACACCCTGCCAGCACTTTAGAGAAGAAAGCAGCCCTTTTTCTGGGAACAGTGCATGGTGGATGGGTCCAGCCCTTCTGCCTGACACTCAGCCCACTCCATGTATACCCTTACCCAGAAAGGGGAACACAAGTAACATAGTAAAGAGCCCTCATCCCTACTGATGCTCAACTAGGTGGCATGTATTTGTTGGAGTCTTCTCCTGGGAAGGGCACAGGCTTCCCCGCCTGACTCCCGTGTGAAATAGGCATGATCACTCCTGCCTCCCACTACGGGTCTGTGGATTAGAGAAAGGTAGAAAACAGCAGGCATGGTCCTTGGAGGCGTATTATCTCTAGAAATCATCATCTCTGTTGTTTTATATTCCAGAACCCTTACTTCACCATGAAGGGTGCGTTACACAAGTTAAAAAGTCACTTCTTAGTGATTTCCCTTAAAGCTGGCCTGGGCTGATCGAACACAGTAACTGCATTTCCTATGGCATGCATGTGATCTGTCTAGTCATTCTGTAAGTATTTTTTTGGACCTGCATTGGGTGCTGAAGCTTTTGAGACACCCAGGGAAATGAAAGCCAGGCTCCCCTCCCACTCGCCCTCTGGAGTTCCCCTCCCCCCGCCCCCGCCGTGGTGGGGAGCTGAGCCAGGCCTGGAGGCACTGACTAGGAGAGACCCACGGAACCCATAACCCAACAGGAAGGGTTCAAAGACACAGGTCAGAGGCTTGGGCTCTCAGGAGAGGAGGCAGACTGCAGCCATGCGGCGGGATGGCTGGGGTAGCTGGCGGAGAGGGTATTCTGGTTCATTTGTGCAAGCCTTGTGCAAAGGCTTGTAATTGAGACACAATCCGGCGGGTTCTGGGTGGCCAGACCCGCACCCTCTGGTTGAAGATAAAAGACTGGATGAGTAGGGACAGCTGGGTCTTGGGGAAGTTGGAGTGGCCTCCTTCCCAGTATGCAGCCTTGAGCAGATCCCTTTAACATTCTGGGCCTCAGTGTCTGCATTTGTACTAGGCCATGAAGAGGACCCAGAGGGCGTGTGTGCATAAAACCCCAGCAAAGTGCCTTCTGCCAGTAGGAACATGGTGGGAAGGACTCTTGTCAGCCAAAGAGCTCAGACTGTACCCTGGGCTGCCGCCAAGGTCAGAGCCCTGAGCCCATGGCAGGGTGTGCCTCCCACTGAAAGCCCTGGAGGAGGAAGAAGAGGAAGAAGAGAAGAAGGAAGAGGAAGAGTGGGAGGGAGATGAGGAGGGAGAAGGAGGAAGGCTCAGCTGGGACCCATGCTGACTGCCCACCTGCGGGGGTGGGGGGCCCCATGCCATGCCCACACGTGGGACTTGGATTCTGAAATTCACAAGATCTAAGAACAGCCCTGGGGTTTCCACTTAAACCCTCCTCAGCCACACTGCTGGCCCCATTATCCTCTGGATGGGAAGACTGGGGCAAAGCAGACAGAGGTACACAGCGCTGACCCTCTCTGTCTCCAGAATCTTTATCTCTTTTCCCTCCTTCTGCCCTGGGTGCCTGTGTCTCTGTCTCTGTCTGCCTCTCTCTCACACACACGCACACACATGCACACACACACACACACACACACACACACACACACACACATCGGCAAAACACCTCTTTTCCCACAGTGACTAATACTTTCTCTGGAATCCTCCTACCTTCATGACATCAGGCATGGGAAATGCAGGCTGAATCGTAATTTCTGAAATGCATAGCTGCCCATTATCTTCAGCCTCTTTTGGAGGCAGAGCTACTGACAAGGGGCCTGTGCCCCTTCCAGGTGTATGTGTGTGGAGGGGAGGGATGAAGCCCAAACCAGACCAGGCCCAGCTCAGCCCCCATCTGCTCCTTCCTGGTTGCATCTGCCCTTCTGGGGCCCTAAGGTTTAGAATTTCCAAGGCGCCCTCCACTCTCCTCTTTCCCCTTGGCCCCCATTCTCTATGTTCTGTGTCTTCAGTGTCTGCCCATTCATTTTTTTCTCTCCACTTCAAACACATCTGCCTTCGCTGACACCCTGGTTGCCTCTGCCCTGGTCCCTCCTTCACCTCTTCACAGCTTCCCTCTCCAGTCCCCTCCCTCTTTGGCTGCCAGACTTACCCTCTCACTACATCTCTCCCCTCTCTGAACCTTCGGTAGCTCCCCAGCACCCACTGAGTTCAAACATTTTAGTGTAGGATCCAAGGGGCACAGCCTCTGGTCTCCTCGACCTCTCTCCCATCACAGACCTTTTATGCCTGCACACCAGCCTCCCCACGACTCTTTTCTTCCTAGCCTTCAGGCCGTTGCCCATGCTGATTCTCTGCCTGGAAGGCCTTCCCCAGGCCCTATCTTTTTTATGTCAAATGCTGTTCTTTTAAGGGCAGAATAAGTATCCCTTCTTGGCTAAAACCTTCCATTATCCCTCCAAGCTGAAGGGACCCCCCCCCCGCCCCTTCCCTAGATCTCCAATAGTATGTATCACTTTCTGTCCTGTATTATTTTTCTTCAAGTGTCAGCCCAGCTAGCCTGTAAGTACCTTGATAGTGAGATGCAGCTTTCTTTTTAACCACCTGAAGTACCAAGCAGAGTGGATGGCACTGCGTAGGTGCTCAAGAAGTAATTGGCAAATGGATGACTGACTGAATGCACCTCTTAGAGTCCCATGTGCAGGCTGCTCCTGTTCCCCAAAGGTGGGGCAGGCCTGGATGTTACCACACAACCATGTGCCATCCCTGTCCGGTTTGTGATTAGGACTATGCTAGGCTGTTTCCATGAGCTGGAAAGTTCTTTATTTTCTGGGCTCTGGAACAGTTTGTCCCTAATAAAAAGAGCTTTGTGCCATTCATGGGGGAGATTTGTCTCTTTAATTTCATGGGTAATTATTGACCTATTCAGATTTTATATATTTTCTTGGGCCAGTTTTGTTCATTTATATTTTCCTTAAATTGTCCATTTCATCAAGAATTGAAAATTTATTGCTATAAAACTGCATATAGTTTTCTTTCATAATTAAATATATATCTAGATCCATAGTCATAGGCCTTTCCTCAATCCAAAGGCTTATTAGTCTTTTTTCTTTTTTCTTTTTTTTTGTCTGATAAGAATCACTAAAGGCTTTTTTTTCTTTTTCTTTTTTTTTTTAATTTTTTTTTTCAACGTTTATTTATTTTTGGGACAGAGAGAGACAGAGCATGAACGGGGGAGGGGCAGAGAGAGAGGGAGACACAGAATCAGAAACAGGCTCCAGGCTCCGAGCCATCAGCCCAGAGCCTGACGCGGGGCTCGAACTCACGGACCGCGAGATCGTGACCTGGCTGAAGTCGGACGCCTAACCGACTGCGCCACCCAGGCACCCCAGGCTTTTTTTTCTTTAATTGGTCTTTTCAAAGAATCAGATTTTGATTTTTAGATATCTACTACTTTTACTTCCTCTCATTTTCTTAATTTCTACTTTCATTGATGATTTCTTCTCTCTTTGGTTTTATTTTTCTTTTCCTAGCCCCTTCATTTAAATGCTTAGTTAATTTTCAGTCTCTTGTTTTTGGAAGTGCATTTAAAGCTGTAATTTTCCTCTGAGTACCACTTTGGCCTCAAACCAGGGGTTTTATTGTTGTTTATTGTCATTAAATTCTAAATCGTTTGTAACTTGTACTTTGCTTTTCTCTTTAACTAGAGCATTTTTGAGCAGTATCACTCTTTAAACTTTGAAGTGGATAGTTTCTTTTACATATGTGTTGCTGTTAATTTCTGATAGTTTTGCGTTAGACAAAAAGATAGCTGCATATGACATCTGCTTTCAGAAATTTGTTGAAATTTTTATTGATGGCTTAATATATGGCCAATTTTTGTGACAATTTCCTGTGTTTGAAAATGCTTATTTACTGTTTGAGTGTAAAGTTTGTTCTCTCAGATGATGTTTTTAAATTTGGTATTATTGAGATCATTACTTTTGAGGGGCCAGGTGATCTGTCTCTAAGACAGGCCTGTTCAGTTCTTTTTTTTCCAGATTTTTATTTAAATTCTAGTTAGTTAACATATCGTGTCGTATTGGCTTCAAGAGTAGAATTTAGTGATTCGTCACTTACGTACAACACCCAGTGCTCATCCCAACAAGTGCCTACTTAGTGCCCATCACCCATCTAGCCCATCCCCCGCCCCACTCCCCTCCAGCAACTCTCAATTTGTTCTCTGTATTTAAGAGTCTCTTATGGTTTGCCTCCCTCTGTTTTTCTTATTTTTCCTTCCCTTCCCCTATGTTCATCTGTTGAGTTTCTCAAATTCCACATATGAGTGAAATCATATGGTATTTGTCTTTCTCTGATTTATTTCACTTGGCATAATACACTCTAGCTCCATCCACGTTGTTGGAAATGGCAAGATTTCATTCTTTTTAGGCTGAGTAATATTCCATCGTATATATATACACACAACATCTTCTTTACCCATTCATCAATCGAAGGACATTTGGGCCCTTTCCATAATTTGGCTATTACTGATAATGCTGCTATAAACATCAGGGTGCATGTACCCCTTTGAATCTGTATTTTTGTATCTTTTGGGTAAATACTTAGTGGTGCAATTGCTAGGTCTTAGGGTAGTTCTTTTTTTTTTTAAGTTTGTTTATTTATTTTGAGAGAGAGAGTGAGAGGGAGGGAGAATGCGTGGGAGAGATGGAGAGAGAGAAGAGAGCGAGAATCCCAAGCAGGCTCTGCACTGTTAGCATGAAGCCCAGTGTGGGGCTCGATCTCAAAAACCATAAGATCATGACCTGGGCTGAAATCAAGAGTAGGACGCTTAACCCAGTGAGACACACAGACGCCCCTTTAGTTCTATTTTTAACTTTTTGAGGAAGCTCCATACTGTTTTCCAGAGTGGCTGCACCGGTTCATTCCCACCAATAGTGCAAGAGGGTTCCCCTTTCTCTGCATCCTCGCCAACACCTGTTGTTTCTCGTGTTGTTAATTTTAGCCATTCTGACAGGTGTGAGGTGGTATTTCATGGTGGTTTTGATTTGTATTTCCCTGATGATGAGTGATGTGGAGCATCTTTTCATGTGCCCATTGAGGCCTGTTCAGTTCTCTCACAATGATCATGAGATTTGCCAATACCTACTATATTTAAAAATCAGGTTTTTGGGGCGCCTGGGTGGCGCAGTCGGTTAAGCGTCCGACTTCAGCCAGGTCACGATCTTGCGGTCCGGGAGTTCGAGCCCCGCGTCGGGCTCTGGGCTGATGGCTCAGAGCCTGGAGCCTGTTTCCGATTCTGTGTCTTCCTCTCTCTCTGCCCCTCCCCCGTTCATGCTCTGTCTCTCTCTGTCCCAAAAATAAATAAACGTTGAAAAAAATTTAAAAAAAAAAATCAGGTTTTTGTACATATGAATCTTAGGCAACATTCTTATGTGCTTATGATTCATGACTTTGGCACTCCTTGATGCTTGTACTTTTTCCCATTATAAATACTCTGATTTGTCCTGTCCAGTGCGTTGGCCTTGAATCCTGTTTTGTGGATGCATGGGGCTGGCATATCCTTTTTTATCCCTTCATTTTTCATCCTTCCTGTGTCATTTTGGTTTATATGTGTCTTTTGCAGTAGCAGACAAGTGGATTTTGTATTGGGTGTCTGCCTTAATAGGTGGGTTTAGTCCATTTGCATTTACTATTGTTAGGCATAGTTAGAATTACGTCTGCCATCTTCTTTCATGTCTCCTTTTTTAGCTTTCATATTTTTGTGTAGTTTATTCTTGCCTTTTGTTGGATTGGTCCCATTTACTTTGTTCTGTTGGGTTTTTTTTTTCTTCTGATGATTAGGAACTTTTGAGTTTTATGTCTAGTGGTTATTCTATGTACAGACATGTGTTGGTGTGTGTGTGTGTGATTATATTTTTCTGTTAACATCTGGATGTAATTATTATCTTTAGTCTATTCCTAAATGAGGCAAGAAATTTAGTAGTAGCTTACTTTTCCCCAGCCCCGCCCCTCACAGATGGATCATCATAGATTTTAGTTCTAAACTGTCATTAATTTACTTCAAATCCTAAAATGATGTTTATTTAAACTTAACTCTTATGTTTTGCTGTATTCCTTGCTTATCATTATTTATATTCTTTCATGGACCTATTTTTCACTTTGCTGAAGTATTTCCCCCAAGAATTCTGTTAGAAAGCATGGATATAATATTACTTCTACGGCAATCAGTGTGTGAAACGACCATTTTTCCTTTCCAGAGGGTCCATTTCGATTTTCAGCTCCCTATTAAATTGGGGTTTCAAAATTCTGAACATATTTTTTCACTTATCCTAGATCTCTAGTTTTTTTGTTTGTTTTTTTTTTTAATTTTTTTTAATGTTTATTCATTTTGAGGGAGAGAGAGACAAAGTGGGAGCAGGGGAGGAACAGAGAGAGAGGGAGACAAAGAATCTGAAGAAGGCTCCAGGCTCCACGTTGTCAGCACAGAGCCCGATGTGGGGCTGGAACCCACAAACCACGAGATCATGACCTGAGCCAAAGTTGGATGCTTAACCGACTGAGCCACCCAGGCACCCCTAGATCTCTAGTTTTTGTTTTGGATAATACACACCTTCAAAATCTGTGAATACATTAATTACATACCAACTGAATGTTGGGCCTTCCCATCCCTTCAGCCAAACCTGTGATGTTTTCATCTGTTTTGTTGATGGGATTTATTTAGTGTCCTCGATCCCTACCCAAAATTACACCAACTCCCATCAATTACCTTCAGCTGGCTATATTGATCTTCACAGTATGTACTCATCCCCACCAGATGTTATATTACCCATTCAGTTGTTTGCCAGTCTCCCCACTAGATTATGAGTCCCAGGAGAGCAAAGATTTTGCCTCATTGATGTTGCATCTACAGTGCCTACAACACTGCCTGGCACATCGTAGGCTTTCCAATATTTCTTCAGTGAATGAATGAACAAAATTGAGTAGACTTCACATTCATTTACTCATTCAGCTACTATTTGAGTTCTGTTTGTGCCAGGTTCCGAATAGACCAGGCCCCTGCCTCTGGGAGGTGACAGTCCAGGTGGGGCCTATGAAATGGGCAGCAAGAACAGTATGCCATGAAGGGGCTATACAGGAGTGGGGAGAGTCCCGGAGGCTCAGGCACGAGAATGCAGTGAGTCAGAGTCAGCTGGCCAAGGCAAGGGGAGCAAGAGAGGAGGGATGGTTGGGGGATGGCACCCCAGGTGAGGAAGACAAGCTCGAAACAGACACTCCTCCAGAGCTTCTTTGTGGCAGGCGTTGCTCCAAGGGTCTAAATATTTTCACTTAAAACAACGCTTAGCATCCCCATTTGAGGAAACGAAGGCTCAGAGAAGTGAGCTTGCCCTGAATCACACTCTAGGAATGAAGAATCAGACTCAGCCCAGAATCTGGCTCCAAAATCTATAACTACCTACTCCACTGCCTCCAGGGAGAGGGCAGGTGGGTCTGAGAGTAGAGTGAGCTAGGAAATGGGAGAGGCCGGATGGTGAGCAGAGACTTGTGGGATGCTGAGGGGCTTCAGGAGGCCTAAGGGGGTCAGGCCTGTGCATCTCAGAGGAGAACCCCCAGCAGTGGCTGTCACCCCTCTGAAACAGCCTGGGGGTGCGCATTTAACTAAGCAGCAAGGAAGCTGGAGGGGAATTGGCTTGAGAAGTCCATAGGGTGGAGGGAAGGAGAGGGGATGGATGGGTTGGGGAGAGACCCTTTGCCGAGATGGTGCCCTGCTCTGTCTCCCCAGCCATTCTTGTTTCCTTCCCCAGCTTCCCTTCCCATCACCCCTGTGACAGCCCCATCCTAGGGGCAAGTGATCCTGGCTCTCAGAGGCCTCTCCTTCCCCATGGCCTGCCTGCTGTCTGTCCATACCGGAACTGAGGACCCTTCCTGACCTGGGATGGCCTCTTCAGGGCTTCCCCAGCGCATGTCCTGGGCTCTCCTCCCAAGGAGCTACAAGGTGGAAGCGTTGTGTCTATTTTACAAAAGAGGAAAGGGGGTTCAGAGAGTCAGGTAACTTCCCCAGAAATCAGTCTGTAAGGGCTGCAGCAGGATCCAAGCCCAGGTGTGGGGACCCCAGAGGGGTTGTGTAGCAGAGTTGATCATGGACTTTGTGAGGTTTTTCTGTAGACAGGCTGTTAAGGCCCAGGGAGCACAGTAGGTTGGAATCAGCAGGTCCACAAATGAGTCTCTTAGAGCCTCATACTTTGAAGTGTCTGAGGCCCTGCTGGGTCCCTTACACCTCAGCCCAGGGAGCTCATGCAGCCTCTCGTGGGGACAGCTTGTCTGGAGCCACCCTGGGGATGGCAGTGGCAGCATGGGGGTCTTCAGGCCAGGAGGGCTCCACAGTGGGGGGTGACAGCCTCTGAGTGGCCTCATCCCACTCCAGTTCTGGACACAGCCGGGCAGGAGGAGTTCAGCGCCATGCGGGAGCAGTACATGCGCACAGGGGACGGCTTCCTCATCGTCTACTCGGTGACAGACAAGGCCAGCTTCGAGCACGTGGACCGCTTCCACCAGCTCATCCTGCGTGTCAAGGACAGGTAAGGGCAGCTGGGCCAGGACCTCCCAGCCTCTGGCTCAGAGCAGGCTCTGTCTGTCTCAGTCTCTCTCACTGAGGCACAGAGGGGCAGAGGTGAATTCAGACATTGGTCCCTTGGGCTCCTACCCCAGTTCTTTCCATGGGGCCAAACTGCTTTCAAGCCTTAAGTCAGCCCCTTCCCATCTCTCCTAAACTGTCCCCACTGATGCCCCCAATTTAACCAAATTTTATCATGTTCAAAGAAAAAGTGAATTTTCTCTCCCATATGCATTGTAATTGGCTAAATCACATTTGACTGTGGGATTTACAAGCACCTGATTAAAGGCTGGTTTTTTCCTTAGCATTATATGGAGTAATTAAATAATTTGTAGTTTCTTTTCAGCCTAACTGGTGTTTTCAGTTAATTGGCTCTTAAAGAGGCAATGCAAAGAGAGTAAAAGGACAAATGAATAGGAAATGAGCAAGCTTTGAACAAATCTCAGTAAAGTCAGAAAAGTCTAGTTCACACCAACTCCAAAGGCAAAGTATTAGTAACTTTTCCAGGGAAAGGGATACACACTCACACACACTCACATATACACATAAAGCTCTGAGACGTAAATGTGGGTTAAGCTCCTGACTGTAGGAATTTCAAAAGAGAAAACATAAATGACTCTGATATGGGAAAATATTCAGCCTTTTGGCTAACCCAAGAAATGCAAGAAAAATAATAAAGTAGTATTTTTTACCTGTGAAATTCTAAATTTTTAAAAATGAAAATGCCCAATGATGTTGAAAATGCTGTAAGACTGACATTTCTTTCACCTTCAGGCAGCAATGTGGCCACGTACGTCAATGAGGATCTTTATTTATTATTTTTTTAAATGTTTATTTATTTTTGAGAGAGAGAGACACAGAGTGGAGGGGTGGGGGCAGAGAGAGAGAAGGAGACACAGAATCCTAAGCAGGCTCCAGGCTCTGAGCAGTCAGCACAGAGCCCAACAACAGGGCTCGAACTCACAGACCGCGAGATCATGACCTGAGCCAAAGTCAGACGCTCAACCGACTGAGCCATCCAGGTGCCCCAAGTCAATGAAAATCTTTAAGGCAGACATGCCTTGTGATCCCACTCTTCCTCTCCTGGGAGCCATCTTGATTTTGCAGCTGCCATTTATTGAATGCCAGCTGTGTACCAGACGCTGGCCCTGGTGCTCTTCCCGAGCCACTGCTGATGGCCACAGCTGCCCTGGATGGCTGGTGCATCAGTGTGGCCAGGAGATGGAAGGGAGCAGGTCTGGGTAGCCAGCCCTCCCCCGCACAGCAGTCTGTCAGGGCCCTCACTGATGGTATTGAGCCAGGAGCTTCCCAGGAAAACCCTTTTCCTCTCCCTGCAGCAAGCCTCCAAACCAGCAGTCCTGAGCCCCCCTTCCCCTGCCTAGAGACGTGGAGAGAAGGACTCTTGAGTCGACCCCAGGACAACCAGGGAGGCAATATGGGCTGCACTGTGCCTGAGGTGCAGCTGTGTTCCCATCACCAGGTGTGAGAGCCGTGAAACTTCATGAGCTGCTGTTCCTTTATTTCCCAGAGAGTCATTTCCGATGATCCTCGTGGCCAACAAGGTCGATCTGATGCATTTGAGGAAAATCACCAGGGAACAAGGAAAAGAAATGGCGACCAAACACAATGTAGGTTTTGTGTGTGTGTGTGTGTGTGTGTGTGTGTGTGTGTGTATGCATGTGTGTGTGTGTTGGATGGTCAGGGATGTATACAAGTCCATGCCCATCACCCCTGTGGTACCTCGGGGCTCCTGGGTAGTGGGTAGAGGGCATATGTGATAAGGGATATGTTGTGAAACAAAATAGCAGACCAGAGAGAAAGCACTCTCTTCAGTCATAAGGGGCTCTGATGCGGGGACCAAGGGCCTTCACAGTGGCCTGTGAGCTGTGGCGTTCAGGCCACCTCCTGGCCTTCAACACAGCAGATTCATCATTGGGCTGTGCAGGGATTGGCTTCTGTCCTGTTCTCTGAGCCAGCCGCCTGATTATGCTCAGAATCATCAGACGAGCTGCAGTTCACCGAGCCCCGTTCTATGACAGGTATTATGCCAGGAGAGAATTTAGGCCTCATAGCCGCATGTTGAGGTAGGTATCGTTATGCCCATCTTACGGCTGGTCATGCTGAGGTTTGCCCAGGCCACTCCGTGAATATCAGCAGACATATGTGTTTTCTTTTTCTCAGTTCATTGTGATGCCCCTTTGCCCTCTGGATGTGCTGGGGAGGGGTCACTGGGCTTCGTCCCACCCCTCCCCACCACAGGCACAGCCCAGGCCCCTGGCCTCCTTGGTCAGTTACATAGAAGTCCACTCTGCCTGCTGGGAGGTCTGCTGCAAGGTTGCCCCTTCCCCCTGCCTGGTGGGCCCAGCTGTGTGAGTAGAGGAAGGGGGCTCACTGCAAGTTACTTCTGCTTGTCTGTGCCTTCTGTGTTCATTCACATGTTCACTTAACTGTACTCTAGGCCCTGGGAAACAAAACCCCTTGCTTTATGGTTCTTACGTCTAGTGACAAGAGAAGATAATAAACAAAGCAAATTACAGTGTGTTGGAAGGTGACATGTACTATGGAAAAAAGTAAATCAGGGAAGGGGGTCAGGAATGTGAGGTGGAGGAGGATGCTTTTCCAAATAGGGTAGTCAGGGAAAGCCTTGCTAGGGAGGGTGCATTTCATCAAGGACTTACAGGAGGTGGGGGAGTAAGCCCCACAGACCTCTGGGGAAAGAACGTTCCAGCTGAGGGAATAATCAATGCAAAGACCCTGAGGTGGGAGTTTGAGGATCGGCAAGGCCAGCTGGAGCAGGAGTGGGAGGGGTGGGTAGCGGGAGGTCAGGTCAGAGAAGGGGTTTAAGGCTTTATGGGCTTTTACTCAGAGGGAGACGGGAAACCACTGGAGGGCTTTGAGTGATGAGTGATGAGGTCTGGCTTATGGCTGGACAGCTTCTCTCTGGTGGCTGTGTTGAGTAGGGTTGGTAGGGGCCAATCGTGGGAGCAGGGAAACGAGTTAGAGGCTGCCACAATAATCCAGGTACAGGTTAACATGGCCCAGGGTGGGACTCGTGAAAGTGGCAAGGAGGTGGTTGGATTCTGGACATGTCTCTAAGAGAGCCAACAGGGTTTGTGCACAGATTGGATATGGGGTGAGAGAAAAAGAAGGGAATGGCAGGTGACCCTGTGGTTTGGGCGTGAGCAACTTTCAAAAGACAGGAGTGAGAGTAGCTGGGCAGAGGAGACAGTAGGATTAAGTGTGTGCAAGACAGGAGCTTGCTTGCATATCTGTGTCATTTACGGAGCTGAGCAGATGATCAGATGGGAATGCCAAGACATCAGTCAGATATAGCATCTGGGGTAAATATTGGCAATCGGCAGCATGTAGATGGCATTTGAAGCCATGAACACCAAGGGAGTGGGTGTAGGTAGGGCAAGGGCCCCAAACTGAGGGACCCCCCAATGATGTGGGGAAGTGAGGAGGAAGCCATAAAAGGGCCTGAGTGGTCAGTGACACATGAGGGCCGAAGCAGAGCATCATGAGAGCCAAGTGAAGAAGGTGCCTCAAGGAGGAGGGAGTGATTGACCAGGACAGGGCTGCCCTGAAGTCTCCAGAGGAGAGCTGGTTCAGCAGCAGGACATTCTGAACAGAGACAGGCCTGAGGAGCTGGCTCCATTTCACAGCCTTGGGCTCCATACACTGGCCTGAGGAGGCTTCCTTAGGGCTTTCACCTTGTGTGCATCCCTCCCAAGCAGCTGGGTGGGTGGGTGCAGAGGGGAGGGTGCTGTGCAGGCAGCAGGAGCTCCATTCTGCAGATAAGCAACGCACCTCCAGAACCGGGTCTCCCCTCTCTCAGCCATCTTTCTCCTGCAGCCAAGTGACTTATTTGACCAAGTGACTCTGCGAGCTACTCTCGATAACATCCTATTTTAGAGCTCATAAGGCAAGTTCCTCTTTAGCTGGCAAGGCCGGTGCCCCACCCTGTGCAGGAAGATGGCATTTCTTAGCCCTGTGGCTGAGTCAGAGCGTACTACCGTTTATTACAGGGTTTCCCTTAGTTTGAGTCTCCTTGCTCCTGAAACCCTAGAATTCTAAGAACCCAGAAAATGCACATCAGCCTTTTTTTACTGGTAGAGGCAAGACGCCCAGAAAGAAGGAGGGGGGTGCCTGAGGACCTAGGGGATGCTACAAGTGATGTACTTCTGAGTGGTGCAGGGGAACAGCAGGCAGCAGTGGTCTGGGGCCCCCGGATCCGTGGACTTGCTGAGCTGGCAGAGTCACAGGATGTGAAGGGGTCCCAGTTAGGTCCCGGGCCCCACTACTGGCACCTTCCCGCTTCCCCTCTCAGTGTGCACATAGAAGTGCCTTGTCCTGGCCTCACAGGGTGCCACGGGTCTCTGGCTTCTAGGTGCTAACAGGGGTGCCTGCCATGCTTGGAAGAGGCTCTGCCAATGACCTCAGCACCCCTACTTGTCTGTGGGAGGCCAGGCAGCAAGTGGAACATGCATCTGTTTCAAACCTTGATTCTCTGCTGGCCTCTGTGTGGCTTTGGGCAAGTGTGTCAGACTCTGAGCTCAGTCTCCCACTGCACAATGGAGATACTTGCTCACCGCAGACGGTTAAGGGGAGGGTTCAGTGAGGTCAGGGATGTTGAGACCTGGGGGGCGAAACAGCCCACAGTCGTCTCAATCAAACAACCTACAGTGGAGGACAGTTTTCTTTCAGTGTTTTCAGAGGTTCAGAGATTTGTTGGATGACTACTTCTAAAGTCTGAGCAAGCCGTGCTTCCTGTGCCCTGACCTTGGGGTCTGGGTCAACTACGAGATCTCTGTCTGAAGCCACAGCAATGTGTGAAGATAGTTTAGGGTATGTTCTGGGCAGTCGTTTATAACACATTCTTCCAAAGTAACAGCTTACTCTGTCACCCCCTTACCCAGGCACTTGAACTGTTGATCATTTTTATTTTCTTCACTGGGCTTTTCTTTTTTGAAAGTGTTACAATGAAATGCCTTAGTTTTGTAACCAGGAAAAAGTGATGAAATTTACCACAGTTCTTGAGTCTGGTCACAAGCTGCTTACCTCTCTGGCCTGGGGAAGCCTGTATATTTTGTACAAACCCTACACCCTCTCCACTGATGGAGGAGTGGGCATGAATGCTTCCTGCCTTTGTGGGGTCCCTGCTACAGGAGAAGAGGTGTGCTCAGGACTGTGTCCTGACCTCATGGAACCTTCGTTCCCCTCCATGTACCGGCCCGAGGCTCAGTGTAGACATGGCCCTCAACACCTGTCCTGTGGGGCCACCTCAGCCACATCTCTCCATGTGCTGACTGCCTTTCAGGCGGATGATGATCCCTCAGTATTAAACGTGCAGGCACAAGCCTTCTGTAAACATGGCTGAGCTCCCAGACTCATAGATGCTGGGGGCGGGGAGGCACAGACCGGCTAGGGGTCACCAGGGTGCAGAGTCCTGCCCATGGCCCAGCTTCGCCTCGGCCTTTCCCGCCACAGTCCCCTCTAGAGAGGGCCCAGGAAGAGGCAGAGGTCCCTTCACGGTGGAGAAATGGGCCTCAGAAAGAAAAAAAGAATGGCCTCAGATCCTATTTTAGTTTGATAAATGAAACAGTCTTTAGTCCTCAAGTATATAAAAAGATCACTTCTTTTCTATTTTTGGGGGGCTATTAAAGATCTCTATGACTAGAGAACAAGAGAGAAATGGAAAAGCTGTTGGTAAAATTTTCCAGCCGTAAGGAACAAGAAGCTACCAAAGGGCTTGAGGTTGTTGGAGCTGGGGTTCTGTGGTGGGGGGAGGGTGTCTAAAGGCAGGCAGTTCCTCAGGACCTCTGAGATTTTGCAGTTTTAGGGAACAGGGCTTGGTGGACCCCCGAGCCACTTTTACCAAGTCGAGCTTTGCCTTCCAGATTCCATACATCGAAACCAGTGCCAAGGACCCACCTCTCAACGTCGACAAAGCCTTCCATGACCTGGTGAGGGTAATTAGGTGAGCATGGCACGCCTCCCTAGAAGCGGGGCCTCTGCGGCAGGATGGGGACCCGCAGGGCTGGAGGAACGCAGCGCTTGTTCCAAGGCCCAGGATGCACAGTTCTGGGCCTGCTTTGGATTTCTTGTACCTCCATTCATTTCTTTTCCCTGCCCTTCCCACCTGCCTTCCCACACCTGCCCTCACTCCTACTACCTGTGGGGGAATCCAGAAGCCTTCCTGCCAGTGGTGCTCACTCAGCCTCCTCCTCTCTGGCCTCCCCTAGGCTCTGCAGCTCAGGCTCCCTGAGGGCAGCTCCCTCCCCCTGTCTGGGGTTCTCCCCACACCACCGCACCTGTCAGCACCACTGACAGGTCTGTCTCTTCTTTCCCACCCTGACCCCAGAGCACCCTGGGACATGTCACCTGAACAACCACCGTTCTAATTTCTAAAGCGAGGCACATGAGCCTCCTTTCCAGACTGCACACACTGCCAGTCTGCAAATATTATCGGAAATCCTGGTCTGTGGTCTCGCTTGCATTCCTTTGCTTGGTCAGGGTCCAAGCCCTAACCACCTTGTGCTTAGAGGACTGAACCAGCCTCCTGGCTGCTCCCCTGTCGCCCATCTGCCCACTTCCGAAATCTGCAACATGCAGAACAGCCTACCCAGTGGCCCTCAAATATCTAGCACGTAGTGTGAGGCCATGTGCTGGTGAGCTCGAGCTACGAAATCACACGTGGGGCTCTGACAGAGTACTCCCCACCTGCTACCTCTCAGCACCCCCAGGATACACATCCACGTGCATGCACTCACACACGCACGCCTTTTGTCCTCATTCCCCAGCATGGACTGTGATAGTACAGCCCTTACTTTCTTCACGCTTGAAAAAATTTTCCCATGGGCCTCCAGTTAGGATATGCTGCCACACCATGGGCTGGTGATGTCTTGGTTAGGGACCTGTCGTTCCAAGGGCAGGTTGCAGACATAGGAATGGTTACCAGAAAACATGTAAAGAGCTTTTGCCCTCAGCTGACCCATCATTTTTTTAAAAATATGAAACACAAAAATAGAGGCCAATACTGTATAACATATAATGTAGTTTATGATTTAAATAATTGTAGCCACAGCATGATGTCAGGAATTCTCAGCAGTAGGAGGACAGGCTTTGCACTGCCCTCTCTGCCTTCCACTCTCTTTGTCCCAGAGACACTCTCCAGGCCAGGCCCTCCAGCAGCATCCAGAACAGGCCCGCCTGGTGCACAGGAAGGTGGGGCAGGGAGAAGCTAAGCCCATTCTGACTTTGTTTTTCTGCCTTTCACTGTCTCAAAAGGCAACAGATTCCGGAAAAGAGCCAGAAGAAGAAGAAGAAAACCAAATGGCGGGGAGACCGGGCCACCGGCACCCACAAACTGCAGTGTGTGATATTGTGACGGGCCTGAGACCCTGGCCACAGTGACCGTGAACTGGCCGGCCCTCGGGACCCTCCACTGCCTAACCGCACTGAAAACCATTTCTAACCATGACCCTTGGCCCGAGGACCTGGCACGGGAAGGGAGAAAGGGAGGGTGGGCAGGAAGGAGATATGCTCCGGCTTTGCCAAAAGGGCACAGGCTTTCCCGTGTCTCATAAGAGACAGGGAAGCAACGCTAAACAGAAGCAGCACCCAAGCCCCTCACGTTGATTCAACCCGGTTTCTCCCCGTCTCTCTCAGTGGCTACGTTGTTTCTTTGAAGTACACAGTATTGATTTGACATTGAACGGTGTACCTCAGACAAAGTACCAAACAAGCCATGATCAATTCCCCGCCGGCTCCAGCCTCCAACCCAAAGTGTCTGAGCTTGGGTGTCTTTTTTAGATTTTTAAATTATTTTAGTGATTATTATTTTATTAAAGGGGTCTGTGCCCACTGACTGGTGGAGCTTTAAGTCTTCAGCAGGCCTCTCTGAGAACATGTCTGGAATATTGTTGTTGTTGTTGTTGTTGTTTTTAACTGAGTTTTCCCAGCAGTGCCAAAACTCAGCTCAACATGGAAGTGGAGGGACCGAGAGCCTGGAAGTTAATGAGGACTGTGGCTGGAGGCCTCAGGATGAACACCCCACTCGTAGCCTCCAAGCTGGAGAGAAGAGAGATGCATTCACCCAGAAGGTTCTGCTGTGTTTGAGGGTGTAGGTATTAGGAAATGGAATTTTATTTTGCTGAGTGGAGAGGCTGGCACAGGCGTGTCAGTTTTAAGAAGGTTTTTTCTTATCCTTTTTAAATGTATAAATTAAGCTGATTGGCTTTGCAGAGGGGTTCGTTTACTTTTCAGATAGTGCAGATTCCATTCTGTGCTCTGAGGGCTCTCCCGAATCTGTCTCTTCCCGCTTTCTCACGGCCTGTGCTGCCTGGTGCCTCTCGGATACAGACACACTGACATGGGCATGTACGTTTCAACACGTCACAGTAAGCTAATGTGGGCGCCATGCAGAAAACTCGAGTTCGTGCTGAATCTTAACCAAAAACGATCCAATACTGTTATTACTAAAACAGCAGCAAGACCTGAAGCCATTTTCCCTTTGAGTCCACTGACTGACTACTACTTCTTAAAGCCCAGTAAATGAGCAAACCCCTCGAAGCATTTGCAAACTTAAGATTCGCTTGCCTTCCTGGCACACACTTTTCTTAACCTCTCGGATCTTAACTATAACGTATAATTAAAGGAGAAAGGAGGATTGGGGTGATGCCATGGCTCCCATACACCTATGTCTGCAAGGGGACACTCCCCCAGCATCCTGACAATGCCACTTCCCTCTCGGGTGCTTCTGAGTGATTCAAAGGCTGGGTTTTCCCAGCCAGGGTGCTTGTAGAGACAGCAAGAACAGCAGCGCACCGCTGAGAGGAGGTCGAAAGACCAGGCAGCACAGCTAACGACCTTCTTTCCCCTGTGATACAAGTCAGATCACTAGGCAAACTAGAACAGCCCCAGCAGGTGGCCTGGCCACTCTGTGGAGGAAGAAACCTGGGAAAGTGAGCACCCAACTGGACATGAGACACCTGGATTCTTCTCTGGTTTTGAAAGTGTGCTGAGTTCCTAACTCAGCAAGATCACCAGCCCCAGGGGCCCACCTGAGGAGTGATTCTGTGTAGAATAAAATAATTGGGACTTTTGTTAATTAGAAAATCAAACTCCTTTATTTGTCTAAAGGGGCCTTTTTGGTCTGACCCTAAAAGGAAAGATAACAAAGAGCGTTCCAGATTGAGCACTTCAGAGTGTCCCAAGATCCTGTAGTGTTAATGGACATTTTAAACACTAACAGAACAAGGCTCTTTCCAGCCCTTATGCTCCTCTGAGCCGAGTCCGCAGCAGCCCCGTGTGCGGACGAGACGAGGAGGCGGCAGCAAGATGGGGGGAAGAAGTAAGGACGGAGATGCTCCGTGGCGAAGGGGTGGTGGGCAGCGGCCGCTGCTGGAAAACTAGCGGGCACGGACCACCTCTAGCACACCCCTGCCCCCTGCCCTCTGCGGATCCTGTGACCCCGCGACTGCACTGAGTGGGGGGTCCCATTGGAAGCTGATCGGCTGACATAGAATGAATTCCTTAGCCACGAAGGTCACCAGACAAAGGGGTTCCATCTGCTTCTGATCCCAGCAGTGCTCCTGCCCACCTGGCCCCATCTTCCAGAACATCCTTCCTGCAGTCAGCCCACAACTCAGCTCTGTTCTTCAAGGGGGAAACTGGTTAAGGAAAGGCCGCCTGCTGCTGAGTCTGGGGTCAGCCTTCATTGTCCATGACCTCGTGTTGCCCACAGATAAATAACACTTTTAAAAGACAGGTCTGTGTTTTAGAGAACTGTGGGCCTTTATGGCAGTGAGGGCTTCCAGATAGGCCAGAATGGAGTGTACCCTGGGGCATCCCCAGCACAGTACCTCTCCATGGCCACATGGCAGAGTCTGTCGGAACATCAGGTGGCCATGCTACTCCGTGACTGAGGAGCCCAATGGGGCTCATCTTTGGTGACATTTTGGTGTTTCCACTGGTTTTCCAGACCACCTGAATAGTGCTACCTTCACATCTGGAATACACCCTTCCTGAACCTCCCCACCCCATGCCTTTGCCCCTGTGTGCTCTCAGATTTCCTCCTAAAATTTTGACAACCCCAATTAGAGGGCTACTTTTCTCTCCAGCAGGTAATCTTAGCCATCTTCCCGACCCCTATAGCCTGGGGCTCTGGCTACTGGCTTCTCCTGTACTTTGCCACACAGGGGTCACTTGGATGGCTTTTCTTAGGACTTGGACCCCACCTCGTGTTGCTTGCTGTGGAGAGTGCCTGGGAGCCGAGTGTGGCCTGTCTCACTTTGCCAAGAGATGTGACCCACGAACACATGGCAGCTCTGACCCAAAGGCCCCTCAGACATGTGACAGTCAATCTGGAGCCACAGACAGAGTCCTTCCATTAGCAGCCCATTGGGTTAGAAATTCCATGTTGGGTTTACTTAGAACAAAAGATACTTGAATTGTTGAGCGCCCATGAGCGCACAGCTTCTGCTACCCAGTATTACCGGATGGCCATTGTTGTGACAGGAGAGTGATGCCTGAGGGTCTCGACGATGCTTGAGCCTTTTATGTAACTTTTTATCAAGTCTTTGTGTAGCTCAACCCATTAATAAAGAAAAGAAGAGCAGTTGTCTTATTTCCTCTTACTCAGATATTCCTGAAGTTTTGCTGAGGACATTATAAGTTGCCTGTGTCTGGCCCAGAGCACATTCTTACAGAGCAAACCTAAACTAAGGAGGAGATCACTGGTGGCCGTGAGGAAGTGTCTCCTTCCTACCTGGAGCCAGAGGATGAGGGCAAGTGAGTGGGGTGATTAGAGACCTAGCCTCTTGATGTCTGGCAGCCTTGGATTCGAGTTCCGCCACTGACCTTTTGTGCCTTTGAGCAAGTTCAATTGCAGTTGAACTTCAGTCTCCAGCTGCCCTGCCTGAGAATGGGATGATAGTGTGTACCTCCTGAGTAGACCCAGGGCTGAAGCGAAGCTGTGGGACGGAGCTCTGAAATGGCACTCTTTGTAAAGGACACTGATTGGGGTGTCTGACATGGCTTTTTGTGAAAACTGACCCCTGCCCCCATCCACAAGATCGCAGTCTTTTGTGCAATGTGATTTCATTTCCCGGTTGATTGAACCTGTTGGTACTGAGCCTCTCTGGGTCCTTTATCAGGGACTAGAGGCCAAGAGACCAAATCCCTCTTTTGGAATCCCTGTGGGGGACAATGGCTGCAGCATGTAACCCAGGGGCTCCTCACACCCTCTGGGCTGGGAGCAGACTAGAGTAGGAGCGGTGGTGTGGCGGCCACCGGGCCCAGCTGCCTGCCCATCCATTCATTCCGCACGTATTTACTGGGCATTGGGCTGGGTCCTAGGTACGTGGTAGTGAGCAGGGCAGAGGGTCTTCTGGTAACCAGATCTCCTTTACTCCTGTATTGGTTTTCTGTGCCTGTTGTAACAAATTACCACAAACTTAGTGGTTTCAAAGAGAAATTTATTCTCTCACAGTTCTAGAAGCCAGAAGTCCACACTCAGCATCTGTGGGCTGAAGTCCATGTGTGGGCAGGGCTGCACTCCCTCTGGGGGCTCTGGGGGAGAACTTCTTCCTGCTTCTGGAGCTGCTGGCATCTCATGGCTTGTACCCATTTAATTCCAGTCTTCAAGGCCAGCATCTTTGAATCTCTCTCTTCTCTATCCTCACATAGCCTTCTCCTCCCTGTGTCAAGGCTCCCTCCCTCTGAGCTGATGCTCACTTTTTCACCGAGAAAGTTGAAGCCAGCTGAGCAGAATTTCCACAGCCCCCTTCCACCATCTCCACCCACCCCCAAGCATCTGCACCCACACACTCTGCCTTCTTGGCTGCAGTAGGTGAACCATCTGTGCTCCTGACTGAAGTCAGTCTCTTCTCTAGAACACATCCAGGACCTTCCTCTGGCTCTTCACCTCCCTCTCTTCTGCATCATCAGTTCTCTCAGATCTTCCCCATCTTGAAAAAAAAAAAAAAAAAAAGAACAAAACTTTCCTTTGATACACAGCCTCTGTCAGATACCGCTGGCTTCTCTGCTGTCTTTTGCAGGAAGCCATCTTAAAAGGGTAATTTACACTCAGTCCATGAATTGCTCTCATTCTTTTCTCTTTTTTTTTTGTTTTTTAAATTTTTTTTAACGTTTATTTATTTTTGAGACAGAGAGAAACAGAGCATGAATGAGGGAGGGTCAGAGAGAGGGAGACACAGAATCTGAAACAGGCTCCAGGCTCTGAGCTGTCAGCACAGAGCCCGACGCGGGGCTCGAACTCACGGACCGTGAGATCATGACCTGAGCTGAAGTCGGCCGCTTAACCGACTGAGCCACCCAGGCGCCCCTCTTTTCTCTTTGAACTGCTCTAAACAGACTTCCACCCATCATTCTGCCACCACCACCCTTCTTCTCAAGGTCAGCCATGGCTTCCATCTTGTGAAATTCAGTGACTGGTTCTCAATCTGCTCACATTTGATCTCATAGCATTGGCACAGTTGATCCCTGCCTCTTCCTTATTCAACTTCCTTCCATTGGCTTCTAGGATGTTGCCATCTCTTCATTTTTCTCTTTCCTCATGGTCACTCCCTGATCTCTTTTGCTAGTTCTTCCTCTTCCATTGGAGCACCCCAGAGCTTGGTCCTTGATCCTAACATCTCTCTTGGTGATTTCGTCCAGTCTTGACACTTAAATGCCTTCTATGTGCCAGTGACTCCCAAAGGTCTATCTCTTCCCAGACCCCACTCACACCCAACTGCTTACTTGACATCTCCGCTTAGATGTCTCAAGTAGACTGTGTCAAAGTATCTCCAATATTGAGTTCCTGGTCTCCCATTCCTGCTTCACCCAGCTCTGTTGATGGCATCTCCATGCTTCCAGTTACTCAGGCCCAAAACCTTGGAATCATCCCTAATTCTTCCTCTCTTTTCCTCACACCTCATAGCCAATCCATCAGCAAATCCTGCTGACCCTGCCCTTAAAATGTACTGCCCATTTCTCATCACCTCCACTGCTAATATTCTGGCCTGAGCCACCAAGATTCCTGCCTGTTTCACTTGTGTCCTCCTACGCTTCTTTCTCAGCACCACATCCAGAGGAATCTTGGTAAAAGGGAGGAAGTCAATGTCTCCACTCTATTCAACCGTCCCCACCCCAAATGCTCCCCTACCTCATTTTCACAGTATGTCACAGTGAGCTATGCCACTGAACACCTAGAAGTGAGCTGATGTTCATTACCCACAAGAGAAGGGAAGTCAAATTGTTTCATTCATTCAGGCACAAATATTCATTGGGCTCTGAGCCAAACATCAGGGCAACAGAGGATGTTAAAACCCAGTCACTAGAAATAACAAGTATTGGTGAGGATGTGGAGAAAAAGGAACATTTGTGCACTGTTCGTGGGAATGTAAATGCAGCCACTCTGGAAAACAGTATGGAGGTTCCTCAAAAAATTAGAAATATGATCCAATAATTCTGTTATTGGGTGTTTATCCAAAGAAAACGAAAACACCAATTCAAGAAGATGTAGGCACCCCTATCTTATTGCAGCATTATTTGCAATAGCCAAGATATGAAAGCAACCCAAGTGTCCATCGATAGATGAATGGAAAAAGAAAATGTGAGGTATATACATATACACATGCATGTATATATGATATATATATACACACATATCACACATGTATACACATATATACAGACACACACAGTGGAATATTATGCACCCACAAGAAAGGATAAGATTGTGCCATTTGAGACAACATGAATGGACCTAGAGAGTACTATGCTAAGTGAACTAAGAAAAAACCAAATACCATATTATTTCACTCATAAGTGGGATGTAAAAAAAAACAACAGCAAATGAATAAACAAACAGGAGAATCAGACCTGTGATGCAGAAAACAAACTTTTATTGGCAGAGGGATTGGGCAAAACAAGTGCAAGGGAGAGGAGAGGGAGATGCAGGCTTCCAGTTACGGAATGAATTAGTGATGGGAATAAAGACAGCATAAGAAGTATAGTCAATGATACTGTCATAGTGTTGTAGGGTGACAGATGGTAGCTACACTTGTGAGCACAGCATAATGTCAAAACTTGTCAATCACTAAGTTGTACACCTGAAATAATAGAACATTGTGTGTCAGCTGTACTTTGTGTTTAAAAATATTTTGTTTGAGGTCATCAAAACATCCCAGCCCAGACACTGTCTGCACTTATGAGTATTGTAGTACTCAATGTGGTGAGCATTGAGTAAGGTATAGAATTGTGGAATCACTGTGTCGGACACCTGAAACTAATATAACACTGTTCATCAACTATACTTTGATTTAAAAAAAAGTCTCCATGTCACAGGGGTTCATGCCCTAATGGGGTGGTGAACTATTATGATCTGTGCATTCAGAGCAATCCCTCAACCTGGGGGAGCCAGGAGGGGCTCTCATAGACTTTGTACCCAGTCAATGAGGAGGTTGTGCACTGACTAGATGAGAATTTCAGGTACAGACTGGGTCCACTTGTTCCATTGCTTGTGAGGATTAAAGGTTTCACTGCCCAGGTTCTCAGGACTATCTAAAATAAACTCCACCTCTGTCTCCACACACTTGTGAAAAGGCAGTGGAGAAAAGTTCCCAGGTGTCACGGATGTCAGCATCGGCATCACCTAGGAGTGGGGGTCCTGGCCCGACCTACCCAGTCAGAATCCACATTTAGCAAGACCCCTAGGTGATTGATGTGTGCATCACAGTAAAGTTTGAGTAGCACTGCCCTAGAACATCACCCCAGCATCGGAATGATATCCAGCCCTGGACTCACTGTGCCTCAGGACCCTGTTCAACCACATGCAACCAGCAGAAGCCTCATTGGCATTCAACTTGGCAGTTAAGAGTTTGCTCCTCTGCCTGTAACTGCTGCAAGATTCTGCCTGGCAAGGCAGTATGCTCAGAAGTGTCCTCCCATCAGCATGTGGTGCCCTTAATTAAGAGGAGTTTTTACACTAAGGCCCGTGGGACCCCAGTTTGCTTCTCACACACTCTAGTATTTTTGTTCAAATGTGGGTAGCTATGTTCAATGCAAAGAACAAGAGAACTCACAATCCGAGCTAAGAAAGCTGAAAGGCTCTGGGTTCTTCAGGCACTCTGAAGACGGGGTATTCTATGCAGGCTGGAGATATGCTTGTTCCCCAGGACTTTCGCTTTGCAAAACTCCAACATTGTGCCAAATAGGTCATTACCATGCTAATGTGAAAGTGTAAACATAAAAAAGAAAGTTGAGTTCACACTGAGCCTAGCACTGATGGATGCTTTCAGTAGAATGTACATTCTGGCGATGATGTGGTAAACCGTTAACTCTGACTCAAACTCAGCTTCCTAGTCAGTCCTGGGACCCGTGCCCAGTCCGATGAACAGAAGTAAAATAATTTTATAAGTGGTTCTCAAAGTTTGGTCCTCAGACCAGCAGCTTCAGCACCACCTAAGAACTTATTAGAAATGCAGATTATTTGGGGCGCCTGGGTGGCGCAGTCGGTTAAGCGTCCGACTTCAGCCAGGTCACGATCTCGCAGTCTGTGAGTTCGAGCCCCGCGTCGGGCTCTGGGCTGATGGCTCAGAGCCTGGAGCCTGTTTCCGATTCTGTGTCTCCCTCTCTCTCTGCCCCTCCCCCGTTCAGGCTCTGTCTCTGTCCCAAAAATAAATAAACGTTGGAAAAAAAAAATTAAAAAAAAAAAAGAAATGCAGATTATCTTGGGGAGCCTGGGTGGCTTAGTCAGTTGAGTGTCCAACTCTTTCTTTTAATTTAATTTTTAATTTTTTTAATTTGCATCCAAATTAGTTAGCATATAGTGCAACAATGATTTCAGGAGTAGATTCCTTAGTGTCCCTTACGCATTGAGCCCATCCCTCCTTCCACAACCCCTCCGGTAACCCTCAGTTTGTTCTCCATATTTATGAGTCTCTTATGCTTTGTCCCCCTCCCTGTTTTTATATTGCTTTTGTTTCCCTTCCATTATGTTCATCTGTTTTGTCTCTTAAAGTCCTCATATGAGTGAAGTCATATGATTTTTGTCTTTCTCTAATTTCACTTGGCATAATACCCTCCAGTTCCATCCATGTAGTTGCAAATGGCAAGATTTCATTCTTTTTGTTTGCCAAGTAATACTCCATTGTATATATACACCACATCTTCTTTATCCATTCATCCATCGATGGATATTTGGGCTCATTCCATACTTTGGCTATTGTCGATAGTGCTGCTATAAACATGGGGGTGCATGTGTCCCTTTGAAACAGCACACCTGTATCCCTTGGATAAATGCCTAGTAGTGCAATTGCTGGGTCGTGGGGTAGTTCTATTTTTAGTTTTCTGAGGGACCTCCATACTGTTTTCCAGAGTGGCTGCACCAGCTTGCATTCCCAAGAGGGTCCAACTCTTGATTTCGACTTAGGTCATGACCCCGGGGTCATAGGATCGAGCTCTGCATCGGGCTCCACACTGAGCATGGAGCCTGCTTAGGATTCTCTTTCTGTCTCTGTCTACCCCTCTCTCCCACTGTGCTCTCTCTTTCTCTCTAAAAAATAAAATAAAAATTGATAAATTAAAAAAAAAGAAATGCAGATTATCTGGCCCCATCTCAGACCTACTGAGTCAGAAATTCTGAGGTGAGACCCAGCAGTGTGTGTTTTAACAAGCTCTCCAGGAGATTATAATGCTCCCTCAAGTTTGAAAAGCACCGTATTAATATAAGTAAGTAAAAATAAAAACTCCCACCACATGCGGGTAAGTGGCAACTTATCCTGTTCTCACCTGCAAGACAGCAGTGGGCAATCTGGGGAAGTTGTGCAGGGCCTGCCCCTCCCCTTTCAGCAGCTGATTAATGAGGTTCCTTCAAGGTCTGGAACCCAGGGACTATGGTGCAGGGGTTAGTAACCTTGCTTCCATGGGGTGACAGTGGGGTGGCTAACCCTTCCCCCTCCCCCAAAATCATATGTAAAATTGTCTATACACATGCACTCTTCTGGAGAGACTATCCTATGGTATCAGATTCTTACTGTACTGCTGTGTCTTATCCAACAAAAAAAACTGGCCCCTTGAGCCTCCTTTTCAGACTTCAGGTCCTTCTGGTAGTTTCACAGCCACTCAGAGCAGCAAGAGGAAATGAAAGGAGCAAAGATCCATTGACCCTTATAAGAAGCTCTGACAAAATTCTTCATCTGGTTGACACATCCCTGAACCCGCCTCCACAACATCCTGAGGGAGGGGGCCGGCCACCCTTCTCCCAGTTCCCCCACGTGACTAAGTGTGTGACCCGCACATGACTCACTCACCTCCCCCCACCGGGGTTTGTACCACCTGCTGCTCAGGCCCCAGCACAGGTCTAGAATTGGTGAAATGGGGAGAGGACTTTCAGGGTGCTGGGACCACCACTGGGGTGGAAGCCCGGCCAGGAAAGGGGGCAGAGGAAGGATGTAAGGTGTGTAGCAAAGGCACTCAACATCCGAAGCCATTTCTCGAATTCATAGCCACCTAGGCTAGTGGTCCGCAAAGGGCTGTGTGTTAATATTAGAATCACTTCTGGAGCTTGGGGGGGAAACCCCGGTGCCCGCACCACACCCCCAGAGAATCTGGGGCAGTTGACTTGGGTTGGGACCCAAATGTGGAGATTTTTTTAAGTGCCCCAGGTGATTCAGTTCGGTAGCCAGGGCTGAGACCACTAGCTGTTTCCACTTGATTCTGGTCCCTTGAATCCTGTAACTTTTTAGTGAAAATTAGTGAATAAAAGAAACAGCTGCCTGGAGTTGCCGATGTCTGAGGTTACTAAAGGACCCCAGTTTCCCAGCCCTTTGTAAACAGACACTTGACCATAGGGATTCTTCTCTTTCCATTACAGCAGGTCCTCTCTGAGCCTGGCTTGACTTGTTGATTCATCTGGTCACAGTCCACAAGTTCACATCCCTTCCATTTTTATATCCCCAAGTCCAGGGGGATGTGTGGTAATACAAAGTCAACATTTAATGTTTATTGTTTTTTTAATGTGTATTTATTTTTGAGACAGAGCGAGTCTTTTTGAGCAGGGGGAGGGGCAGAGAGAGAGGTAGGGACAGAGAATCCAAAGTAGGCTCTGAGCTGACAGCAGTGAGCCCAACGTGGGGCTTTGAACTCAGGATCTGTGAGATCATGACCCAAGCCAAAGTCCAACGCTTAACTGAGCTACCCTGGTGCCCTGACACTTAATGCTTATTAAATGAGTTAGTAATTACTATAGATATCAGCAGGGGCCTTCATGCCTTAAACCTAAGTCAGATAGACTCATACCACTCTGAAGTTCAGCCCCTGCCTCAGTTTCCACAAGGAAAGCTCACTCTCAGCAACCATTCCTGAATTTTGCTGAGGACTTGGGATGGGGGGGAGGGTCCCAGGAACGGCCCCTCTGCTTTCAGGGCCTCTCAGCCCTTGCCATGCTAGACCTTCCAACAACCCTACTCCTCCCCCAACATCAGCACGCCCCTCAGTAGGCTAAACACCCACCCCTCAGTTTCCCTCACCTGCGCCTGGTTTGTTTTATTTTGCCACAATCCCATCATCGCTTCCAAGGGTGTAATATTCCAGTTGTTAGTAGGGTAACTAAAGGTTCCCGTCTGTGCAGGACTGAGGGGTTTCCTAGAACATGGGCCTTTCAGTGCTAAAACCAGAACATTTGGTCACCCTATTGGTAAGAATATCATTTTTCAGCTCATTCTATAAGAGCAGAACTAATAACTCTAAACTAGGCAGTGGTTCCCCAACGTTAGCAACTATCATAAGCACCTGGGAGGCTGGTGGAGACACAGGATCTTCTGATTCACCAGGTTTGGGGTGCGGCCCAATGATCTTCCCCAGGATGTGACGTTGCTGGTCTGGTCGCACACTTGGAGAGCTCGGCACTAGCTAATCCACATCCTTCAGCAGAGGGCTTGGCATGGACTTCCATGCACCACAGATACTGGTTACCAGCAAATGTTTTGTCGAGTGCCTCCTGTAAGCCAGACCCTATGCTATTTATACATATTATCTCATTAGTCCTCACAGGCACTCTGCGAGGTAGGTGCTATGATGCTTGTTTCACAGAAAGAGAAACCGAGGTCCAGGGACAGCCGAGTGACGGAGCCTGATTTGCACCCAGTTCGGTCTGGCTGCAAAGCCGTGCTCAGCTTACCACCACCCCCGCCACGCTGAAGACAAGCTGCTCCCAGCTTGCTACACCACCCTTGTTAATGTAACTTGCTTGAGGGAAATCTTTCAGTGTATCTCCCACATCCCCGCCTTCTTCCAAGTAAGCTAAATGCAGATCAACTTCCCCTGGGTGACTCAGCAGCAGCATTTTGAACCTAGACCACTGTCATTTTCCAGAACTTCTGCCCTGGGCCTTCTCCCTGAGACACAGCCTCTAGTCCTGTCCCTACCGCCTCTTTCTCCAGCCTCTTCCTGAACCAGGCCAGCCCAGTCTAGCCCAGCAGAGGCCTCAAGTCTGAGGGCCTCCGACCTCCAGCCCAGGGATCCCCTGGGACCCCTCCTTGGTCCTAACTCTCTTGAAGGCTGTCCGAGGGAGCCCTTGATGCAGGGCACCACAACTGGCTTTTTTTGTGACTATAAGAGCTCCTCCCCACTCCCAAACCCCAAGTGAATCAGACTTTTGTGTCCCTACTTGTGGTTGGTATTGCTGAGATTCCTGGTCTTATAGGTACTCAGACTCTGTGTGGGTGGTGATAAGAACACGGCTGTCCAAGTCTAGCCCAGCTATTTTGCCACCTGAGGACCTTAGGAGGTTGCCCGACCTCTCTGTGCCTCCATTTCCTCATTTGTCAAATTGAGTTGATGATAATATTTGTACTTCTTAGGGCTATTAGGCTATCAGCTTTGAATCAGATATACCCCCTTAGAATAATGGCTGGCACACAGAATCTCTATGTAAATGTTAGCCAAGATCCCAGAATCCAATCAGTAAATGCTTTTGGAGCCAACTAGTCATTACAGCCACCAATTACTGAACACTTAGCAAGTATCTGTCATTGTGCTTTGTATGGGTCACTTAAAACTTGGAGGATCTCAGTCACTTGCCCAAGCACGCAGCCCCAGTAAGTGGGGTGTGAGGTCCTCAGTCTAAGCCAACCTGCCCTGCGGGGGGGGGGGGGGGGGGCTCTGCCTCCCATGTGCATATCAGCAGGGAGGCTCAGCCTCACCTCCATTGCCCTCCTTCCCTTGGATGGCCAGCCTGGAAGGCTCTGCCCTTCACCCCTATCCTCTGGCCACAGCTCCTGCCTTCCCACCTCTCCCCTGTCTGCCTCATTCCCCCTGCTCAGTCCTCTTCTGAAAGGCAGCCGCCACACTCCACTCATTCTGCCTGTTGTCCTCTCCTTTCCTGGTCCCACGGCTACTCTGAGCCCTGCTCTGACCCAGCTCTTCTTGTCAATCAGCAGATTTGAGCTTCATGAGAAGCAGTTTGGCCTCGTGCATCCAGAGCCTTAAAACCCTCCATCCTAAAAAGTCCACTCCTAAAGAAATCCTCAAAGATGCAAAGAATTACAGAGATGACCTTTGAATTTATAAGCCAATTTGGAGATGATCTAAGTGAACAACAATTGGCAAATGATTAATAAATAATGCTGGATCCACAGAATGGAGTACGACCCAGCAATTAAAGAGAAGATGTGTGAGTCTGTGTAAAAACTACACATTTCCTGCCCTTTCGCCAGCCCTGGGCGTTATCTTCTTTGTCAAAATCTTTGCTTGGTGGAAGTGTGAAGGAGATAGCATCTAATTCCTTTTATCTTCATTTCTTTGACTATCACCAGTAAGGTTGGGCTTTTTAAGATTTTTCAACTTGTATTCCTTATAAATTGCCTATTTATGTTCTCACTTCAGTTTTCTATTGGAGATTTTATTATTCTTACTTATTGGTTTCCATCTGTTAAGTGTACTGGCCACTTATGTGTCATACTTATTGCAAATTTTTCACTAGTATGTGATTTCTTTTAATTTGATTTATTTTTACACTGTAGACATTTTAAATTTTAAATGTTCAAAGCTATCATTTTCTCCTTTATGGTTCTTGTCTTTGATGTGATGCTAACAGGATCCTTACTCATCAAATATTATTTTCTTCTAATGCCTTTACATTTTTTTTAATGTTTATTTATTTTTGAGGGAGAGAGACAGGGCATGAGTGGGGGAGGGGCAGAGAGAGGGAGACACAGAATCGGAAGCAGGCTCCAGGCTCTGAGCTGTCAGCACAGAGCCCGACGTGGGGCTCGAACTCACAAACTGCGAGATAATGACCTGAGCCAAAGTCAGACACTCAACTGACTGGGCCACCCAGGTGCCCCTCTCATACCTTTAAACTTAACACCTTTTTGTCAGATGACTTCCTATCCATAAAATAATAAAATGGAATTATCCACACCTCATACCATTATAGTGACGATTAAAATGAGCTAATTCATGGAAAGCTCTAGAAACAGTAAGTGGCACATAGTAGGTACTCATTGTTAGCTATGATTAATTTAAACTCTAACTCACTGGAAATTTTTTCTGGAGTTAGGTATGAAATAGGTTAGAGTTTTGTGTTAAGCCAGTGTTGTCCCAACACTATCGTGTGCTATACATTTTGTGCTCATCAAAAAGCCTATGGCTGAAATGCAATCTTTGTGTTAACCCCAAAGTTCAAGGGGAATTCCCTTTACAAAGCTGTGGGCTGGGAATGAGGCCACTCCAAAGCTCCCTGCTCACCTTCTCACCGGGTACTCTCCCCATGCCAAGGTCAAGTCCTGTGTCACGACAGGTTTCCTAAGTAGGGTGCAGGCCCAAGACATGCTCAGCTTGCCATGTTCTTTCCCAGCCCACACTCAGCCACATTGCCTCAGTCTTTCCACAGATCCTCCCCTCGCTTTGGTCTCTGGGGCCAAGGAGACTCCTGTTTTCTCTAACCATGCTCCTCCCACAGTCCACTGAGTCTGCTCAGCCAAAGTGCTCATGGCCCCTATCCAGCTGACCTGCCAGGTAGGAGCTGAGGAAGGACAGGAGGGGTGTCCTGGAGGGGTGGCAGTGAGGAGGTGAGGGGTGCTGTCCCCTGGGGGTCACCGGATCAGTCTTTCTGGCCACTGCTGATTCCAGGGTCCGATAAGGGCCAGATTTCCTCTGTCTGAGGCTCAGTGTTAGTCTCCCTTCTTATAATTCACCTCTGCAAGGAAGTTCAGTGACACATATTTTCTCTGAGAAGCATAGTATCAAAGGTTGGGGAAGGAATTGGGATTTTGTAACAGAGATGCCTTTTTTTTTAGGCAAAGAGCTGAAATGCCGCTTATAGAGGGCTCTCTGTGTCTTGGGCGGTACCTGGCAGTCGCACAGCCCGGGAAGCACACGGGAATTTGTGTGAATGGCGCCCCCTGGCCTTCAGAGCAACCAAGGCATGTGCTGAGGGCTTTTACCATCACTTCTCACTGCAACCGCCACCAGGTGAGGAGGACGTTGAACTCCTCTGAGGTGAGAGACTGAGAGAGGTTAAATAACTCTCCCAAGGTCTCACAAGCTGAGCAGCAAACCCGTGACTCTAAGCATGTCCTCCACACACACCCCCAACTGGGATCAGAGGCCACTTCCTCACTATGCAGCTTTGTCAAGTTATTACAAATCTATGGGCACGGATTCCTTCATCTGAAAAAGTGAGTTCTCAGGAGTACTTGCTTCACTGGTTGTTGAGGATTAAATGAGTTGATGCATTCAGAGAGCTTAGAATAGTGTCTGACGCACATAAAGAAAGCTCTAAAATGCACAGTTGCGATTTTTAGCACTACTAGCATTATTATTGTGATAGGAACAGCAGGAGTTGGTATTATCCCCATTTGAGGTTCCCCTGGTACCAGAATGCCTGGGAAGCCAGACCAGGGTCCCGCTTGTCCACCAGGTGGCACCATCGCAGAGCAGATGGGCGGCTTTCCCCACTGCCTCCCTTCAGTATGTTTGTAGGGAAGCCTTCTGGCTTCCCAGAGGGCACTCTCCCCTGCTCTCACCCCTGCCCTCTGAGACTTCCTCCCTCTAGGGCTGCTTGGACCCAGATTAATGTACACCCTGGGGACCTGGGGTCTTGTCTTGAGTGTAGCAAGTTCACCGTACCTACTTTGTACCAAATGGCTCACACAGGGCCAGGCCAAGAGGCCTTCTCAGGAACTGTTTGACGATCCCCTCTGGGCCTAAACTTCCCCACCAGAGGCCAGGCTAACTCCCTCTGAACACTCCATGGTGAAAGCCAAAGCCAAACCCCCTCATGGCTGACCTCAAATACCCTCTAGGAACTGCTCCGTCTGCCTTAAGTTTTCCAGGTGGACACAAGGAAATGTTCTCACAAGGCTCCACACACATTCATAGCCCTACCAACTTGTCGCCAACTTGGGAGACGCTGAGTCCCTGGCCCTTGGCCTCTGACCT
This sequence comes from Lynx canadensis, assembly GCF_007474595.2. Taxonomy (NCBI): domain Eukaryota; kingdom Metazoa; phylum Chordata; class Mammalia; order Carnivora; family Felidae; genus Lynx; species Lynx canadensis. Next base: position 34,011,227 of record NC_044311.2, read on the forward strand.
TCGGCCTTTCACTCTGCAACCAGCATCTCCCAGGATGTTGTATGAGGACCGCCTGCCTCACATCACAGATGGAGCTTGTTAACAGGGAAGAGTCCAAAGCCCCGTGTTGGGCCAGTGATTCTCCAGGTGTGGCCCCAGGACAGCTGCTACAAATCACCTGGAAACTTGTAAGAAACGCATATCCTCCCCACCCCAGACCTACTGAAGCAGGAACTCCGGGCTGGGGCCAGCAACCTGTGCCTTCACAAGCCCGCCACGTGATCCTGCTACCTCGGGAAGTTTGAGACTCTCTGGCTTCCGCTCTCCCCTCTTCTGTGGCCACAGGATTTCTCTCCACAAACGTCGCCAGATGGTTCTCTCCAGAACTCCGGTGGGTCTAATTCATCATTTCCAAGGGGCTGAAGTGTTTTGTCAGTGATGTGATTGTTGGCTTGTGTGGTGCACCACTGACACGGTTGTGATAGGTGTCTTCCCATATGACGGTGCTCAAAGTTATCGTGGTTTTCATTTTCATCTTGATGAAAATGTGCAATGTTTTCGTTACAGTTGCTTAGCAAATAGAACCCTGACTTGTGACAACCGGCTTCACAGATGGTCAGATTTCATGATCTATCTTGTTTCCAACAGCTATAGTATTTTTCTCCTCGGAGGCAGGGGGAAGGTTGCACAGAGACACTGAGGTGGCCCTGTTCTAGTGTGAAGGGGGAGGAGGTACAGGTCCCGCTCCCACCCACCCCCTGTGATATGGAGAGCCCTTGCCTGGGGAAGGTCCGGGCCTGGGATGGGAGCATAATGATGCCTGGATGAACAAGAGGTACAGACCCATTCTTTAGGAAGCTCACAATCTCAAATAGACAAATAATCTTTTTGACAGAAAGTGTGAAAATTTCATTCCTTTCCCTCCAAGTGACATCCAAGAGAGGAATTTCCTAGAACTCAGCATTGCCATCCAAATCCCCACACACACATGTAGAGAGAGAGAAAAGATAGAATTATTTTCCGTGTAAAAGGGGCCGTTGGCCTATGTAAACAAGGCTCTACTAATGATGCTCGAAGACTCCAGAAAATAAAGATTTTTTTTTCTAATTACAAGTAAACTTGCATATTCCTCCAAAACTCTCAACCCAATTCTCATGATTCTATAAATAGAAGTAGAGTGGATTGAATAGTGCCCCGCCTCAAAATATATGCCCAAGTCCTAACCTCCAATAGTTGTGAACATGATTTTATTTGGAATTCAGGTCTTTGCAGGTATAGTTAAGTTAAAGACCTGTGGATGAGGTTATCCTAGATTTAGAGGAGGTCCCTAAATCCAATATCTGGTGTCCTGGAAAGAGAAAGGAGATGACATCAGGCGCACACAGAGGGAAAGATCTTGTGAAGATGAAGGCAGAGAGTGGAGGGATGTATCTAGAAGTCAAAGAATATGGGGCACCTGGGTGGCTCAGTCAGTTAAGCATCCAACTTCGGCTCAGGACATGATCTCACAGTTCATGGGTTCAAGCCCTGTGTCAGGCTCTTTGCTGTCAGCATGGAGCCTGCTTGGATTCTCTGTCCCCTCTCTCTCTGCCCCTCCCCCACTTTCTCTATCTCTCTCCCTCTCTCTCTCTCCCCCAAAAAATAAACATTAAAAAAAAAATAGAAGTCAAGGAACACCAAGGATTGACAGCCACAAAAACCCAGGAGGAAGAGTATGAAACAGACTCTCCCACAGAGATTCCAGAAGAAACTAGTCTTGTCAACACCTTGATTTCAGACTTCTGTCCTGTAAAAACTGTGAGAGAAGAAATGTCTGTTGTTTTAAACCACCCAGTTTGTGGTCATTTGTTACAGCAACCCAAAGAAACTAACACAAGAACATTATGTGCTACTTTACTGCGATGAATTTGAAAAGTCTAGAAAGACAATTGATGACTTTCTGACAAAGTTTGTATTGCCAAATATGACCCAGAAAGAGGTAGAAAACTCGAACAGTTGGATAACAATAGAAAACGTGGACAAGTTGTTAGGGATATATCACTTTATAAAGCACCAGGCCAAGATTGTTTTACAGCTAAGTTCTATTTAACTTCCCAAAATAATTCCCTTGTCACTCAAACTACACAAAGCTACAGAGAAAAGTCCCTAAATCATTTCATAAAACTAGAAATACCTTAATATCAAAGTCTGATAAGTGGAAGAAAAAATTTTCCCACATGAAAATAGAAGCAAACATTAAAAATACACTAATAAATCTGCTGTGTATGATAAGAATGCTATGCTCTTCACTATCATCTGGAGGATTTATCCCAGTGGAAGGGATAGTAAAAACAGCACTTCCTGATATCTGAGTTTGGGCAGAAGCCCGCAGGCCCAGAACAAGAGCAAGGTTGTCAAACACCTCCCTTTCTTGAGGAAGACACCTGACCCCTACCACCCAACTAGAACCCTCCAGACCATGAGGTTCCTTGAGAGGTTGAGGAGTAGGAGTGAGGAGGTGTTTGGAAAATGTTGTCAATGAGCTCACCCCCCACTTAGCCTTCTACTTCAAGTCAAAGAAGGAGCTCCTGACACCTGAGGGTTGTACCAACCAATAAAGACTTGGGGCGCCTGGGTGGCGCAGTCGGTTAAGCGTCCGACTTCAGCCAGGTCACGGTCTCGCGGTCCGGGAGTTCGAACCCCGCATCAGGCTCTGGGCTGATGGCTCAGAGCCTGGAGCCTGTTTCCGATTCTGTGTCTCCCTCTCTCTCTGCCCCTCCCCCGTTCATGCTCTGTCTCTCTCTGTCCCAAAAATAAATAAACGTTGAAAAAAAAAATTAAAAAAAAAAAAAAGACTCAAGATGAGTGACTGTGGTTGGAGTGGCCCTTGTCCGTAGCAGATATGGGTGAGGACTCTCTTAAGAAAGGCCTGCAGGGGCGCCTGGGTGTCTCAGTCGGTTAAGTGTCTGACTCTTGATCTTGGCTCATGTCATGGTCTCACAGTTTGTGGGATGGAGCCCCATGTCGAGCTCTGTACTGACAGTACGTGGAGCCTGCTTGGGATTCTGTCTCTCCCTCTCTCTCTCTCTGTCCCTCCCCCGCTCTCGTGCTCTCTCTCTCTCAAAATAAATAGATACATTTAATAAAGAATTATCTCTAGATATATAGAGATAGATATGGTTTTGTTTCTCTGAAGAACCCTGACCAGTACTTTGGAAAGAAGTGGTGCCCCGTCCCCACCACAGATTTTCCAGTCTGAGGGAGAGCTAAGGGAGTGGGAAATTTAAATTAGGTAAGAGGCTAGAGCTTAAATATTGGATTGAATAGCGTCTTTTTATGACTAAAACAAAACACTTCTTAGACTAAAAAAGGGTGGGAAAAGCTACACAAGCTGCCCAAGAGGCCATGAAGAGGGAGGGAGGGCGTACCGGGCCCACGGGCTTGAAGGGCAGTGGGAAGAGGTTGCTTTCTGCTTGCACCTTACTGACTAGACGTCCGTGCGATCAGCTGGTTCCACTGGGTGTGCACGTATAGCTCAGGAGTAAGGCAGTTTAAAACCACACAGTAAAATCTGTAGATTCAGGGAAGCCATTTGATAAAAGCCAGTACACATTCCCAATAGAAAACACTTGATAAAATAGGAATAGAAAGAAACTCCCTACAAATTTAAAGACTATATGCCTGAAGTCCAACAACTAATATCTATTTTTATTTTTATTTTTTTATTTTTAATTTTTTTAACGTTTATTTATTTTTGAGACAGAGACAGAGCATGAACGGGGGAGGGTCAGAGAGAGGGAGACACAGAATCCGAAACAGGCTCCAGGCTCTGAGCTGTCAGCACAGAGCCCCACGCGGGGCTTGAACTCACAGACCGCGAGATCATGACCTGAGCCGAAGTCGGACGCTTAACCGACTGAGCCACCCAGGCGCCCCTTTATTTTTATTTTTAAGTAATCTCCTCACCCAGCGTAGGACTTGAACTTATAACCCCAAGATCAAGAGTCGTACGCTCTACTGACTGAGCCAGCCAGATGCCCCTATTTTTATTTTAAAAAATTCGGAAAAGCACAAAGAAAAATCATTCATATTGCCATCACCTAGAACTAATAAGCTGGCAAATTTGCATACCGTTTTTTTTAAAGAATGATTATTCTGCTGCATAAAACATGTTTGTTAAAAACAATTGAAACAATACAGAAAAGTGCAACAATAAAATTTTTTTAACCACCAACCAGAAACAATTATCATTAATATTAGCTAAACATTATTCCTGGTATCTTTCAGAACATGTTTGCACATAGAAGGTTACAGATAATTTACAAACACACATGGGGTCTACAGTTTAATTTCACTGCCATTTGTATCTGTGTTCATGGGAATATTGGTCTGTAGTTCTCTTTTCCTACAATGTCTTCATCTGTTGTTTTTTTTTTTTTTTTTGTAATATTTATTGATTTATTTTGAGAAAGAGAGCAAGAGTGGGGAAGAGACAGAAAGAGAGGGAAAGAGAGAATCCCAAGCAGGCTCCTCACTGTCAGTGCAGAGTCCAATGCGGGGCTCGAACTCATGAATTGCTATTTAATTTACCAATATTTGGGGTTTTTTTTTATTGTTATTAAGCTCTAATTTAATTCCATTGTTTTCAGAGAATATATTCTTTATAATTTCAGTCCTTTTAATTTTATGTTTAGCATATGGTAAAGCACATACAAAGTATGTAGTTGGCCATTTTATGGCACAGTGTCCTTCAAATATCAATTAAATCAAAGTGTGATAGTTTTGTTCTGATTTTATGTCTAGTTTTATCAGTTGCTGAGGGAAGGGTGTTTAATCCTCCAATTATGATAGAAGAACTGTCTATTCTGCCTTTGCTTAATATTTTTTAATGATACAAAAGGAGAAAAAGGGACAAACACCAGACGGAACAAATTGAAAACAAAGAACAAGACAGCAGACTTAACCCGAAACATATCAGTAATTAGCTTAAACACAAAAGAACAAATGCTACAATTAAAGACAAAGATTGTGAGGTGCCTGGCTAGCTCAGCTAGTAAAGCGTTAGACTCTTGACCTCAGGGTCTTGAATTTAAGCTCCACATTGGGTGTGGAGCCTACTTAAAATACGATAAAAAGTAAAAATAAAAAGATTTGCTGACTAGCTTTTTAAATGACCCAACTTTACACATATATGGCACACTTTAAATATAAGAACACAGAGGGGTGCCCGGGTGGCTCCTGTCAGTTGAGCCTCTGACTTTGGCTCGGGTCATGATATCACAGTTTGTGGGTTCAGGCCCCCACATTGGGCTCTGTGCTGACAGCTCAGAGTCTGGAGCCTGCTTCAGATTCTGTGTCTCCCTCTCTCTGTGCCCCTCCCCCAACTCTCTCCCTCTCTCGCTCTCGCTCTCTCTCTCTCCCTTTCTTTCTCTCTCAAAAATAAACATTAAAAATATTTAAATATAAGAACACAGATAAGTTGAAAGTAAAAGGATTGAGAGATATATTGTATCAGTAGTAAGTGCAAGAAAGCCGAAGTGATCATATTCATTTGAGGCAAATTAAGATAAGGAGAACCATCAAATATAAACGGAGACGTTTTATAAAAATAAAACAGTGAGTTCATTAGAAAGACATAATTATAAATGTGTATGTGCCTGATATTAGAACTTCAAAATACATAAAACAATATTTGACAGAACTAAAAGAAGAAATAGACTAACCAACAATTATAGCTGGAGATTTTAACCCTCCTCTCATTAGCTTATGGAATAGCTGGACAAGAAATTAGTAAATATATGGAAGTTCTGCACAATACCATCAATCTTCTTGATCTAAATGACACTTATAAAATATGATACCCAACAATTGCAGGATATACCTTTCAAGCACACATAGAACCAAAACAGACTATATGCAGGGCCATAAAACAAGACGCAAAACATTTATGAGGGTTGAAATCATACAAAGTGTATTTTCTAACCACAATCAGATTGAATAAGAAAATAATAAACTGGAAAAACTCCAGCTATTTAAAAAGTAAACAGAATTTCCAAATAATCAATGGGCCAGAGAAGAAGTTGCAACAGAAAATAGAATAATTTTTAACTAAACAGATCAGGAATTATAACCTATTGAACAAAACCCTGACATAAGAATAAGTAAATGTCTGGGGGCGCCTGGGTGGCGCAGTCGGTTAAGCGTCCGACTTCAGCCAGGTCACGATCTCGCGGTCCGTGAGTTCGAGCCCCGCGTCGGGCTCTGGGCTGATGGCTCAGAGCCTGGAGCCTGTTTCTGATTCTGTGTCTCCCTCTCTCTCTGCCCCTCCCCCGTTCATGCTCTGTCTCTCTCTGTCCCAAAAATAAATAAACGTTGAAAAAAAAATGTAAAAAAAGAATAAGTAAATGTCTGAATAGTCACTAGTGTTAGTGAAATTATATCAAGAAATTTCCCACAGAGCAATGATTTCACTGGTAAATTTTGCCAAACATCAAAGGAAGATATAATACCAACTATATACAAACTCTTTCAGAGCACAAAGGAAAAAGAAAACTTCCTAACTTACTTAAAAGGCCAGCATAATCCTGATATCAAATATTGACAAGGAGAGAAAATTATAAGGACAGAACATTTCAGAACCATATTTTTCATGAACATAGTTGCAAAAATTCTAAACAAAATATTAGCAAATCAAATACATAAATGAATTAAAAGGAGGAAATACCTAATGACCAAATGGGTTTTATTTTAGTCATGTGGGGTCAATTATACATCCATAAATCAATCACCATAATTCACTGCATCAACAGAATAAAGGGGGAAAACTATACGATCATCTCCACAGATTCAGAAAAAGCATTTAATCAAATTCAGGAAACTTATATAAAAGGGGGAAGTTCCTTAATCTGATAAAGGATTTATTTTAAAAAATTACAGCTAAATCATGTATAATGATAAAAGATTGAACACTCTTCATCTAAGATCAGGAACAAGGCAAGGATTTTGCTCTCACTCCTGTTCAACATTGTACTGGAGGTCTTGGCCATTCCAAAATGGCAATGACAAGAAACAAAATATATAAAGATTGAAAACAAAGAAGCAAAAAAATGTGTTTCTGGGCAGATAACATGATTATATTTTTGGAACTTTCAGAAGAATCTATAAGCAAACTAATAAGTTAATTTAGTGAATACAAAATCAATATAGAAAAACCAATTGTAGGCTGGTCTGAGTGCAGTGGTGTTCACAATTAATTGATCACAGTGAGTTACAGATTTCTTTGCTCCCTCTCCATTCCCACTGCTTCACTTGACTAGCCTTAAAAAAAAAAAAAAAAAAAAAAAAAAAAAAAAAAAAAACCCAATTATATTTCTATATGCTAGCTGTAAAATACTAAAAAAATTTTAAATTAACACCATTTACCATAGCATCAAAAATATTGAAAACCACGGTTCCCAGGTGGCTCAGTTGGTTGAGCATCAGACTCTTGATTTTGGCTCAGGTCATGATCCCAGGGTCATGGGATCGAGCCCCCCATGGGGCTCTGCACTGGGCATGGAGCCTGCTTAAGATGCTCTCCCTCTCTTTCTCTGCCCCCTCCCCTGCTCACACGCTCTCTCTCTCTCTCTGTCTCAAAATAAAATAATAATAATCAATGGCAGGGGCACCTCGGTGGCTGTCGGTTAGGCACCTGACTTCAGCTCAGGTCATGATCTCACAGTTCATGGGTTCAAGCCCCACATCGGCCTCTGTGACGACAGCTCAGAGCCTGGAGACTGAGCTTCGGATTCTGTGTGTGTGTCTCTCTCTCTGCCCCTCCCCCACTCATGCTCTGTCTTTGTCTCTCAAAAATAAATAAACCTTAAAATTTTTTTAAAATAATAATCAATGGGAAAATTAATGATTGTTCCCTGACCTTTAAAAGTATTTAACAGCTGGGGCACCTGGGTGGCTGAGTTAGGTAGGCATCTGACTTTCCGACCAGGTCATGATCTCACAGTTCGTGATTTCGAGCCCCACATCAGGCTCTGTGCTGACAGCTTGGAGCCTGGAGCCTGCTTCAGATTCTGTGCCTCCCCCTCTCTCTCTGCCCCTCCCCAGCTCATGCTCATACTCTGTCTCTGTCAAAAATAAATAAACTTAAAAAAAATTGTTTTAATAAAAAATAAAAGTATTTGACAGGGGCACCTGGGTGGCTCAGTCAGTTGAGTGTCCAACTTCAGCTTAGGTCGTGATCTCCCAGCTCGTGAGTTCAAGCCCCACATCTCCAGGCTCTGTGCAAACAGCTCAGAGCCTGGAGCTCCCTTTGGATTCTGTGTCTCCCTCTCTCTCTGCCCCTCCTCCACTCATGCTCTGTCTCTCTCTCAAAAATAAACATTAAAATTTTTTTTAAATAATAAAATAAAATAATAAAATAAAAAAGTATTTGACAAACATTAAAAATTCCCTGTCAACTATAGATATATCAGGTAATTAGAAAAATAGTAAAATTCACATTTATACAATGTAATTCTAAATATGAGAAATACTGGCAATATCTACTAAAACTAAAAATTCACATATCCTATGGCAAAGCAAGTAATTCCACATAAGACCAAGAGAGCGTATGTCCACCTACCAATATGTGCAAGAATTTTCATATCAGTTTTATTCATAATAATCAAAAACTAGAAAACGTTTTAAATTTCCATCTTTAGGAGACTGGATCAACAAATTGTGGCACAACCATGCAATGGAATATTACATAGCAATTAAAAAAATCTTATATGTGCAATAATATAGGTAAATACTGAAAACACTAAACTGAGCAACAAACCCAGACACGGAAGTGTACATACTGTTGAATTACTGTTGGATATAATTTACATGAAGTTCAGGAATAGGCACATTAAATCAATGGTAACGGAACTCAGATGAGTGGTTACCTCTGGACATGGATGTTAACTAGGAAGAAGCATGAGGAAAATTTCTGAAGTGATAAACATGTTTCATATCTGGATCTGGGGACTATATAGATGTATATATAACTGGTAGAAATTGGTCAAGTTGTACCTTTAAGATTTGTGCGTTTTAATATTTGTAAATTATATTTACAAAAATAAATATACAAATAGAAAAAGCTTATAAAGCTTTTAATACAGTGCTTAACATACAGTATGGCCTGAATAAATATTAGCACTATGCTATGAAAAAGCTTGTAGGATGCAGCCATTAGCTGTACTTAGAAATTTATAGCACTAGATGCTTATGTTAAAAAGGAAGTTGAAAAGTAATTATCTTAATTTCTATCTCAAGAAGCTAGCTAGAAGAAAAAAAATTGCAGCAAAGTAAACCCAAAGAAAGTAGAAGAAAGGAAATAAATATGGAAGCACAATCATGGAAATAAGTAGACATACAATAGAGAAAACAACTGAAGCCAAAAGCTCCTTATTTAAAAAGATTAATAAGATCGATAAACCCGTACCAAGACTAAAGGGGACAAAAGGAGAAAACAAAGTATCCATAACAAGAATTTAAGAACATCACTATAGATCCCACAGACCTTTTTTATTTTTATTTTTTATTTTTTTAACATTTATTTATTTTTGAGACAGAAGGAGAGCATGAACAGGGGAGGGTCAGAGAAAGAGGGACACACAGAATCTGAAACAGGCTCCAGGCTCTGAACTGCCAGCACAGAGCCCGACGCGGGGCTTGAACCCACGGACGGCGAGATCATGACCTGAGCCGAAGTCGGACACTTAATCGACTGAGCCACCCAGGTGCCCCCCAGAGACCTTTTTAAAAAATAAGAATATTATAAAAATACCTCCAATTTTAGATCAGATTGAAAAATTCCTTGAAAACAACCTCACAATTAGTTTTAAAAACACAACTGATTAAGAAAAGAAAGAAAATCTTACAGTCCTAGAATTATTAAAACAATGTGATGGTGGGGCGCCTGGGTGGCGCAGTCGGTTAAGCATCCGACTTCAGCCAGGTCACGATCTCACGGTCCGTGGGTTCGAGCCCCGCGTCGGGCTCTGGGCTGATGGCCCAGAGCCTGGAGCCTGTTTCCGATTCTGTGTCTCCCTCTCTCTCTGCCCCTCCCCCGTTCATGCTCTGTCTCGCTCTGTCCCAAAAATAAATAAAAAACGTTTAAAAAAAAAACAAAAAAAACAAAAACAATGTGATGGGAAATATAGAATGGTTGGAGCCGAGGGGCTGGGGGTGGAACTGCTGTCATCATGGAGATGTGTGTGCAATTGGACAGCCTGCTAGTTGTCCAAGGGCAGTAAGGACAGAGAGGATTGTCCGTTTCCCATTTGGCCCTTGGCCCCGAAGAGTCAGGCGTGCACCGTAGTCAGCACTGGCATTCATTGCTCGGCGGTGATTGCCTCAGCTGTGACAGATCTCCAGGTGGGCTGAGCTGCAGTGTCAGTGTGGACTGGCTTTTCTGTCACTCCTGCATCTGCCAACCCCAGGAGGACCTGTGGGACACATTCCTGCAAGCCAGATGTCTTCCAGACAGTATCGATGAGGAGAGATCTGCAGCTGGGTAACATGATTGGCACTGACAAAAGATCTCGGATCAAAGAAAAGCAAATGAATGTGAAACAGTTTCTGACACTACTGTGTGAGAAGATTCTAGATAGAGATCCTCTACTGATAACTAGGACTGGTGTTTGAAGTCAAAAGACAGAGTTTGCCTTCTTCTAGTCATGGGAAGAAGAAACTCAAAAGTTATATTATGTCCCTAAAGAGGAGAGTGGAAGATGTTAGGGAAAAAAAATATGTATTAGCTAGCCAACTAAGCTAGAAAACCAAAACTAGGACATAAGCTTCCCAAAGCAGTTTTGTCTGTTTAATTCACTGCGACATCTCCAGTGTTCTAAGCAGTGCCTGACATGTAAAAGGCCCTTGATCAATACTTGTTGAATAAATGAATGAAATAGCCAAAGACAAACGTAGAAAACCTGGGACAGCAATTAAACACCAGATTGAAGGATGTAGACCTCTTTTTGCACAACTAGAAGAATCAATTTTTTCAGAGGATACAAGATAAAGGAAAGGATATTATGCACAAGTCAAGATCAAATAACATCAACACTTTCAGCTCATGTTTCCACACTAAAAAATCTAATCATTATAAGTGTATATGGTCAGAACAGGTATAAAGAACGAATATTCCCTTACTCTTCCCAATTAAGGAATGGTAGTTGCAGTTTTCCTTCATACTACAATGGCCTGAAAGAAAATTCTCAACACATTTAAGGCTGATCTAATTATAGATTCTAAAATAAAACACCTCGTCTACTGTCCCTGAAAATATATATGTATACGTGCTTTTGGAAAGATAAACTTTTCTTGTAGTCAGAGATTTACTTGCTCCATAAGTGATGACATTCATCAGGGATTTCTTTCAGGCAGGGGGTGCTACTGGGCCCTAGAAGTGGAGACACACATGAACGGGTTGGGGGATCTTAGAGACTCTCTTCCCAGAGTTGAGGAGAGGCCTTCCACACAACCGGCTGAAGGCTGGTGAACTCAAGGGTAGGATCAAGAACGTCTCACTGCAGTAGCCACTGTGACTTCCTTCTACTAAAAGAGCTCTCCTTACCTTTCCCGGCATTTTTCTGGACTGTTGTGTTGGGTGAGATTTCATTTCGCAACTTGAATGACAGATTTCATTTTCACTTTTACAGAAAAAACCAGACCTTTATTCTCTGCTGGTCTTGTTTAAAATTCATTTACCATCTGCAGAGTGATGTAGTGAGCTACCTAGAAGACTATTTTGGTTTCTTGTGGAGGGTTTTTTTTCTCTTGTTTTATTTTTTATATTTTTATTTTTGTTATTGAAGTACAGTTGATACATTAGTGCACAAGATAGTGATTTGAAAATTATGAAATACTCACCATAAAAAGTATGGTTACCAGGGGTCATTACACAAAGTTATTACAGTATTATTGACTATATTCCCTGTACTGTCCTTTTCACCCCTGTGATTTATTTTATAACTGGAAGTTTGTACCTTTTAATCATCTTCCTCTATTTCACCTGCTCCCCACCCCAGCAAACTGTTTTTGTATTTATAAGTCTGGTTTTTGTTGTTCTTTGTATTGTTTTTTATTTTTTAATATTTTTTAATGTTTATTTTTGAGACAGAGAGACAGAGCATGAATGGGGGAGGGGCAGAGAGAGAGAGAGAGACAGAGAGAGAGAGAGAGAGAGAGAGAGAGAGAGAATCCGAAGAAGGCTCCAGGCTCTGAACCATCAGAACAGAGCCTGATGCAGGGCTCAAACCCACAAGCCATGAGATCATGACCTGAGCCAAAGCTGGACACTTAACTGACTGAGCCACCCGGGTGCCCCTATATAGATTCTGCGTAAGTGAAATTATATGGTATTTGTCTTTCTGTGATTTATTTTACTTGGCATAACACCCTCTAAGCCCATCCGTGTTGTTGCAAATGGCAAGATTTTGTTCTTTTTTTTTTTTTTGTGGCTGTGCATATTCCATTGTATATATATATATATATATACAACATCTTTATCCACTCATCTGCCCATGGACACTTTGGTTGCTTCCATATCTTGACTATTGTAAATAATGCTGCAGTAAACATAGGGGTACATAGATCTTTTCGAATTACTGTTTTCATTTCCTTCTGGCGAGTTCTAACATTTTTTTCTATTTTTCCTGCTTTTTTCCTGTTTGATTCCAACAATTCTAGTGGCTGTTTCTTCCCGCCTACATACTTTTACCACTGTAATGACCACATGACTGTTATTTTTGTCTATTTTAATAACCAACGATAAAATAATTTGAATATTTAGTGTGTAGCTCATCGGGATTTGGGGAATTATGTTGGAGAACTTTTGAGTTTCTATTATCTCATTTTAGAAAGAAAAGAAAAAGAAGAAAACCAAAACTTGCTCTGTTTTCTTTGTATGAACACACAGACAGGTGAGAAAGGACATGGATACGTCGATCACACATGGGGTACATGATTTTAAACTTCATTACACATCTTTGTATTATTCGCTAAAGCAAGCATGAATTACTTCTGTAATTTTACACACTTGAATAAAGTAAGTTTAACGAACAAATATAGAAGCATTATGACATTTCCTCAAAACGTGAAGCGTAGAATTACCACGCGATTCAGCAATTCCTCTTCCGGGTGCATACCCCAAAGAACTGAAAGCAAGGACTCAAACAGATATTTGCACACCTGTGTTCATAGCCGCATTAGTCACCACCAAAAGGAGAAACGATCCAAATGCACATCAATGGAAGAACAGAGAAACAAAATGTGATTCATAGGTACAATGGAATATTATCCAACCTTAAAAAGGAAATTCTGACACATGCAACAACATGGATGAAACCTGAGGACACTGGGCTAAGTGAAAGTAGTCAGTCATAAAAGGGCAAACATTCCACTTACATGAGGTGCCTAGAGTAGTCAAATTCATAGAGGCAGAAGATAAAACAGTGGTTGCCAGCGGCTGGGGCAGGGGAAATGGGGAGTTACTGTTTAGTGGGTACAAGTTGCAGCCTGAGATGATGGAAGAGTTCTGGAGATGGATGGTGTGTGGTGGGTGGGCAACAACGTGAATGCATTTAATGCTGCTGAAATGTACACTTAAAACGGTTGAAAATAGTGCATTTTACCTCAGGGTGTTTTATGACAGGAAAAAAAAAAGACACCTCTGGTCTCATTTATTTTTGGGAAGCAAAGTACTAGTTTGTGGGTGTCAAGAACGGCAGGAATGAAAGTTGAGCCAACGAAGTAGAGAAGAAGGAAGAAGGTGGGAAGAGTACTGAAGGAAGGGGTGAGGCAGGCTCCCCAAACCTCTGCCTCTAGGACCTGTGTGAGGAGTTCTAGAACCACATCTCTGGGAAAGGAGGCCACAGACCCTGCCTGTGGTGAGCATCTGAGGGGGACCTGGCTGAGGCCTTTAACAATGCGGTCATCTCCTTGGCCGTGTCCCCCACACCAGGTTGGAGGAGGGGGGAGCAATTAGAGCCTGACCCTCTGAGATGACAGCAATGGCCAACACTGCTATGCCCCAATGCGCGTGTCTAGGAACTCCATTTTGACCCCGAACAGCGAAGACCCACAGGGCCACCTTCTTTCCACTTACAGCGTGAGCGCGCAGGGAGAAGTGTGGTGGTTTTGGAAGCACAGGCACAGGATGGATCCATCAGGAGGTGGTCTTGGAGTGGCAGGTGGTGGTCAAATCACGAAGGACATTGTGGGGACATCTCCCACCCTCCCGCCCCTGAAATCTTCCTGCTGTCCCACCACCTTCACCACACACACACACACACACACACGCACACCTCTGCCACATTTTCATGATGAGAGTATGAAATAATTGACTTCCTAGGTACAGCCTCTGTACCTTTCCACCCCCACCCCCCAGCACCCCATACAGTGTTCTATAAATATTGTCAAATATCACTTGCTCGTGTGGTTTTCAGTCCTGGCTTGAAAAGATTCCAAGCTAAGCAGCTCCGTCTGTTGCTTTTTATCAGAAAATATGATTAAGGGCCATCGTGTTCTTGGCTCCAACACATTCGTGTATTCATTCTTGTGTGTGTTCCTTCACAAACATGAAGCCCCTACTGCTAGGTACTAAGCTTGGTGACCCAGTGAATTATCAAGACATACTGAGGGAACCAGTACCCAAGACCTCCCAGATGTCCTGGTTAAACCCTTCATGGTGGACACAAGGGATTGCTAAGGTCCAGGGTGCGAAGGACATTTGCATATGGTCACACAGCCTATTATTGTTTTGTGTTTTTAAATTGTTTCCAGCTTTATTAAGATATAATTGACATATAACACTGGGTAAGCTAAAGGTGTGCAATGTAATAACTTGATATATGTATATATTGTGAAATGATTACCAAAATAAGGCTAACAAATTTATATCACCTCACATAGTTACAATTTTGTGTCTGGGAGTGGAGAGGACTTTTACAATGTATTCTTTTAGCAGCTTTCAAATATAGAATAAGTTTCTTTTTTAATTTTTTTAAAGTAGGCTTCATGCCCAGTGCAGAGCCCAACGTGGGGTTTGAACTTACAACCCTGAGATCAAGACCTAAATGATCAAGAGTCAGACACTTAACCAACTGAGCCACTCAGGCACCCCTAGAATACAGTATTTTAAACCATGGTCACCATGGTTGTACATTATATCCCCAGAAGTGTTTCTGTGTTTTCTCAATGATGATATACAAAGGAACACAAACATATGAAAAGAAACTCAACATTACTAATCACCAGAGAAATCCAAGTCAAAACAACAATGAGATATCCCCATGCCCATTAGGATGATTACCATAAAAACAAACAAACAAACAAAAAAAAACAAATGTTGGTAGAAAAAGTGGAACCCTCACACATGCTGGTGGGGATTGAAAATGGCAAAATCTGTGGAAAACAGTATGGTGGTTCCTCAAAAAATTAAATAATTACCGTATGATCCAGCAATTCCACTTCTAAATTTTTTTAATGTTTATTTATTTTTGAGAGAGAGAGCTTGCATGTGCGCAAACAGAGGAGGAGGCAGAGAGAGGGAGAGAGCTGGTCTGATGATTCTGCCCAGGTTTTGTGATGATCAAACAGTGTGTAAAATGTCTTTTACTCACTAAAGCAACTAAACTAGAGGGGTGCCAGGGTGGCTCAGTTGGTTGAGTGTCTGGTTCTTGATCTCAGCTCAAGTCTTGATCTCAGGTTCCAGGGCACTTCCCTATATCCTTATCACACATTCTCAGTTCTTTAGCTTAAAGAACTTAAAGGGTTGTGAGTTCAAGTCCTGCATTGGGCTCAGCATTTGACTTGACGGCAAATAAATAAATAAATAAATAAATAAATAAATAGTATCCAGGTCAAGAGAAATAATAGTTCAAATGTCTAGGTACAGATTCAGTCTCAGGCAGGATACGAAGTTTTAGGTACCACATTCTTATATATTTAATTTATGAGAGCAATTTAATGCCATTATAAATAAAGTTTAGAAAAGAAAATTAACCGGGGTGCCTGGGTGGCTCAGTCGGTTAAGCATCCAACCTTGGCTCAGGTCATGATTTTGCAGTTCATGAGTTCGAGCCCCGCGTTGGGCTCTGTGCTGACAGCTGGAGCCTGAAGCCTGCTTTGGATTCTGTGTCTCCCTCTCACTCTGCCCCTCCCCCACTTGCATTCTCATTCTCTCTCTCTCTCTCTCTCTCTCTCTCTCTCTCTCTCTCAAAAATAAACATTAAAAAATGTTTTTAAAAAAAGAAAAAAAAAATCAAGCATAATGCCACTACCCTAACATACTGTGGGGAACATTCAGAAGGGGAACTTTGCAGGTAGAAGAAGCAGCAAGTACAAAAGCCTTGAGGCATACATGAGCTTGGTGTGTTCAAGGAGCAGAAAAGGCAGTGCAGCTGGGGTAGCGGTGTTCCGCAAGATGATCCAAGTCTCATGCTGGAGATCTTGTGGGTGTCCATCCAGCTCACAAATCAGCAACCTTCCTTTTTCTGGTGATCCTTCTCTGAACACCCTACTCCCACATCCCCTCTGCAAACACACTAACCCAGAAGAGGGACCTGGAAGTAGGACCCGGTGTGTGTCAAGAGGGGAGGGGATGATGGATACAGTTGGGGCCTCTCTCCGAGGCATTTGGACTTGGGACAGGATAAGGGTCAAGCAGTCTCTCTGGAAAGTTCTGTGAGCGTGGAAGCTGTGGAAAAGGTACTATGTTCTCCACTTCAGCCGGAGGCAGAGGAGGCAGGTCAGTAGGAATAGCAGCAGGGATTCAGAGCTGAGTCAACAGTCAGCTTCTTGGTGCGTCCATCCTGACGGCGGGTTGGATTCCTGACTCAGGTTCACAGAGCACTTCCTATATCCTCATCATATATTCACCGTTCTTTAGCTTAAGCTGACTTGGGTCAACCAATAACAGAAGTGTTTTGAGAAAGAGTTCTGTGGTCAAATAATTTTGGAAACTGAGTTAAATAAAATTTAACAGCTTTTTATCTGCAGGAATTCTCAGAGCCTTTAATAGGATTGTGTACACCCAAAAAAGGAACTCTCCAAAACAAAACAAAACAAAACAAAACCACAAAAACCGTTAAGTAAACCACATTTCCTATACTGATTTCCCAGGCTATCCTGGGAAATAGCGGAACAATGTTAAGCTGGGAGGCTTTCAGCTTCCATTTTGACTGAGTCCTGGAAGGCCAGGAAGAATGGCTTGGAAGAATGATAGAGGAGAGCCCAACAGGAACCAACAGGAACACTTATTGAAAACACTCATTGCAGCAAAGAATTTTATCCAGGACAGGATAGGGACAGAGGGAAAGAGTATAGTTATCTTCTGGCTGTTGTCCATTGGGTCCAGCCATTCAACGAAACTACTGAAAGCTCGGAATCATTCCAGTGCATTTGTCACCTCCAAAATCACATTCCAGTGATGGATGTGATCACTCATGAGAACTGCCTAAAATGTATGCCATTCACAAGACAATTTACTGTCTGAAGGTGGAGACTGAGACTCCCCTGCTCACATAATTCAGAAACGATTAGGTAGAAACCATGGGCTTCACAACCGACCTCCAGTCACCCCAGGGCTTGCCCTTCATCTCCCTTGTGAACACCCACCACTTGCTGTGCTGGGCAGCCCAGAGCCTAGCAGGACAGCCTGGACACTGGAAACTCCCAGTCTGATGATGGGGGTGGGGGGTGGGGTGGTGAATTAAGATCCAAACTGACACACACACAGTGGGGAATGCAGGACACAGGGCATTGTGGGGGGCAAGAGGCACCTTGGGCTTGGCTAGCTTGGATTGGGGGCCAGGTCTAAGCTTTAGGGATGCCAGAGGAGCGGGCATCGATGCCGGGCTCTAGGGGCCAGATGGAGGGCTGAGTCAGACCCACTGTGGGGTGGAGAGGCCCGGCGAGCCGGTCCGTGGAGAGCCTCGAACGCCCAGCTCACAGCCCATATACTAGACTGCATATTATAAACGGGTGTAGGAAACAGGTTTTATGTGATGTTTACCCATGACAAGCCATTTGTCCACATGCCTCGGTGAGTCATAAACCGCCTGGGGCAGCACCTAGACCAACCAGGGCTCTACCCGGGCGTTGCAACTGCGCCCTTAGCTGACGCCTGCGCGGGACCTTGGAGTCGGAGGGTGCCCACGCCCGCTGGTTGCTCTTCAGAACCCCGCAGGAGCCCCGCCCACGGTCTGACCCCGCCCGCTTCCCTGGGCCCACCTCTAGGGGCGGAGACGTCGCGAGCCAGGGCTCTGGTTGGGAGTTGAGCGCGGCGGTGCCGCGTATCTGCACATCCCGCGCTCCAGGTGGCGGCAGCGAAGCCCTGGAACTGAGCGCCCAGACCTCACCAGCGAGTCCGAGTCCCGCAGGGCAGGTGCGGCGCGGCGGCCGGGTCCTCGCGCTTCGAGGACCGATGTGCCCTGGTGTCAGGACGCGTGGACCTGAGCTCGGGTGAAGCTCTGGGAAAGGGTAACACGGTGGCGACGAGATGCAAGCGGAGGAGCCCGGCGCCCCCAGCGCCCAGGGAAGCCAGAGCGCACCCAGCCCCGAGCCGCGCCTGTCCAGCCAGCTGCTGCCTGAGCTGTACACCTTTGTGGCGCGAGTGCTGTTCTACCTGGCGCCGGTCTACCTTGCCGGCTACCTGGGGCTCAGCATAACCTGGCTGCTGCTCGGCGCTCTGCTGTGGATGTGGTGGCGCAGGAACCGTCGCGGGAAGCTCGGGCGTCTTGCGGCCGCATTCGAATTCCTAGACAACGAACGCCAGTTCATTAGCCGCGAACTGCGGGGCCAGCACCTGCCGGCCTGGGTGAGCAGGGTCGAGGGGGGCTGAGGTGGGGTGGATGCCTTTGGAGGTTCGGAAGGAACCTACTGTCACCGGGGGAGCTGGGGGCGGTGCTCCACGATCCGAATACCTAGTGCCCCACCAAGCAGGGCGCACAGACCCCTCGCCGCGACGTCCCTCAGCCTCATACCCGCCCCTTGGTCTGGCAGCTCGGGGAGCGGGGAAGTTAGGTTTCATTTAAGGGCCAGAGCCTGGGAGAAAAGTTACGGGCGGGCCACACCCAGGGGGAAAAAAAAAAGGGCGTCTGGGACTTTGCAAGGTTACTCGGGAGGGAAGCAAAAGGCATTTATTTCTTCCACTCACCTGTTGATTCAAAGAAAGAATGCAAGGCGCAAAACGGATCCGCCAATGCAGCAATGACAGAAACTTCAGCCTAGTTGCCTCCGCAGAGGTCCGGACAGAGGGGGCGGGCTAGAGATGGGATTGAAGAGTGGGCTGGGAGGCTGAATCACGAGCTTCTCTCCCTGCCTCCGCCTGGTGGGATGCTCAGACCCGCCCGGACACACACACATATTCACATTCCAACTACACACCCCCCTCCTGGTGTGGAAGGGCCTGTATTAGGGTTTCTAAAACGCTTCTGGTCCTGAGAATCACCTGGCCCACTTAACAAAAACAAGTTCAGAGCCCCACCTGGCAACTCCCAGGTGGGGTTGAAGCACCTGGATGAATCTTGGGATCCGGTGAGTCTGGGAAATACTGGAAGAAGGGTGTTTGGTCCAAGGCTTGGTCTGCGGCAAACCTACCCCTCTGGGTGCTTCTCTGATTCTTCCAGACACACTCAGGCCCACAGTGGGAGATGTCCAGAGGCCCCCAGGCCCCTCTTTTCCTCTGGCCTGAGGCCCGTATTCTAAAATTCAGTCAGGCCATGACAGTAGCCTCCAAAGTGCTTGTGAGAAGAACCAATTAGAAAGATCTGTTTTATGTTTATCTTTAAAACGAGAGAAATTAAGCCTGACTATATTCGTTTGCTAGGGTTGCTATAACAAAATACCACAAACACATAAACACAAACCCAGTCACACAAACAATGGAAACTGGTCAAGACCAAATTGTCAGCAGGGTTTGCCTTTTCTGAGGCTTCTCTTTGGCTTGTAGATGGCTGTCTCCGTCATGTCTTCGTATGGTCTTCCCTTTGTATATATTTGTGTACAAATTTTCTCTTCGTTTTAAGTTTATTTTGAGAGAGACAGTGTGCATGTGCAAGCTAGCAGGGGAGGGGCAGAGAGAGAGGGAGAGAAAGAATCTTAAGTGCGTTCCAAGCTGTCAACACAGAGCCTGATAGGGGCTCTAATTCACGAACCGTGAGATCATGACCTGAGCCGAAATCCAGAGTTTCAAGAGTCAGACACTTACCCAACTGAGCCACACAGGTGCCCCCAAATCTCCTCTTCCTTTAAGGTCACCAATCACATTGGGTTAGGGTCCACCCTAATGAGACCTAATTTTAACTTAATCACCTATTTAAGGGCCCTCTTTCCAAAAACAGTCACATTCCAGGGTCCTGGTTAGGACTTCAACATATGAGTTTGGGGAATATGGTTCAGTTCATAACACTGATATTTAATATATGGATTGACCATACAGTTTTGTACATTGGTTTACATATATTGAGGGTGAGGGGGCCCAAACCTTCCGCTAAGGGTGCACAATAATCACAATGACAACTTTTCTATGGTAGCAGCCATGGGAACAGTATTTGCAGCCTGTCTCCCAAACTTGATTATCCTGATTGTTCTTTGGGGGCTTGTGATCCTGAAAGATGTGGACCCAGAAAGCAGGCCTGGGCCTATCCATGCTCCTTGCTTATTGTCGAGGGAGTCCTGGATGCCTGCCAGACTTTTGTTGTGACCCCATGGTGGCATCAATCCAAGAGGGGGGGCTTGTGAGTCCTCACCAACAGACGGCCCTCTCTTTCTGCCCCTTCTTGTATTAGGGAAGCCTCTAGACACTTAGTTGTTTGCAAAAGGTAATGTTTCCAAAACTGAGGCAAGAATCAGATCCTGTGGGGGCATTGACATGCCCCAACCACCATCACCTGCCCCCCCTGCACACGAACACCAGGAGCAACATGAAACTAGCCAACGGGGAGCTCAGCCTGATGGGTGAGACAACACAGGAAGCTACCTCATCTCATAAACCATACCCCAGGACTGACCCGGCTGGGTCTAGGGACACACAGAGGAAGGTGATGGTGTCTCTCCTTCCAAGAGGACAGTCTGGGGCAGGAAGTGGATGCATGTAGGTAATTGCCATAGAGGTCTCAGGGAAGTCAGAGATAGTCTGAACAGGGTCCAGTCAAGCGTTGAAAGCATGGAGCAAAGGACATCTGGCTTTGTTTCCATATCAAAATGTCCCCAGACCACAGCCTGTTGTTGCCTTGGCAGAGTCCTGGGAGGAGTCTGGCCTCAGCTTGCAGTCTTCAGACTATCCTGGCTTGCTTAGCTGGCCAGTTTGGTGAGCCAGGACGTGGATTACATTTTGGACTGAGGCAGTGGTGCTGCAAAGGGGATTCCAGGCTGGGGGAGGCTCTCGAGCACAGCATGGAGGCACGGAATGGCCAGTATATGAGGGAGCACCATATGGTTTGGATTGGTTCGGCTGGAGTGTGTGGTAAGGGTTGATGGACAGGGGCCAAACTGAGGCGGGCTTGGTGGAAGTTGGGCCTGATTCTGAAGGCCACAAGGAGCCTCTGGAAGGCTTTGGAAAGATGCTGTAAAAAGCAGCATGGGGGGGGCGGGGAGTGAAGCTGGAGAAGAGAGACAAGATGAGAAATTGATTTAAGCCAAGATGGTGGTACTGAGGACTGAGGAGGAGTACAATAGATGTGTAAGAGTGGGACTCTGGGTGCTTGGTGGCCTCTAGATTAGTGTGAGGGAGGGATCCAGGAATCTTCCAAGGCGTTTTCTAATCTGGGGAGCTGGGCATCTAGAATGAGAAGCAGGTCTGGGGAGGTTGGTCGTCTGCGTGAACACCTGTGTAGAGCACGCAACTAGATTCAGGTGTGGGCTTTTCGCCCTGCCTCCTCGGGAAGGTTGCCAAACCGGGAGATGATGTGGAAAACCTGGAAGCTACTTGGTTGCATACTCTCTCCCTGTTGTGAGGAATGCATACTGTTGATGAAGACAGAGACATGGCTCTGGGTACGGTGGGGGCAGCATGACCCTTGCCCACGATTTCACAGCACCAGTGTCTTTATCCTTATATATGGACCTTTCAGTGTGCCGTCCTCCCTGTTTTGAGAATTGACTTCTTGCACAGAAGTGGGGTCAATGGCTTATGACCTCCTTTGGTATCAAGAAATATTTTTACAAATTAACACATGGCATACCAATAGCTGGGGGGAGTTGAAGAAAAGTTTGAGGGTCTTGAAGGGAGGGTGTGGGGAATCCAGCCCACAGGCTGCTTGGGAAAGAGCACCTTGTTCTAATTTGCACCAAGCCCCTGTGAGCGGGTAGAGGAGGCCCAGGCCAGGCTGAGCTGGAGCCAGTCTCCCCTGCTGGACCACCGTGGGCATTTTTAGTTCTCAATGGAGCAATGTTTCCTGCCTGTGAGACTCCTCAACACACTGCTCCAAGCTGCTGCCCCCAGGGCATCATAAGAAAGGATCTTAGAGATTCCTTTCCCTGCCTGAGCCTCAGTGTGCCCACCTATGAAAGGAGGTTGTTTCTGGTCAAGCTTCATTCACACAGCTCTGCCCTCCCTCTGGGTCCCTTCCAGGGAAGAGAGAGCTGGAATAAAGGATTCTTCTGCTTTGAGAGGGGTCACCAGTGAAGAAGCCGTGGTTCCTCTTGGCTTGTGAACGTGGCCTGGCCACTCGGAAAGAGCAGGCCGAGCTGCCCCCACTTCTCATCCTCTGAACAGAGGAATGGCTGCCCCTCACTGTTCATGTGCGAATGTTTTTTTATACATCTTGCACACAGTTTTTAGATATATTTTTCAAGGAACGAGGAGCCTCTTCCATTAGCCCATCTTGCCAGGGCTGGGGACTGTGGACCGGATAGTGACAAAAGTGGAGTCCTTGCCGCTGCAGAGCTGGTGAAACCCCTGGTGGCTGCAGAGGGCAAAGCAAGCAAGGGGAACGGGTAGCACATGGCAGTGAGACTCCATCCCGGGCCCCTGGCTCTTTCTGGGACCTGCTCCTATAGGTCCTTAAGTTCCAGTGACCGCACTCCAGAAGCCATTTCCCTTCTGATCTTCATGCTCTGGGCTCCTCAAGATCCTTTGCAGGGTCCCTTCGATGCCCCGCTCCTCGAGGCCTGGGCCCCTGGTTGAAGCTTGGCCTGCTGCCCTCCTGACCTTGTGCACCAGATTTCTCCTTCGAGACCCCGTGCCCTTTCAGGATATTCATCAAGCCCTTGATGTGCTCAGTAACCTGATAAACCTGACTGGTTTATCAGAGGTGTGTTTTGCCCTATCACAACTGTTCTCTGTGTGGCGTGCTGAGGGAACCTCAGTGAGAGCCTTGCCTGGCTCCAGGTTTGGGGGATGAAGGCCTGAGACTGAGTAGAGTGGGGGAAGAACTACCAGAAAGCCTGGCATTTTGTCTGTCTGGGTCTCCTGTCTAGCCGGACTTGTTCTCCGTCCAGCTGATAGCAATCAGTTGGTAGCTTTGTCAGAGACAATTAACCCTCAGTATCTGCTGGGATGGGGGTGGGGGCTGAGGTGATGTGGTGGCTGGTAGGGACCTGGAGTCTGATGCTCATTCACTAGGGGAACTCGAGAAGGTCCCCTGTCGTCCCTGGGTCCCTGGTTCCCCTCTAAAAATGATGAGACTCCAGGAGATGCCCTCTGGAGTCTTTTCAGCTGTAGGAGTCTGTCATCATGAATCAGTCCCAAGTTGGCTTTTCTGTAGTGCCACCCACCCACAGGACCGGGTCCCGCAGTCTTTCTTGCCTACCCATCATCTAACTGGGTGCGCCCTGGGGACATCAGGTGAGGCAAGCACCAGGGAAAACTGTTCACACAAAGCTGTGAGCATTCCAGGGCTCCCGGCAGTGTCCCCAGGATACTGCCCTCCAGGCCTTCCTGTGCATCATTCAGGTTGAAGACCAGGGTTGAGTGCTTTGCTTTCCTGGGGCTGAGTTTGACATTCCTTCTGTGGGTGGAACAGCAGTCTTCCAGAGCCCAGGTGCTCTTGGTCTGTCCCATTCTGATACTTTTGTTAATTAGAGGAAGTAAATGCAATGACAGCTCTGAGCTGGGCTGGCCACTCAATTGAGCTCAATTCTTGGAGCCAGTGCTGTGGGATCTGCTTGGAGTTAGGGGACTTACTTGTGGGGTCGCTGCAGTCCCGTGAGGTCATGCATATGGCTTGGAGTCAGGCTTGTCCTCAGGAAGGAAGAGGCACAGCATGATTTAGTCATCCCCCTGAGTCTCTGCCCCACATCTTAGTGATGCTTTATGAACTTAGCATGTCTCGGGCCATGGCTGGGCAATTAGAGAGACAGAACGTGGGCGTCTGCCCTCCAGGCCCAGCACAGGGATCTTAGGCATCCATGTGTTCATTCCTATACTCAGTCAGGAATCATCTATTGAGGGCTTGCAATGTGTCAGGCATGGTGCTGCAAGCTGACTAATGATATGAGTGACACCTGGTCCCCGCCCTCAAGGAACCCCTGGTCTAGATGGTGATTCAGACCCGCTAGAACAGCCTTTCCTGATACAGTGTGATCAGTCCTATGAGGTGGCCGCGCAAGGCTCTGAGAAAGCCTGGGGGAGGGGATCTAGCCCAGGCTGGAAGTGGCCCACGAAGCAACACTTGGGTGATGCTGGCTGGGGAAAGGGATGGGGACTGTGGGTACGTATGGTCACTTGAGCTCGTAATCTCATTCTGGGGTGAGAAGATTCTGGGACAGCAACTTGTGATACCCTAACTCACACGAGGCTGGCCGTTGCTTTGTGTAGAAGGGGCTGAATTTTTCTGCGACAGAAGTGTCCACAGCAGTCTTGTCTCCCAGCTAAGTACCTGAGGACCTTAGTAATGGGAAGGTCACGTGGTAGACAAGGATCAGGGCCAAGCAGGGGACAGCCATTGCCCTGCTCCTCTGTTGTGGCCCCCTGTCCAGCGGGCAGGAAGTGTGAAGAGCTGCTCACCAGCTTCCATGGGTCTCCTGGCCCTGGCCTGACAGCAGGTTGAGCTGGCACTTGAGTGGGAATGTTCCCAGTGACACCGGGGGGGACCGTTGGAGGGTGTGAGCTGCAGCCTGAAGGCCACAACCCAGCCACACAAAGGAGACTCGGCCTCGCCTTCCCTTCCTCCTTCCTGACCCTCCTACCCCTCCCTTCAGTTATTTCCTGGGAGAGTTCCAGGGGTTTTTCATCTCAGGAAACCTAGAGCTTGTAGCCCCAAAGTGTTCACATGTGCCTGAGGAAAGTTATTTCCTTCTTCCTCCTTCTTCACTGCAAATAATGAAGAGTTAAAAGGTGTTTTCTGTCCCAGTGGGGACTATTAAAGGGGAAGGGAAAAGCCCCATTCTCTTTACCCTGCCTTTCAAGCCAAGGGTATGAGAGGTGACCCACTCAGGCCACACCGGGAGTCAGGGCCCAGCTCCTGCAAGCCCTCTCTCTCTAGGAACTCAGGGTGGCCGCTCCTGCCCGTGAAACCCCATTGCAGGGTGCCAGGACCTCCAGACACTCAGAGGAAAGAGCCAGGAAAATACAGGATGTTTCAAGACCCCAGAATCACTCACTCCATTCCTTTGCCCATGTCATGTTTACTTTCTTAAGTAACTGGTTATAAAAAGTGATTAAAAATCTTTTTTTCTGGTTGTCAAGTGGAAGTATTCCCATCGTAGAATATTTGGAAATGGCCTAAAAGAATTAGAACCAACAGTCCCTCCACCCAGAGATAACATTATTCTATGTGTGTGTACTTCTTTTGTATAGAAAGTATACAAACATGGTTTCTTAAAAAACTTGCACCCTCTTTTTTCTTTTTTTTTTTTGTTCTTAACATTCTATAACATTCTTCAAAAACATGCTTAAGGATTATGATACCCTTAATGTGAATATACCCTACACTGCTTAAAAGATTGCTCTAGCATTGATTATCTCAGTTATTTCAGGTTTGTCCTACTCATGTGGCTAGCAGAGGTGGGGGTGTTTCCTGTGTCTGTCTGGAATTTCTCCCTCTGACCTGCCAGGGGCTCCCTTGTCCTTTCCTTCAAGTCCAAGCTCAGGCTCCCCACTCTCAGACACTGCTCCTCAGGCCCCTGCAGCACCTGGAACCTGTGTCACCCCACTTCCTTTCTGGACTTGCACCTACCTATTTTTGCATCTGACTTTTCTTCCAGACTGAATGCTCTTCCGAGGCAAGGTGTGTTTCCTGCTCCGGTCTGTACCTGCAGTTCCTCAGTTGGTGCCTAGTACATAGTGGGCTCTCGGTAAAAATCTGTTCCTCACATGCCGCGTGAATTTTAGTCTCAAGTTTCTCAAGTTCCTTACTATAGATTCCTACATGTTAAACTGATAGGTCAAGGCTTTGGGAACAACTTAAAGATTCTCATTCCCACTTCACTGTGGCCTTAACAGCATCGATACTACATTTTTTACTCTTTTTTTTTTTTTTTGTAAGTTTATGTATTGATGATCAGAGAGAGTTCATGTGCATGTACCAGTAAGGGAGGGGCAGAAAGAGGGAGGGAGAAAATCCTAAGCAGGCTCCACACTGTCAGCGCAGAGCCCATTGCAGGGCTAGAACTCACAAACGGTGAGATCATGACCTGAGCTGAAGTCGGGCATTTGACTGAGCCACCCAGGCGCTCCTCCATTTTTTGGTCTTTTAAGGTGTATGTCATTTTATTTCGCATTGCAGATAATTGCATTTTTTTTCTTTTTTTTACAAATTGAAGGTTTGTGGCAACCCTGCATCGAGCAAGTCTATCAGTGCATTTACCCAACAGCACTTGCTGACTTTGTGTCTCTGTGTCACAGTTTGGTAATCCTTGCAGTGTTTCACACTTTTGCACCATTGTTATATTTGGTGATCTGTGATTAGTGATTGTGACTTCCTGAAAGCTCAGATGATGGTTAGCATTTTTTAGCAATAAAATATTTTTAATTTTTTTTAACGTTTATTTATTTATTTATTTTTTTTGAGACAGAGACAGAGCATGAACGGGGGAGGGTCAGAGAGAGAGGGAGACACAGAATCCGAAGCAGGCTCCAGGCTCTGAGCAGTCAGCACAGAGCCCGACACAGGGCTCGAACTCACAGACCGCGAGATCATGACCTGAGCCGAAGTCGGGCGCTTAACCGACTGAGCCACCCAGGCGCCCCATAAAATATTTTTAAATTAATGTATGTACTTTTTTTTAAAACATGCTATTGCACACTTACTGGACTACAGTATAGTGTAAACATAGCTTTCGTATAGGAAACGAAAAAATTCATTTGACTCATTTTATGGTAATATTCACTTCATTGCAGTGGCCTAGAACTAAACCTGCAGTATCTCTGAGGCATTGCCTATGCTAGTTTGATAAGCAAGAGGATATGTTTGTTAACCTTTGGGCACTACCAAACCTAACTGTGTGACTGAACTGTCTGGAGACTTAGCATTACACTCAGGCCTCCTTGAAAGAAAGACTCTCTAGAGCCCAGGTAGTCCCTCCATGCTCCAAGCCCTTACTCCTCAGCAAATGGTGACAGGTTCTTGGCACCAGTATTCTCATGGCTAGTGAGTGCCTTTGGAGTTTTATCTGCTCAGCATCCCCCCCTTCTACTGGGTCCAGCTGGCTTGGGCCAGTCTGCAGGCTGGGTGTGTTGTTAAATAGCCTATGGATTTTAGAGCAGCACTAAATGGAACTTCAAGTTGGCAAAATGTTTTTTCCTTTAAAGCACTTTTAGCGGGGTAATTTTAAGCAGAAGAGTGGGCAGATTTAAAAGCAATTTTTAAGGTTAAATGTTTACCTCCCAAGAACAGAGAAAAGGGGGCGAAGGCTGTTCTTCACCAGAAAACAAGTGAATGAAATGAGGGACCAGTTTCTGGTAGAGGAGGAACCACTGAATAGGCACCACAGAGAAGGGATCTATCTCGAAACACAGGAGCGTGTGTCTCAGGTCTTTGAGATACAAAGAGACACAGGAACATACTCTATCTCTGTATGTCTGTCTGTGTCTCTTTCTCTATGTCTGTGTGTCTGCACACGGTTGCTCCCATGGGAAGAGCTACCATCCCTGTGACAGGGAGTGAGCCGGGTTCACCTGGTGACATGCAGGCCTTTTAAGTGAAGCCCTCCAATCTCCCTGCCTCCTGAGAGGGTCTGGTGGCCCAAAGCTGCCGTCCAGGCCTCCTAGTCCATCTGTGGGCCCTGCTTAGGCTCCACGCTGCTGGACCCAGCCATCACTCTGGCTCCGTTTCCTCACTGCTGTGGAATCATTTTTCCTCAAGGGTTTAAGAAGTAAAGCATGACCACCTAGAGATGAAGCATTGATGTGTGGCGCCATTGTGGTGGCCTCTGCTAGCCTGGAATTCTGACTTGAGTTTGCTTGACAGTCTGTCTCTTCTCTGAGCTCTCATTACTGCCACTGTCTAAAAAAAATGCTGTCATTAAAATATGAGCCCACTGCCTGGGAAGCTTTGGCCCAAGCACACTAACAGCAGCAAGATGTAAGTTAGCACAGGGAGGCTCTCGGTGGGGGCCGAGGCCCCATCTACTTAAGTTTCTCTCAGGGGCAAAAGCAGGCATCTAAGGTCTTGGTGACTTGACCACGGGCTTGGGCAACTTTAAGAGTTTCCAGGCCTTCTTTGGGTAAGTGCTC
Organism: Lynx canadensis; assembly: GCF_007474595.2. Lineage (NCBI taxonomy): Eukaryota > Metazoa > Chordata > Mammalia > Carnivora > Felidae > Lynx > Lynx canadensis. The sequence continues at coordinate 34,039,830 of NC_044311.2, forward strand.
ACACCTGTAATATAGCAGTCAGGATAGTGTCCATGTTCTAGGGGGATGAACCTTATTTTAGAGAGAGAGCATGTGAGTGGGGAGGGGACAGAGAGAGAGGGAGACACAGAATCCAAGCAGGCTCCAGGTTCCAAGCTGTCAGTACGGAGCCCAATATGGGGCTCAAACCCACTAACTGTGAGATCATGACCTGAGCCGAAGTCGGACGCTTAACCGACTGAGCCACCCAGACGCCCCACCTTGCTAGAGCTCTTAATTTGTCTCCATATAGAGTAGATTTGCGTTCATTGTCTCCTGATTGTAGACCTGGGCAGCATAGGCATCACAGCCTCACTTCCTTCAATGGGGAGAAACCTGAGGCTGCACAAAGAGGGTCAGGACCAGACCCTGGTTCCTCAGGGCCCCTGGTGGCACGTCCTACCTCTGCTGCTTGGCTATAGAAAGCAGCTACTGGGTGGAAGTGGCTCACCTTTTTAGGGGCCAGAGCAGTGCCCAAAGCCAGGCAGACTCATCATACTGTGTTTTCATCTGCTAGCCCTTGCCTTCCCTTGCTCCTCGTGGCACAAAAGATACTCCTTTTGTAAAAGAATTGAGGTCCATAGGCTGCCGGTAAGAATTTGATGACAAAGTGACAGCTGTGACTTTGGAGCCCTCGTCAGGAGCCTCAGGGGGCGGAGGAGTCACCTTCTCCCAGGGTCTGAGCGGGTCCCCTAGCCTAGGGAGGCCTGTCCACTCATTCTTCAACACGCCCCAGCACTGTGATCAGAATGACCTGGGAGCTTGTTAAAGATACAAGCTGTCGGGTCCCTGCCCCAAGTTTTCAGTTCCCAGAATCGAAATCTCTGAGGGACCTCACTAAGAATCCACCTCTTAACGAGGTCTCCTGGTGGTGGTTTTGTAAGGAAAAGTTTAAGACCGCTGCCCACACCCGCCTGAATCTAGCTCTTTGCATTGCCAGGAGGCGTGGATGTCTCCCTGCTCTCTGGTCTCAGAGACTCCCAGCCTTGTGAGGTACTGGAACAAAAGTTCTGGTGACTTTAGGACTCAGTCTGAGAGTGGGCCACCAGTCGTCTTTTTCAGCTTTCCCTTCCTTTACCTCCGGAGGGAAAGACATGCACAGAGACTCTGATTGGGTCCCTTTGCCCCGCCTCATTGTGGAGCGCCCTCATTGGACAGCTTCATACAGGCGCCTCACAGGCATTGGGCCCAGCCTATCTAGGGGCGCATCCCTCAGCCAATCAGCAGAGGCCGGGGAAACAACACTCAACTGTGGTCCTCCTTCAGCCTCAGGCGCTTTCGCTGTGTTGACTCTCTTCTCAGTGTTTCCCAAAGTGCAGAGCCGCAAGCACCTGGGGAGCCCGTAGAGAATTTGCTGGGCTTTGGGTCAGACAGAACTGGACGCATAGCCCAGGTGACATTGTTCTTGGCATGTACCTGAGGACAAAGACGTCAGTGTCTGCACCTTCAGGGTCTATACAACTGCCAACAACAGTAACAGCTTCTGGAGCATTTACTCTGAGCCAGGGAGGGTACCGAGCACTTACACGCATTGTCTCATTTACTCACTCAGGAGCTCTGTGAAATTGGTAGCATGGTACCCATCCTGCGGATGAGAAAACCAAGGCTTACAGAGGTGAAATTTTAAATGCACAAAGATTACTTTGACCCTAAGAAATGCACTTCAAATGCTGACACTTCTGGTGGAGAAGGCAGGGAGAAAAAAGGCTTGAAGGCTGGGCTCAAATTACATGCGGGTGAAATCTGAGTTCTGGTCACCTGGGTGATCTTGGCAGGTACCAACTAGTCTCTGAGCCTCTCCTCATCTGTAAAATGAGGATAATTGTAGCTTTGCTGTACACCTTATGGAGTATTAGGAGGATGAAATGAAAGTGTCTGTGGAATGTCCTTTGTAAGCTATAAAGCATGGCCTGCTAATGAAGACTCCGGTCCCATGAGGGCAACCCTCTGCTAAATTAGACCTTCTATAAAAGAGGAAAAGATAATACTATGTAAGGTTTTCTTAAGAGGAGTGAGAGGGGTGGGGTGGACAGGCAGGGACTTTGTGGTGAGACCGACCTGGGTCTGTGATTCCGCTCTGGCACTCTGCAGCTGGTGCCTGTAAGTAACCTTTTTGAGCCTTAGTTTCCTTATCTGTAAAATGGAGCTAAAAAGGGACTAAGGTGAGTTTTAAATGACATGAGATCACATGAACTCAAAAAGTTAGAAAATAAGGTGGAAAAAAGATACAACTGGGCAACTTTGAAACAAAAGTAAGCTAGAGTGGCAATTTTCATATCACATAAAGTAGAATGTAGCTCAGATATATCCTAAAGACAAGGATGTTCTGTCATTATAAAAGGAATAGTAATTTTAAAAGATAACAGTCATGGACATATATATGCTGCATAATATAAACTTGAAATAAAAAACCCAACAACTGACAGAACTGCACAGGGAAGAAGATAAAGCAACAGTTGGACTTGGAAACTCTAATACATTCCTCTCTGAAAATGAGAAGTAGGCAAGGAGGAAACAAGGATAAAGAATTGTTGAAAGGCATGATATTTTTTTTTTTTTTACAAAGGACATGATTAATAACTTGATCATACATGGAACAGCCATAACAATTAATCATGCACTAAGCCACAAAGGAATTATCAATATATTCCAGTGGACTGCCATCCTACAGACTGTGCAGGCCATAAAGAAATGGAATCAGAAAGCAATAAGCAGTGTTAGAAACCTCACATGCCTAAATATTTAAAAATAGTACTTATTGTAAAAAATTATTGTTTAAAACGTAGTCATCATGGAAACGACAAAAAAAAATGGGAGGTAAATAATGAAAACACTATGCCAAAATCATAGGGAATTTAAACTTTGAATTTATCACAAACCAAAAACTGAAAATAAATTCAACTCCAAGAACATAAGAGAGCAACAGGTTTAGATCAAAGAAATAGGTAAGGAAATAAAAAACATAACGATGAAAGTGAACAAAAATTTTAATATAATGGTAAAGGGGAAAGAAAACTATTAACAACAACTAAAGCTAGTTCTCTGAGAAGATCAATACAATGGGCAAAACCTTTGTCAAGCTAGACCTATTAAAAAATAGAAAAAGAAGAAAATAAAATATGGGATAAATGCAGAAATAACTATAGATAAAGCAGATTAAAAGTAATAAAATATTATAAGCCTGGGTGGCTTAGTCCGTTGAGCTTCGGTCTTCAGCTCAGATCATGATTTCACATTTCCTGAGTTCGAGCCCTGCATCAGGCTCCCTTCTGTCAACGCAGAGCCCATTTAGAATCCTTTGTCCCCCCTCCCTGTCTCTGCACTTCCTCCACTCGCACTCCTCTCTTTCAAAAATAAATAAACATTTTAAAAATAATAAAATATTATAAGCAAATATATATCAATACCTTTGAAAGCCTATATAAACTATATTTCTAGAAAAATATAAATGCCGAAATTGCCACAATAAGAGATAAGTAGACCTTGAATACACCATTAACCACTAAAAAGAGGAATGGTAACTTCCTACCCCAAAAAGCCTCAGGCCAAGATGGCTTTATAGCTAAGATGCATTAAACTTCATTGACCAGATAATTCCTTTTTTTGTTTTTAATGTTTATTTTTGAGAGAGAGAGAGACAGAGCATGAGCGGGGGAGGGGAAGATAGAGAAGGAGACACAGAATCTGAAGCAGGCTGAGCTGTCAGCACAGAGCCTGACGCGGGGCTCAAACTCACAGACCAGGAGAACATGACCTGAGCTGAAATTGGATGCTTAACCAACTGAGCCACCCAGGCACCAGTTTTGTTTTTTTTTTTTTTTCTTTTAAATGAAATAATTCCTATTATTTACAGGTTATTTCAGAAAATAGGAAGATATGGAAAAGCTGTCCCACTAGTTTTATAATTTATTGTAAGATCTTTGTACCAAAACTGGGTGTGAATTGCACAAGAACGAAAATTGTAGGTATCACTTTGAATCCTAAGTGTATAAAACCTAAATGAGATATCAGGCTACCTAAATGTATTACTTCAAATGGGGCGTTTCCTGAGTACTAGAAATGGTTTTGTTTTATAAAGAAACATCAGTTAAGTTCACCACATTAATGGACAAAGAGGAAAAAATTACATGATTGTCTCTATCTATTGTGTTGAATATAGTTCGATACCCATTTATAATGAAAGTCCTTGCAAATTAAGTTATTGAGAAGAGCTTCCTCAACCTGATAGGGGCTGTCCTCTAAAACTCTACAGCAAAAATCACACTTCATGGAAAAACTTCCATTTGAGGCCAGGAACAAGGTAGAGCTGTTCGCAATCACTGCTACTGGGCGTGACCAAAAGACAAACTAAGAGAAGGTAAGAAAAAAATTGTTACTGGAGATTATTGATGTGTATAAATAATCTGTGTGAATTCATGAACAGTTAGAACTAGCAACAAATTTCAACAAAGTTGCCCAGAAAATGAAATACCATTTTTAATAACTGCAAAACCCACGAAGTAATCTACAAAAATATATGGGATTTTTATAGGAAAAGGTTTATGATCTCAAATGTGAGTGCAACCTAATGTGATTCATAAAGGGAAATATTCTGCTCATGGCTATAAAACTTAGTATTGTAAAGCTGTCATTTCTCCTACAAATTTATAAGTTCTGGAATATAACCATCAAAATCCAGGAGGATTTTTTGGAGGGAAGATTGACAAGATTCCAAAATTCATATGGAAGTATAAATAACTCCTATTAGCTAAATCAGTTTGAAAAAGAAAAGCTAACAGAGGGAATCACCCAATCCCGGTCATGTTGCAAAGCTAGAGTGATTAGCACAGTGTGAGACTGGCAAGGAACAGGCAATCAGACCACAGAGTTCAACGTTTATTTATTTTTGGGACAGAGAGAGACAGAGCATGAACGGGGGAGGGGCAGAGAGAGAGGGAGACACAGAATCGGAAACAGGCTCCAGGCTCTGAGCCATCAGCCCAGAGCCTGACGCGGGGCTCCAACTCACGGACCGCGAGATCGTGACCTGGCTGAAGTCGGACGCTTAACCGACTGCGCCACCCAGGCGCCCCTCAGACCACAGAGTTCAATGCCAAGTTCAGAAACACACCAGAGTACACAGCAGAAACTGACATATGAGGGAAGTCACTTCACAAGTCAGGAGGAAAGATGGACTTTTTTTTTGGTATGTGATACTAGAAAATTGCTGCCTTAGAATGTGGAGAGACGTGAAAGTAGAGGCCTATCTCATCCACTATAAAAAATTTCAGACAGATTGAAGACCTAAGTGGAAAAGCTAAAATATAAAGCCAATAGATAAAAGCATGCAATAACTTTGAGAATTTGGAGTAGGGGAAAAAAAAGGCTAACTATAATGGAAATATGACTAATTTGTCTCCATCAAACTGAGGGAACATTGGGTCTGAGTAATTGCTTCCTAAATGTCCATCACTCTGATGTCATCCTCTGGTCCAGGACATACTCTAGGGCCATCACAGAGAAGGTGGCCTGGCTCTTGAATCAGCTCACTGGCGAGTCACGGTAGGTGCTGAGATTTAGGCCGAGGGAGAGCCAGCAGGATGCCTAAGGCAGAGTAGAGACTTGATGGTCTCTTCCTTTCCTGGCCTGAATTGCTGCTCTTGTCAGGGCATTCAGACTCACTTTCTAGGGGACTCTCTTAGCAGGGAGCCTCAACACAAGTGCAGCTGGCCAAGAGACCATGAAAACAGTGTGGGCCCTGGACATCCCGCTATTGTCTGCATTGTCAGGGTGAGTGTGGGCCCCTCTAAAGGAAGGGGCGGGCTGGTCATTGATGCCAACCCTGATGGAACTCCAGGATCCTGCCAGGAGCTTGTTAAAAATAAATTGCAAGGCCCCACCCTGAAACACTGTGAGTCAGTAGGTGTGAGGCAGCTCAGGAATCTTCGTTCAGCCGGCTCCCAAGTGTGGCCAGCGTTAGACCTGCCAAGCTGGATCACTTTTCCAGGGTGCAGGAGATCAGAACCCAGTTCCCAGGAGTACAGAACCTCCTCTGGGTCCTCCCCTGGAGAGTCAGGGGGTCGGTGGAAGGGGTGTGCACATAAGATTTGCCCCGGGGTAAGTTGGGAGTGCAGGGGGCAGGATGGACGGAGGAGAGGGAAGGGTCCAGCCAGCAGGCTTGAGCAGCAGAGGGACAAAGGTGCCAGTGAAAGCCCAGCTGTAACCCACTTTTCTCCTTTGTGGGGGTCCCACTCCCCACACCTTGGTATTGATCCTGTACTTGGAATGATCTGTTTATTGTCTGCTTCCTTTACCAGCCTAGGAGCTATTTGAGGGCAAGAACCTTGCATACATTTATGCATTCATTCATTCCACAAATATTTATTAAGATATTCATGTGTCAGGGACAGGCACTAATAGGGAACACGGCCGAGTCGGCCCACGAGAGCTTCCAGTCTAGTAAGGAGGCAGGCAGACAAGCAGGTCTATTAAGGTGTGTTAAGTGTCTCAAAGGAGAACCAGCAGACACATAATAGGGACACCTGTCTCTGACTTGAGAGATCAGGAAAGGCTGCCTGGAAGAAATAAAGTCAAAGATAGTAATGAGTGGAGCAACCAAAGAGCAGTGGGGATGTCTGTTTCAGCCCCACGTGCAGGAGCTTTTTCTTTAGTGTGCTTTAGTGGGCAGTGTGATAGGGAGCAATGAAAGGGTCTCACCCTCCATTTGCCTGCTACCAGCTTAGGACCTGACCCAGGGCAGCAGCAGGGAATGGGTGGTGAGTAGGCTGCTTCTCCCCAGCTGAAATGGATGGGCTGACCCTAATTCCTGCCTACTTCCCTCAAGGTTCCTTTCCCACCATTCCCTTCTGTTCCTGTGGACTGAGTCAGCCTCCCCCTGGGAACCAGGCAGTGATTTTCCTTTAGCACCTGAGACTATTAGATGCTTGTCCAAGTTTATATGGATCACTGCCCAGGGCTGGGGGAACTGGGGCTGGGAGAATGGTTCAATGTTCCAGGAGTCTCAGAAGCGCCAGGCTTCTTTGACTTCTCAAGGTTGTTAAAAACTCCTTAAGAGGACTGAATTGCTTATCACTCCTTTGGGAATGGCTCTCCTCTTGGGCAAGTGGTCTAGGCCGGGGTCTACATTTAGGCCTTCAGGGCATCCCCAGAGCCAGCCCAGGGCCTGGTGTGCACTAGGAGTGTGAAATGCATGGACAATCTCCTTTTCTGACCTTGCGAGTTCCAATGCCCACCATGAATCTGATCCTGAGTTGGCCTTGTGCTCAGAGGACTTGGTGACAGTGATGGTAGCCACTGCTACCATTTACTGATCCCTATTTTGTGCCAGGTACCACTACAGTCTTACCCCTTTGTCCCTGAGAACCTTGGGGGATGGGGTGGGGGTCTATGAGAAGCTCAGACACTGGCAGAGACTGAGACTCTTGCAAGGAAGGGCTTAAGCACCCTCAGGTGATGCAAAGGTTAGCCAGTAGGATTGTTGCTTCACCTGCCCCCCCCCCCCAAGCTCCCTCCCTGACCCAAGGAAGTGGCAGGACTCACCTGGCAGGCACAGTGGCTAGGGGCTGTGACCTGAAGGAAGCTCCCCTATGTGACCACAGATCTGGCCTGCTGGGGAGGGGCTCCTGGGAGCTGAGGGGGGCACTTCCATTCTCCAGTTGCCTATGAAAATGGCTTTCAAACGGGCAGTTGTTACCTTAGGAATCAATACAATCCTACATACACTAGGTGGAAAAAAGCAGACTACCAAAACACACGGTGACTTCAATTTCTGTGGGAACTACATAGCCTTGTTTCCGCAATAGGCTGAACCTGTTAACGGTGGTTGTCCCTTGGCATTCTGTGATAAAATATTTTTCCTTTTGCTTAGCTGTATTTTCTAGTTTTTCTCCAGAGTCCATGATTACTTGTGGCATTAAAAGGAATAAGGAGGAGGGAAAGGCAAGGAACGAAGTCGGGTGGTACCCTGGGCCAGCCCGGGTGGGGATTGTGTGTATCCACCGGGAAGGAAGGTCTTATTTGCATAAGCAAGCGAAGGGGTTCCAGCCCCGCTCTTCCAGCCTGTGGGCTGCAGGCGCAGTTGGGAGGGGGAGGGGGCTGCGGGAGAGAGAAGCAGTCTCCACAGAATCGCACACCCGCGTGCAGGGCTTCCGAGCCCAGTAGTGTCAGTGTTGGCCGTGCATTGGTACGGTCTGGTTGCCTGCCGCACCAGACGGTGCGCTCCGGGGCAGGGCTGGCTGAGTCTCTGGCCAAGTGGGTGCTGGGCGGGGAGGAAGAGCAGAGGTGTGTGTGGGGTGGGAGCGGGAACTTGCCCGGCTGCTGCGCTTCTGGGTTTTTGGGGGTTGGGCAGGTGTTCGGTCTAACTTACCTTTGGGGTTTCTGTTCCCTAGATCCACTTCCCAGATGTGGAGCGGGTCGAGTGGGCCAATAAGGTAAGGCCGGGGTGGGTCCGGCAGGGCTGGCTTCCTTCTAGGCCTCATCCTCCTGGTGGCCCTAGGCTGAGGGACCCCGGGGACGGGGCGACGGTGATGCCACGCACAGGGACAGGGGCCTCCTGGCAGTAACTGCCGGCTGCCTTCTGCCCGTTTCTTCCCCTTCCCACCCTCCGGGATCTTCTCATTACCAATGATTCTATTTAAAACAAAACAAAAGAAAACAAAATTTATTTTAGTGTGAAATTAATGCATGGCCACAGCTGAAATGTTAGAAAACACAGAGAAGTATAGAGAAAAATGCAGCACCCCCAGTGGCCCATGAGGCCAAGATCAGTGCTGCCTAGGGAGGAAGGCCATGGCCACACTTCACCTGGTCTCCAGCCCAGATCTGTCAGCACTGACTGCAACCCTGGGCAGGCCGCCTCACCTCTCAGAGCTGGTTCCCCCTATCTGTGCAACAGGAATAATTACGGTCCCTGCCTTGTGAGGCTGTGAGGGTTAATGAGGTAATGAGTGCCCCACAGTGCCTGGGACGTCATGAACACTGTCATCACTGGTGTGACTACTGTTAGATCATTCAGGGAACTCCCAGCAGGCTCTGCTCCCAGATGCCTCAGGGGGGCCCCCGGGCTCCAACTCTGGGTCTAGCCCTTTCTTACAGATGAGGAAACAGAGTCTGGCCCCTATCTGGACAGCCCACATCTGTCCCCTAAATGTGACAGCTTGTGGATCCTCCCACCCACTCAAGGATTCTGACTCAGGACTTTTTCTAATATAAATCTTGCCTCTGTTCTGGTTAGAACAGCCATAGCAGGAACGACTTAAGTTAGGTCTAAGAAAAGACTTCCTGATGGTTTTTGAGCCAAAGTTGATGGTTCTGTGTTACCAAAGATGTCAATGCCGTGTGGATCAAAAACCGTTTCCAGCAGGGGTGCCTGGGTGGCTCAGTCATTTAAGTGTCGGACTTTGGCTCAGATCATGATCTCATGGTTTGTGGGTTCGAGCCCTGCGTCGGGTTCTGTACTGACAGCTCAGAGCCTGGAGCCTGCCTCAGAGTCTGTGTCTCCCTCTCTCTGTCTCTGCCCCTCCCCTGCTTGCTCACGCGCTCTCTCTCTCTTTCAAAAATAAATAAACATTTTTAAAAAAAAGGAAAAAAGAACACTGCTCCCAGCCTACGGGTAGAAGTTGGACGAAGTAGGTTGCTGCTTTCAGAGGAGTGACCAGATTTCTGTGGATTAATGCTGGGCCCAGGGCCCCTGGGACAGACCTTGTTCTGTGCCCACAAAGGGGAGTCCCTCCTGCCTGTGTCCCCTAGTTCATGGGTGCCCTCGTGTGTTACATCTTTCTTTCTTACACTGACACGCAGAGTCCCACACAAAGTGTTGGGGATGTATGACTGTGGGATGAGGCTCCCACCCTCAGTTCAGGGCACGGGTGGGGAGACAACTGTGTAGACAAACCACACACTGGGGCACCCAGTGTGTCCCATGGAGCTTCATGCTCAGGATGCACTCAGTAGACAACAAAGCAGTGAGGCAGGAAGATGGGACCAGCCCTAACGGGGCCCCTGAGAGAGATGGAGGCAGTGGTGCCCTGAAACCTCTCAGCCTCGGGCTCCTCCGATGCTGGGTCTGGGGAACGGGAACTGCATCTTTAAACTATGACCGCTCTCTGCTGCCTCCCTCTCCCCTGTCCCATGCTTACTTCCCAGACCCACGCCATGAGTCATTCTGCAGAGATCAGCCCAAGGCAGCCTTTTTTTGATTGTTAGAAAAAATTAAATCCACAGGAAGCAATTTAACTTTCTCTTCTGTGATTCTTTTTCCTTAAGCCTCTGGCACCTGCTCCTTCCTGGTTACACCACAATGTTGATTCTGATAGCTTACATTTTAGCAGTGAACCAAAAGTTTCATAATACTAAGTTGAGTGACCATTTCGTGGTGTTCTGCAAAACAGCACCAAGTCTTGGGGTCCCACTGCCTGGGCCAGAGTGAGAACAACTGTTGTAGTTATGCCATGTTTGATGGATAGATGGACGGACAGTTGCGTGGATGGGTGGGCAGACAGGCCTGTGGGCGCTGCAGTGTAAGGGCCATGGGACCCCCCCCCCCCGGGGCCAGGTTGCTCTGGGTAGCCCTGGGTTTCGGGTGGGGGAAACAGACCTGACCCCTAAGAGCCTCTTTCTGTGGTCACAGATCATCTCTCAGATCTGGCCCTACCTGAGTATGATCATGGAGAACAAGTTCCGGGAGAAACTCGAGCCCAAGATCCGGGAGAAGAGCATCCACCTGAAGACCTTCACCTTCACCAAGCTCTACTTTGGACAAAAGGTGGGTGATGTCTCAGGAGGGGCAGCCTGTATCTGCTCTGCAGCCTTTTCTCTGTCCCAGACCCTGCCCCAGGTCACTCGCTCCTGACTGAGAACATCCCAGGGGACCTTGCTGGGGGCCTGGCCGCCACCTGCCCTTCTCAGCCTCTCAGCCTCAGTATAGACCCCTCACCCCTGAGTCCCGGCCCCACCGTCTCTGCAGGGTCTAAGGAAGCCTGGCTCGGAGAGAACAAAAAGGAAAGATGGGAAATAAGTCCACCTTTCTGCAGCCAAATTTTGGAAACATGCCAGGCAGTGGCAGTCGGCCAGATACAAAGATGTACAAGTCATGCTTGCTAAGGCATCAGCTTGGGAGAGCACACCTTCACGGAGAGAGGTAGTGCCTCAACACAGTGGATAGTTCTCTACCAAATGATTGGTTCTCGCAAGCAGCGTCGCAAGCCCAACCCTAGTTCTGTGAAGATAATAGGTGACCCAGGATGGGTGAGGTTTGCATCTGACATACCCAACATCAGGTCCTTATTCTTGACAGCTTCCTAGTCCACCCTCGTGCCCCGTTCCTGCTGCCCTAAAGTGCCCCACTGCTGTGAGTCTTATTTTTGCTGTTTGAAAATTCATCCCCAGGAGCCCCTGGCGGCCTGGCTCCGTCGATGGAGCACATGACTCTTGATCTTGGGGTCATGGGTTTGAGGTCCATGTTGGGTGTAGAGTTGACTTAAAAAAAAAAAAAAAAAAAAGCATCCTCCAGGCAGAGAACTGCTGTGATGTCCATCACTGGGGAAATCAGAGGCCCCAGCGTGTGGTCTGCTGTGGGGCAGGCAGGTGCCAGGGTGCAGGCCAGCCTGCGGAGAGCCGTCTGCCTGCCCCAGGGCATGTCCCAACTCTGCCCCGCTAGCCGCCTGAGCCCTGGAGATTCTGGTTTATGCCACTCGGACTCAGCCAGGACTGACTTGTCCCAGCATCTGTTGGTTCATTTGTCCATCCCCTGGTTCGTTCATGTAGACTTGATGGAACATGGCTGTGAGTGAGACACCGTAGACAGAAGTGGGCGTGGCTATGCGCCTGCCTTCAGAAAGGTCACTGTCCTGTGTGAGGCGGACGCATAAACTGGTGGACCTCAACAGGGCCGAGTACGCACAGTGGTAGAGGAATGCGTGAATTCAGGAGTGGAGGGGAATGGGGTAGTCAGGGAAGGCTGCCGGGAGTGGGTGATGTCTGAGTTGGCATTTGAAGGATTCAGCAGGCTCAGAGCTAAGGAGCCGGCAGACTGCTGTGTTTACCGCAGAGCCCGATGCCTGTGGGATGTGATGCTGCTGGGAGGTCGTCCCTTGTCACAACAGAAGCAGGCCTAGAGGCTCCAGGCTGTGGGAAGTCCGTTACAGTGCCCCGCCCTGCTCCCCAGTCTTCCACTGGCTTTTCTGGGTCTTTAATACGAAGGCCCTGGAGGCCAGGGTGGACGCGGCCTGAAGCTTCTACAGGAAAGAAAAAGAACATGGGGCGCCCAGGTGGCTCAGTTGGTTAAGCGTCCAACTTTTGATTTCAGCTCGGGTCACAGTCTCAGGGGCGTGTCCAGCTCCATGATGGGCGTGGAGCCTGCTTAAGATTCACTCTCTCCCTCTGCTGCTCACATGCGTGCTCTCGCTCTCTCTCAAAAAAAAAACAAAAAACAAAAATATAAAATCAGGACAAAAATACATATTAAATAAATATGAGAAAGAATGGCAAAACAAACCACGGCAAACTATATAATATTTAAACAAGCTGACCTAGCACACATATCACAAACTGGAAAGACTACATAATAATTTTAATTAAACCACTCGAGATATCCCTATTAATACTTTTTCCCCTGCATTTTTGGTTCCATTCTCTTGGATAGGCTTTTCATGTGACAGTGCATTTGTAAATGGCGCTTTCTAAGGGGAGAACAGAAAGATAATGGAATATCCTCTAGTGTGGTTGACCGAATTTTTTTCTCCAACATTTCATTGTGAAAAATCTCCAGCATACAGAAGACGTGAGAGTATTATGCCGCGAGCCATCTGGATCAAACAACTGCTAACCTGTTGCTGTATTTGCTTTAGCACATATCCATGCATCTATTTTTCCTCATCATCTTTAAAAAACTTTTTTTTAACATTTATTTATTTTTGAGAGAGAGTGAGAGAGACAGAGTGCAAGTGGGGGAGGGGCAGAGAGGGAGAGGGAGACACAGAATCCGAAGCAGGCTCCGGGCTCCGAGCTGTCAGCACAGAGCCCGATGCGGGACTCGAACCCACAAAGCACTGGATCATGACCTGAGCCGAAGTCAGACGCTTAACCGACTGAGCCACCCCAGTCCCCCACCTCGTCATCTTTTTTTAAAATGCATTTCAAACTAGATTGCAAACATTAGTGAACTTCAACCCTCACTACTTCAGCATGACTATAACTCAAATTCAAATGATACTTACTTTTTATTCTTCGTAAATAATAACCAGACCCCCATTCCAGTGCCCATTAGCTTCCTAACAGAAGGCGAAGAGACCCGGGGTAGGAGGCATTACTTAGCAGCTCAGCCCTCAGCCCCAGAGGCTGGGGCACCGTGACCCTGGGTCATGGAGGGTGGGTCAAGGGCAGGGCACTTTAATTTCTAGGGTCAGATCCCACAGCCAGGGATCCTGCCCTTTTCCCTTGCCCTTGGGTGGCCAACTCCTACTCATAGGCCAGAACTGTTTAAATGCCTCCTCCTCCAGGAAGCCTTCACTAACTTCTGCCCACACCAGGGGAGGTTGCTCCTGAAATCTCCAGATCCCCATGTGACAGCAAGGGGCTGAATCTCATCACACCCTCCCCCACCACTGTCTCCTCTGCTGGGCTTCCAACCCATGAGGGCAGGCTCAGCCTGTCTTGCTCCTGGCCTTCTCCCCAGTCCAGTGCCTGGCACAGAGCAGGTACTCCATAAATACCTGCGCTAAGAGAGAGAAGAAAGGGTGTGCGTTCTAGGGAGGGAAGTATCACAGTGCCCAGGACAGATGCAGCAGCGTGAATTTCTGTTTGTGCCTCATCCCGGGAATGCAGAGGCCACCTTGGTTGTTGGGGACAAAGCCCGGTGCTGGGCAAGGGGCCAGCAGCCATCCCTTGCTGCCAGATCCCTGCTGACCTAGCCCTCTGGCCTCTCTTCCAGTGCCCCAGGGTCAACGGCGTCAAGGCACACACTAACAAGCGCAACCGAAGGCAGGTGGTCCTGGACCTGCAGATATGGTGAGCCCTCTTGCCTGTGTGGGCCGGGTGTAGGGCACAGGGGAACCCTGTGTGAGAACAGTCAGTTTGAGGACAGAGTAGCATAGTTACACTCGAATTTGGGGTGTGAAAGTGCCTCACAACAGACATACCTATACCACCTTGGGCTGGAGCAGGGCAGACTATCAGGAGTAATGGATGGTCCCAGGGAAGCCACAGCTGTTTGACCATCAGCCCAGGCCCAGCTCCTCCCATAAGACTAGGCACCAGGCATGCTCCGGGTGCCAAGGCCCAGACAGCAGAACTTTCTTGGAAGTCAGGGCTAGTCACCTGGAGGGTCAGACCAGCTGCCTTAAAGACGATGTAGAAAGAGGGAGCAAGTATGGCAAGAAGATATGGGGACTTGTGGTAAAGCCCAGGGAGCTCTGAGCACAGGCTGTGAGAAATCTGTGGGAGAACTGGAGTCGTGGCACCTCAGGAAAACAAGGATGCAAAGACACATGAGTGACTAGTTCAGCGGGTTGGGCAAAGGAGTCTCTTTGGAATGATGTTTGTAGCAGGCTTGAGTCTGAGAGAAGGGACATTCAATCCAGGAAGTCTTCCTGGAGGTGGTGAGATCTGAACTGCTTTAAAGGACCAAGGATCAACTCCTAAAGTTCTAGATTGTTGCCATTCCTCTCCAGTGCCTCATTTCTTGTCCTTAGCCCAGAGGCTGGCACCGAGAGCATATTGGGAAGACAAGAGTCAACTCTGGGAACACCCATCCCCATTTGAGGGCTGGTCTCAAGTGTGTTGGGATGATGTTGGCTGTTGGTCACTCTTGGCTCCAAAGCTCTGCCACAGGATCCTTGCATGAATAGTTGAGGCACATCAGGGTCATCTGGCACTCAGTTAGCTTCTCAGTCAGCTCAGACAGGTTCCCCCCCCAACCCCTGCTCTTCAGAGGGTACTCAGCATTTCTGTGATACCCAGTTTCTCTGCCTGTCCTGCAGATATTTAAAGCCTCCCCACTCTCTATCCCCTTAGAGGACCCTTTGACAGAGTCCTATGATCCTTACCCTCCAAGGCGCCCATCTGGGCTCCCTGTGCCCATTACTTGGTAAGTGCTGCCAGCTAGACTCAGGTTCCTGTGTCCTTGGGGAAGAGACCTGAACACGGACGGGGCAGGCACACAGCAGTAGCGGAGGACTGGGTAGTATGTTCATCGAGAGCCCCCCCTTCACATCTTCGGGGTGTCATGGGGCAAAGTGGTGACCACAGCCACCGCCCTTGTGGGCGGAGGTAGGGAGGATATTCATGAGGCACCTGGGTGAAAGGACCGGTGCAGCTGCCTCCCAGGATCTGGGCTCACGTCGGTATTTTTGCAGAGCTGAGAAAGGCTAAGGCTTTTAGGGAGGCCATATCCAGGTGACACGGGGCTCAGGCTTGGTGGCTGGCTGCCTGGACTTGGGCTGTGTGGTGCTGGGCAAGCTTCCTGATCTCTCTGAGTGGTGTACCTGCCCTTCGTCCCTCCCCACTTTCAGCTACATCGGGGACTGTGAGATCAGTGCAGAGCTGCAGAAGATACAGGCTGGTGTGAACGGGATCCAGGTACGTGGAGCCTGGTGGGACTGCCCACCCCCCATTCCTGCCCCTGGGGCGGGAGGCTGGGCAGGGGGAAGTGGGCTCATGCTGGAGCAGGCTGCAGAAAAGGTGCAGGCACCAAATACAGCCTGACGATGATCAAGGGACTCCAGGCCTGAGGTCGCCTGGCCGTGAAGAGGTGTCTAGGCCTTATTAACCTGCTGCTTGGCCCCATGGCCCCACACCTGCCTCTGTACAGTCCCCCCAGGGCGACATCAGCTGCCCAGGGAAGGGAAAGGTTCTGTTCATGGAGTGATGCAGAACCAGTGCTTAGAAATGAGGCGGTTGGAGGAGGAGGTGGAGATCTCTTGTGGTAGAGGAGTAATACGGGAGCCGGGTCCCCGCTGGCTGGGCTGGCCTGAAACGTGGGCAAGAGGTAAAGTAAATTGCCCTCCGCACCCGTGGAAGGCAGTGGTGGCTAGCTCGGGGCCCCTGGTAGCCGGCAGAGGCATGACAGCTGTGTGCAGATTTCCGTTTCCCAAGTGTGGTCCCTATTGGAACAGCAGGTGGCCCTGACGTTTGGGGGTGGCCTCGGCAGAGCGCAGCAGGTACAGGGGGGAGGGGGGCTGAGGTCCCACACCGGCCCCCTGTGCCCACCCAGTTGCAGGGCACGCTGCGGATCATCCTGGAGCCCCTCCTGGTGGACAAGCCCTTCGTGGGAGCCGTGACCGTGTTCTTCCTTCAGAAGCCAGTAAGTCCCAGGGACGGACGCGGGCCTGCGGTTCCCTGTGAGAAAGCACTCGCCTGCTGGGCCCCAGGAGCCGGTCTGAGTCCCAGAATGGAACTGCCGAAGGCCGGCGAGACTGGCTGCTCCAACTGCTCGTCTCATGTCATCTAAGGCAGCCTGAGGTGCTCGGCTCTGCTCTCCCTGAGACCAGGAAACATTCGGGAGAGTGGCTTGCCGAGGTCACACAGGGGGACCGAGGTGGAGACGGTGTAACCCAGACCTCTCAGTCCAGGCCGGCCTGTGGCCCTGTGCCCTGCTCTCCCGTGTGGTCCTGGCAGGAGAGCAGCGGACCTCACGGCCCCAGCCACCCAAGCCGAGGCCTAGGCAAGACTGAGAGGTGCCCTCACCTGCCTGACGCCCCTGCAGAGGTCCCACCACCACCAGCAGGCTGGGTTCCCCGGGCTGGCAGGTGTGAGGCGCTTGGCAGAGGGACCCAGCCCTGGGCTTCTGGCTTCTCCCAGCCTAACAGCCTTCCTCTGCCCCTGCAGCACCTGCAGATCAACTGGACAGGCCTGACCAACCTGCTGGATGCTCCAGGAATCAAGTGAGTGCACTGCAAGAGCTGCCAGGCCGATCCCAAGAGTGAGGCCCTCCAGAGACGGGCATCCGGTGACTGGAGCTGCACCTCGGCTGCGCCCTCCCTCCCGGTTCCTGTGTGAGGAGCGGGGTGGCACCAAGCTGTCCCTGCTCTGGGGGGGGAATGTGTTGGTGTGTTCGGAGTGGGACCAGGAGGCTAACAGTGTTGCTCGGCCTCTGTGGGCAGGCACTGCACCTAGAAAACACGCACACACGCACACACACGCACGCTCAAACGCACGGGCACACACTGGCCACAGGAGATGTCCTGGGGGAGGCTGTGTGGGCTAATGAGAGAGCGCAGGCTCTCTGGCTCTGTTGTTCAGCAACTGTGTGACTTCTCTGGGCTCTTCCTCAGTGAAAGGGGAGCCCGGTTCTTCTACGTCCCTTCCTGGGACTGGCTGTGGCAGGGCCGCACTCAGAGCCTCAGGCCCCCTGGGAGGAGTAGGGGAGGGCTCCAGGCCCACTTGGACACGTGTCCCCAGGCGTCAGGGACGTTTGGACTGGCGAGGGCAAGCACCAGCAGGCTCCCCGGGCTCAGGCAGCTCCCTCGCCTGTGGGGAGGACCACTGGCTCACTCCCTGGGGACGATCCCACTGCTCCCGGCCCCCTGGATGCAGAGAATCCAGTGGCGCATTGTTTCATTCAACAGATATTTCCTGAGCACCCGCTCTGTGTGCCAGGCCTGTTCCAGGCACTGTCCCTGCTCCTCTGCTGGGGAGAGGGAGTCAGGCAGTGAGCAGAGAACTCTGATGGGATGTCAGCCAGTAGAAGAGCTACGGGAGCAAACACTTAGCTAGCACTTACTGTGCGCCAGGTGCTGTTCTCTGAGATGAGGAAACAGGTCCACAGAGGTGATCGACTTACCCAAGGTCACCCAGCTCATGGGTAGTGGAACCGAGATTTGCACACAGGCTCCAGGCCATCCCTTAGCTACCACGCTGGGATGCCTCAGAGAACAGAGCGGGATTGAGAGGGTGGTGGTCAGGGGCTGTCAAAATGTAAACCCCACATCTTCCCCCACCCCCACCAGCCAGGCAGGCTGGGGACAGGGATGTTCCCTGTTGGGCAGGGCCCACCCCACCACGCTCTGCTCCTGGTTTGAGCTCTGGGGATGACGGGTGGAGGGGTGGGCGGCCTTTACAGCTGGTCATGCCCACTGTCCCCAGCGAGGTGTCAGACAGCCTGCTGGAGGACCTCATCGCCGCCCACCTGGTACTGCCCAACCGCGTGACTGTGCCTGTGAAGAAGGGGCTGGATGTGACCAACCTGCTCTTTCCTCTGCCCTGCGTGAGTACCTGCACTGGCCACAGAGCACTGGGCCCAGAGCTGAGGGACCCTCAGGCTGGAGGTGGGAACGCATTCTCAGTACGTAAGCCTGGTCTCTGCCCGGTGAGAGCACGGCATCTTCGTTTGATTGGGCAAGGACCGAGCGTTGGAAGACTGACTGACTTGCCCAAAGCCACCCATCTAGGGAGGGGCGGAACCCAGGTGGCATTCCTTCCTGGATGCTGGTCCCCCCTCACCACCCCCCACCTGTGCAGCCTGCGTTGGGGGCTATGGGCAGTCACCCCTGCCCCCAGGAAACTCTAGGAGATTCCCGTCTTCCCTTCAGGGACACGAGACTCCCCCGACTCCATTATTTGGTGGTGGAAAGAATCCTTGGGGTACACTGGGAAGAACATTCAGTTGAGCCAGGACGTGGGCCTTGCTGTGTGCTCAGTCCCACTGCCCCTGCCCCCCACATCCTGGGCCTTGCTTGGGAGGCCCCTGAGGACAGCCACATGGCCTCCCTACAGAAGGTGCCCTTCAGGGCTGCGAGGCGGGGCTCGGGAGGGGGGTGCGTGCCCATTTCTCCACCAGCACCAGGTAAGAGGCATCGCTTGCTCAGGCTGCACCGGGGTGAGGCCCGGGGCGAGCAGGGCGGCAGTGCATATGTCCCCTCAGCCTCCCCACGCTGAATTTGGCCATCTCAGAATGACAAACAACCCCATCACCTGCGCCTCTGTTACTGAGAACAATCTGTCCTCAGGGGATATCCCCCTCGAGAGGTCCTGGAAAGTTGCTACCATTTAAACTCACTTGGAATAGTGCTTTCTGCGTGTTTGCGACAACTGGCCATGAACATTTACATTGGTTTCATTCCATTTTCTATTTTTAGGGCTGAATTTTTACCGTAACTTCCTTTTACAGTCATGTAAGATATTTGCAAGCTTCCGAAGTCCAATATAAAAAACGGATTCTATCTTAAGGGGTCTGGTTTCGATCCTTTCTTCCCTGCACCTGACCTCCACCATCCCCCTTAAGTAATGGTTTATCCTTCCACTGTTCATTGCTGGTTTTCTAAAATGAGCAGCTGCAGATATATTGCAGATATGGTTGTGTGTGCATATCTGATGATGGTCATATTCCCCTTCTTTGACGGATGGCAGCAACCTAGTTTTCTCCACCTTGCTTTTATCACTCCGTATGTCATGGGCACCGCTCCGTGACAGGGTAGACAGGGCCCTAACTCTTTCCTGCTTACGGCGGCCCAGTACTCCACGGTGTGTGTGTGCAGGGGGTTATTGAATGGGCTGTGTTGATCTCTTGCTATTACAAATAGCACTGTCACGAATAGCCTTGGACGTGTCTTTTTTGAGTTTTGGCAGTATACTTTTAGGGCTAGACGTGGGATTGCTGGGTCAAAGGGTAAATGCCTGTGTATCTGTCGCTGTTTTTTTATTTTAATTCCAATACAGGTAACATACAGTGTTGTGTTAGTTTCAGGTGTACAATATAGTGACCCAGCAGTTCTATACGGTACTCAGTGCTCATCCTAAGCGTACATGTATCTACTGATACTTAAAAACACGGTTCTAGGCAGGAGGCCTCCTGGCCCCATGAAGTGTACTTCCTAATTCTTGCGTTCCATTCTGTCTGAGGACAAAGCCCAGAGTGTGGGGCCTTTATGAGCACACTGCCAGCCGCACGCAGTGCCCACGGGGGTGTGTACACCTGGGCCTCAGGAGGAAATGACTAGAACTTTGTTCCCCTCTAGAGAGGGGGAATCCAGGAGGCAGCCTCCTCCGATGGTGGTCGTCAGCACAGGAGGAAATAGCTGCGGCTGAACAAGCCATTCACATGGCAGGTTGAAGGCCAGGAATGCGGGCAGGGCATGGTGATGAGTGGACAGAGCCCTGGGCCCTGCCATCACTTGCTGCGTGGCTTTGGCAAGGAAACTGCCATACCTGGCTTGTCTCCCATCTAGACAACAGAGACACTGAGACGGGGCTGGGATGATGTCTGATGGCTTTGGCCCTGATGTTGTGGGCCTTGGGGGCGGGCACAGCCCAGAAAGCAGCTGTGAGCCCTGGGCTGGGGCATTTTCCAGGGAGTGATCAGAGTCCACTTGCTGGAAGCAGAGAAGCTGGCTCAGAAGGACAACTTCCTGGGGATCCGAGGCAAGTCAGACCCCTACGCCAAGGTGAGCATTGGCCTACAGCATTTCCGGAGCAGAACCATCTACAAGAACCTGAACCCCACCTGGAATGAGGTATTTGAGGTGAGGGTCTCCTCGGCTACTTTTGATGCCCTCCGGGCTCCACACTGGGTCACGCTGGGTACAAACAAGGGAGGGCCTCACACACCCATGTGGCAACACCGGGCCGGAGGAGTGGCCTTGGGGACACGCAGGGGGGCCTGCATCACTCCTCCTTCCCACATCCATCAGGCTTCAGAGGTGGGCTGCCGTGGCCCTGCTGGAGGAACAGCCCATAAGTGAATTCCCACCTCCTTTCCCCATTACGGTCAGATTTGTTGGAATTTTTCAAATCAAAGTAAAAGAGAGAACCTGAGTCAGTTCTGCCCCAATCCTCCCAGCCTCCCCTGCTGCCAGAGCCTCACACCAGGAGCTTAAAGTTCTTAAATTCACCCACAATCCCTACTACCTGAAGGTAGCACCCACAGCCTATGAAGTGCTCCAGAAGCTGCCAGCCCCATGCAGAACACACAGCAGCCGTTGTCCCCTGAGCACCGACCCCCGTCCTCCCCATCCCGCGGGGGAGGACATCACTCCCTTCTTTCAGGTGGGGTTCTCCAGAGGCGTTGAAGGCAGGAAACTGCCCAGGGCTCTGAGCTGGCAGGTGGTGGGGCTGGACTTGGGCTCTCCCTGGGTCATGCTTGAGGTCGGCTTCATCAGCTGTTGAGGCCTGCAGATCAAGTATCCCGTCTTTTGTTCCAGTTTATAGTGTACGAAGTCCCTGGGCAGGACCTGGAGGTGGACCTGTATGACGAAGATCCCGACAGGGACGACTTCCTGGGCAGGTGAGGAGGAGGGCTGAGCTGGGCACAGGGGCACTGGGCCAGGCCTCCGGCCACAGCACCCTCGCCTCCAGCACGCAGTCACCTGACACAGACTGCATTAGGCAGCCTGCTCTGTCATTCCACGTTCCTGCTACTAACCTCCTTCCTAGGTGTCTCCTGAGGGCCCGGCCCTGAGCTGAGCTACGGGGATGCAGAGGGCCCCAAGGTTTGTGTCCCATGGGCTCTGCGTCCTGCAGTCCTGGTGCAGTAGCTAGACTCTGTTCAGAGCAGGTGCAGGGGCGGGGCCGGCATGGATGGTCAGGTTCCCAGTGCCAAGGAGTCCTGGCCTATCGCTCTGGGGCAGAACCCAAACTCAGGGCTGTGGGGGGACTGAGATGGTGGGGCTGGGGCTGGCCATCAAAACTTCAGACTTAAATGTCTTTTGGCCCAGCAGCCCCACTTCCAGGAATCTCCCATAAAGTCAGAGCATTATATGTGGGGTGCTCTGCAATGAGCAGAACTGTGGTGGCTGGAAACACAAATGTCCAGCCTCAGAGGATATTGGTTGAGTGTTTGAATAGATTTGCCATTGCCAAACTACAGAATATTCTGCAGCTTTTAAAAACGACGAGCAGGGTCTGTCTGTGTTGAGCTGGAAGACTTGGTTGGAGGGGTGGGGAGGGGGGAAGGGGCGGGAGCCGGGTGTGGCCTGTGCGGTTTCATGTCTCCAGGGAGGACCCCTGGAGTATGTTTGTGTGAGCACAGAGAGGGGCACAGGAGACACACAGCAGACTGTTCACACCGCTCGCCTCAGGGGGCCTGGGATGAGGAGGCAGAAAAGAGAGTTTCACCCAAATCTTTCTTGCTCCTGTATTGTTTAGCTGGTTTCCACGAGCATGTAATTTTAAAAGCAACAAAACAAAGTGGGAGGGGTGCCATCTGCCACCCTAAGAAACAGCTCCCCACCAGATGTTCTTTTCCTTCTCTTCTTAACGGAAAAAGCTGCAGTTTTTGTGTTGTTGCAGATGAGAAGTGTGGCTTGTAGTTCATGCAGCATATTACTGATTTCCAGCGTGTGCTGAGCTCAAGCACATTTCTAACAGTCACCCAGACTTAATCTCCACCCCCCTTCTCCTCTGGCTATCAGGGTCTTGTGTTTGGGCTGCAGTCAGGTTAGGTCTCCATCACCTCCTGTCACACACATGCCAACCAGACTTATCCCCTGGAGGGCACCTGGGGCAGTGTTGGAAATGGATGGGCCCTGGGGGTCGTTAATGATGACTGTGGGAGGTGGTGCCTCGGGTGTTTAGAGGACACAGGACCGGGAAGCTAAACCCATGCAACGCATGGGCAGTTTTTCACAAAGAAGAATCATCCTGTTCAAAATGCCCATAGTACCGTCACTGGGGAATCCAGAGCCAGTGTGCCCAGCAGCCCCTGCTCATGTTCTCCTCTGGGGATTGGAGCCACCTGCTGACTGGCCTTCATTTGCTTGAGCGGCAAGCGCTTTACCACTGGTGCCTTGAGATGAATAAGATCCCATCTTTTTTTTTCCTCAAAGATTATAAACCATTTTTTTACATTACGTATTTTGAGAGAGAGCAAGAGAAGGGGGGGGGGTGCAGAGAGAGGGAGAGAGAAAATCCCAAGCAGGCTCCATGCTGTCTGCTGTGCCTGACGTGGGGCTCGAGCTCAGAAACCAAACCCTGAGATCATGACCTGAGCCAAAATCAAGAGTTGGACACTCAACCGAGCCACCCAGGCACCCCTAAGGTCCCCTGTCTTGAGGGCCGCCCTCGGATATGCTGCTTCCTGCCTGCTTGGAGCTAAGCCGACTCCCTGTGTGTTCCAGCCTGCAGATCTGCCTTGGGGATGTCATGACGAACAGAGTGGTGGATGAGGTAGAGTCGAGCCTGCAACCCCCCATCCCCCATGGACATTCTTGTTTCCATCTCAAAGTGTAGTGCTCTGGCCTTCTATAACCACCTCTCCCATTCCCTCGAGCCCAGAGCCCACACCGCCCGGCTGGGCCATCTTTGCCCTAAAGCCCCTATTAGGGCTCCACCAGGTCCCAGAATTGAACTGCTTGAAGAGGGTCGGTAGCATCTCAGTGGGCCTTTCCTGGAGCCGTCCTCCCTCCTCACCCTCCTCCCTCCTCCCCCTCCTCCCCCTCCTCCTGCAGTGGTTTGTCCTGAACGACACAACCAGCGGGCGGCTGCACCTGCAGCTGGAGTGGCTTTCACTGATCGCCAGCCCGGAAGCTCTGACCCAGGTAAGGGTGGGGTGTCAGCGTTCCCTACCAGAAAGGTGTGCGGAGGCTGGCCGCCAGTCCCTGTATGAGCTTTGTGGAAGGGGGCGAGATGAAGCCCCCAGATCTTGCTCACAGAATCATCCAGCCAGCCCCACCTTCGGCAGAACCTGTCCCTCGGCCTCAGCTCCACACCGGGCAGCTCCTTATCTCTCAGCAGTCTCGAGCAGCTCAGCCATCTTCGGGGAAGATGGGATCCTTAAAAGCTCTGTCAGTGCTGGTCAGCCCAGTTCCTGAGGAAGTCCACCCCTGTGTCCGACTTGAATCTGACATGCTGCAGTTGTAGATTCAGTCTCAACAAAAAGCTAGGTTGTGGGCAATCGTAGGGCTTGTCTGGAGTTCAAGGTCTGGCTAGCTAGCTTCCTTCTGCCGTGAATAGGCTTCTCCAAAACCAGTCTGTGTCTCCTAATGCTTCAGCACCCAGTGAGTGAGAGTCTGTGTGTGCTTGTAGGACCATAGTGGCCTTTCAACTGCCATCCTCGTGGTTTTCTTGGAGAGTGCCTGCAACCTGCCGGTGAGTGGTGCCATGCCCAGTGTCACATACACCTTTGCCTTGTGCCCGTCTCTTGCAAATGTCCACGGGTCATTCATTTATCCTATTCTTGTGCTGCAGAGAAACCCCTTTGACTACCTGAATGGCGAATATCGAGCCAAAAAACTCCCTAGGTTTACCAAGGTAAGTGAAAGCCAGTCACGGCGCCTTTTCCTCAGAGTAACCACAGCCCTGTCTTATGGGAGACTGTCTGTGCACACACAGCCTAGGGATGACAAGAGTGCCATTCACCACGTCTGCCGTGTGCCAGGCGCTGGGCTTTGCAACCCACCCCCCACGTTCGTTATCCCGAGTCCCATGATGAGTGTGTCTCGTTTTGTTGCCATTTTACAAGTAGCACCCGAAACGTTAAGTACCTAGGTCACAAGGTAAAGGAAGAGCCAGAACTTGTCTGCCTCCATAGCTCGAGGGAACAAGAGCGTGTGCTCAACCAGGCCCAGCTCTGGGCCTCCTGTCTTTACCTTGGAGCCTCCCCTGGGGTTAGCCCTTTCCTAGAGCTCACAGTGATGGCAGCCCAGGGACCTGGGGGCACCAGGGTAGCCTTCTGTCAGAGGGAAGCAATTGGCTGGCCCCAGGTCCCACTGATGCTCCTGGGGGTTGGGAGGTGAGGCTGGTCGGGGTGGTGTCTCAGACCATTGGTACCACTTTCATTGTTGTCCATCTGTTCCCCACAGAATAAAGTGAGCAGAGACCCTTCTTCCTATGTCAAGCTCTCTGTAGGCAAGAAGACACAAACGAGCAAGGTGAGACAGTTCGGTGTGTAGCCATGGGACAGTGAGGGCCCCACCCCTTACAGGAGAGAAGCAAAAGGCAGGGGATTAGAGAACAGAACAGTGTTCGTAGGTGTCAGGACACGTTCTAGGCCCGGTGTCTTCAAAACAACCTCACAAAATAGTTGCACAGTTCAAGAACCTGAGGGTCAGAGATGGAGTGACTGACCCAAGGGCACATGCTAGAAAGCCATGGAAGTCCTGTTGGCCCCTCCCCTGGAAGTGAGTTCTAGTGCTGCTATGCTTTCAGCCCCACACAACTTCCAGTTTAGGGAAAGAGCCCACATCTCCATTGCCTGATGAATGGATAAAGATCTATCTATGTATATATACATGTACATGTACATATACATATATGCACACACACACTGGAATACTGGAGATCAAAAAGAATGAATTCTTGCCATTTGCAACAACATGGATGGAGCTAGAGTGCACTATGCTAAGTGAAAAAGGTCAGAGAAAGATAAATATCATATGATTTCACTCATATGTGAAATTTAAGAAACAAAACAGATGAACATAGGGAAAGGGAAGGAAAAATAAAATACAGAGAGGGACACAAACCCTAAGACACTCTTAAATACAGAGAACAAACCGAGGGCTGCTGGAGGGGTTGTGTGGTGGGGGGGGGGGGGGGGGGCTAAATGGGCGATGGGCATTAAGGAGGGCACTTGTTGGCATGAGCACTGGTGTCATACGTGAGTGATGAATCACTACTCCTGAAACCAATACTAGACTGTATGTTAAATAACTTGAATTTAAGTAAGTAAATTAAACCCCCAACCTTCCTGGGAAAGCTCTCCTTGCCTTTGAACCTGGCTGCCCCACCCTAAAGTCTCCCAGAAGCTGTGTGGGTGGGTCTGACCCCCAGGCAGTGCTGGTGAGTGGCCAGATGCGAGCAGAGGGTGCCTGCACCCTGCTCTGCCCATCCTGACCCTTCAGCGATCTTTCTCTCTTCCATCCCCAGACTTGTCCCCACACCAAGGACCCCGTGTGGAGCCAGGTGTTCTCCTTCTTTGTGTACGACGTGGCAGCCGAGGAGCTGCATCTGAAGGTTTGTGTGTCAGGTTCGGGTCTTGGAACAAGGCTAAGAGGTGTCTACGGCAGGAGGGGTGGGGAGCCTGAAGTGCACCTCAGGCAGGTGCTCCCAGTGGTGAAGTCAGCCTGTGTGTGTGGGAGAGGATGTGGGAGGCCCCGCATCCTCACGGGCTGGTGGGTGGGCAAAGAGGGCTGTGGAAGGGCGAACCCTCACGTCCCTTGGCTCTCTCCCTGCAAGTCTTTCCGGTTTTACATAGCACCCAGAGGGGCCTGTGTTGGAATCCTCCCTGGACGTCAATGATGATGTACTTCTTTAAAACAATAACTTAATCTTCAAAACTATCTGTGGAAAAGAGATACCTTCTTTATTTTACACGTGAGCAAATAGAGGCTCAAACAATGACTCGTCCAAGATTTCATGACCCAACAAATTTTGGGGGCTCTCAGCCTTGTCCGGATGTCTCCTCATGGAGCAGCTCAGCTCATCAGCCCTTAAAGCCCCTGTGGCCATGGGCATTTGGCCCCTGCCTCATACAGATCATAACTGCCTCCACCCTGACTGCAAACAGGGACCAGGCCTGGTCCCAGTCCCAGGTTTTCAGAACAGGGCCAGGGGCCAATAGAAGCACAGTGCTTACTTAGGCGAACTGAGACTCGGGAAAGGCGGTGGTGGGTCTGAGGCTGGGTTAGCCTGTTTTGCGACTGGCCCACTGCCCAGGTGCTGGATGATGACCAGGAGTGTGCTCTGGGAGTGCTGGAGTTCCCCCTGTGCCAGATTCTACCCTATACAGACCTCACCCTGGAGCAGCGCTTTCAGCTGGACCACTCAGGCCTGGACAGCCTCATCTCCATGAGGCTAGTGCTTCGGGTAAACATCCCTTCTTGTGCCCCAGGGTAGGTGAGGGGTGGAGCTCTGGCCGTGGAACAAGGTGGGCTATCCCAGCACTAAGTACCTGCTCTGTGCCGAGAAGAAGCTAGGAGATAGATTGCTGTTTTTCGTCAACTTTGGAATATGGTCAGCCATTATCCCTCAGATATTGCCTCTCCCATTCTTTTAATCCTTCCTTCTAGAATTCTTACACTGGACCACCACCTCCTCCATGTCCCGACCTGACCTCACTGTCATATTTTCTGTTTCTTTATCTCCTGGTGCTACATTCTAAATTTCCTCAGATCTCTGTCATCTTAGACCACTAATTGGCTGTTTTGTATTTCTGATTTTATCTTTTTTCATAGTATTTTATTATGATGTTTCTATTCCATCTTCAGTCATTTGAAAATACTTACGTTAGAATTCACAGGTACACGTTATATCTTAAGATCTTGAGTTAGATTTTGATGGTTGTTGTATCTGTTTTCTATGCTTGGTAACTTGGGTTGCAAACATATGTTCAGTGTTCTGGGACCTGGACTGAAGCTGCTTGCTTCCAGCGAGGTTCCGTTTTACTATAACCAAGCACCTCGGGAGCATTACAAACCTAGGGTCCATTCTTAGGTTATTTTTAAAATTTTAGGTTTCAAGATTCCACAGGTAAAAATAAGAATCAAAATTCATATAAGACAGTCCTGTAAGGTGCCATATTCTCAGGAAAGTCTTCAGTTCCCCCCACCAGAGTACAGGCTGAGACAGACATATTTCTTATCATTCTTTCCTGGGGGGGTGGAATGTTTATCCTAGACTACTTTTTTCCCCTAGAGATCGAACCTTCATGGTTCCCACTTCAACTCCCAGCCTCACATTGATCCGAGGCCTCTTCTCCTTACCCCTTGAATTTTCAAGGTTGATAAACCACCCTAGGAAAGCTTAGCCTTCGTTTTTCAGTAGCCCCAGGGGCTTTCCCTCCTTTCTTGTGAATTTGGCAATGCATTTAAAAGGATGTTTGTTTCATTTTATTAGACATTCCTAATGAGATTTTTCAGAATATTTTGACCACATTGCTAGAAATGGAAGTCCCTAGGAACAGTCTTGATGACTAACGGGGAAGAAACATAGTGGCTGAGGTTTGAAATTTTGGTGGTAGGAGCACAGGGGTATATGTGGACAGGAACTGTTCTAGGGAAAGCAGTGGTGAATAGGGTGACAGCTGGAAAGGACCCCATCCAGAAGGCAGTAGAGGACTGGAGGTGTAGATCTGGGAGTCCTCTGCGTAGAGGAACAGTGCATGTTGTAAGAGTGAGCTAGGTCTCCACCAGCCAGTTTGAGTGGGGGCAGGACTGAGTCTTCATGAAGACTCATGACTGAGGCAGGAATAAGGGAGAAAGAGAATATTTGGTTACAGGGACCCAGGGGCAAAGAGAGATTAAGGAAGATATGGTGTGGGGTTGTGGGGGTGGGAGGTAGAATCCAGAGGATTGGGCAGTCAGGAAGGAACCATTTCCCAGAGGTTAAGATGAGAGCAGAGGAGGAGAAGGTGGATAGGGGGGCCCAGCCCATAACCCTGTCATCTGCTTGCAGTTCCTGCGTGTGGAAGAACGAGAGATGGGGAGCCCATACACAGGACCTGAAGCCCTAAAGAAAGGTCCTCTGTTCGTTAAGAAGGTGGACACCAACCAGGACCCCAAAGCCCCATCCCAGGGAGGGGGCTCTGAAAATTTGCCATGCCCCCCAGACCCTGTTTCTGATACCAAGGAAGCCTCCAAGAGCACCATGACAACCACCAGTGCCACTACTGTTGCCACCGAGCCCACACCCCAAGAGACAGGCCCAGAGCCCAAAGGCAAGGACAGTGCCAAAGGGTTCTGTGAGCCCACGGGGAAGAAGAAGAGTGCGGCCACCATCTTCCTGACTGTCCCAGGCCCACACTCTCCAGGGCCCATCAAGTCACCCAGACCCATGAAATGCCCTGTCTCCCCATTTGCGTGGCCGCCCAAGAGGCTGGCTCCCAGCATGTCCTCGCTGAACTCCCTGGCCTCCTCCTGCTTTGACCTGACAGATATCAGCCTCAACACTGAGTATGCACCTCTCTGCTTAATCTATTCTAAAATGACATGCATGAAAAATCCATCCCTGGATAGAAGAGTAGACACAAACTTACTTTGCTGTACAAGTTCTGGTCTTTCAGAGTGGCTTCGTGAGAGGCAGCATGGTATGCTAGAAACACAGGGGAAAGGGGGGAGAGAGAGAGCAAATGCATACCAACTGTAAAACAGGTGCTGGGCTCTAGTGAAAGTTCCTTACCACAGAAACATTTCCTGAATTCTCAAGTGTACGAGGATGATATGGAGAGCTTAGAATGTGGGATTTATATAGAGTGTTTACCATGGGCTTAGCATGTTATTTAATTCCATCTTCACGATAAGCCTACGAGATACAATTTACTATCATAAAAGTCGAATAACTTACCCAAGGTTTCACAGGAAATCATGGTATAGAAACAGATCCCACTCCAAGGTTCATATCCTTCCTACTGTAAAGTAGGATAGTGAATGGATAGAATGGACTTCAGACCAAAAAGAACCTGAGAGCTATTTTATTAACCCACAGGGCTCTATGTTCCTAAAGCAGGACATGCTTCTATCGTTGGGGTTGGGGGAGAGGCCAACACCACTAATGGCAAGGGACATGACAAGCCCTTTCTTTACAGAGGCGGGGATCTCCGGCAGCGGAGGCTGGGTGAGATTCGGCTCACTGTGCGCTATGTGTGTCTGCGGCGCTGCCTCAGTGTGCTCATCAGCGGCTGCAGGTAACGAGATGCTGGGGCCAGGAAGAGGCCTCTGGGAGCATCAGGTGAACAAAAGAGTGAAGGCGCTTGGAGCAATGGCAGTGGGGCGGGGGGGGGGGGGGCGGGGGCATGGCTGAGGTAGACAAGTAATACACGGGGAAGGAGGGAGGGCTGAAGGCTGCCTGCTGTGAATGACAAGTCCTCAATGATGCTGATGGGCTCCAGAGCCAAGGGCTTTGTTCAGACATAACCACTGCAAAACTGTCTGGGGTGACTTGGAGCCAGTACCTTCTCTCAAGTAGGAATCTCCTACTTCCTTTAGATGCAACATACTTGCTCTCCTCCCTACTTTAAAAAAAAACCAAACACACACACACACACATGCTTTTGAAATCGTGCGTCTGATGTTTTGTCCTTCAAATCTGCAGCCTGTTGCTGTTTGGTCATCTAGACGACAGGGAATTTTTGTCCTCAAAGCCATCTAGAGCTCCATGGCTAGTATAGCTTTCTCCAAATGAGTCTTTGCAGTATTTTAAAACTTTCTTTAATGTCTTTGAAACCAAATCAGAAACCTGACACCCTGCACCAGCAGTGGAGCTGATCCCTATGTCCGTGTGTACTTGCTACCAGAAAGGAGGTGGGCAAGTCGTAAGAAAACCTCAGTGAAAAGGAAGACCCTGGAACCTCTGTTCGATGAGACGTAAGTGGACCAAGCTGCCCTGCCTAGAGTGTTGTCTTATGTCTTCAAGTATTTGTTGAGGGCCTGTGGTGGGCCTGGCAAGCCAGCCACATGTGTGCCTTCACGAACTTTCTAGACATGACTGGGAGAAGAGGACTGCCAGGGCACTGAAGTAAAACAGCTACCATCTGTTCTTGCCCGTAGGGGCTAAAGTGTTCCTGATTATGAACTGTGCCATATTTTTTTTCTTTAAATGAAGCCTCTTTAGAAGTAAAAGGATATAAATATAGTCAAAGAGGAGTTCTTGGAATCTCTCTTAAAGTAGCAGTTAAAAATAAACATACCTTGAACCTAAGGACCTAACATTTCCTCCAAAGCTCCAAGCTCTTTGGCCTGTCTTCCCTTCTGCAACAAAGCATAGCTGTCAAGTGAAATAGATATGTTACCCTGACTTGTCCACCCATGTCCTTGGATACAAGACTGGTAGACAGATTCTCATCACATTTCTTGCTTTTGATGGTCCTGGTGTGGCAAGTCTTATGTGAAATATTCTTGACTTCAAGTTGATCTCAAGGTACACAAGTCAAAATCTCCTCATTGCTTCCTTCTGCATCAGGATCCTAACAAAAGACATTTCTAACCAGCCTAGGAAGGTAATATACCTGATAATTCTGATTCCCTCTCATTTTGGTTAATAATTACTCATTTTAAAAGAGTTGAACTAAGTGCTCTTTGGGCCATGTCTAAGAACTAGTATGTTCCTTTAAGAACTTCACTTGGGAGTTCAGTGGTACCAAGAAAGGATGTGGGGGAGAGAGAATCTAGTCATTATTTATTGAACACGTTATGCCAGGCACCATCTATATTCTAGAGCCACACAAGTCAGAGACTTTGTACTCAAAGACAGCTCTGACACAATTGTAAAAGGATTTCAAAATTGCCATGTAGGAACAGAGGAGGGAGAGGTTTGACATCTGACTTTTGTGACAAACCTGATCTGTTAGTAATTCTCTCTGAAAATATGATCCAGCAAGATATGGCTGGATTATCTGGAGGGCAGACTTAGCAGCCTCCACCCTAACAATACACCTAGAAGTAAGGAGTCCAGAGGCCTCTTGTGAGTACATGACCTATACTAAGACACGTTATAATTAAAATGTCAAAAGTTAAGGGGAGAATCTTGAAAGCAGCAAGACAAAAGTAACTTGTTATATATAAGGGAACCACCTTTAGACAGGGGATTTTTCAGCAGCAACTCTGCAGGCCAGAAGGGACTAACACGATACAAAGTGCTGAAAGAAAAACTAACCAAGAATACTCTACCTGGCAAAGTTGTCATTAAGAATTGGAGAGATGGGGGCGCCTGGGTGGCTCAATTGGTCAAGTGTCTGACTTCAGCTCAGGTCATAAGCTCACGGTTCTTAAGTTGGAGCCCCAAGTCAGGCTCTGCACCTGAAGCCTGCCTCAGATTGTGTGTTTCTCTATCTCACAAGAGTAAATAAACAAAGAAATAATTGGAAAGATAGAAGTTATTACCACTGAACTGGCCTTAAAAGAAATGTTAAAGGGACCCTGTAAACTGAAAAGAAACGGCGCTAATTAGTAACAAGGACACATAGAACAGTACAAATCTCACTGGTAAAGGTAAATATATAGTAAAGGTAGTGGATTAATCACTTATGAAGCTAGTATGAAGCTAGTACTTTTAATCACTTAAAAGTACGAAAAACAACTACCACAGTAACTAGTTAAGAGATAGATGTAAAATGTGGAGTGGGGGGAGTGGTCAAAATGTAGAGCTTTAGAGTGCTTTCAAACTTAAGATATTATCAACTTAAAGTAGACTGTTATATGTAAGCCTCAGGGTAACCACAAAGCAATAACCTATAGTACATACACACAACATAAAAATAACCTAAGTATACCACTAAAGAAAGTCATAGAACAGCCAGAAAAGAATTAACAAAATGACATTAAGTACTATTAATACGAACTACCAATGGTTACTTTATGAGTTGACTAATCTCTCCAATCAAAAGACACAGAGTGGCTGAAAGGATAAAAAACAAGACCCACCTATATGCTGCCTATAAGAGACTCACTTCAGATGCAGGCTAAGTGTAAGACTCCCTTCACACACAAACTGATAGTGAAGGGATGGAAAAAGATATTCTAAGCAAATGGAAACCAAAAGAAAACTGGGGTGGCTATACTTCTATCAGACAAAATGGACTTGAAAATAAAGACTGTAATAAGAGACAAAAGTGGGCATTACATAATGATACAGAGGTCACTTCAACAAGAGGATCTAAAATGTGTAAATACTTATGTACCTAACCTAGGAGTTAGGTACAACTCCTAGAGCAAATATATAGAGCAAATATTAACAGACCTAAAGGAAGAAACAGCAATATGGTAATAGTAGGGTACTTTAATACCCCACTTACCTCAATGGTAGATCATCCAGACAGAAAATCAATAAGGAATTATCAGCCTTAAATGACATGTTAGACCACATGGATTTAACAGACATATAGAGAATATTTCATCCAAAAGCAGAATATACTTTCTTTTCAAGTGCCCATGGGACTGTCTCCAAAATAGATAATATATAGGTCACAAAATAAGTCTTAATAAATTTTAGAAAACTGAAATTATATCAAACATCTTCTTTGACCACAGTAGTACAAGAAATCAAGTACAAGAAGTAAACTGGAAAATTCACAAGTATGTAAAGATTAAATACCATGCTGCTGAACAATCAGTAGGTCAAAGAAGAAATCAAAAGAGAAATCAAAAATATCTTCAGACAAATGAAAATACAACTTACCAAATTTGTGGAATGCAACAAAAGCAATTCTAAGAGGAAAGTTCACAGTGATAAATGCCTATATCAGTAAATAATAATCATCTCAAAAAAACAACCTAAGTTTACACCTCAAGGAACTGTGAAAAGAATGAAGAAAGCCCAAAGTTAGCAGAAGAAAGGAAAGATCAGAGCAGAAATAAGTGAAATGATAGAAATAGAAACTAAGACAATAGAAAAGATCAATGAAACCAAGAGCTGGTTCTTTGAAAAGATAATTTGACAAACCGTTGGCTAGATTCATCAAAAAAAGGAAACGCAAATTCAGAAATTAAAGATGAGACATTATAGCTGATACCACAGAAGTACAATGGATGAGACTAAAATTATATGCTAACAAATTTGACAACCTAGAAGAAAGGGGTAAATTCCTAGAAACATACAACCTAGACTGAATAATGAATGGAAAATCTGAACAGACTATTAATACAGAGACTGAATTAGAAACAAAAAACCTCCCAGGACCAGATGGCTTCACTAGTGAATTCTACCAAGCACTCAAGAATACAAATCCTTCTCAAACTCTTCCAAAAAAAAAAAAGAGAAGGTAACTCTTCCAAACTCATATTAAAGGCGAGCATTTACCCTGACACCAAAGCCGAACAAGGACATCACAAGAAAAAATTATAGACCAATATCCCTGATGAACACTGATGCAAAAATCTTCAACAAAATTTTAGCTGAATTCAGGGAGCCTGGGTGGCTCAGTCGGTTGAGTGTCTGACGCTCAGGCTCAGGTCATGATCTCATGGTTCATGAGTTTGAGCCCCATGTTGGGCTCTGTGCTGACAGCTCAGAGCCTGGACCCTGCCTTGGATACTGTCTCTCCCTCTCTCTCTGCCCCTCTCCCACTCACACTTGTCTCTCTCTCTGTCTCTCTCAAAAACATTTAAAAAAATTTTTTTAATAAAATAACATTCTCTCTTAAAAAAAAAAAAACTCTGAATGCCCCTCTCTCTCTCTCTGCCCCTCTCCCACTCACACTCTCTCTAACATTAAAAAAAATTTTTTTAATAACAAAGCTAACATTCTCTTAAATGTTTAATAAAAAAGATAACATTCTCTCTTAAAAAACAACGCTGAATTCAACATTAAAAAGATGGCACACCATGATCAAGTGGGAATCCCAGAATTCAAGGATGATTCAACATCCATCTGCAAATCAATCAATGTGAATCATCACATTAACAAAAATCATACGTTCATCTCAACAGATGCAGATAAAATGTGACAAAATTCAGGGTGCCTTGGTTGCTCAGTTGGTTAAGTGTTTAACTTGATTTCAGCTTGGGTCATGATCTCATGGTTTGTGAGTTTGGGCTCTGTGCTGACAGCATGTAGCCTGCTTGGGATTCTCTCTGCCCCTCCCTCACTTGCTCGCTCTCAAAATAAAAAACATTAAGGAAAAAAAAGTGACAAAACTCAACATCCACTAAAAATAAAAACTGTCAACAGAGTGGGTATAGAGGGAATGTAGCTCAACATAATAAAGGTCATAGATGACAAACCCACAACTAACATCATACTCAGCAGTGAGAAGCTGAAAGCTTTTTCTCTAAAGTCAGGAACAAGACAAGGACAGCCATTCTTGCCACTTTTTTAGTATTGGAAGTCCTAGTCAGAGCAATTAGGCAAGAAAAACAAAAGGTATCCAAATTGAAAAGGAAGAAGTAAAGTGTCACTATTTACAGATGACATAACATTATAGAAAACCCTAAAGACTCCACTAAAAAACCATTAGAACTAATCAACAAATTCAGTACATTTCTGGACACTAATAATGAATTACCAGAGAAATTAACAGTCCCATTTACAGCTGCATCAAAAAGAATAAAATACCTAGGAATAAATGTAACCAAAGAGGTAAAAGATCAGTGCATTGAAAAATCTAAGACATTAATGAAAAACACTGAACACAACACAAAGATAGTTCCTGCTCAAGGAATGGAAGAATTAATGTTACAATGTTCATACTACCCAAAGCAAACTACAGATTTAATGCAATCCCTTTCAAAATTCCAATGGCTTTTTTCACAGAAATAAAACAAATAATCCTAAAATTGGTATGGAGCCAGGAGAAACCAAAGCAATCTTAATAAAGAACAAAGCTGGAGGCATTATACTACTTTGATTTCAAACTCTATTACAAAGCTACGGTAATCAAACAGTATGGTATTGGCGTAAAAAACAGACACAAAGATTAATGGAACAAAATAGCTCAGAAACAAATCCACATCTAGATGGTTGACTAATTTATGACAATGTCAATTAATACAACTTATACAATGAAGAAAGGACTGTTTCTTCAATAAACAGTGTTGGGAAAACTGGGCAGCCACATGTAAATGAATGAAACTGGGCCACAATCTCACATCACATGCAAAAGTAAACTTAATATGGATTAAAGACTTAATGTAATGTAGGAGCTGAAACCATGAAACTCCTAGAAGAAAATATAGGCAATAAACTCCCTGACATTGGTCTTGGTTATCATTTTTTGCATTTGACACTAAAAGCAAAGGCAACAAAAACAAAATTAAGTGCAACTACATCAAACTGAAAAGTTTCTGCACAGCAAAGGAAATGGTCAACAAAACAAAGAGGCAACCTACTGAATGGGAGAAAATATTTACAAACCATTTATCTGATGAGGTGTTAATATTCAAAATATACAAAGAACTCATACAATAGCAAAAACCCCAAAAAGTCTGATTTAAAAATAGGCAGAGAACCTCAACATTTTTCCAAAGAAGATATACACATGGCCAAAAGATACAGAAAAAGGTGCTCAATATCATTAATCCTCAGAGAAATGCTAATCAAAACAATAATGAGATATCACCTTATACCTGTTAGAATGACTATTACCAAAAGTTGGCAAAGATGTGAAGAAAGGGGAACCCTTGTGCACTGTTGGTGGGAATGCAAACCGGTGCAGCCCCTGTGGAAAACAATATGGAGGTTCCTCAAAAAATTAAAAATAGAACTACCCTACAACCCAGCAATTCTACTTCTAGGTCTTTATCCAAAGAAAATGAAAATACTAATTCAAAAACATATGTACCCTCAAGTTCACTACAACACTGTTTACAATAGCCAAGACATGGAAGCAACCTAAGTGTCCAGTGGTGGATGAATGGATAAAGAAGATGTGTGTGTGTGTGTGTACACATACACACATACACACAAATATTCTGCTGTAAAAAAATAATGAAATCTTGCCATTTGTGAAAACATGGATGGACCATGAGGGTATTATGCTAAGTGAAATAAGACAAAGATTCTTATTGAATGATCTCACTTACATGTGGAATCTAAAACAAAACAAAACAACCATAAAAGATACCAAAAAAACCAAAAACTGCCAAGCTCGTTGATATAGAGATTGGTGGTAGGTGGCAGGGGGTGGTAGGGTGGAGATGGGTGAAGGGGGTCAAAAGGAACAAATTTCCACTTATAAATGAAGTCATGGGGATATTATGTACAGCATGGTGACCATATTTAATAATACTATATTATATTTTAGTAGCTAGGAGAATGGATCTTTAAAGTTCTCACCATGAGAAAACAGATTTTATAACTATGTGTAGTGATGGATGTTGACTTGTGATCATTTTGCAACATATACACATATAAAATGTTATACACGTGAAATTAATGTTACTTTACCTCAAAAAAAAATAAAAAACAAAAAATATCTACAAGAAGTCCAGTGGCCTCTTGTGAGTACATGACAAAGCTTATACACAAAGGTTCCTCTGCCTTGCTCCACAGACAGAAGAAAGGCAGGCCACTATTTTTTGTGAAACTCCAAGAGACCTAAGTATTTAGCATCCTAGTCCTTAGCTGGTCAGAAGAAACTGAGATAGGGTTGAGGTGGGCCTATGAAGAGGCACCGTTGAGAGAGAGAGAGAGAAGGGGCAGGTAAAGAGAGGGCAAGCTCAGAGAAAGTTCGAAGCAAACCCCAAAGCGTAGTAGTCTGAGGCACTTCCCAGAGAGGATGCTTCCAGGGCTTTTGATTAGCGCACGACAGTGATTATCTGTCATAATGATGCACTGAATATCTGCTACGAATCAACACTGTTCTGGATGCTCCCCTCAATA
This sequence comes from Lynx canadensis, assembly GCF_007474595.2. NCBI lineage: Eukaryota > Metazoa > Chordata > Mammalia > Carnivora > Felidae > Lynx > Lynx canadensis. The sequence goes on from NC_044311.2 coordinate 34,077,024, forward strand.
GTCTTCGGTTTTAAAAGTAGGAAAATAGATCAAACAAAAATGATTAAAATATGTAAATCTCACTTTGACTTTTTGCTTCTTTAAGATTTGAATTTTTTGTTCCCATGGAAGAAGTAAAGAAGAGGTCACTAGATGTCGCAGTGAAAAACAGTAGGCCACTTGGCTCACACAGAAGGAAGGAACTAGGAAAAGTAAGTACAAGAGGGACTCCTGATACTCTGTTCCCCACAGCGTCCCCCTACCCCCACCCCCACCCCCACCCCCGGCACTCTAACTGTTCATTGGTGGAACACCCTTGCAGAAATTCTGATTGGATCATCTGGTTATTAGACCTGGGTTCAAGGAGGGGAGAGCCTCATTAGAAGGTTATTTTTATTTTGTGTGTGTTTATGTGTGTGTGTGTAATGTTTCTGAAAGTATTAGATGTGTAAATATGATCAACGCTTTTAACAAGCTGGAGAATCTATCTAAATTCATCATTGCACAAGTATCTGAACATGTATTAAGTATTGTTTTGATAAATACAGCATCCTGTGAAGGCTTGGGTCTCATTACGTCAAGATTTTTGCGGAGATGAAAAAAATAAAAATAAAAAATAAATAAAAAAAAATAAAAAAAAAAGATTTTTGCGGAGATGAGATTTTACTTAAAGTAGAAGTACAGGGGCACTTGTACCCCAATGTTCATAGCAGCACTCTCAACAATAGCCAAATTATGGAAAGAGCCTAAATGTCCATCAACTGATGAATGGATAAAGAAATTGTGGTATATATACACAATGGAGTACTATGTGGCAATGAGAAAAAATGAAATATGGCCCTTTGTAGCAACGTGGATGGAACTGGAGAGTGTAATGCTAAGTGAAATAAGCCATACAGAGAAAGACAGATACCATATGGTTTCACTCTTATGTGGATCCTGAGAAACTTAACAGGAACCCATGGGGGAGGGGAAGGAAAAAAAATAAAAAAGAGGTTAGAGTGGGAGAGAGCCAAAGCATAAGAGACTGTTAAAAACTGAGAACAAACTGAGGGTTGATGGGGGGTGGGAGGGAGGGGAGGGTGGGTGATGGGTATTAAGGAGGGCACCTTTTGGGATGAGCACTGGGTGTTGTATGGAAACCAATTTGTCAATAAATTTCATAAAAAAAAAATAATAAATAAATAAATAAATAAAGTAGAAGTACAGTAAATATAATCTTCAGGAAGATGCCAAGGAGACACAAAAAAGAAGGATGTTTGTTAATACTTTGCAGTTGTATTTCAATAAACATCTTCTTTTTTTTTCAACGTTTTTTTTTTTTTTTATTTACTTTTGGGACAGAGAGAGACAGAGCATGAACGGGGGAGGGGCAGAGAGAGAGAGAGACACAGAATCGGAAACAGGCTCCAGGCTCTGAGCCATCAGCCCAGAGCCTGACGCGGGGCTCGAACTCACAGACCGCGAGATCGTGACCTGGCTGAAGTCGGACGCTTAACCGACTGCGCCACCCAGGCGCCCCAATAAACATCTTCTTATAATCATGTTTTGAAAAGCCCACTTCTATGATGGAGGTAATATCCTCACTTTTACAGTTGAGGCAACTATGGTGTCTTGCTTAAAATTATGATCAGTTCATGAGTAAAGGCAAGTTGTTCTCCCGTTCAGTAACATTGATAAATAAATAAAACTTTGAAAAAAGAATTTAAGAGAGAGAGAATCCCAGGTAGGCTCCACACTGCCAGCATGGAGCCCAATGCAGGGCCTGAACTCACAAACTGCAAGATCATGACCTGACCCCAAATCTAGAGTCCGATGCTTAACTGACTGAGCCACCCAGGTGCCCCATGTAAATTCTGAGGTTTAACTCCAAAGAGCAGTTGACCTCTTCTCAGGACACTGAGGCCATTGTCAGAACCTCTCCAGAAGGACAGTACAATGTTGAGAGCCAAAGGAAAAAGAGCCCCTGCTCAAAACTGAAGCCCAAGGAAGCCCTTTTTATGATCAATTCCGTTTGTGCCAATAGGTTTCCACTCGATGCAATTTTTGGAAGGAAACTGATTACTTGTGTTTGTTTAGGTACTGATCGACTTATCAAAAGAGGATCTGATTATGGGCTTCTCACATTGGTAAGTGAGCCCTTTCATCTTATCACATTAATCTGGTACTCAAGACACCGTCTCAGACAGTTGTGCATATTCTCTCCAAAGTTCTTCCCTTTTCAGGACATGTCAGCTTCTTTGCTTATCAAGGAGAGAGACAGATTAGACTTGTACTTCAGGCTTTCCCTGCTTGCAGATCTCACTTGCCCAACAGACCTCTCGCCTTAACCCTGCCTGGTCTCCTTACAGAGAGACGGGTTCTGCTGTCCCACAGGGGCCCAGGCAGGCTAGACAAGGCTGCCTTTCTGCCACTGCCCACCACAGCATGCTCTCATACTAATGCAAGTCCAACCTGACTGTCTTACAGGTATGAGCTGACTCCAGATGGACAGCCCCGAAGTTGATGAGCACCCTTACCAGCTTTATATTAAAATGTGTACATATGTATATTTTGTAATTTAAATCAGAACAGCCATTTGAAAATATATACATACATTTTCGTGTGAAATTTAAGTGCATGACTGGATAATACTAGGAAGAGGTCAACATATGCAAAAGCAAGAACTACTCTCTCAGTTGGATTTAATTGTTCAAATCCAAAAAGAAATGAGGTATTCGTGCCTAATAAATTATTAGGAATCTCAGTGGTGATTTTTTTTGTGTGTGGGTAATTACATACAACTTGGGACTTGTCAAAAGGGTCCTGTCTCAGGCATAGGGGGAAAAGGAGGTCTGTTCCTGGAGCAGCTACCAATATTCCTGGGAAGCGACTGACTGAAGAGGCTTCTTTATAGGAATAAAAAGGGACCCACACCAAAAGTGCCAAAAGCCAACACTACCTGTGCCCTTCTGACTGCCACCTCTGGTACTGTGCTGCCTGGAAATTTGTCCCTGTATCTACTTTAGAACTGAAATGTACTTTTCCGATGACCACAATGTTATAGTGGTATACCTAAATACCCTCAGTTCAATACTCCAGCATGGGATGGCCCAGGACCAAACTCCAGCAGGAGGCATCACTTCCATAGGAAAAAGCAAACCAAAACCCAAACTTGCTTCTACATCTGCTCTCCGAGGGCAGAGCACTAGAGACTGCTGTGGAGTGTTGGTGCCAGAGGGGAAAAGGAGCCTCTGTATCTCTCTCACATGGTTTGGCAATTCTGTTCCACCTTTCTAAGACAAGGCTGGTTCACTTAAATAACTTTGGAAGCAAAAAGTATGTAAACTGCCCATTTAAACAAGTGCCCCTTTTGCATTTCAAACTTAATAAAACCAAATATTCTTGTCCTCTCTGATGTTATCCTCGAGTTCCTGTGAAGCCCACATTATCTTTTCTCTTACTCAGGCAACACCCCTGACATTAGTTTCCTGGTCTCCCTCCCCCACTGCCTGCACTACGCTTTTTCTGAAGAATGGTAACATCCTAAAGTTTTTGCCATGTTACTGTCTTATAAATTATCTATGATTTCCTGTTTTCTACAAGAGTAAAACCCACTGCTTAATTTGCCCTTTAGACCTAACAATCTGGTCCCCAGTCTTTTGCTACTCTCTATTCATATGCATATGCTCTTTTCCAGAATAGTCTACATATCCTATCCTGCCTACTCAAATCCTATTTTCTTAAAAGCCTCAGAACCTACCTCCTCTGTTATGCCAGTCCACAGTGAAATGGCCTTTCCCCACCTCCTACATCATTTACTGTCAATACTATTTTTCATTTTAACAATTCCCTGCCTATAACATTTAATTTTAAAAAATATTTATTGGGCACCTGGGTAGCTCAGTTAGGCGGATGACTTTGGCTTAGGTCATGATCTCACAGTCAGTAGTTTAAGCCTCGTGTCGGGCTCTGTGCTGACAGCTCAGAGCCTGGAGCCTGCTTCGGATTCTGTCTTCCTCTCTTTCTGCCCCTCCCCCACTCATGCTCTCTTTGTCTCTCAAAAATGAATAAACATTTAAAAAAATAGTTTATTAGAAACCTATGAAGGTCACATACTAAGCAACTACTTATATTGTGTTTGGTATTTAATGTTTGTTTATTGTCCACCCAATTGAACTAAGTTACTCTGGTTTTTCAACCCCCCTCATCCAAGACTATGCTAAGTACATGGCAGATAACATTTGTTTCTGCTAAGATTTCTATTTTGAATGACAAATTCTCATAACAAAACGGAGCAAATGATACCTGCTTGTGCTGTCTACCTCACAATGGCATTCAAATGTTCATTAAATACACGGGCCTTGAAAATGGGAAAGCACTAGAGAAGTATAAGGGAATGTATCATGTGTCATATCCTGCATATTAGCAACCTTAACTTCTGGTCAAGATGGCAGACAAGTGCAGGGTGCCTGGGTAGCTCAGTCGGTTAAGCATCTGACTTCAGCTCCGGTCATGATCTCGTGGTTCATGAGTTGAAGCCCCGCGTCCGGCTCTGTGCTGACAGCTCAGAGCCTGGAGCCTGCTTTGGATTCTGTCTCCCTTTCTCTCTGCCCTTCCCTGGCTCATGCCCTCTCTCTCCAAAATAAACATTATTAAAAAAAATCCTCTTAAAGATAGCAGACAAGTGAAAACCTATCCTTCCTCCTCCAAACACACAGAAAGCCCTACTTAAACCAGCAACATTTATTTTACACATGGCTGATTAAGACGTAATGCAGGTAAAGTTCCTGATGATGGTCTAAGAGGATATCTAAAGCAGGGTACAGGAGTTGAAGGTGAGTTTAAGTATTGACAGGAACCAGAATTCTAGCATACACACTAGACAGAAGGCAACGTTACTGTGTAAGGGGCAAGAAGCCTGAAAAGTTTTGTAACAGAAAACACCTTGGCTGCTCATGAGGATAAGGAACTGGTTGTCAGCAATGGGTGGAAACAATCACCAAATCGGTCCTACAGGAGTATGGAATCTGTGGTTACACATAATTGACTTGTACAGGAACCCCCAAACCTTGAAAATGTAAAAACTGGTTTCGAACCTGCAATCACATGAAGCCCTGACCCAGGCAACCACAAACTGGCCCTGAGGTTGCCACTTGCACCCCGGGGAAGCTCTGGGATCACTACAGCAAGTAATTCCCACTAAAAGAAGCTTCCAGGCAAAAGTTACAAGATAAAATTGGAATTTTAAAAATATGAAACACAAGGGAACATCAACCTGAAAAATGGCTACTAGATGCACTTCAGGAAGAAAGAAAATGTAACATTCAGAAGTGGCATGTGGGAAACAATGGGGAGCAAAGAAATCCATAAATTGGTGGTTAACTAAGTCTTGACTGTTTAAAAAATATAAGCAAGCAACCAAAAATTTTTGCAAAAACTGGGTTCGGAAACACAGTTGTGCTAAAATGCTGGTATTAACCTTTAAGAGGAATATGATTTGGCTATTGTTGAAAGTGCTGCTATAAACATTGGGGTACAAGTGCCCCTATGCATCAGCACTCCTATATCCCTTGGGTAAATTCCTGGCAGTGCTATTGCTGGGTCATAGGGTAGGTCTATTTCTAATTTTGGGGGAACCTCCACACTGTTTTCCAGAACTGCACCAGTTTGTATTCCCACCAACAGTGCAAGAGGGTTCCTGTTTCCCCACATCCTCTCCAGCACCTATAGTCTCCTGATTTGTTCATTTTAGCCACTCTGACTGGCATGAGGTGATATCTGAGTGTGGTTTTGATTTGTATTTCCCTGATGAAGAGCAACGTTGAACATGTTTTCATGTGCCTGTTGGCCATCTGGATGTCTTCTTTAGAGAAGTGTCTATTCATGTTTTCTGCCCATTTCTTCACTGGATTGTTTTTCAAGTGTGGAATTTAGTGAGTTCTTTATAGATTTTGGATACTAGCCCTTTGTCCGATATGTCATTTGCAAATATCTTTTCCCATCCCATCGGTTGCCTTTTAGTTTTGTTGATTGTTTCCTTTGCAGTGCAGAAGATTTTTATCTTCATGAGGTCCCAGTAGTTCATTCTTGCTTTTAATTCCTTTGCTTTTGGAGATGTGTCAGGTAAGAAATTGTTGTGGCTGAGGTCAGAGAGGTTTTTTTCCTGCTTTCTTGTCTAGGGTTTTGATGGTTTCCTGTCTCACATTCAGGTCCTTAATCCATTTTGAGTTTATTTTTGTAAATGGTGTAAGAAAGTGGTCTAGTTCCGTTCTTCAGCATGTTGCCATCCAGTTCTCTGAGCACTATTTGTTAAAGAGACTGTGTTTTTTCCAGTGGATATTCCTTCCTGCTTTGTCAAAGATTGGTTGGCCATCCATTTGTGGGTCCAATTCTGGATTCCCTATTCCATCGGTCTATGTGTCTGTTTTTGTGCCAATACCATGCTGTCTTGTTGATTACAGCTTTGTAGTAGAGGCTAAAGTCTGGGATTGTGATGCCTCCTGCTTTGGTCTTCTTCTTCAATATTACTTTGCCTATTCGGGGTCGTTTGTGGTTCCATACAAATTTTAGGATTGCTTGTTCTAACTTCGAGAAGAATGCTGGTGCAATGTTGATTGGGATTGCATTCAGTGTGTAGATTGCTTTGGGCAGTATTGACATTTTAACAATGCTTATTCTTCCAATCCATGAGCACAGAATATTTTTCCATTTCTTTGTATCTTCTTCAATTTCCTTCATAAACTTTCTATAGTTTTCAGCATACAAATCTTTGACATCTTTGGTTAGGTTTATTCCTAGGTATTTTATGATTCTTGGTGCAATGGTGAATGGGATCAGTTTCTTTATTTGCCTTTCTGTTGCTTCATTATTAGTGTATAAGAATGCAACTGATATTTGTACATTAATTTTGTATCCTGCGACTTCGCTGAATTCATGTATCGCCTAAATGTCCATCAATTGATGAATGGATAAAGAAGTTGTGGTTTATATATACAATGGAATACTACTTGGCAATAAGAAAGAATGAAATATGGCCTTTTGTAGCAATGTGGATGGAACTGGAGAGTGTTATGCTAAGTGACATAAGTCATACAGAGAAAGACAGATACCATATGTTTTCACTTTTATGTGGATCCTGAGAAACTTAATAGGAGACCATGGGGGAGGGGAAGGGGAAAAAAAAGTTAGAGAGGGAGGAAGCCAAACCGTAAGAGACTCTTAAAAACTGAGAATAACTGAGGGTTGATGGTGGGTGGGAGGGAGGGGAAGGTGGGTGATGGACATAGGAGGGCACCTGTTGGGATGAGCACTGGGTGTTGTATGGAAACCAATTTGACAATAAATTTTATATTAAAAAAAAGTCATCACAGCTAAAAGAAAAAAAAGGAATATGAGGCTGATTCAAAGGAAAGTTAAAAGTGTTCAAGTCGTTATTTAGGAAACTAAAGATAGTTTTATATTTAAAAAAATTATAAATTTGTGTCAGTTACTAGCTTATCACCTCTCAGCTCCAAATCAATCCGTCTTTGCCATGCTTTGATGACACAGAGACACCACTGACTTGCTTTTTGGCCTGGCTGGGAGGGGGGCTGTTGCTGTTAGGCTTTGCCAATAGAGGGCGCTGGAGAGACGCTGAAAGGCAGGAGCAAAAGGAAGGGGCTTTTCTTTTTGCTACTGAAGTGCTGTTTTCCATGGCAGCTTGCTGGTTGTGGTGTGGAGGCTGTTCTGGGTCACCTAAGCACCCCTCACAGTTTACCCTTGGCACATATCCTTGGGGTCTGCCCCCATAACCAAGGCCTTCACGGTTTAGAACCAGCCAGCAAGTTGGTTTTGTCTTTTCCTTTTTCTTTTTTTTCCCTATAAGTGGGCTTCTTCCTATGGCCGCCAAACCTCTCCTCAAAGTTTTCAATCTCAGCCTAGTTGGAAGGCATTCTTCTAAATTTCTAAATTCCTTTCTTGTTCACTCTCCTTTATCCCTGGGGGGTAGTAGTACCTGCTTTCTGAAGTTGCTACTTTCTACCCCTTAGAGTCCTCTTTTATCCCCTTTTAGTAGTTAACTACCTTTTACTAACTAGCAATTCTTGTTTTAAATTTTTCCTGTTAGCTACTTACACAATGTGGTTTGTTTCCTGATTGGACCCTGAATGACAAAGTATATATTTAAAATGTTAAGATAATAAGTAAAATAGAGTAACAGTAGACTATCAATAGAGCTGAACTATAAAACTTCCACATCAGTAGTCAAGAAAAAGTAAAAGAGAAAAAAAAATCAACCCCCCAAAAATAATAAAAAAAAGCACAGAAAAATTACAAACTATAACAAACAAAAGAAGATGGTCAAAAGACCTCTAAATATATTTATAATCATAATAATCCCACTATGAAAGCCTAGAATATAGAATGATGCTCGGAAAACTGGACAGCTACATGCAAAAGAATGAAACCGGACCACTGCCTTATACCACACACACACACACAAAAACCTCAAAATGGGTTAAAGACCAAAATGTGAGACCTGAAATCATCAAAGTCCTAGAAGAAAATACAGGAAGTAATCTTTTTGTCTTTGGATTTAACAACATTATTCTAGATATGTTTCCTCAGGCATGGGAAACAAACGCAAAATTAAATTACTGAGAATATGTCAAAATCAAAAGCTTTTTTTCATGACCCTGAGATCAAGATGCGAGCTGAGATCAAGAATCAGACACCTGACTGAGCCACCCAAGCACCCCAAAATAAAAGATTCTTGCACAGCAAAGGAAACCACGGACAAAACAAAAAGGCAACCCACTGAATGGGAGAACATATTTGCAAATGATATATCTGATAAAGGGTTAATATCCAAAATATAAAAATTATCTATAAACTCAACCAAAACAATATCCAAATAAAAAAATGGGCAGAGGATGCTCAAATCAGGGGTGCCTGGCTGGCTCAGTTATTAGAGCATGAGACTCTTGACTTAGGGGTCATGAGTTCGAGCCCCACATTGGGTAGTGATTATTTAAAAAATAAAGATGTTCAACATTATTAATCATAAGGAAAATCCAAATTAAAACCATAAGGAGACATTACCTTATAGCTATCAGAATGGTGATTATCAGAGAGAAAAGAAATAACAAGTGTTGGTAAGGATGTGGACAAAAGGGAACCCTCATCCACTGTTAATGGGAATGTAAGTTGGTACAACCACTGGGGTTTCTCAAAAAAATTAAAGACAGAAATGCCATATGATCCAGTAAATCCACTATTGGGCATTTATGCAAAGAAGGTGAAAATACTAATTTGTAAAGATATATGCACCCCTATGTTTATTGCATTATTTATAATTATTAAAAGCAAAACAACAGCAATCCAAATGTCTACGATAGATAAATGGATACAGAATATGTAGTATATATACACAAAAGAGTATTACTCAGCCACAAAAACAGGTGAGATTGTGCCATTTGAGATGTGTTGTGTCTAAAGGATATTATGCTAAGTGAAATAAATCAGGCAGAGGAAGACAAATACCATATGATTTCACTTAGATGTGGAATCTAAAAAAACAAAGGAACAGACAAAAAAAAAAAAAAAACAGCAACAGACCCATAAATAGAGAATAAACTGGTAGTTGCCAGAGTGCAGGAGTGTGGGGGGATGGGCAAAATGGGTGCAAGGGAATAGGAGGTTAAGGTTTCAAGTTGGGGAATGTGTAAGTCACAGGGATAAAAGGTACAGAATAGGAAATACAATCAATGGTATTGGAAAAACATTGTATAGTGACAGAAGGCAGCTACCCTTGTGGTGAGCGTAACATATATAGTTGTATCCCAATATTGTACCCCTGAAATTAATCTCACACTGTGTGTCAACTATACTTCCATAAAAAACAAAAACAAAAACAAAAAAAAACCAGAAAACAACAACAACAACAACAACAACAAAACCTCCAGGTATATTAGAATCACTGTGAAAGACAAATATACAGCTATAAGATACCATAGGAGAATAACTTACAACTGTGACCAGGAAAGATTCCATAAGACACAGCACTGAACTATAAAGGTGAAGACCATACATCTCCCTACTAAAATAGGGTTCTTCAGTTCATGAAACGAAACTACACTTGACCCTTAAAGAACATGGGTTTGAATGGCATCTGCAATCTACTAATATGCAGAATTTTTTTTATAAATACAGCACAGTACTATAAATGTATATTCTCTTCCTTATGGTTTTCTTAATAACATTTTCTTTTGTCTAACAATTTCTTGTAAGAATACCATATACTATATATATATAACATTAAATATGTGTTAATTGCTTACATTATTAGTAAACCTTCCTTCTGGTCAACAGTAGGCTATTAGTAGTTAAATTCTTGAGGAATCAAAAGTTATACACGGATTTTTGACTGCATGAGGGGCAGGGTAACACCCCCAGTCCCCCATGCTGTTCAAGGGTCAATTGTATAGGAAAATGGAAAGAGAATACAGAATGGTAGAAGCCATTTACTACACATTTAACTATCAAGTGGCTCATGTCCAAAATATGTAACTCTTACAAATCAATATGAAAACACAGGTAGTCCAACAGAAAAAATGAACAAAGTACATATATAAGCACTTGTAAAAGAAATACAAATGGTCAATAAACAAAGGAAAAAATGCCTAACTTAATTAGTAATCACAGAAATAAACATTACAACCACAATAATAACTCTATACAATGGCAAAAAATTAAAAATCTGACTTACCAACAACTGGTCAAGATGTGGAAATTTGAGAACTCTCATACACTGATGGTCGGAGTATACTCTGGTACAACAGCTGTGGAAAATACTTTGGCATTTTGTCATTTTCTTCTAGAGTTGAAGGTAAGCATTCTCTGTCAAAGTTGCTACAATGTACAACCCTCAAGGCTCCACTGACATCATTACCTACAGGAATGATATCACCTCTAATTGTACAGAATACAGTCTTTGTGGCTGTGTACGGAAGTGTTTTTCCCCAGGGCCCAGCCATTTTACTTCTTAGATATTGTACACAAGTGTGCAAGGATGCCTATACAAGAATGTTCATAGCACCAATTTACAATAGACAAGAACAATAAACCCAAATATCAATTTCCAGTAGAACAAAAAAATGGACTGTATAATTTTCATAGAGGAATATAAAATAGCAATGAAAATAAATAAACTGGACCAACAGACAACAACATGGACCAATAGTACAAAAATAATATTGAAGCAAAGAACAAATATTAAAAATAATATATATGACATGATTCAGCAATTTTATACAATTGAAAAATAGGTAAAACTCAACTATCTGGTTTAGGCATACACACAAAAATGGCAAAACTACAAAAAAACAAGGAAGTGGCTAACATAAGTCAGACTAATGATTACCCATTGGGAGAAAGGACATACCATGGGGGCGGGGGAGCATTTTGGAGTGCTGGTGATACTCTATTTTTTATCATTCATTATACTTGACACTATGGTTTATACCACTTTTAGCATTGTGTTCTACTTTACAAAAAAGATCAGTAAATAAATGAAAAAAAAAAAAGGAAAAGAAATATCCAACAACTGTTAATTAAAAGGACAAAACTGGGGGCGCCTGAGTGGCTCAGTTGGTTGAGCATCCAACTTCCACTCAGGTCATGATCTCGAAGTTCTTGAGTTCAAGCCCCTTGTCAGGCTCTGTGCTAACAGCTCGGAGCCTGGAGCCTGCTTTGGATTCTGTGTCTCCCTCTATCTCCCACTCTTCCCTGTTTGTGCTCTGTCTCTCAAAAATAAATGAACATTAAAAAAGTTTTAAAAAAAAGGACAAAACTGTATTCAAAGTGAAATGAATGAGTAGCAATAGAGATATTGAGAAGATATTACCAACCATGAATTTATAAGTACATGTACATAGGCTTGAAATATACAAAACAGGGATGCCTGGGTGGCATCAGTTAGTCAGTGAGTGTCCAACTCCAGCTCAGGTCATGATCTCACATTTCAATGGGTTTGAGCCTTGTGTTGGGCTCTGTGCTGACAGCTCAGAGCCTGAAGGCTGCTTCAGATTCTGTCTCCCAGGCCCTCTGCCCCTCTCTCTGCTTGTGCACTCTCTCTCTAAAATAAAACATTAAAATATATATACAGAGAGATATAGATATAGATATATAGATATAGATATAAATTCTTGACAAATCCACAGAGAAATTTCACTATCTCCCATAAACTAACAAATCAAGCAGGTAAGAAAAAAATTGATAGAAATGAAGTAGATTTAAACAGTATAATAGCTGGAGGGTTACTCAGTTTTCCTGCTTCGTTGGCATGGATACAGGAGCAGGAGAGCTGAAGGTCAGCTGACCTTGTACCCAGGTTGGACCTCAGTGGCTAGCACACTCGAGTTTACTCTTAAGGATTAAGTAGGGGGACCCAAAGTTCCCTCGTCCCTCAAACACAGCAGTGTTGAGGCCACAGGACTTGGAATCCCAAGAGTCCGGGCTGCAAAGTGACAGAGACCTCTCCAAGGGCCCTGGGGGACAACCTGGTAGGCCACAGGTGTGGGACTGCGAACTGGGAGAGATAAAATGGGTGGCATAGGCATGGAAGGGAGGGATCCCCTTCCGCAGAGAGACAAAAGGAAGAGGAAGAGAGGCTTTGGAAGTGTAGGATTGTATTTGGGGGAGAGAAAAAGCACAGACTGGGGATCAGAAAAAAACGGAGAAAGATCCAATTTCTAACTGCGGGACTCTCTCCAGACTGGGGCTGGCTGCCCTGTTTGCACACCTGGGGAGGAGGGGAGCCAGCCCCAGCCTCGATAACTAGTTCAGAGGCACAGTCCACAGTGGGAGAAAGCGATCCTCTCCCCTGAGTGCTGTGGGAAGAAGGTATATAGTTGTTCCAAGGACGAAGATCCCTGCCTGCACTGCCAGCCAGAGACCCTTTATCGACAGGGTGAAGCAGCATTTCCCCAGTACGGGAGAGCACGGATTGGGTTCCTTTTAACACACTGGGGTTTGAATCCCAGACAAGCACCAGGGAGGTGCGGTGGGGCGGAGCAGGGAGGTGGGGGCGCGGCTGAGCAGCCCTCTCAAGCCCAAGCAGCACTGTGCGGATGACTTGAACAAAGTGGTTTGGGACACCTGGTCGGGGGAGCAAAGACTGGGGTGTCACCATTTTTCTCCCCATCACCAATAAGGTAGGGCTTTCAGGGAACGGACAAGGGGCCACAATGTAGGCGGGACCCACCTATACCAAACCACGCCCCTTGCACCTGGTAACTGTGTATCTACTGGAGCAAGATTGAGGCTGACCACACCAGACAGCCCCCCCTCCAGACCAGGGCCGCCACAGGTTCCAAGGCACTGGCAGTTTGGCATTTTCTGATTTAATTCTTGGACAATTCTTATTATATATACATATATGCATACATATATGCATATATGTATACATATATATGCATACATATATGCATATATGTATACATATATATGTATGCATATATGTATATATACACATACACACATAAAAATATATATATAATCATATATATATATATATATATATTTTTTTTTTTTTTTTCTCTTCCTTTTCTCCTTGTTTCTTCCCTCCTCTAGTCTGGTCATTCTGGTCGTTGGTTTGTTTAAGCAGGCAAAATTTAATCTATTCTCTTTACACCTGTTCTAGATCTTCTTTACTTTCCTCTTTCTCTCTGGATTAAGCCATATAGTTTCTCTGCCTGGCCAATTTTCTTGTCTTTTTCCTCGCCCCATCATTTCTCTCTTTGTATGGGATCAGGCCTCTTCCACTACCATGCCCCTCTTTAAAAAAAATTTTTTTTCCAGGGTTACGTCAATGAACATATCAAAGCACACCTGGTGGAAGGTCCAAACCATGCCTATAACTAGGCAGATAAAGCAACCAGAGTCACAACAACAGAGCACATGCAACACACTCCAAAAAACACCTCCTGAAGGACCAGGCCCTGGACAGTGTATGACCCCCCTTTAATATAGTAGTGCTCGCAGGTGCAGGACACCTAATAAGCTTTTAAAACACAGAAGGGACAGAAAACTATCCAAAATGATGAAATGGAGCAATTCTCCACAGAAGAAATTCCAGGAAGAAATGACAGCTAAAGAATTGCTCAAAACAGATACAAAGAATATATCTGATCAAGAATTTAGAATAATAGCCATAAGATTCATCACTGGGCTTGAAAAAAAGCTTACAATACAGCAGAGAATCTATTGCTGCAGAGATCAAGGAACTAAAAACTAGTCATGATGAATTAAAAAATGCTATAAATGAGGTACAAAATAAACTAGATGTGGTGACAGTGAAAATTCAAGAGGCAGAGGGGAGAATAAGTGAAATAGAAGGTAAAATTATGGAAACACATGAAGCTGAGAAAAAGAGATAAAAAAAATTCTAGGGGTGCCTGTGTGGCTCAGTTGGTTGGGTGTCCCAACTTCAGCTCAGGTCATGATCTCATGGTGTGAGTTTGAGGCCCACATAGGACTCTGTGCCTGACAGCTCAGAGCATGGAGCCTGCTTTGGATTCTGTGTCTCCATCTCTCTCTGTCCCTCCCTTGCTCTCTCTCTCTCTCAAAAATAAACATTAAAAAATTTTTTAAAAAAATTATAGACCATAAGTGAGAATTAGAGAGCTAAGTGGTTCAATGAAATGTAATAATATCCGTATCACAAGAGTTCCAGAAGAAGAAGAAGAGCGAAAGGGGCAGAAGGTTTACTTGAACAAATTGTAACAGTGAACTTCCCCAATCGGGGGAAGAAAGCAGATATTCAAATCTAGGAGGCACAGAGAACTCCCTTCAGACATAACAGGAATAGGTCTTCTCCATGACATATCATTGTTAAACTGGCAAAATACAAAGTTAAAGAGAGAATTCTGAAAGCAGCTAGGGACAAATGGGCCTTAACCTACAAGGGTAGACACATAAGGGTAGTAGCAGATCTGTCCACTGAAATTTGGCAGGCCAGAATAGGGTGGCAGGAAATATTCAAAGTGCTAAATAGGAAAAATATGCAGCCAAGAATCCTTTATGCAATAAGGCTGTCATTCAGAATAGAAGGAGAGATAAAGGTTTTCTCAGACAGCAAAAACTGAAGGAGTTCATGACCACTAAATGGGCCCTACAAGAGATCCTAAGGGGGACTCTGTGAGTGGAAGGTAGCAAAGACCACAAAGGACCAGGGACATCACTACAAGCATGAAACCTACAGACAACACAATGACCCTAAATCCATATCTTTCAATAATAACACTGAATGTAAATGGACTAAATGCTCCAATCAAAAGACACAGGGTATCAGAATGGATTAAAAAAACAAGACATCTATTTGCTGTCTACAAAAGACCCATTTTAGACCTGAGGACACCTTCAGATTGAAAGTGAGGGGATGGAGAACCATCTATCATGCTACTGAAGTCAAAAGAAAGCTGGAGTAGCCATACTTATATCAGACAAACTAGATTTTAAACTAAAATCTATGCATCAAGAAGAGCTAACAATTATAAATGTTTATGTTGAAAAGAACAGCTTTAAATCCAAATGACAGCCCTGCCTTAGTTTAAAGCTAAAGTTCTCTTTTCTGCTTATTATGGATCTTTGATAAGAAATACAATTGCTGAGAAGTCTGTTTTGCTTGCTGTTTGCTACGAGCGTTGTGAGGCCTTTCCTGAATGTAACCCGCTGTGTAGTAGAATGGGTTGTAAACCTTCCTAAATGTAGTCTGATATGTAATGGAATGAGTGATTGTACATAAACTAACCGGCATTTCTCACTTCTGTAAACCTGCTTGCTTAGCACATTCCTCACCTACCCTACCCCCTTCCCCCTTCCCCCTTTTTTTCCTCCCGCCACAAGTAACGGACAAAGCCTTCCCGCCAAAGGACAGACAAAGGACGCCCAATCAGAGAACAACAAATGTCCTTACTTTAAAATCAACTAATCAGGCCCCTCATAATTTGAAACCTCCCCTGTGCTATTTGTCTCTGTCTATAAAAACGCTGTACCAACCCTGATCGTGGCCTCTTGCGTCACCGGCGACGAGTGCGCAGAGGACCAGGTTCGAACCTGCAATAAACAACCCTTGCCGCTTGGCTTTGACTTACGACTCTGGTGGACTTTTGTGGGAGGTTTCGGAACTTCGGGCATTACAATGTACCTAATTTGGAAGCACCCAAATATATAAATCAATCACAAACATAAGCAATCTTATTGATAAGAATTGGTAATTGCAGGGGACTTTAATACTCCACTTACAACAATGGACAAATCATCTAAGCAGAAAATCAGTAAAGAAACAATGGCCGTGAATGATATACTGGACCAGATGGACTTGACAGATATATTCAGAACTTCTCATCCAAAGCAGAATATACATTCTTCTTGAGTGCACATGGAACATTCTCCAAGACAGATCACATACTGGGTCACAAAACAGCCCTCAATAAATATAACAGGATTAAGATTATATCATGCACACTTTCAGATAACAATGCTATGAAACTTGAAAAAGTTTGGAAAACCTCGAAATGCATGGAGGTTAAAGAACATCCGACTAAAGAATGAATGGGTCAACCAGGCAATTAAAGAAGAAATTTAAAAAATATGTGGAAGTAAATGAAAATGAAAACATGACAGTCCAAACCCTTTGGCACACAGCAAAGTCAGTCCTAAGAGGAAAATACATTGCAATCCAGGCCTATCTCAAACAGGAAAAATCCCAAATAGAAAATCTAACAGCACACCTAAAGGACCTAAGAAGCAAAACAGTAAATAAACCCCAAGGCCAGCAGAAGAAGAGAAATAATAAAGATTAGAGCAGAAATAAACAATACAGAATCCAAACAAAACAAAACAAAACAAAACACCCAGTAGAACAGATCAATGAAAGTAAGACCTGGTTTTTTGGAAAAATAAACAAATTGATAACACCCTAGGCAGACTTTTCAAAAAGCAAAAAGGAGGACCCAAATACATAAAATCATGAATGAAACTGGGCACATCCCAACCAATCCCTCAGAAATACAAACAATTATCAGAGAATACTATAAAAAATTATATGCCAACAAACAGGACAGCCTGGAAGAAATGGACAAATTCCTAGACAAACACACACTACCAAAACTCAAACAGGAAGAAATAAAAAAAAATTGAACAGACTCATAACTAGAGAAGAAATTGAATCAATTATCAAAAATCTCCCAAGAGGGGCATCTGGGTGACTCACTCAGTTAAGCTTCTCACTTCAGCTCAGGTCACAGATCTCATACTGAGTTCCAGCCCCATGTTGGGCTCTGTGCTGACAGCTCAGAGCCTGGAGCCTGCTTCGGACTCTGTGTCTCCTCCTCTCTCTGCCCCTCCCCTGCTCATGCTCTGTCTCTCTCAAAAATAAATAAACATTTAAAAAAAAAAAAAAATCTCCCAACAAGTAAGAGTCCTGGGCCAGATGGCTTCCCAGGGGTATTCTACCAGACATTTAAAGCAGAGTTAATACCTATCCTTCTCAAACTGTTGTAAAAAATAGAAATGGAAGGAAAGCTTCTGGACTCATTCTATGAAGCTAGCATTACCTTAGCTCTCAAACCAGACAGAGACCCCACAAAAAAGAATTACAGGCGAATATCCCTGATGCACATGGATGTAAAAATTCTCAACAAGATACTAGCAAATCAAATTCAACAGTATATTAAAAGAATTATTCACCATGATCAAGTGGGATTCATTCTGGGCTGCAGGGCTGGTTCAATATCTGCAAATCAATCCATGTGATACATCACAATAGAAGAAAGGATACAAACCACATGATCCTGTCAATAGATGCAGAAAAAGCACTTGACAAAATACAGCATCCTTTTTTAATAAAAACCCTCAAGAAAATCTGGATAGAGGGAACATACCTTAAAATCATAAAAGCCATATATTAAAAGCCCACAGCTAATATCATCCTCAATGAGGAAAAACTAAGAGCTTTCCCCCTGTGATGAGGAATACAACAGGGATGTCCACTCTCACCGCTTTTTAACATGGTGTTGGAAGTTCTAGCATCAGCAATCAGACAGAAAAATGAAATAAAAGGTATCCAAATTGGCAAAGATGAAGTCAAACTTTCACTTTCACAGATGACATGATACTCTACATGGAAAATCTGAATGACTCCACCACCAAAAACCTGCTAGAACTGATACATGAATTCAGCAAAGTCACATACATAAAATCAAAGTCAAATACATAAAATCAATGTACAGAAAAATCAAATTCAAATACATAAAATCAATGTACATTGATATAAAATCAATGTACAGAAATCGGTTGCCTTTCTTATACACCAACAATGAAGCAAAAGAAAAAGAAATCAAGAAATCGATCCCATTTACAATTGCACGAAGAACCATAAAATACCTAGGAATAAACCTAACCAAAGATGTCAAAGATCTGTATGCCGAAAACTATAGAAAATTTATGAAGGAAACTGAAGAAGACACAAAGAAATGGAAAAACATTCTGTGCTCATGGGTTGGAAGAATAAGCATTGTTAAAACGTCAATACTACCCAAAGCAACCTACACATTCAATGCAATCCCAATCAAAATGGCACCAGCATTCTTCTCGAAGCTAGAACAAGGAATCCTAAAATTTGTATGGAACCACAAAATATCCTGAATAGCCAAAGTAATGTTGAAAAAGAAAACCAAAGCAAGAGGCATCACAACCCAGGACTTTAGCTTCTACTACAAAGCTGTAATCATCAAGACAGTATGGTACTGGCACAAAAACAGACACATAGATCAATGGAATTGAACAGAAAACCCAGAATTGGACTCACAAATGTATGGCCAACTAATCTTTGACAAAGCAAGAAAGAGTATCCAATGGAAAAAAGACAGTCTCTTTAGCAAATGGTGCTGGGAGAACTGGACAGCAACATGCACAAGAATGAACCTAGACCACTTTCTTACACCATACACAAAAATAAACTCAAAATGGATGAAAGACCTGAATGTGAGACAGGAAACCATCAAAACCCTAGAGGAGAAAACAGGTAATAACCTCTTTGACCTCAGCCACAGCAATTTCTTGCTCAACATGTCTCCAAAAGCAAGGGAATTAAAAGCAAAAATGAACTATTGAGACCTCATGAAGATAAAAAGCTTCTGCACTGCAAAGGAAACAATCAACAAAACTAAAAGGCAACCCACGCAATGAGAAAAGATATATGCAAATGACATATCAGATAAAGGGTTAGTATCAAAAATCTATAAACAACTTACTTAACTCAACACTCAAAAAACAAATAATCCAGTGAAGAAATGGGCAGAAGACATGAATAGACACTTTCCAAAGAAGACATCCAGATGGCCAACAGACACATGAAATGATGATCAATGTCATTCATCATTAGGGCAATACAAATCAAAACCACACTGAGATACCACCTCACACTGGTCAGAGTAGCTAAAATTAACAACTCAGGAAATAATAGATGCTGGTGAGGATGTGGAGGAACCCTCTTGCACTGTGTGGGGAATGCAAACTGGTACAGCTGCTCTGGAAAACAATGTGGAGGTTCCTCAAAAATTAAAAATTGAACTACCCTACAACCCTGCAATAGCACGCCTAGGGATTTATCCAAAGGACACAGGAATGATGATTCATAGGGACACATGTACCCCAATGTTTATAGCAGCACTTTCAACAATAGCCAAATTATGGAAACAGCCAAAATGTCCATCAACTAATGAATGGATAAAGAAGATATGGTTTATATATACAATGGAATACTACTTGGCAACGAGAAAGAATGAAATCCTGCCATTTGCAGCAATGTGGATGGAACTGGAGGGTATCATGGTAAGTGACATAAGTCAGAGAAAGACAGGTATCATATGTTTTCACTCATATGTGGATCTTGAGAAACTAAATAGGAGACCATGGGGGAAGGGAAGGGAAAAAATATATAGTTACAGAGAGGGAAGGAGGCAAACCATAAGAGACTCCTAAATACAGAGAACAAACTGAGGGTTGATGGGGGGCCAGGGGAGAGGGGAAAATGGATGATGGCCATTGAGGAGGGCATTTGTTGGGATGAGCACTAGGTGTTGTATGTAAGCGATGAATCACGGGAATCTACCCCCAAAACCAAGAGCACGCTGTACACACTGTATGTTAGCCAATTTGACAACAAATTATATTAAATTAATTATTGAACTTAATTAATAAAATTAAATACAGAGAACAAACGGAGGGTTGATGGGGGCAGGGGAGAGGGAAAAATGGGTGATGGGCATTGAGGAGGGCACCTGTTGGGATGAGCACTGGATGTTGTATGTAAGCTATGCATCATGGGAATCTACCCCCAAAACCAAGAGCACACTGTATACACCCTATGTTAGCCAACTTGACAATAAATTATATATATTAAAAAAAGTATAATAGCCATATATATCAAATAGAGATCAGGCTTTTTTTTTAAAACAACTTGTGGAATATGTATAAATTTCATCACATAAAAAGTGACAAAGAAACAACAATTTCCAAAGACCTGATACCAAAAAACAAAACATGTTCTGACTACAATGCAGTAAAATTAGAAAAAATTAAAAAAAAATAATAAAAAGACAACCTAAGAACGCTACACATTTTCAGACTTAATACTTCTAAACTTCCACTTTTAACCAGGATGGAGTAACAGAAACCAAATTTACCCTTCCACCTGTACCAACCAGAACCAAAACAAAACAAAGAACAGACAAAATACATGAAACAACAGTTTTCAAGATACTGGATACCAGGTATGTCCACATAACAGTCTGAACATGAATGTTTATAGCAGTTTTATTTGTAGTAGTAAAAAACTGGAAAATAACTAAAATCTCCATCACTAGGTGAATGGATAAACAAATTGTGGTATATTCATACAATGGAATACTACACAGCAATAGAAAGGAATGAACTATTAATAAATGCAACATGCAAAAATCTCAAAACAATTATGGTGAAAGAGGCCAGACAAAAAAAGAGAACAACTTTTTAAAATCAATTTTATGATTCCATTTACATGAAATCCCATAAAATGCAAACGAGTCTATAATGACAGAGAACAGATCAGTTGTTGCTTAGGGGTGGCAAGGGGCTGGGTAAATTACCAAGAGCAAAGAGAGAAGCTTTGGAGAGAGATTGATATGTTTATTATTTTGGTTGTGGTGATGGTTTCACAGGTATAGGTGCATCAAAACTTATCAAATTGTATACTTTAAATATGTTCAACCTACTAATCAATTATTCCATAATTAAAAAGTTAAAAAGGGGCTAAACACTAATTTCAGTACTTTACTTATATTTTAAATAATTAAAACTGGGTAAAAGTAGATCCAACAGAGGGGGCCTAAAGTTCTTACTAGTGGCACTGTCCCATTCAGTGATCCTCCAAAAAACTCTTGAGGCCTCTGAGGAAGAGTTTGAAACTTGTTTTAAACTAAGAGCTAAGGGGCGCCTGGGTGGTTCAGTCGGTTGAGCGGCCGCTTCGGCTCAGGTCATGATCTCGCAGTCCGTGAGTTTGAGCCCCGCATTGGGCTCTGTGCTGACAGCTTGGAGCCTGGAGCCTGTTTCGGATTCTGTGTCTCCCTCTCTCTGACCCTCCCCCGTTCATGCTCTGTCTCTCTCTGTCTCAAAAATAAATAAACGTTAAAAAAAAAATTAAAAAACAAACAAACAAACAAAAAAACCAGGAGTCAACCAGAGATTCTTAAACTAGCTAACAAAATTTAAATTCACATACTTTTTAAATTATATTTTTTCATTTCAAATAACATTAGATTTCCTAGCTGCCTCACAGCAATTTCTTGGAGTGATCTAATCAGCTCAGAGTATTTACATAATTAAATATCCAATTACTTTTTCTACCCAACTCTCAAAAGACACAGGTCCTTTCACAGATTGTGGGCTCGTGTTTAGAAATGTAACTGCAGGGGTGCCTGGGTGGCTCAGTTGGTTGAGCATCTGACTTCGGCTCAGGTCACAATCTCACTGTGAGTTCGAGCCCCTCATCAGGCTCTGTGCTGACAGCTCAGAGCCTGGAGCCTGCTTCAGATTCTGTGTGTGTGTGTGTGTCTCTCTCTCTGCCCCTCCCCAACTCACACTCTGTCCCTCTCTCTCCTTCAAAAATAAATAAACATTAAAAAAAATTTTTAGAAATGTTAACTGCAGCCTAACAAATCAAAGAATTTTAAATCTAGAATGAACCTAGGCCTGCTACTTATAACAGAGTGGCAAGGGATTGGTGGGGCGGGGGGGGGGGGCGGGGGGGAGTAACACTGGTCCCTTAAGAAACTCAGACTGAATATTGAGAACAGAGAATAAGTAGAAGCAGCAATAAAAGTATTCTTGGTAAAATAAAATGCAGCAAGGCTCAGCCTTGTAAGAGAATATGACTCATTATATGTGAATAATGCAAATAAGTCACTGAGGACACTTACATTTGGAAATTCTTCACAAGAACTTTATTTAAGATTTCATGTCCTTATAAAAAGTACATTACATCAAGATTGCAAAAAAGACACTTTTTTCAATGAGAGACTATTATCTACTCCTCTCTATTACCTCATAATTCATTTCCTAACCTAACCCAAAGATAAAACATTTTTTCCTTCTTCCTTTTCTTCCTCCAGCTTTGAAAGGTCAAGTGCCATGAAGGATATCTCAGTAGAATGTGCAATTTCCTTGCCAGGAAAGCAGTAGGTTCCTATTGGCTGAATTCAAGACTGCCATTGGCAATCCTTATTCCCAGAATAAAAAAGGTCAGTAAACCCTCAATTTAAATGCAATCTTTCTATTGTTTGCAACCTGTCTCCCTGAGTTTTTCTTTTACTTACACACTACATTTTAAAACAATCTTATAAGCACTCAAGAATTCCTTAAGATTAAAGGATTTAAAGTTAACTTACCACTTTAGCTTCGCAACTATTTTCTCTATAAGAATCTCAAAGCTAACAAAAATATAGATGGGAAGACCCAATATTAAGAAGGGGATGAATTCTGAGAGTAAATACATTTTTAACCCTTGTCTTAAAGCACGATCCTACAAAATACTCAGAATGTTAAGAATGCAATTTACACAGTAAAAATAATTTGATTTGTTTTCAGTATGAAAGTATTTTTAATTTCTTTACTGCAGGTACAATGGCATCCAAGTCATCAATTTCTGTAACAGAAAAACAAGAATAAGAATAGCTTTATCTAGTGATAGGCTCAGATGAAATGACAATCTCTCTGCAAAGGAAAACCTCAAACGCAAAGGCAACACTAGCACTTTGATGCACAAGAAATTTTTATACAATAGTGGTGATAAGAGTATCACTGATTGAAACACAGATGCTTTACAGGGCATCTGTTTGTAAAAGCTACCATATACCTACAAGTATCCTCTGACTCTGATATTAATCTCATTAGCAGTGTCCTTATTAAGAGATCATACTGGCCACATTTGCGATATGTCATTGCCTCTTTAAATCTATATAATTACATGGGTGAGCCTACATGGTGAAATCCTACGTAGAAGCTGTCTCTCTTCTGGGTACCCATCTGAGGACTTAATGATCTCTTCTCATGGAACATAGTCCTCTCCTTAATTCTACTGGACAAATTTCTCATTAGTAAGATCATTCTGAGGTCTACCTTTTAGATGAAACAACATATCTACCTAATAAAAAGTGTGAGGCTTCTCAAAGTACAAATCTCAGATGCAACGTACTGCAGAGCTTAGTCTGGTCCACCTTACCAGATAAACTAGCTCAGGTTCTTCTCTGCCAGATTCTTTGTGAATTTGGTTTCTCTTTCTAAGACTGTCTGCTTCCAACCAGCCTGTTAGAATTCAGTCTGAAAGCTCTTGGTCACTGGAGAAGCAAGGTCCTTTTCTCTCATTATCTAGACTCCAGCCCCAAAAGCCCCAGTGGGAGGTTCTCTAGATTCTGACCACTTTTTTCTACATTATTCTGCTAGGCCACTGTTTACAAATTCATTTTCTTTTATGTAAAAATGCTTCCTTAGATTCCACCTCTCTTCTTCCGTGTTTAGCTGAATTTTGGTTGTTTTTCCTTTAGCCTAAATTTATAGCCTATGCTATTTAAGCTCCTGACTTCACTCAGAATACTTGTCTAGATACACTTATAAAGCATCAGGATATAAGAAAAAATATATATGCAGATCTACAACAGATTATTTGATTCATACTTTATATCACGGTAAGGTACAAGATCAATTTCCTGAACCCCATTCTGAAATCACACTTGTTTTTTTCACTACATGAGAAATCTGCCTTATAAATAAATCCCACAGAGAAGGATCTTGGCTGGTATGAGAATATTCTCAGCTAATCATACCACTTATGTAAGAAAACAAAGTCCTTCTCCATATCTGGTATTCAGTACAACATTCCATAGTTCTTAAAATGACATCTAGTAATAATAAAAATAGTTATGTTTGCCAAACAATTTTAACTTTCCCAATGTTAAGTGTCATATGTAACTCCAGAGTTTCAACTGTGACAAAAATACAGAGTTCATCCACAGAGAGATATGGCTTATTGAAGTAAATGATGCCACATGAACCATGCTGAGTATCGTATCTAAGAGGAAGTTTCTATAGAAGGATTCTGAAATAAGTGTTACCTGTACACCAACTGAAATGTTTATTAATGATGAGAACCTCACTGTTTAACTGCTACCACAAAGCAAGAAAAATATTATTCTATGAAACAAAGCTGTTTGGAATACGAGGCAACACATTTCTATGCCTAAAACACATTCAGTCACTGTCTCCCTTGCTTCCACAGTCTACATAAAATAGGCCACAAAACTTTTACGTTTACTAGGCTAGATATTCCAGTCAGATGTTTCTTTCATTTATTCATCTTCTTACCAAATTTTAATTTACTCATTCCCTTATCTTCTACTAAACCTCATTTTCTCTTCTAATTTAAGAAATTTATTAAATGTCGGCTCTATGCCCAATGTGGGGCTTGAACTCACAACCATAAGATCAAGAGTCACAGCCTCTACCACCTGAGCCAGCCAGGTGCCCTCTCCTCTTCCAATTCAACTTCCTATGTCAAGGAGGCATTCTTTAAAAAAAAAAAGAAAAAAAAAATCTTTCAAATGAGCTATATAAAAAAAAATTAATCACTGAATAAATCACTTTAAACTTTAAAAATGTTCTTAATAGTAAGATAAATTACTTTTATAGCCATATATAATCACACTTAAGAGACTTAGAGGCACCTGGGTGGCTTAGTCAGTTAAGCATCTGACTTTGGTTCAGGTCATGATCTCTCAGTTCATGCGTTCAAGCACTTTGTCAGGCTCTGTACTGACAGCTCAGAGCCTGAAGCCTGCTTCAGATCCTGTGTCTCCTTCTCTCTCTGCCTTACCCTTACTTGCACTCTCTCTCCCTCAAAAATGAATAAACATGAAAAAAAAATTTTATAAGATAAGAGACTTGGGTCTCTGTTTTGCCTAAAATTCCTAAATAAGTTACATTTTTTCCCTTCAAGAGATAAAACTAACAAACTCTCAATATGACCAAAAATGCAAATATATATCTTCCCTACTATAGATTTATAAATGTGTCTTTCTTTATACAGATGTTTATTTTACATTACTTATCACCTGAGAAGGAAATTTAATTTGTGTATTTAAAAAACACAGTAAGTTCTATCCTAAAAAAAAAAAAAAAAAAAAAGGAAGAAAAAAAAACAACACAAAACATCTTCCAAGATCATAAATTCTACCACGATTTCTTCTCATTAAGCCATGACAGAGTTAGGGTTAAACTGGGACCAGCCAGAGTAATGCCATTTCTCCTTTTAAGATTTCAAAACAAAGGCAATCCCCAGCTCCTTAAAGGATATGTACCTTCTCTGTTCTGTAGACCAACCCTAACCAACTCTAACTGCAAGTTAGGAGTGTGTTTCCAGAACTGTTAGTGCTTTTTAGACACTTTCTAACAAAACACTTCTAGGTACAAGCACTAATACAGTGACTAAGGAACACTCTTCCCTCCAACCCAATGATATCTTAAGACTCAAAATTTAACCACCAACAACAAAGATCTTACCTAAGATTTCAAGTAGATCATTAGTAAATGCCTGAAATGCTGGGAAAAATTCCTCATGTTCTTCCAATTTGTTGATAATGCTTTTAAAAAAAATGCACAGTTTACACTGAATTTCCAACTTAAGATTTGCATTTGATTGAAAATAAAACATTTTCAAAATGTTAGGAAATTTCCTGCTAATTTAAATATAAATGTAATAATCATTTACTTCAATCCTTGATTCTTGAGCTCTGTGTTGACCTTTTACTACTTTTGTAGAGAAATATCTATTATCAGTGTAAACACGTGTTCCAAAGTTAAATTTATGTAACACTCCTGATGTGGAAAACTTTCCATTTAGCTCAAGGATTTTTAAGAGACCTTGCTTTTTAACGTTTTCTAAAAATTGGTTTTTATATCCAGTATTCTATTAAACATTAAGAATAAGTATCAGTAGACAGTATAAATATGGGAAGGGAAAAAAGACCAATAATGAGAGCTATGCTCCTTTTAAAAGCAGCAAGTATCAGGGGCGCCTGAGTGGCTCAGTTGTTAAGCATCTGACTTCAGCTCAAGTCATGATTTCATGGTTCCTGAGTTTGAGTCCCATATCAGATGAGCTGGAGCCCTGCTTCTCTCTCCACACCCCCTCACTCACTTGTGCCCTCTCTCTCAAAAAATAAAAACAAACACAAAAACCCACTTGTTTTGAGGTACCTGGGTGGTTCAGTTGGTTGAGCAGCGGCCAACTCTTGATTTCAGCTCAGGTCTTGATCTCACATTCCTGAGTTTAATCCCAGCATTGGGCTTTGCGCTCACAGCATGGAACCTGCTTCTGATCCTCTGTCTCCCTCTTTCTGCCCCTACCCCGCTCATGCTCTCCTCCCATCTCTCTCTCCTTGTCTCTCGAAAACATTTTTTTTTACTGTTTATTTTTGAGAGTGAGAGAGAGACAGAAAGACAGAGAGAGAGAGACAGCGTGAGAGCCAGGGAGGGGCAGAGAAAGAGACAGACAGAATGGGAAGCAGGCTCCAGGCTCTGAGCTGTCAGCACAGAGCCTGATGCGGTGCTCAAACCCACAAGTCTTAAGACCATGACCTGAGCCAAAGTCAGGTGCTTAACCAACTGAGCCACGCAGGTGCCCCTCTCTCACTCTTAAAAATAAATAAAAGTTAAAAAAAAAATTTAAAAAAAAAAAGCATCAAGTATCAGAAAACTCAAGTGTCAGATTAGGTAAAGATTTTTCTTGGAAAACTTACATAATATATGGAATAGGTGGTTTATGTAGATGTTCCTCTTCCCATATGTTACAGTACCAAATTGGGGGGAGGGGGTGGGAAGAGTTGCTTGAAGTATAGCTAGAATGTTTCAATATTTTTTAAAAAAATCAGATCTTATTTTAGAGATGACTAGCTTTAAAAAAAATCCTTAACATTTATCTTTTAATCAAATAATACACTGTTAGTAATTATTAAGTGGTCTATGGTGGTATATTAAAAATAGGACTGGTTTATATATTCTGAACACTTACATGATGTTGCTAATAAGGTCTGAATTTCTCCATATATAATTTCCCCTGGGAACAGGCTTAGAGCAGTAATGCTGGAGTCCTGACCCACCCTATATAAACTTAGAGGCCCTACCATCTATTTTTACCTTGAAAATGGTTGGCATTCTCTCCATCTATCTATAAGGTGTGAGATATTTTAGACTGTCAAATTATTTAAAAGATGCTATCCCAAACAGGAAAGGTAAATAACTTATAAAGTTTTGAAAGTCTTTAATTTCATCACTCCAAGCATTTTGGATAATATTTTGCAAACTTTTTAAAATAAATACCTTTGGAGATCTTCAGGTCCTAATACCTGCATAACCTGCTCATTCATATTCTCATTAATCAGCCTACACAATTTTCCAACTGTGCTCACCAACACACACAATGAAGTTGAACTATCTGTAAGAAAAAAATAAAAGGGTATTTTAAAACTGAATTTTCAAAATCATTAAATCAAATACTTTATGCTTCCATTATCCTCAATTTTTTACTTAAAAAAATTTTAACCTACTTTTACTTGATTTATCAGGAATAATTCTTTTTTATTTTTTTTTAACGTTTATTTATTTTTGAGACAGAGAGAGACAGAGCATGAACGGGGGAGGGTCAGAGAGAGGGAGACCAGAATCTATCAGGAATAATTCTTAAATGGGGGCCAGACAGGGCAAAGAGTCATCACCTAATTCTAAGAGTTCTTGGAGGTTTCTCACAGCATTGTTCATTTCTCCAAGCCTAGTATAAACTTCATTCATTCTAGGATAGACTCCATTTAAAGAAGGCACATCAAATAATTTTTGGAAGTGAGAAACAATAGCTTGCAAAGTTTTTAAGTTTGGTATATTGCTGTCCTGTCCAAAAGAGAAAGAGAAAGATGGTCCACGTCTTAAAATAATCCCAAGGCTTTAATAAAAACTTTAAAGAGACATAGAATTCTAGTAGAATATCAATATCTGTATCAGTATCCGTTTTTAAGATAAGATTACATTAAAATGTGAAAATTTACATAAGTATTAAGCATTACCTTTTCCTTATTTTCAACTTCTTCTAACATGGTATCTACTATAAATAACAGATCTTCAACTCTGATACCTTCATTTTCATCCTGCTTTTTTAAATTATGCCAAGGCACCAGTTCTGCAGACAGTATTTTCAAGGACTTATACAAATCCTTTATAACAAAAGAAACAACATAGTATTATTGATTTTTTTAAAAGTTTCCATAATGATAATAAAATACAGTAAAAACTTGGATTCCAAGTAACTTGTTCTGCAAGTGTCCTGCAAGACGAGCAACATTTCTAATAAATTTTAAGTTGATACGCTAGTGATGTCTTGCAGTACAAGTAGTATGTGACGCCAAACGTCACATCATCACAACTGAACCAATGGTTTCTCTCTCTCTCTCTCTCACTGAGGGATTGTGGGTGATCAGTCTCCCATGCTCGGATGCTTGGTCTCAGGCCATGGTGTTTGGCAAAAATCAGTGATTTTTCAGAACTTTGGAAGGTGCCCTCAACCAGCACTAGTGTATGTCACTTCGAAGCACCTATGGACAGTCCTTTGCTTTTCCATACAAGAGTAAGCTGAGGAATGCATTGCTTCAATGCTAGGTCACTGAATAGGTTCCTTGTTAAAGTTGACCAAAACGAGAAAGATTCCATTTGAGCCAACAGACAGCAGTGATTCCGTTAGTGATAGAGGTATAACCCTCCTCTCTTTTGTCTCTCTCACACCAGCCACAAAGGTTTTCAAAGGTAAGTGCAGGTTAATTTATTTTTATTACTTTGTATTAGATTACAGTATTGTAATCATTTTTACATGAATATTTCTGGATTGTGGAATGAATGTTCTGAGTTTCCATGATTCCTTATGGGGAAATTTGCTTTGATATACAAGTACTTTGGATTACAAGCATGTTTCTGGGATGAATTATGCTCACAAACCAAGGTTTTACTGTAAAATTATCCAGGCAAGTTTAATATATATATATATATATATAAAACATTGGGCTCCTGAGTGGCTCAATCAGTTAAGCATCCAACTCTTGATTTTGGCTGAGGTCATGATCTCATGATTCGTAGGATTGAGTCCTGAGTGTCAGGCTCTAGGCTGACAGCGTGGAACCTGCTTGGGATTCTCTCTCTCCCTCCCTCTCTCTGCCCCTCCCCACATCGCACTCACACTTGCTCTTTCAAAAATAAACATTAAAAAAATTATATATATATATATATATATATATACACATACACACACACGTTATATATATAAACAAGAATTGTGTGTATTTATATATATTTATATATATACATACATATATATATATATACACATATATATATATATAAAATCAAACCATCATCAGTACCTTTTTTTTTTAATGTTTATTTTTGAGAGAGAAAGAGAGACAGCACAAGTGGGGGAGGTATAGAGAAAGAGGGAGACAGAGAATCGAAAGCAGGCTCCAGGCTCTGAGCTATCAGCACAGAGCCTGATGCCAGGCTCAAACTCACGGACCATGAGATCATGACCTGAGCCGAAGTCAGACGCTTAACTGACTGAGCCACCCAGGTGCCCCAATCAGTACCTTTTTAAAATACCATTACCATTTTAGAAAAAGTCTGTTATATTGCTTTCTCCAGGTAAATATAGGGCTTACACAAAACATGATATATTGATGACCTCCAATCTATTGTTTTTAATTTATTTATTTTGTGAAACTGGGAGAGCACATGCAGGTAGGGGAGGGGCAGAGAGAGAGTGAGGGAGAATCCCAAGCAGGCTCTGCAAACATTTCTAATAAAATTTAGGTTGATAAGCTAGTGATGTCTTGCAATACAAGTAGTACTGTTAGGGCAGAGCCCAATGTGGGGCTCGAAGATCATGACCCCAGCCAAAATCAAGAGTCGGCACTTAACCAACTGAGCCATCAAGATACCCCTTGATTATGTCAACTCTAGATGTTTAAAGTAATTACATGTTATTTATTAGTACTATATGTTATTTAAGTACTTATTTTTTAACTATTGATGGATAAAAAATAAACCTGAATATTTTATAACAGATTTATTGAAATGTAATTCACCTAACATAAAATTCACCCTCTGTTAAGTGTACAATTCAGTAATCCTAATCAATTTACAGAGATGTGCAACTATCACCATTATCTAATTTCAGAACATTTTCATCACCCCCAAAAGCAATGTCATTCCCATTCACAGCCACTCCCCATTCTTCCTTGTCCCCAATCCCTGGGTCACTACTAATCTACTTTCTGTTTCTATGGATTTGCCTATTCTGGGCATTTCACATAAAATGGAATTATACAGTAAGTGTCCTTTTGTGACAGGCTTTCCTTCACTTAGGATAATGTGTTCAGGACTCATCTATTATAGCATTTATCTCCAGGCAGGTTTTTATCTTGAAAAAAATTAACTTAAAAGATTCTAAATTAAATTAATTCTAGTCTTCATGACAGCCTACTTAATCTTCTTGGCCTAGACAAATTGTCCCACTCTATTTTAATTTTTTTAATGTTTATTTATTTTTGATAGACAGCACACGCGAGTGGGGGAGGGACGGAGAGAGAGAGAGAAACAGAATCCAAGACAGACTCCAGGCTCTGAGCTGTCAGCACAGAGCCCGATGAGGATCTCGAACTAATGAACCACGAGATCATGACCTGACCTGAAGTCAGACGCTTAACTGACTAAGCCACCCAGGCACTCCTGTCCTAATCTATTTTAAACTGTGCACAAAGGACAAAGCTACCGTAAGTTTAAAACTCTAAGACTGGTCAATTGGTAAGTAAGACTGGTAAATAAACATTTACTGAGCATCCTCTATGTGCATGGCACAGTGCTTGGCCCTTTAGAGCACTGCTGCCATCTCTCCCCTCTTTGTATTCTCTCTCTCTCTCTAAAATAAACAAACAAAAAAAGGGGGGTGCCTGGGTGGTCTGGTCAGGTAAGCATCAGCCTTCAGCTCAGGTCATGATCTCACAGTCCATGAGTTTGAGCCCCATGTCGGGCTCTGTGCTGACAGCTCAGAGCCTAGAGCCTGCTTCGGATTCTGTGTCTCCCTCTCTCTCTCTCTGCGCCTCCCCTGCTTGCACTCTGTCTCTATCTCTCTCTCAAAAATAAATAATAAAACATTAAAATAAAAATACATTAATTAAATAAATTAAAAAAAAAAAGAAAGTGAAGAAATTTTTATCTTCCATGGATAGACAGAATAAGTAAAAGTAGTATTGGCTGCTTTTGGACTATTAACTGCTCTACAGAATAAACAAATGTGGACAGTTTTGAAAGAAGGAAAATTATTTCAAATATGAAGAAGGAAAAAATCCCCAATTAAAACGAATGAAGAACAAAATATTACATCTGAAGAGGAATAAGGGCCAGGAAAAGCTGCAGCATGGAGACACCAAAAAGAGGAAGATGAAAGTAGAGCGGGATCTATATAATGAAGAATATTCAACCCTTTACCTTTAGGGAAGTCAGTTGATCTGCCCACATTTCTATTATAGGAATAAGATGCTCAAATCCACAATCTTGAACAAAATCTTTATGAAAATGTTGGGCTCCTCCTTTGCTCTGTTTATGAATTATCACTGGAGCTCTTGGATTGTGAACAACTGAATTGATGCTACTCAGCACCTTTAAAAAAAGACAATGTTTTAGTTGAAATGTCTATCATAGTCCTATCCAAGTGATTTAGGTTATAGGAGTGCTTTCTATGTTAATGTATCATCATTTTCAGAATTAATTTTGGACATTAAGAAGCTCTTTAACTGACACCTGTAATGTTTTGGAAGTACAGTAGTTGCATCAACAGAATTAAACATGTAATTCTAATGAGAACTACAGACTTCATAGAAAAGCGAAAATGCATTTCAAATGATTTAGACTTGAAAGTAGTTATGAATGACCTCTTATAATCCACACAGGGAAAAATAATCATCAATATATCCTTAGCTAGAGTCTGACATTTCTCTAATTCTATCTCCTCATATTTAAGCTAAATCAGATGTTTAAAGGGGTCATTTCCTGTTGTTTGTTTCATAGCTTCAATTAAAGGCCAGAGTGTAAGGACAGTGAATAATAAAGTCCCACACATTCTATACAGAAATCCTGGAAACATCATGTCAATTCTGGAAACCCCAGACCCAATTCAGAGAACTCATCCTTAATATGTTCTTCCTCTACAACCACTCAGTACCAAAATCTGTATTAATGAAGGCTCTAAAGAGAAAGAGAAACAATGTATATGTATATAAATACATCTAAAGAGATTAATTTTAAGGAATTGGCTCACACAATTATGGAAACTGAGAAGTCCCAATTTCTGCAGTAGGCAAGCTGGAGACCCAGGAGAGTCAAGGAAATACTTCTACTTTGAATGCCCACAGGCTTAAGACGCAGGAAGAGACAATGCTTTAATTTAAGTTTGAAGGCAGGAAAAAACTCATGTCCCAGCTCAAAGGCGGGTCCCTCTTATTAACCCTTTTTGTTTTAGTCATGTCTTCAAATGACTGGATGAGACCCATTCACATTAGGGAAGGCAATCTGTTTTATCCATTCTACCAAATCAAATGTTAACCTTATCCATAAACACCCTCACATATTCATATGTGACATATTCAGAATAATCTTTAACCAAATATCTGGGCACCCCATGGCCCAGTCAAGTTGATACATAAAATGAACTATCATAAATACCCACATAATCATTACCTGGATTCAACAACTGTTAACATTTTCCCATATTTGCTCACTCTATTTTTAGCTGAATCATCTGAAGAAAATATAAACATGATAAAATTTTATCCTCAAATACTTAAGTATGCATCTCTTAAAATAGGCATATTCTCCTACAAAATCATAACACCATTGTTATATATAAGAAATTTAACAGTAACTCCCTAATATTATCAATGCCTGGAGTGAATTTTAAATATCTTAACATGTATAATCTGTGACTATACGCCCCCTCTTGACAGTTATGAGTTCTACCTTATATATCATCCAAGGAAAGGAGGAGACCCAAAATAGCAAGTTTAAAGGGAAAAGAGTAGGTGTGCCTGGGTGGCTCAGTCGATTAAGCATCTGACTCTTGGTTTTGGCTCAGGTCATGATCTCGCAGCTCATGAGTTCAAGCCCCACACTGGACTCTGTGCTGACAGTGCGGAGCCTGCTTGGGATTCTCTCTCTCCCATCTCTCCCTACCTGGTTTGCTCGCTCTCTCTCTCTCTTTCTCTCAAATAAATTTTTTAAAAAAGGGGGAAGAAAGTAATTTCCTTATTTACCACCATCAAGCCCAGATCATTTAATAAATAATTATATAAGCATAAAGACAAGATACTATTTTGATCTCAAATCTTTGTCCCTACTCATACTTCAAGCTATATTCATAGGTCTCCTGGTAATAAAACTTCAGATGTTTGGGGCGCCTGGATGGCTCCATCGGCTAAGCGTCCAACTTTGGCTCAGGTCATGATCTCGCGGTTTGTGAGTTTGAGCCCCACGTTGAACTCTGTGCTGAGCCTGCTTCGGATTCTGTGTCTCCCCATCTCTTGACCCCTACCCTGCTCATGCTCTGTCTCTCTCTGTCTCTCAATAATAAATAAAGGTTAAAAAAAAAAACTAAAAAAAAAACTTCAGATGTTTACTTACGAGTTTTTTTTTTTAGTTTAAGAGAGAATATTTCAACATTTTTTTCTCTTGTATGTATGTATGTATGTATTTATTCACATAGCTTATTTATTTATTTTGAGAGAGACAAAGAGAGAGCAGAAGGGGCAGAGAGGTGGGGGAGAATCCCGAGCAGATTCCACACCATCAAGTGCAGAGCCTGAAATGGGGCTTAAACTCACAGACTGTGAGATCATGACCTGAGCTGAAACCAAAAGTCGGGGGCACTAGCCAAGTGAGCCACCCAGGCACCCTCTCTTGTATTTACACATATTTTAATGGAGAAACTAAATCCCCTTCACAGATTTATTACTGACAGCAGAGCATTTCTTATGACTTGACCACAGTCAGATGACTGGCAGAAAAATGTGTATTAACAATGAGAAAATAGTAAAATGACTTAAACAATTACCAGAGAGATGAGAATTAAAACAAAAACAACCCAACTCACAAATAGGTCTTATCTTATTCAGAAACAGTTTGCAGATACTGATAAACTCTTGATATGGATAAAAACTGTATCTTGAAAGTAAACATTAGACAAGTAGAAAAGAATTAAGATAACAGATGTTGTAAGTACTAGAAAAGAAAAAGAAGACAAATACCAACCTAGCAAATTTCAGGGAAAAAAAAAAGAATGGAACTAGAAAACATATAAATAGAAAACAAAGATGTCAGGAATAAAAGCAGATATATGAGTAAGGTCTCAATATCTATGATGGTTTAATTGCCTATTAAAGGACAAAGCCTCTCAAATTGAATCTAAGAAACAAAATGAAATAAAAGAAATTCAGTTACATGCTGGGTACAAGAGAGTTATCAAAAAAAAATCTGTTTTCAGAAAATTGCCTGGAAATGAAAATCAACACAGATATATGAAGAACCAGCAACAACCAATTAAAAAATGTAATAGAGGAAAGGATGCCATTCTCGATAGCAATACAAGTTATAAAATACCTAGGAAATAAACCTAACAAGAAACATCCAAGAGCTAAATTTAAAAATATATAGGGGTGCCTGGGTGGCTCAGTCGGTTAAGCATCCAACTTCGGCTCAGATCATGACCTAGCGGTCCATGAGTTTGAGCCCTGAGTTGGGCTCTGCGCTGACAGCTCAGAGCGTGGAGCCTGCTTCAGATTCTGTCTCCTTGTCTCTACACTCATGTGTATTCTCACTCTCTCTCAAAAGTCAATAAACATGAAAAAAAAATAGCTGTTTAAAAAAATTGAAAAAATATATACATAAAACTTTATTCAAGGCTATAAAGGAAGGCCTAAAGAAAATTAGAGACATATTTCTGAGATGATTAAAAAATGTAAATGTGCCATCTTTCCAAATATTAATCTAAAAAGTTAATTCAATTTCAGTTCCTCTCAATAGGATCTATTTTTGAATCTGACAAACTGTTCATCCAGGAGAGTAAATGTGCTAAAAATATAATAAAGGAAAAATTTTAAAAGAACGATGCATAAGATTCTTTTCCTAAAAGGTATCAAAACCTACTATAAAATTACAGAAAGTAAAAGAATATGGGAAATAGTATAAAAATGGAATAGACTAAGGAGTCTAGAAATAAATAAACCTATGCATATGAGTGGATATGACAGAGGTTTCATTTCAGTGAAGTAGAGAAAGAATGTCTATGAGAAACTGCAAACTCAAATGCATCTAGAAGCAAGTTAAGACCATGAGTGAGTGAAGCAAGCATGGCCAGGGCCTATGGCTAACTAAAGAGCACATGCCCATATGTGACAAGAGAAAGCCATAATTCTGCTCTGATAAGGACTATGCAGGAATTCGTTGCCAGATTCTGTAGCTTTTTAAGAGAAGGTAGAAAAAAGAACAAATAAAATATCTTAATTTTTTAAATATTAGTAATTAAATTCAAAGTTTAAAAAAGCCTGTTTGAGTCCAATAAAATATGAGCACAGGCCCAGTTCAGTCAGTAAACAGGCTGGCTTGATCACTATCTATTCAACAAATGGTCTGTAAAAATCACTAAGGTTAGGGGCACCTGGGTGGCTCAGTCAGTTGAGTGTCCGACTTTGGCTCAGATCATGATCTCACGGTTTGTGAGCTTGAGCCCCACATCAGGCTCTGTACTGACAGCTCAGAGCCTGGAGCCTACTTCAGATTCTGTGCCTCCCTCCCTCTGCTCCTCCCCCACTCATAGTATGTCTCTCTCAAAAACAAATAAACATTAAAAAAAATCACTAAGGTAAGATCTCTACATGACACCACATAGAAAATTAAAATTCAGAGGGACTAAATATCTAAATAAAAACAAAACCATGTAGGACCTTAATAAATTTATATATAATAACAGTCATAATAATAATACCAACAAAAGCAACAACACAAACAATAAAAAGGGAAATGGCTTAAGAGAGGAGAATAGGACAGACCAACAACCAGCAAATGAAATGGGTAGTAAACAAAAAACTCCCCCTCTCTAAGTAAATAAATAAATAAACAAACTTTAAAAAAGAGAGAGAGTGAGAACTACAGGCCAATCTTAAAAATCTTATCAGCTTTTTACTACCCTACTTTTAATTAGGCCAAAGTCTCTCAAGGAGTAAGACAAATTCTAAGTCAAGCTACCTACAGTGTTTTTAGCCAAGAAGACATGCCATG
Source organism: Lynx canadensis (assembly GCF_007474595.2). NCBI lineage: Eukaryota > Metazoa > Chordata > Mammalia > Carnivora > Felidae > Lynx > Lynx canadensis. The sequence goes on from NC_044311.2 coordinate 34,113,972, forward strand.
GTAAAACAGGATAAGCACACACAAATACAAATATTCTTTACCACCTGATAACTTATTAAACTGAGATGAAAACTAAAGTTCGAATACAGTAAGAATGGGGAACTTTAACACCCCACTTACATTAATGGACAAATCATCTGAACAGAAAATAAACAAGAAAACAAAACCTTTGAATGACACACTGGGCCAGATAGACTTAACAGACATATTCAGAATATGCCATCCTTAAACAAGAGAATATACACTCTTTTCAAGTGTACATGAATATTCCCCAGAAGAGATCACATATTAGGTCACAAAACAGGTCTCAACAAATACAAAAAGACTCAAATAATACCGTGTACCTTTTCTGACCACAACAGTATAAAACTAGAAATTAACCACAAGAAAAAAATCTGGAAAGACCACAAATACATGGAGATTAAACAACATGCACTAAACAATGAATGCGTCGACCAAAAAATCAAAGAAGAAAATTTTAAAAATACATGGAAACAAACGAAAATGAAACACAATGGTCCAAAACCTTTGGGATGCAGCAAAAGCAATCCTAAGAGAGAATCCCTAAGAGGGAGTTAAATGGCAAAACAGGCCTACTTTAAGAAGAAAAATCTCAACCTAACCTTATACCTAAAGGCACTAGAAAAAGAACAAATGAAGCCTAAAGCCAGCAGAAGGAAGGAAATAGTAAATATGAGAGCAGAAATAAATGATATAGAAACTAAAAAACAATAGCACAGATCAATGAAACCAGGAGCTGGTTCTTTGAAAAGATCAAGAAAATTGATAAGCTTCTAGACACACTTATCAAAAAGAAAAAAAGAACCCAAATAAAGTCACAAATCAGAGAGAAGTAACAACCAACACCACAGAAACACAAACAATTGTAAGAGAATATTATGAACTATATGCCAAAAAATTAGACAACCTAGAAGAAATGAATAAATTCTTAGAAACATATAAATTACCAAAACTGAAACAGCAAGAAATAGAAAACTTGAACAGACCAATAACCAGCAAATGAAATGAGTTGGTAATAAAATAAACTCTCTTTCTAAATAAACAAACTTCAAAAGAGAGAGAGAGAGAGAGAGAGAGAGAGAGAGAGAGAGAACTACAGGCCGATATTGTTGATGAACAGATGCAAAAATTCTCCATAAAATATTAGCATCCTAATCCAACAATACATTTAAAAAAAGCACTCACCACAATTCAGTGGGGTTTATTCCTGGGTTGCAAGCGTTGTTCAATATTTGCAAATCAACCAACATGATACATCACATTAATTGAAAGAAAGGATAAGAACCATATGATCATTTCAATAGATGCAGAAAAAGCGTATGACAGAGTACAATGTTCATTCATGATAAAAACCCTCAACAAAGTAGGTTTAGAGGGAACATAACTCAACATGTAAAAGCCATATGTGAACAAAAACACAGCTAACATCATCCTAAATGGGGAAAAACTGAGAGCTTTTCCTCTATGAACAGGAATAAGACAAGAATATCCACTCTTACCACTTTTATTCAACATGGTACTGGAAGTCCTAGCCACAGCAATCAGACAACAAAAAGAAATAAAAAGCATCCAAACAACACAAGAAACAGGTGTAGGCGAGGATGTGGAGAAGAAGGAACCCTCTTGCACTGTTGGTGGGGGTCAAACTGTGCAGCCACTCTAGAAAACAGTATGGAATTTCCTCAAAAAGTTAAAAACAGAACTACCCTATGGTCCAGTAATTGTACTACTAGGTATTTACCCAAAGAATACAAAAATACTAAGAGAAAGAGATAAATGCATCTTGATGTTTATAGCATTATCTATAATAGCCAAGTGTCCATTGACTGATCAATGGATAAAGAAGATGTGCATATGCATAATGGAATATTACAGTCATAAAAAATGATGAAATCTTACCATTTGCAATGACATAGATGGAGCTAGAAAGTATTATGCTAATATTTTGTCTCTGAGAGAGAGACAAATACCATATGGTTCCAGTCATATGTCGAACTTAAGAAACAAAATAGGGGCGCCTGGGTGGCGCAGTCGGTTAAGCGTCCGACTTCAGCCAGGTCACGATCTCGCGGTCCGTGAGTTCAAGCCCCGCGTCAGGCTCTGGGCTGATGGCTCGGAGCCTGGAGCCTGTTTCCGATTCTGTGTCTCCCTCTCTCTCTGTCCCTCCCCCGTTCATGCTCTGTCTCTCTCTGTCCCAAAAATAAATAAACGTTGAAAAAAAAAAAAAAATTAAAAAAAAAAAAAAAAAAGAAACAAAATAAGGGCGCCTGGCTGGCTCAGGTGGTGGAGCATGTGACTTTTGATGTTGGGCTTGAAAGTTCAAACCCCATGTTGGGTAAAGAGATTACTTAAAAATTTAAAAAAAAATTTTTTTTTGATTAAAGAAAAAGAAAACAAATGAGCTAAGGGAAAAAACTATAGAGAACAAACTGATGGATAACAGAAGGAAGGTGGGTGGGAGGATGGGTGAAATTAGTGATGGGGATTAAGGAGTGCCCTTGTGATGAGCACTGAGTGTTGTATGGACGTGTTGAATCACTCTATTATATAATTGAAACTAATATTTTACTGTATGTTAACTAACTGGAATGTAAATAAAAACTAAAAAAAATTAAAGAATAAAAGAAAAACGAAACCAAGGTTCTCTACCAACACCAGTCTCTTTGCCAGCTGTTCAGTACCTGAAAGTATCTCTGGTCAATTAGGGCCTGCTGCTGGTTGTCTTTGCTGGGTTCATCTTGTTTCTCTGGGTCCTCCATCTTTTTCTGACTGAGAAGATCCTTTAATCTAAAGGGGAGAAAATAAATCAAGATAATACAAAATGCTTTCCTAGACACCGGATTAAGAAAACAAACTAAGCCAATGATTCAGCTCCCCTCCAACAGCTTTATATCATTTTACATATACATGTGTGTGTGTGAATGCGTGCATATGCACGTATAAATTTTTTTAATTTAATTTTATGAGCCTAGACTACGAAGATGGAAATGGAGACCAGGCTGAAGAAGTGGAGGTTAAAACAGGCAAGGAGGGCAAGGGGGAAAGTGCAACTTGCCTCCATCCTAGAGTCTGTCTGATGCTGGGGGTCAAGGAGGGAGTCCTGGGTGCAGTCTCTCATTTTAAATTTTCTTAAGGGGTGCCTGGGTGGCTCAGTCGGTTGAGCATCCGACTTCGGCTCAGGTCATGATCTTGCGGTCTGTGAGTTCGAGCCCTGTGATGGGCTCTGTGCTGACAGCTCAGAGCCTGGAGCCTGCTTGCGATTCTGTGTCTCCCTCTCTCTCTCTGCTCCTTCCCCACTCACACACTGTCTCTCCCTTCTTCAAAAATAAACATTAAAAAAAAAACTGGGGGCGACTGGGTGGCTCAGTCGGTTGAGCGACCAACTTTGGCTCAGGTCATGATCTCACGGTCTGTGCATTCAAGCCCTACATCATGCTCTGTGCTGAAAGCTCAGAGCCTGGAGCCTGCTTTGGAATCTGTGACTCCCTGTTTCTCTGCCCCTCTCCAGCTCATGCTATGTCTCTCTCTGTCTCTCAAAAAATAAATAAATGTTAAAAAAAATTAAAAAAAATAAATTTTCTTAAAACAGGGCTGACAGAACAGTTGCCTATGTACTAGCAACGCTTTCCCCTTCCTGAAAGCTATAATACTACGGCTATTCTAGCTCCTTGTAACTAAGAAAACTCACATAAATAATGTGATGCCCGTGTTACACTACTAATCATTCTCTTATTTCCCAATTGCATATGAGTTCATTGATGTTTTAGAAACCTATGCTGTAGGAGAGTAGGCTGTACTCAGAAATATGCTAGGATTGTTTTATTGTATCCAAAGCAGTGAGCAGGACCTAAGGGCCACAAAACCCCTAAGAGCAGCGAAAAGATTCTTTAAATACTTAGTGGACACTCATTCCATGTTGCTAGAAGCAAGAGCTGTGTTTCTTTGTGGAGTTTGGGAAACCCAGAAAACTGCCCCTCCAGCTTAAAATATGCTGTGCTGTCTCCTGCTTTCTAGAGCCATCTCCGTACAATAGGCTTCTATGTACGGATACTTTATAGCTTTTAACCATATCTGAAGCCTTTCTATGATCTCATGATGGCTCCCATTCTGGAGATGAGGGACCAGTTGAAAAGTGGAATGCCAATTTTGTTTTTATAGCTCCTGCTTACTTAGTCACAAAGATACAAAATACATGTAGAGACCAATACAAACCTCTCAGAGCTGTATGTTCCCTAAGTCCTTTTCTCTACATTCCTAGGATTTTTTTATATGATTAAGATGAAAAGAGGGTAGGTTTCCTTCAATCTATCAACTCCAATGCTACAACTCTGAAGGTAGCTGTTTGTCTAGGGGAGAAGTCTAGCTCCAGGCCAAAATCCTATGTGTTACCTTTCAGGCCCAAACCACTGACAATTACAAAGGCTTTGTCTGGAAAGCTCTGTGAGAGGAAGTTGCCCTCCCACATCAGACTTGGTGCACAGCCTGGGCACTGCAATCTCTGGAGGGAGTTGCTGTCAAGAACTCAGACCCCGGGACTCCACCCTTCCCTTGTGACCCCTTGGCCAGCCGTGCTCACCAGCATTTCTGCATTACTGCCTCCATCCAGAAGCTCTTTAGTGGGGTGGCCCTGACTGAGGTACTTTTCACTTCTCCTTGTGGGGAGGAGTCCTGACTAATATACTTTTCTCCACTCTGACTCAGTATTTTCCACTCCAAGGCCTTCCCCAGGCCCATGAAACAGCAGGAGTCTTTTGTGCAGGGCTCCTAGGCAGTGATATGTTTCCTCCCATCTGCACAGCATGTCATTCACTGACCCTTGCCTGGTACCTTTCCAATGAGAAGAACGGAACACTAAAAATAGAACATTTTTTGGCTGCTTATACTATTGCAGTAAGTGAATAAAGACTTGGTTGTGCATTTCAGTTTGGTTCACTGTCCTCTGATGACCTTGACATCCATCAGCTCAATACCAGGGTGACAGGATTCTGATTTTGTTTTCTCGTAGCAAAATATAAATACCACTGAAATTAAATGGAATTAGTGTAATACCTTTACTTATCTTGTACTGGCAGACCTATTTGATCACTTCGTAACAACCGAATTTTATAATCAACCTCTTTGTAATATTAACTCAAATAAGAAAAGTCCATGTGTTCCCATGTTAAATAGATTCATTTGCTATTAAAGATTGATTAGCTGAAAGGCAACTACAAATCTAAAGAAAAAAAAACTGAATTCTCTCAGGTTCTAAAAGGGGAGAGAGACTTTCCCCTTCTTTTCTTTTAGCATTTTCTTTGGAAAACTTGTAGTTGTAAATCCCTTCTCTCTTTAAGAAGTACGTAAATCTTTTTAACATTTAAATAAGGCTCTTGCCAAGTTTACATCCTAGGAATGTCTTTCATTCTTGGGAGACTTAGAACCAAATCTTAGACATCAGGGAGGAAGGTGCCTTGTCTCCCTGTGTCTGCCTAGGCTCCTGGCTCTAGGTTGTTAACTTTCTGCTTATTAAAAATATGGAAAGCTTTATTTTTCCTTAGGATAAAGACAATTCACATGCATGCAATGGATTGTATATGCATGGCTATATAATAGAGTGAGATTTCTGTCTTTGTAATCTTTTTGGCAGATTGCCTATAATGTACATCACAGTCTAGTTAGATGTTTATTCAGTAATAAAATTGTTCCTTTTTCTACATATGTGGAGAGAATTCACCAGGCTGACAGGATATTTTATTTTTAATTATTTGCCCAACATTTGTAGTTCTTTGAAAAAATATTCTACCTCTGCCACTGCAGAAAATGAAAATTGGAAAAGCTTTACCTTAAAAAAACGTTTTCATCAGGTGTTTTGTTGGTTCCAATTAGGATGATGGCTAAGAGTCAGAATGATTGGGTACAAATCTAATTTCTTTTCAAGTTCTTCCATATACCACCCATGTGATAGGCAAGTTATCTAACATTCCTAATTCCCTGTTTTCATATCTAGATTCTACAGAAGTTCCAAATTAAAAAAATATATATTAACTTTTAAATTACAAATTTAAATTTCTAAAGCATAAATAATTTCTACAAAATCCAACAGAAAAATATAGCAGGGATTGGTTCTAAATCATAATTTTAAAGGCTAATAGTGAAAAGTCAGAGGCTCCTGGGTGGTTCAATCAAGCATCTGACTCTTGATTTCGGCTCAGGTCATGATCTCACAGTTCATGAGACTGAGCCCCGTGTTGGGCTCTGACAGCATGGGGTCTCCTTGAGATTCTCTCTCTCTGCCCCACTTGCATGCTCATGCTCTCTCTCTCAAAATAAATAAACATTAAAAAAAATTTTTTTTAAATAGCGAAAGGTGAGTTTAAAGACGAGAGCTCAAATGAACAACAAAAATATATACACTCAATTCTCATTATTCATGATAGTTATATTCTATAATGTCACCACAAACACCACAAAGATTGAACCACTGCTCCTAGGGTTAATACAGAGTCAGATTCCTGCATGCATCTGGAAACATTTTCCTCAACTGATTAATATATAAGCTTATTTTATGTGTGTTAACATTTAAAGATACCTTATTTACTATTGTTGATTCATTAACACCAAACTCATGGCTAACAGTGGTATAACTCACACCTAAGTGAAATTTACTAAGCACGTTTATTTTCTCTGTAAGCCACATGACAGCCTTCTTCCCACTCAGAAGGGACACTAGACAGCACTTCAACACTATGCTTGGTGGCCCATCTTGGGGAAATCACCAACAAAAAGTACAAAAATAAAAAAAAAAAAAAGTGGCACTAGAACAACACAAAGAATGCTTCTGCACAGCTATGAGAGCTGAAACAAGAGGAAAAACCATCACCTGTTCAACAGCTGCAAACGTGTGTTGGGCATGTCCATACATGATCATGAAAGTGCCACAACTATTCATGTGGGGATTAAAGATAAATTTTAGCAGGTTAGGCAAATTCACAAATATGGAATCTGAATAGTGAGAACTGACTACCTATCTCTATGTATACATAAGTACATGACAGTGTGTTTATATCTTCACTAATATACTTGCCTTTAAGTGAGTAAAATTCCTTTGAAGGGGATCAGGATATGCCACTCCAAAATATGCCACTTTGACATAGGACATGTTTTAAGCCAAAAGAATTTGAGACACGGCAGGTGCCAGAAGGACTCTCTGACCTCCTACTTCTCTCCTGAAGCAGATCATAAGAGCCTTATGTACTAGGTGTCCTCCCTATACCTAGAGGAAAGGACCATCTTCATCTCTGAAGACAGAGGGATTCCAAGAAAGAATCCAAGTTTTCCCCAGTGTACTTGGTTCATGCTCTTTTGTCCTATTATGTTTTCCACAATTTTCCACTTTATCAAACATTAGTTTAAAAAAAAATGCTCAGCTTAAACTGTTTCTTCAGGCCTTCATTTCCTTATGAAGACTTTGATATATTCACTATAACATCTATCGACACCTTCTCCTCTTTTTACCTCCCTACATCCTCCTTTTCCAAGTTGCTTCTCAACCAGTTTCCCTATCTCACTGAGACACTAACAACTAGTTGTTGGCCCAAAACTATTCAAGCCTGTAACTGAGGAGTCTTGATTTTTTTCCCCCTCAGCTGCCTATATCCAATCCATCACCAAGTCTTGTTCTACTTCCAATATTCCAAACACTTCTCATTTCCGCCACTACTGCTTCCTGTGACCTTGTCACTACCACCTCTTGTCCAAACACACACAACAGCAACTCATACTATTTCACATTCAGTACTTACACTGTATCAAATTGGTTTTATTTTTTTTCATCATCCTTCTCCTTCCAGGTAATCTCCATGAGGGCAGAGACCCTTTCTATTTGACTTACCACTGCAATTCCAGTAACCAGAATACCAAGTACATAGTAGGAAGTACTAAAGGTACCCAAAATATTAAGCAATAGTAGGAAGGGAAAAACATTAATTGAACTATTGGCTGAAGCCTTTCCAAACCTTCCACTTTGCTTTTCTTTTTTTGTTTTCCTTCTGTACTATCTTAATGTAACTACTATGTCAATTCCTAGATGTCCAAAATATTTGCCTTTCTCTGTGGCATGTGTTGCCGAAGGAAGAAACACAGCTGTCACTGAAAACTGAATCAACTTATGTTAATACAATTGATTTAATACATCTAATGGATATATTAACTCACACAGTTTTCAAAATATTTCCCCCCAATGCTCCCCACACTACCTCCTCAAGTTCCATTCCTTTGAATGAAAGAATACACTTAGATAATCTTCAGAAAACACTACTACTATTTGAGGGCCAAGTTTTTCAAACTGCTCTGAGGCAGTTTGAAGCTCTGCTCTGCTTTTCAAAGTCAAGAAAAGGGGCGCCTGGGTGGCGCAGTCGGTTAAGCGTCCGACTTCAGCCAGGTCACGATCTCGCGGTCTGTGAGTTCGAGCCCCGCGTCAGGCTCTGGGCTGATGGCTCAGAGCCTGGAGCCTGTTTCCGATTCTGTGTCTCCCTCTCTCTCTGCCCCTCCCCCGTTCATGCTCTGTCTCTCTCTGTCCCAAAAATAAATAAACGTTGAAAAAAAAAAAATTCAAAGTCAAGAAAAGTACCATTAAGTGATGGATGTGAATGGCTCACTGCATTCTTCCTACTACTTTTAAAGTATGATGAGTCTATTTATTATTCAGGCCATGACTAGCACCAACAAAAATTGGAGGCTTGTCATCTCTAATTTCAGTGATTCCCTTGCAATTCCTCTATGACTTTCAAAGACAATTTTCTGGGTAAAATCTTTGCCCTTGTTATATCAGGCAAATGCCTTTTTTTGTTCTTATTTAGCATAAGTATACAGTCAAATACAACACAGTAGCAACTGTTTTTAAACTGTGGAACCAGAAATATCCTTTTGAGAAAATACACCTTAGTAAGAAAATAACTTTTTTTTTTAAAGTAGGTTCCATGCCCAACATGGGGCTTCAACTCACAACCCTGGGAACAAGAAACATGCTCTGACAACTGAGTCAGCCAGCCACCACTCAAAAATATCCTTCTCTGCCATTTTCCCCCATCAGTCTGGTAATTTCAAGCTTAGGCCACTATGAGGTAACCATGATGTAAACTTATAGGTAACAAAAATAATAAAATACAAAACCATAATGAATCTGCAACTTTGGTAAAATATAATTACCTGATGTTTTTCTTAAGGGCTTTCTCCAGTTTCTTCACCTGTTGTTTATAAAGTCTTAATTCATGCTGTGTGGGCCTGTAGAAAGTAAGTCACATTGAATGCATTTAATTTAATGAGTAAAACTACAAAGGTATTTAATAAGATACACCATGTTACTTGTCACAAATATGCTTATTAAAATTCTTAAAATATTGCACCGAATTTCTTCTGTGTATTCTCTGTTCAAAACTTGTTACCCATTTTTTATTGTTGTTAATTATTTGTTCTTATAGTGAAATATTTCAAATGTACAGACAAAAAGAGAGAATAGTAAAACAAACAATGGCATACCCACTATTTGGCTTTACCAAAGTTAAATATTAACAGATTTGATTCAAATCCTCTTTTAACTAAAACATTATACATATATTTAAGGTTCCATGTGTGGCCTTTGTGAGGTAACCACTACCCCAAATCCACTGTTCATTATTTCCATGCATGGTTTAAAATTTTTACTGCACAAATTTATATATTATTATGTGGTAGGTTTTTTAAACTTTACCTAAATGGTTTTAACTGTAGGTATCAGTTCCCTCTCCATTTAAGTATAATCTTTATGAGAACAAGTTATTTATTTTGGTCATGACACCAGAGCTTAGGACAGTGTCTAACTTACAAGAAGTATTCAACAAACTCTTGTTAAATGAAAAAAATCCTGACAATGTTCATTTCTTATTATTCACAGTCAACACGCAGAGCATCATCCTCTTGTGGTAACAAGCTACATAGAAATAGGTCTTGTACGCCATTTACATTTTTTAGTTCTCTTCTTTTACAACACAGGGATGAAATGAGATCATAAGACATTCCAAAGTAATTTGGGAATGGGAAACTCGTTTATATCAATCTGAATCTACTCTGTGTTCCTACCCACTTTTATCTTCTTCAGTGTGGGCTCCTATACTCTCACTTCATTTGCCCACCTATGTGTTCTCGTTCCTTCTGCCATATGAGATATAACTAAAATGAGTGAAAACATGGTTTCCAGGATTAGTTTTAAAGTAAAGGAGCTACAAAGATACATTTAACACCCCAAATTCCAGGATGTATTTACTTTCCAAAAGTTAAGTAAAAATGATTTAAGTTTCTCTCACCTGGTTTCCAAATCTTTTTGGAGATTCAGCTTTTCACTTAGAAGCGCATCAATCTTGGATTTTGATTCCTTGAGTTGATTCTGTAATGACTTCAACACATTTCATAGAAAAATAGTTAACTTTCCAGATTATTTTACTTCATAAAAAAGCACTTATTACTCATGTAGTCCCCCTACCATTAGAAGGCCTTTATAAGTCAGTGAGGCATCGAAACTTCTGTAGTCTTTCTCTTCTTCTGACAGACTTTCATCTTCCTTATATACCCTGTGAAAAGACAGATCGTGTGTACTTCTTATGAAAAATCTATCTTCAATAGAAAAAATATAGCTAACAAAAATCAGTAAAGTCTTGATAACCTATATCAATTAAAATTTAAGCCAAATTTCCTACTTGTTCTCAGAGAGAATATTAGAACACACTACCCAGTATTATAGTACATATCTGTTCACTATCACCTTAATTAGAATCTAAAATCCATGTGGACCAGAACTTTGTTTAGTTCACCATTGTGTCTCACTGCCTAGAAGAATATGGGGCATAAGAGGTGGTGGAAAAAACACTTTTTGAATGAATAAAAAAACAAAGCATACTGTTTTTTCTTCTACTACTTTTAGGTCACCAAAAAACCTATACAAAAAAAAATGCAAATGCAGAGTGGACATGACAACAGATTTATCAGTCGCAATTCAAGTCTTGATACCATTAACCCAGTGCTATTTGAGTACACCAATCTCAGAATCTGTCTTCTGTCAGAGAAGTATCTGTGACATCTACCTCACAGGACTGGTGTTAAAAGTAAAATAAAAAATATGAAAGCACTCATTTCCAGGAAATAAGAAGTGAACCGCAAAGTCCCTTGCTTCCATTATCCAAGACCATTTTTAAAAATTTCTATCTAATTGGGAATGCAAGCTGGTGCAGTCACTCTGGAAAACAGTGTGGAGGTTCCTCAAAAAACTAAAAATAGAACTACCCTATGACCCAGCAATTGCGCTACTAGGCATTTATCCAAGGGATACAGGTATGCTGTTTTGAAGGGACACATGCACCCCCATGTTTATAGCAGCACTATCAACAACAGCCAAAGTATGGAAAGAGCCCAAATGTCCATCGATGGATGACTGGATAAAGAAAATGTGGTGTATATATATATATATATATATATATATATACAATGGAGTATTACTCGACAATCAAAAAGAATGAAATCTTGCCATTTGCAACTACGTGGATGGAACTGGAGGGGATTATGCTAAGTGAAATTAGTCAGAGAAAGACAAAAATCATGACTTCACTCACATGAGGACTTTAAGAGACAAAACAGATGAACATAAAGGAAGGGAAACAAAAATAATATAAAAACAGGGAGGGGGACAAAGCATAACAGACTCATAAATGTGGAGAACAAAAAGAGGGTTACTGGACGGCGTGTGAGAGGGAGGATGTGCTAAATGGGTAAAGGGCATTAAGGAATCTACTCCTGAAATCATTGTTGCATTATATGCTAACTAATTTGGATGTAAATTTTTAAAAAGTTAGGGGGGAGGGACACCTGGGTGGCTCAGTCGGTTAAGCATCCGACTTCGGCTCAGGTCACAATCTCATGGTCCCTGAGTTCGAGCCCCGCATCAGGCTCTGTGCTGACAGCTCAGAGCCTGAAGCCTGTTTCAGATTCTGTGTCTCCCTCTCTCTCTGTTCATAATCTGTGTCTGTCTCAAAAATAAACGTTAAAAAAAAAAAAAGTGAGTACAACCCAAATGCCCATCACCTGATGATAAATAAAATACGATGCATCCATGCAATGAAATATTCAGCAATAAGGAATGAAATAACTGATACATGCTATAACATGATAAATCTTTAAATCATTTTGTTAAATGAAGGAAGTCAGTCATAAAAGATGACATAGTACGTTCCATTTACATGTAATGTTCAGAATATGAAAATCTATAGAGACAAAAAGTAGATTAGCAGTTATCAAGGGCTGGGGGCTTTGGTAAAAATTGGGAGTGACTGCTAGTGGTCAGAAGGTTTCTTCTGGAGTTAATAAAATGCTCTAAAATTTAGATTGTGATGAGGGTTGACAAATGTGAATATAGTAGGATATGTACTGTGAATACTAAGATGCTGTACTGTGAAAATATGAAAAACCTTTGAATTTTACAATTTAAATGAGTAAATTTTATGGTGTATGATAATGGTGTATATCTCAATAAAATTTTAAATAAAAAAATAAAATAAAATTTCTATCTAATGAGAAAGATGGAATTAAACAAGGGGGCTTCTCGTAACTACTAATTCACTATAGAACCATTTTCCCTGGGGTAGTTTTTCAAATGTCTCTGACATCCCAAAAGAAAATCTGAGCCTAGTATATTTTATTCCTATGCTACCTTCTTTGGCTCTTTAATTGTAACCACCAAGTTAGGGAAATACTAACAAATAACTAGCAATTTAGGTCATGTAATCTATACTGAATTACTAACACTGGGCAAAGAAAAGTAAAGTTATATAGCTGAACACCTATCATTTTAAAATGTACTTTTCCTCTTTTTCAGAGATTATAGTGTATTTACAGTTTTCTAAGACTTCCAACTGGTTAACTTTTTTTTTTTTTTAATGTTTATTTTTGGGACAGAGAGAGACAGAGCATGAACAGGGGAGGGTTAGAGAGAGAGGGAGACACAGAATCTGCAGCAGGCTCCAGGCTCCAAGCTGTCAGCACAGAGCCCGATGCGGGGCTCGAACTCACGGACAGTGAGATCATGACCTGAGCCGAAGTCGGACGCTTAACCAACTGAGCCACCCATGCACCCCCCAGCTGGTTAACTCTTACATTTACATTTCTGCTGCCTTGATCGTCGCTTCAAGTTTGCTCGTGTATGGAGACAGAAAGTAACAGTCCATAGTATTCAGAAACTCCCTTCATAGTCCCTCTGGAAGTCTTTGCACACCTGTGCCCTGAACTAGAGCCCCCCCACAGTGTGTCATAGGTGTACTGTGCAGAAGGAGTATAGATGTGGTGAGATACTCATCCCCTTCAGGCCTCAGGACAACCGGGTAAGGCTTGGGGTGGTCAGAGTTCTTGAGCCAGGCGCTTCTGACTGCAGCTCTGGGTGTACCCCAGTGTGGTATCCCAACAGCAACTGCTGTCTCTCATAATGAGAAAAACTCTGAGCAACACTGCCCTTAATACACAGGTGTTAAGCAGGGGCTTTTGCCTCTGCAAGAGGCCCCGCCCCACCTGTCTTCTCCCCTTGGTCTTACTCCCCTAGCTCTATAGGTACCTACCTCCTTCCCCTGTGCTTCCTGTTTAGCCCATGTAGGCCTCCAAATTGTAGTCTCTCTTCCCTCTTTTTCTCCCCTCTGTTCTTTCATCTTCTTTTCTTCAGTAATAACATACTTGTCAAGTATACCCTTCTTTTACAATACTCCTGCTCCTTCAGGTGATAATAATACCCTATTTATAGATACCAAATCCACCTTGAAGTTGCTACAACCTCACTAGCAAGTGAGTACTCACTCTAAGAAAGACTGTTGTTTTTTAATTTTAGAGAGAGAGAGAGTCTGAGTGGGGGAGAGAGGCAGAGGAAAAGAGTCTTTTTTTTTTTTTTTGAGAGAGAGAGAGAGAGAGAGATAGGGTATAAGTGGGAGACGGAAGAGGGAAGTAAGAGGAGGAGGGGGGAGAGAGAAAGAAAGAGACAGACAAGGAGAGAGGGAGAGAGGGAGAGAGGGAGAGAGGGAGAGAGGGAGAGGGAGAGAGGGAGAGAGGGAGAGAGGCAGGGCTCACCCGGGGCTGGTGTTCACCTGAACAGGGCTTGAACTCAACAACTGTGAGATCATGACCTGAGCTGAACTCAGATGCTTAATAACTCAGCCATCCAGGCACCCAGAAAGGAGACTATTGGAGTTCATGAAGTCAATGAACCCTGAAAAACCCTCTTCTCTGGAGACTCATCACTGCCAAGTTTAAATGACTTCTAATTTTTTCATCTATAAGAAGATTGTTTATAATGTAGCTCCTATTTTCTTCCTTTCTCCTTCTCCCTTAATGAGAGACATTCCAATCCAAATATCTGGCCTGAGCAACGTTTGTATAGGCCAAACTATCTCACTTCAGCTAGGCCTGTGATGACAGGATTGCTAAGTGAAAAAGTAATTCCTTTCCCCCAAGCTTCTCATTCCTCAACCCTGCATTTTTACTGAAAATTCATGACAACCAAATTCAACACTCCTCCCCACAACGGCCTCAATCCTTTTATCATTTTTAGTCAGACAACCCCAGTTTGCACAACTTCAGAGGCAACTTCTTATACCATATTCCACGTGGCAGATTTCAAATGATAGCTATGCTAAATCTTCTCTACTCTTACTAAAGATCCCAAACTCTATCATCTATCCAGTCAGCAGTCAGCAAATGGCTGCCTGTGGGGTACATGCAGGCTGTGGATTTTCGAATTAAAGGTTTACATAACACAGCCATGCCAATTCATTTGCATGTAATTTGCAGCTGGCTTTGTGCTACAACAGCAGAGTTGAATAGCTGTGAAACACTATACAGCCCAAAATGCCTATATTGTTTACTGTCTGGCGCGTTACAGAAAAGTTTGCAAATGCCTGAATCTAGATTATAATTTACTAAAGACAGGGGCGCCCGGGTGGCTCAGTCGTTTAAGCGTCCGACTTTGGCTCAGGTCATGATCTCACAGTTCGTGAGTTTGAGCCCCGCATCGCGCTCTGTGCTGACAGCTCAGAGCCTGGAGCCTGCTTCCAATTCTGTATCTCCCTCTCTCTCTGCCCCATCCCCACTCATGCTCTGTCTCTGTCTTAAAAAATAATAATAAAAATTAAAAAAACATTTTAAAAAAGAATTTACTAAAGACATAGCTCAAGGGTTGGAAGCGATATTCCGTTTGGACAATATTTTGTTTTTATTTGGACAGTGTTTTATTTGGACAATGTTTTTGTGTTTTAATTTTTTATGAGTGGTTGATACATAATGTGTCACAATGATAGTGATTCAACTTCCATGTTCCTTTCCTCACAAGTGTACCTACCATCCGTCAACATAGCTTTTTACAGTACCACTGACTACATTTCCTATGCTTTCCCTATTTTTCACATGACTTATTCATTCCACTACTGGAAGCGTTTATCTTCCACTCCCCTTCACCCATTCTGGCCACCCGTCCATTCCCCTTCCCTCTGGCAACCATCAGTTTGTACTCTGTAGACATATAATATTTTTTTAAGTCATTGAGTTAATTGTGAATATAAAAAATCTTATTTATGGGGCGCCTGAGTGGCTCAGTCGGTTAAGCATCCGACTTTGGCTCGGGTCATGATCTTATGGTCCATGGATTCGAGCCCTGTACCAGGCTCTGTATTGACAGTTCAGAGCCTAGAGCCTGGAGCCTGTTTCGGATTCTGTGTCTCCCTCTCTCTCTGCCCTTTCCCCACTCACACTCTCTCTCAGGCACGCAAAAATAAACATTAAAAAAATTTTTTTTAATTTTTTTTTTAACGTTTATTTATTTTTGAGACAGAGAGAGACAGAGCATGAACGGGGTAGGGTCAGAGAGAGGGACACACAGAATCTGAAACAGGCTCCGGGCTCTGAGCTGTCAGCACAGAGCCTGACGCGGGGCTCGAACTCACGGACCGCAAGATCATGACCTGAGCCGAAGTCGGCCGCTTAACCGACTGAGCCACCCAGGCACCCCTAAAATTTTTTTTAAATAAAATCTTATTTATAAATATAACCTTGTAATTTTTCTCAAAACACTTCTAGGCAAATCTAGCCACACTGAGCTCACATTCTTAAAAGGTATCAAATGGCTACAGTATGTAGTAATGGCCCCCTTTAGAAAGATGGTACATAGCTGTCCAATTTGCCACAGTCCTCACCTAACCTGCTTCCCTCAATTTCATTATTTTCTTGATTGTGTAAGCTTAAGTTTGCAACCTCTCCAGCCATTAAAATCTTCACCTTCCTTCCCTTTACTCTTACATACTATGACTGTACATTTTAGTGTCAAGTTGGCTAGGCCTTGGTGCCCAGCTGTTTAGTCCAACACCAGTCTAGATAATGCTGTGAGGTATTTTTAGATGTGATGAACATTTATAAATCAACAGACTTTAAGTAAAGGAGAACCGCTGATAATGTGGGAGGGCCTCATGCAATTAAATGCCTTAAGAACAAAGACTGAGACCCACAAGAAGGAATTCTTTCCTGAATCTGCAGCCTGCAGGCCTGCCTCAAAAGCACATGAACCAATTCCTTTAGTTATTATTTTTAAATTTAATTCCAAGTTAGCATACTATAATAATGATTTCAGGAATAGAATTTAGTGATTCACCACTTACATACAGTATCTAGTGCTCATCACTTAACAAGTGCCCTCCTTAACACCAATCACCCATGTAGCCCATCCCCCACCTAACACCTTACCAGCAACCCTGTTTGTTCTATTTAAGAGTCTCTTATGGTTTGTCTCTCTCTCCATTTTTATCTTATTTTTGCTTCCCTTCCCCTATGTTCATCTGTTTCTTAAATTCCACATAAGTGAAATCATATATTTGTCTTTCTCTGAGTGACTTATTTTTACCTAGCATAATACATTCTAGTTCCATCCATATTGTTGCAAATGGCAAGATTTCATTCTTTTTCATCACTGAGTAATATTCCAGAGAGAGAAAGAGTGTGTGTGTGTGTGTGTGTGTGTGTGTGTGTGTACACAACACATCTTTATCCATTCATCAGTTGATGGACATCTGGGCTCTTTCCATATTTTGGCTACTGTCGATAATGCTGCTATAAATAGAAACATTGGGTGCACATGCCCCTTTGAATAGACAGTTTTGTATCCTTTGGATAAATACCTAGTAGTCCAATTGCTGGGTTGTAGGGTAGTTCTTTTTTTAATTTTTTGAGGAACCTCCATACTGTTTTCCAGAATGGCATTCCCACCAGCAGTGCAAAAAGGTTCCTCTTTCTCCACATCCTGGTCAACATCTGCCATTGCCCGAGTTGTTAATTTTACCCATTCTGATAAGTGTGAGGTGGTATCTCATTGTGGTTTTGATTTTTATTTCCCTGATGATGAGTGATATTGAGCATCTTTTCATGTGTCTCTTAGCCATTTGGGTGTCTTCTTTGGAAAAGTATCTATTTCTTCACTGGATTATTTGGTTTTTGGGTGTTGAGTTTGGTAGATTTCTATAGATTTTTGATACTAACCCTTTATCCAATATGTCATTTGCAAATATCTTCTCCCATTCCATCGGTTACCTTTTAGTTTTGCTGATGGTTTCCTTTGCTGTGCAGAAGGTTTTTATCTTCAAGAGATGCCAATATTTCACTTTTGCTTTTGTTTCCCTTGCCTCTGGAGACATGTCAAGTAAGAAGTTGTTGCGGGCCGAGGTCAAAGTGGTTGTTGCCTACCTGTTTTCTCTAAAATTTTGATGGCTTCCTGTCTTACAGTTAGGTCTTTCATCCATTTTAAGTTTATTTTTGTGTATGGTGTAAGCAGTCCAGGTTCATTCTATGTCGCTGTCCAGCTTTCCCAACACATTTGCTAAAGAGTCTTTTTTCTATTGCATGTATTTTTTTAATGTTTATTTATTTTTGAGAGAGAGACAGAGTGTGAGCAGGGGAGGGGCAGAGAGAGAGGGAGTCAGAGAATCTGAAGCAGGCTCCAGGCTCTGAGCTGTCTGCACCAAGCCCAACATGGGGCTCAAACCATTAACTGTGAGATCATGACCTAAGCCAAAGTCAGACACTTAACCAAGTGAGTCACCCAGGCACCCCTCTATTGGATTTTCTTTTCTGCTTTGTCAAAAATTAGTTGGCCATATGTTTGTGGGTCCATTCTCGGGTTCTTTATTCTGTTCTATTGATCTATGTGTCTGTTTTTGTACCAGTACCATACTGTCTTGATGATTACAGCTTTGTAATACAGCTTGAGGTCTGGAATTGTGATGTCTTCAGCTTTGGTTTTCTTCATCAACATTACTTTGGCTATTCAGGGTCTTTTGTGGTTCCACACAAATTTTAGGATTGTTTGTTCTAGCTCTGTGAAGAATGCTGGTGCTACTTTGATAGAGATTGCACTGAATGTGTAGATTGCTTTGGGTAGTCTCGACATTATAGTAATATTTGTTCTTCCTATCCAGGAGCATAGAATGTTTTTCCATTTCTCTGTGTCTTCTTCAGTAGCTTTCGTAAGCTTTCTATAGTATTCAGTATATAGATTTTTCACCTCTTTGGTTAGGTTTATTCCTAGGCATTTTATGGTTTTGGTGCAACTGTAAATGGGATCAGTTCCTTGATTTCTCTTTCTGCTGCTTCATTATTGGTGTACAGAAATGCAACCATTTTCTGTACATTGATTTTATATCCTGAAACTTTGCTGAATTCATGGATCAGTTCTAGCAGTTTTTTTGTGGAGCCTTTTGGGTTTTCCACATAGAGTATCATGTGGTCTGCAAAGAGTGAAAGTTTGATGTCCTTCTTGCCAATTTGGATGCCTTTTCTTTTGTCTGATTGGTGAGGCTAGGACTTCCAACATTATGTTAAATAACAGTGGTGAGAGTGGACATACCTGTGGTGTTCCTGACCTCAGGGGGAAAGCTCTAAGGTTTTCCCCACTGAGGATGATATTACCTGTGGGTCTTTTGTATATGGGTTCATGATCCAAGATGGGTCACATGAACCAATTCCTTTAAAATAAATCTTTCTATTTACATCAGTATATATCCTATTGGTTCTATTTCTCTTGAGAACCCTGAATAAACCTGAAAAACCCAGTTTTTCTGTATTAAAGGAAAAAGTATCTTCCTTCTTTCCAAGGCAAATGATGCCTTCTCATTCATCTTTAGGTTACTTGGGACTGTATGTGAAAGACTACTCTCTATAGGTTACTACAAATCCCTTGAACTCCAGCCAAATTGGCTTAATCACAGTGACATTAAAAAAAAAAAAAAAAAAAAAGCCTACACTCTTATACCTATGCACTTTTGCCCATAGCATCCAAGCAGTCTAAAATGACTACCTTTTTTGCCTTTCTGCTTTCCCAAATTTTACTTTTAAGCTCAAATACAACCCTCATCTGCTTTGTAAAGACTTCCCTAGTCACTCTATCCAAAACTATATTGTTCTTGTTTTAAATTCCTATATTACTGTCTGTTTTACTTTAGTGATTACTTTATTATTACATTATATGTATTAGTGTTTTTTAATCTCTTATTATTTTTAATTATTAATGTGTTTACATTTTATCTCCCTTACTAGATTGTAAAATCTTACAAGGTAAGAACCATATCCAAATCATCCCATCTCTGTAGAATCTAACACCATCTAAAAGACACACTCTCACTTGGAAATAGGGAAGTCTCTGAAGTTACTTGATATAATGCTACTTTCTGAAAAGAATGAAACTAGGAATTGCTCTATCATTAGTTGTTCTTGTTTTTCCTTCCTTCTTTTTTCTCTCCATCCTGTCCCCCCCCTCCCCCGCTTTTATTTTTTTTGCACTGCCCAAGGTGCTAGAAGGAATCAGCAACCAGCACAGCTCTGCCATTGGTCCTGAAGTGTTTCTGGAGTCATTATTCTCGGGGCAAGAATGTAAGAATGGAGTAGATAATTTATCTGCATGTTTTTTAAAGTATATCAAGTAGCTAAAACAATATGGCACAAGGTAGGTGCTCAAATATTTGTTAAAAGAATTATTCCATCTATGAACAATGAAACAAGGGCCTTAGATAACCCTCAGTTATTTTACGTTAGTCGAAGATCATTATCTTTATCTTTACCCTTATTTTTTAAATCAGAGCTGATAAGTGTGTTTTACTCTCTATGTTTGATTTTTCACTATGACCTTTTACCTTTATCTCCTTTAAGTCTGTATACTAATTAGTTTGGACTTTGTTAGGCAGCTAGTCAAATCTTATGTACCCTGTGGATACACTCAGTAAGTGTCCAGTGGCTAGATGACATAGAACAAATTATAATACTTCAACAAACTAAATACTGTTTCTTCTGTGACCAATATTTTGGTGGCTGTTAAATACACATATCTTAAAATAAATGCAATAAATTTTAACATAAAAAGTCAAATGCAGTCTTCAAGATCTTTATAAAAAAAGGAAATCATAGTTATATTAGGAAGATTTCCAAAATATATTTAAAATTTCATGAGATTATAAAAAATTTTGGTGTGATTCATGACTAGGTAATAACTTTAAACACTGTAATACGGGGCACCTGCGTGGTTCAGTTGGTTGAGAGACCAACTTTGACTCAGGTTATAGTCCCATGGTTCACTGATTTGAGCCCCACGTTGGGCTCTGTGCTGACAGCTTAGAACCCGGAGCCTGCTTCAGATTCTGTGTGTCCCTCTTTCTCTGTCCCTCCCATTTGTGCTTTGTTTCTCTCTCTCTCCAAAATAAATAAACATTAGAAAAAAATTTTTAATAAAAAAACTGTAATACATGATTAGTCTTACCTTTGTTTATGAAGTTTTCTAATTTTAGATTCATAATAATCAATTAGGCAAAGCAACCTAGAAAACAGAAGATAGACTTAATTTTCAAAATTTGGTATTGGAGCATTTACTACTATTGTCTCTATATAAGTTCAAATTACAATGATAAATGTACCAGCAAGTTTGTTTAAAAATGTGATTTTTTTACCCGAAGCATTATATTAAGCCATATATTTTATATTAATTTCAAAGTATAGGTTTTAAAATAACCACAAACTTCATATCTCAACATATTAAATGAATATTTTCCTTGTCCTAGCAGTTCTACCTTTAGCAACTGCTCCCACAGAAATATTTGCTTAAGCTTGGAACTCAAAATGAACAAAGCTATCCAATGCACCATTATTTACAAAAGTAAAAACCCAGAAATAATCTAACTGTTCTTCAATAAGGAAAAGTTAAATAATGACACATCTGCTCTATAGAAAACAATGAAGCACAGAAGAAATGATGTAAATTTGTATGTCCTAATAAAAATTGATAAGGAACAAAAGTAACGTTGCATAGCCAAATGTAGAGTATTACTCTATTTGTTTTAAAGAAATAATTTTAAGTGACGTTGTCTTTATCTTGAATAAGAACTCTGTGGGTTGTTGTTGTTTTTTTTTTTTTTGAGAGTACATATCGGGAAGGGGCACTGGGAGAGGGAGAGAGAGAATCCCAAGCAGGCACAGCATAGAACCTGATTCAGGGCTTGATCTCATGACCTGAGCTGAAATTAAGAGTCAGTTGCTTAACCAACTGAGCTACCCAGGTGCCCAACTCTATGGGTTCTTAAGTGGGGGATAATACCATAACCTAGGGGATGGTTCTAGTTGTCACACTAACTAGTTGGGGAGAGGGAAGGATCTTAAAAGTTCATCAATGGGGGCGCCTGGGTGGCGCAGTCGGTTAAGCGTCCGACTTCAGCCAGGTCACGATCTCGCGGTCCGTGAGTTCGAGCCCCGCGTCGGGCTCTGGGCTGATGGCTCAGAGCCTGGAGCCTGTTTCCGATTCTGTGTCTCCCTCTCTCTCTGCCCCTCCCCCGTTCATGCTCTGTCTCTCTCTGTGCCCCAAAAAATAAATAAACGTTGGAAAAAAAAAAATTAAAAAAAAAATTCGGTGATTTAAAAAAAAGTTCATCAATGAACTGACAGCCCTACTACACAATGAACCAACCTCTGCAAAATGCCAATGGCACTCCTGTTGTTAAACCCTAGGAAGGACACAAACTAAAGTATTACAAGTGATTATCTCTGGAATGTGGGAATTAGGAGGGGTAAGCAGATACATAGTATTTTACTTTACACACTTTTATACGGTTTGAATTTTTATAAACGTGCTGCATTTGTAATTTTTAAAAACCCTTAAAAAATAACACTTTTCACATTCTTTTTTTTTTAATTTTTTTTTTAAAGTTTATTTATTTTTGAGACAGAGAGAGACAGAGCATGAACGGGGGAGGGTCAGAGAGAGGGAGACACAGACTCTGAAACAGGCTCCACGCACTGAGCTGTCAGCACAGAGCCCGACGCGGGGCTCGAACTCACAGACCGCGAGATCATGACCTGCGCCAAAGTCGGCCGCTTAACCGACTGAGCCACCCAGGAGCCCCACATTATTCTTTTTAAAGCAAGAATTCATACTTTTTTTCCATCTGAAGAAAATTACTCATCTCTTTTTTTCAGAGCTTATTCAACCAATTGTGCTTTTACTATACAACTTTCTGGGTTATTCTTGCTCTTCAATCTTTTTCCGTCTCAACACATACGAGCTTTCCTATTACCCTGCAAAAATGCTTTAATTTCTTTTATATCCTTCACAAACCCCCTCACCCCCTACTTCTCCCTTATGCCACCACTCCATCCCTCTTTTTCTTCATAGGAAAGTTCACTCATTCTGATTGTTACCAGATACCTTCAATAAACTTTTCAGGAAGACTTACTGTGTGTCAAACTGAGAATTCTGAGCAAGACAGTGAGAAGGCAAACACATAAAATGATTAGGCAGCATATAACACTTCTTATCACCTCTCTTTCCTGAAATACTTTTTTTTCCTTAGTTACCCTGACCCCCAAAGCTAACTCCTCTTTTCCCTCTTCTTTCTTCCTCTATCTGATATCTGGAAGGTCTCTGGAGTTCGGCCCTTCTAATTGCAGGCCAAGTATCTCTACATGGCTGATGGAAGGTACCTACGCACATGTCCATACATGAATTCATCATCTTCCATCCCTCTTCCCCAAACCTAGCTTGAAATTGGGCTATTTTTGAATCCTCTCCTTCTTTCAGTATCTGTGGCCAGTTAGTCTGGACAATTCCTGTCCATCTTTGCCATAGTTCTCCTTTCTTTTGGCTCTAATGCAGGCCTTTGCAATCTCCAACCTAGACTACTACAGCTGATTAGTAACTTGTCTTTTTGTCTCTGGGTTTAATTTCTTTGATCAGAAATCCTAAGGGGGGGTTAGGGGGGTGGTTCCTGCTATATAGTAAGCAGAACCCAAACTCTTCAGCCTGGAGTTTGAGTTCTTCACAAAGTTCCAGCACACCCTTCCATATTGTCTCTTAAGACACTTACCATCATCATTTTGTGCACTCTATGCTCCAGACCTCTTGGACTACTTGCTATTTTCAAATATATTCCGTTTTCCTGCCACCATGATTCTCTAACTAAAATACCTTTCCTTCATCTCTACCTATTACAATTCTATAGCTCCTAATAATCAAGTTTATAAGTTACCTCCTTCATGAAGCCTTTTTGGTCATCCCCATCTTCCTCAAAGGAAACTAACCTCTTCTTCTATCATGCCCACTTGGTATCCTATTTGCCCCACCATTACAGCACAGACCACAATCTGCCTTCTATTTTCTGTTTCTACCTACCCAGCTAGATTATCAAGTCCATAGTGGCAGGAAACATGTTTCTACTCATCTGTGTATGTTCTATATTGTTTTGCCCAATGCCTTTGTAACTTTTAAAAACAGCCATAGTGGTTCCAACTCATGTATTACTAATAGGGTTAATTCACAATTTTTTAAGCTCTGTACCTCAAACTGAAAATTAGCTTTATTAAAAATCCAATAGAGAATTTTCAGGTCATCAAATTCACACCTGAATTAGCTTGACTTCGGATGGCACATAAATTCTCCCAATACTTCTCTTTCTCTTGCCCTCTTACTCACTCAAATTGGCTGGTTTCTGTTCTTGTCTTCATTCCCCTTCCTCCTTCATTCCTCTCTTATATGCCTCTTTCTCCCACTATAATCATCTCCCTTTCCTTCTTTTAGTTCTTCCTTACCCCTATTTTTCTTTCTTACCCCTATTTTTCTTTCTTTGCTTCTCTCTTTTTTAAATTTATTCACACCTAGGAGAGCCTTGGTGGCTCAGTCAGTTGAGCATCTGACTCTTGATTTTGGCTCAGGTTGTGATCCCAGGGTCATAGGACTGAGCCCCACATTGGGCACCATGAGCCTGCTTAAGATATTCTCTCTCTCTCTCTCTCTCTCTCTCTCTCTCTCGCTTTCTCTCCCATTCATGCTCTCTCTCTAAAATTAAATAAGTAAAATAAAATAAAATAAAATAAAATAAAATAAAATAAAATAAAATATTGAGGTGCCTTGTTTGCTCAGTTGTTAAGCATCCAACTCTTGATTTTGGCTCAGGTTGTGATCTCATAGTTCATGACATCAGGTCCTCCATCTGGCTCCATGCTGACAGCAAAGAGTCTGCTTGGCAGTCTCTCTCTCCCTCTTTCTCTGCCCCTTCCCCATTCATGTGCGTGTGCTCTCTCTCTCTCAAAAGAAATAAACTTAAAGAAAAAAAAAAAAGTAGGGCATCTGGGTGGCTCAGTCAGTTAAGTGTCAGACTTGGGCTCAGGTCATGATCTCACGGTCCATGGGTTCAAACCCCACATCGGGCTCTCTGCTGACAGCTCAGAGCCTGAAGCCTGCTATGGATATTCTGTGATTTTCTCTCTCTCTGTCCTCCTCTGCACTCTCTCGCAAAAATAAACATTAAAGGGGTGCCTGGGTGGCTCAGTCAGTTGAGCGTCCGACTTCGGCTCAGGTCATGATCTCACAGCTCATGAGTTCAAGCCCCGGGTCTGAGGCTGACAGCTCAGAACCTGGAGGCTGCTTTGGATTCTGTGTCTCCCACTCTCTCTGCCCCTAACCCACTCGCATTCTGTCTCTGTCTCTCTAAAAAAGAAATAAACATTCAAAAAAAAAATTTTAAATAAACATTAAAAACTTTTTTAAGTAATAAAATAAAATTTATTTACACCTATCTCTATATATTTATGGTATCTTAATTTTAATTTTTAAATTTTTGTCCTTTTTATTCCTTCAAAAGGATGAAAATTATATATATGTATTAGCTCTTAAATAATTATCAAAATAATCTAGTCTTAACTCATTTTTAATTTATATGAGAACTCATTTTTATAGTAAAAGAGAAATATAATTCTATTATGTAAATACATAAGACTAGTTAAAATTTAATTCATTTATCCTATTAAATGAAAAAAAAACATGGTGCTACCTTTCATACAAAAAGATGAAATATGGGGGTGTCTGGGTGGCTCAGCTGGTTAAGCGTTCAACTCTATTTTGGCTCAGTCATGATCTCACAGTTCATGAAATCGAGCCCCACATCAGGCTCCACGCTGACAGCATGGAGCCTGCTTAGGATTCTCTATCCCTCTTTCTCTCTGCCCCTCCCCTGCTTGCACTCTCTCACTTTAAAAAATAAACTTTAAAAAGGTAGGGAAAAATGAACATAATAATGATACTGCTTGTATTTGCTAAAAATAACACTAAACATTTAAAATTACCCATAGGGGAAGTAAGGAATAGGGTCAAGGGGACAGAAATGAAAACACAACTTTCTGAATACGAATAATTAGTTTTGACTTTGGAATCATATTGGATGTCTTACATATTCAAAAGTAAATCAAATATAAAAAAGCAATCCCTAAAAATTGAAAACACATTTAAATAAACCTAACTGTATATTAATCTGGTGACACACACACAAAGAAATATTTCAAGGTATTTTACAACACTGTATTTGACTGCATCCTAGTAGATTACTGGTGTCTAAGATAATTGCAAAGAAATTTAAATTTCATAAGTAGGCTTATTGTTAGCAGTAATTCTGGTATTATTTTGAAACCATTTTCATATATTACACAATAAAGCAAATGAATAAGTATTATATTATTGTTAGAAAAAAGGATTTCTAGCATAAAAGAAAGTTACAAATGTAGAATCAGACTTTCAATCCTGTAATGTTAACTTTAGATGGAAAAAAAAATTAATGATTTGTTTTCTCCCCAGAAATATATATATAATTCCCTGCACTCTTCACTAAAAAGTCCTAAAATCAGTGACAACATAATAAACATTATAAGCATGACAAGCAACCCCAACATCCAGACTGTGGTCTCTAAAAACCATTCCTAACTCAAAGAAATGTCTAATTAATTAATTTTAATTTTAATTTAGTCAATTCTAAATGTTTAGTGTTAGCTTTAACAAATATCTGAGTCCACTTCACAAAAGCGCTCTGAGGCAAAAAAAAAAAATTAATTAAATAATAATAATGATAATAATAATAAAGTACAGAATGTGCCTTCTGCCTAAAAGTAAGAAATTTAACAAAGATTAATGCGGTTGGGTCGAAAGGATATAATACCAGCAGGAAAAAGTTCCCACTGGCTGAAGACAGAATAATTTTATTATTAAAATACTTGAGTTAACAACTTTAGAAAGAAGAGAGATAGCCACAAACAAAAAATCTTACTGCTTATCACTGGAAATCATAACAGCATCAACTTCTTACGCTAAAAAGTGAGAATTAAGGGGCGCCTGGGTGGCTCAGCTCGTTGGGCATCTACCTCTTGATTCCAGCTCAGGTTATGAAGATCTCACATTTTGTGAGTTCAAGCCTCTGCTTGGGACTCTGTCTCCCTCTCTGCCCCTCCTCTGCTAGCTTTCTCTCTCTCAAAATAAATAAACTCTAAAAAATTTTTTTAAAAAGAAAAAGTAGGAAGTAAAATGAAAAAACTGAACATTAATTCTATCTTCCCTGTAACAAACCACATAAGGCAACTAAACAGCCCCTAGTCAATAGGAAAGATTCTTTTTTTATGAAAGAATTAAACAACAACAACAACAACAACAACAACAACAACAGTAGAATTGAAAAATCACCATTTTGCAAAATCATCAATTGGGTGAAACCATTAGATGAAGAGATGATGGGGAATTTTATAGTGGAAAGATTATATTACTATTTAACCCCAACAATCTAGTATCCCTAAGAGTAAGTCAACAAGACAGTATGTGCCTAATATGTTACAATTAGAAGCAATACCACCTATGGAAGTATTTTGCCAAAAATATTTTTTCTTTTTTTTTTAAGTTTATTTATTTATTTTGAGAGAGAGTGAGTTTATTTATTTTGCAAGACAGAGAATCCCAAGCAGACTCTGTGCTGTCAGGGCAGAGCCTAACATGGGGCTCCATCTCACAACTGTGAGATCACAGCCTGAATAAAAACAAAGAGTTGGATGCTTATATGACTGAGCCACCCAGGCACCCCTGCCAAAAATATTTGTATCTAAATTTAGCCCTAAATTCCAGTTTAGAGGAAATACAGGAGACAGAAGAGTAAGTTCAATGACATAATAAGAAAGCAAATCTAGCATAAACCAGTTTCCAAAACAAATGACCAGTTTCTTCAACAAGTCAATGACATTTTGGGGGGAAAATAAGCAGGGAACAAAAGGAGCAAGACTCCTCTAGTTTATAAGAGATATAACCACTCCCAAGATAAAATGTGTTTTAAAAAATGATAATGAATAAAACTACACATATGAATTTATGTAGGAAACATTACTGTCTATCCAAGATGGTATGAGGAACTCTTTTGCAGAGATAAGCAAACACTCTGTTTTGAGTGACAATGCGCTCTTCCTCCTCTTTTGTTAATCTATAGATATCCTTTTGCAAAGAAGCAATGGTCTCTTGTTGCTCCATTTGTTTTTTCTTATAATGCTGACATTTTGCCTGTAAGAAATTTTTCAAAAAACATAATCACAATATGTACCTCTAGGACATGCTGCCCTAATAACATTGTACACAGCTTCTATCAAGATGCTTCATTCAAGAACTTTTAACAACTGTTTTCACATGGGTGCAAGCTCCAAGGACATTAGTAAGTCATAAACAGAAAAAAAAATCAAACAATAGGGAAACTATAATTAATTGGGTCTATTCAAGTTTGGGTAGTAAGTAAAGGAACTCAAGTATGTCCATAAAAATGATATAATTTCATAGATGAAAATAATAATCAGGAAACAACCAATATTAACAAATTGGATTTAACAAAAACCAGGATTTAAAATTTAGTTTTCTTTCTTTTTTTTTTTTTTGAGAAAGAGCATACATGCACACGTGAGCTAGGGAGGGACAGAGGCAGGAGGAGAAAGAGAGAATCTTAAGCAGGCTCCACACCCAGCACAGAGCCCAACAACAGAGCCTGAAATGTGACTTGATCACATGACCTTGAGATCACGACCTGAGCAGAAATCAAGTTGGATAGCCACCCAAGTGCCCCTAAAATTCAGATTTAGTGATCAATGATAATTCAAGATTTCAGATAATTCGATCAATTTAGGCACTCGTGCAATATGAGAGGCAACAAACTCAGAGGAAGTCCCTAACAAGGATTATTAAGAAATAATATATACCCCAAGATTTATACAAAGGAATATAAATCTTGGACACTCTCTTGCTTGTCTTCAATGAAATATCACTGGCCTGGTTTTCTCTTATTCCCTACCTTCAATCCTTCAATGTCCTTTGAAAGCTCATTATCAACAGCACTATCATTGCTGTTATTAATACACTTTTCATTAAACTCAGTGAGAAACTCCATCCCCACCTAACCTGCCTATAACTAAGACATACCATTTTCAAAAGAGAATGACTTGTCTAAGCACATGTTCACCTGCCCATAGTGTCAAGTTTACTGAGACTTAGATAGCCTCAAGGGGAAAAGGGGACTCAGCTTCTGATACTACAACATCTCCCAGTAACCAGTGATCATCTCCCTCAGCCCCCAACTGGAAGTCAGGCAGTTGCTTTAGAGCCAAGTGATAAATGTCCCAGTTCCACCTCTATCTATACATTAGCAATGAAACCAGAACTAATCATCAGTTTTGCAAGGTTGCAGGTGTTAAGAGCAATATACAACCATGAACTGTATCTCTCCTAAGTCATTCTATGAGGCCAACATTATCCTGATACCAAGCAAGACAACACAAGAGAAGAGAACCACAAACCAATATCCATTATACACACTAATGTGGATAATCTCCGACAAAACTCTAGCAAACCAAATTCCTTAACATATTAAAAGGATTGTATACCAGGACCAAGCCACATCTATTCCTAGAATGCAGAAATGACCCATCATATGAAAAATCAATGTACTACACCACATTAACAGATTGAAAGGAAAAAAAAAAACATATGATCATCTTAATTGATGTAGAAAACGCATTTGACAAAATCCAACACCCTTTCATGATAAAACACTCAGCAAACCAGGAACAGAACGAAACATTCTCAACATAATAAAAGCCATTTATGGGGCACCTGGGTGGCTCAGTTGGTTAAGTGTCCGACTTTGGCTCAGGTCATGATCTCACATTTAGTGAGTTTGAGCCCTGCACTGGGCTCTGTGATCACAGTTCAGAGCCTGGAGCCTGCTTCAGATTCTGTGTCTCCCTCTCTCTGCCCCATCCCTACTCATGCTCTGTCTCTCTCTGTCTTAAAAGTAAATGAAACATTTTTAAAAATTTTAAAAAGCCATTTATGAAAAACCTAGAGTGAACATCATACTCAATAGTGACAGACTGAAAGCTTTTCCTCTAAGATCAGAAACAAGGCAAAGATGCCTGCATTCGTTAATTGTATTCCACATAGTACTGGAAGTCCTTATCAGAGTAATCAGCCAAGAAATGGAATAAAAGGCATCCATTTTAGAAAGAGGTAGAAGTATGTTTGTAGATGATATGGTGCTATATGCAGAAAACTTAAAGTGTGCACAAAAAGAAACCTGTTAGAATAAACGAATTCGGCAATGTAGAAACATACAAAGTCAACACAGAAAAATCAATTGCATTTCTTGTTTTTTGTTTTGAGAGAGAGAAAGAGAGAGAGAGAGACAGAAAGAGAGAGAGCGTGCGTGCGAAGGAAGGGCAGAGAGGGAGGGAGAATCCTAACCAGGATCCAGGCTGTTGGTGCAGAGCCCCACATGGGGCCCAATCTCACAAACCACGAGATCGTGACCTGAGCCAGGACCAAGAGTCAGATGCTCAACCGAATGAGCCACCCAGACACCGCTCAATTGCATTTCTGTATTTACAATGAACAATCCAAAAGGGAAAGTAAGAAAACAATTCCATTTACAATAGATCGAAAAGAATAAAATAGAAATAAACCAAGAAGACAAAAGACATACATTGAAATTATAAAAAGTTGCTGAAGGAAAGTGAAGACAACACAAATGAATGTCAAGACATTCTGTATTCACAGATTGGAAGACTTAATATTGTTTAGAGGTCAATACTACCCTAAGTGATCTAGAGACTCAATGCAATCACTATCAAAATTCCAATGACATTTTTTTTTTGCAGAAACAGAAAAATATGTCCTAAAGTTCACATGGAATCTCAAGAGATCTTACACAGCCAAAACAATCTTAAAAAAGGAAGAAAGTTAAGGTTCTTCAACTTCCTGATTTCAAAGCTTATCACAAAACTATAGTAATCAAAACAGTGTGATACTGGTATATACCAACAGAGTAGAACAGAGAAAGCCCAGAAATAATCCTGTGGATACATGATCAAATTTTTTTTCAACAAGGGTACCAAAACCATTCAAAGGGAAGAGAACAGGCCTTGTTCAACAAATAATGTTGGGAAAACTGGGTATCTACATACTAAAGAATTAAGTTGGACCCTTATCTAACACCATATACAAAAATTAACTTAAAATGGATCAAAGATCTAAAGGTACAAGATAAAATTATAAAATTCTTAGAAGAAAACATAGGACAAAAGCTTAGTGACACTGGATTTGGCAATCATTTCTTGGATAAGACACAAAAAGCACAAGAGAAAAAAAAAAAACAGATAAATTGACTTTCTCCAAACTTAAAACTTTTGTCTATCAAAGGACAACCAACAAAATAAGAAAATATTTTCAAAAGTACATAGGATAAGAGTCAGTATCCAAAATAAACAACTCCAGGGGCACCTGGGTGGCTCAGTTGGTTAAGCATCCGACTTCGGCTCAGGGCACGAACTCGCGGTTTGTGAGCTCAAGCCCCGTATCAGGTTCTGTGCTGACAGCTCGGAGCCTGGAGCCTGCTTCAGATTCTGTGTCTCCCTCTCTCTGCCCCTCCCCTGCTCATGCTCTGTCTCCCAAAAATAAATAAATGTTAAAAAATCAATCAATCAATCAATAAACAACTCCAACTACTCAACAACAAAATCCAATAAAAAAACAAGAAAAGGACTTGAATAGACATTTCTCTAAAGAACATATACAAATGACCAATAAGCACATGAAAAGATGCTCAACATCACAGACCATTAGTAAAATGCAAATTAAAACCAGAATAAGATACCACTTCACACCAATTAAAATGGCTACTATTAAAAATACAACAAAAATAAAAAATAACAAATGTAGGTAAGGATGTGGGGAAATCTTGTGCCTTGCTGGTAGAAATGTAAAATAGTGTAGCAACTTCAGAGAATATATTGCAGTTCAAGAAAAAATTAAACATAAATTTACCATATGACCAAGCAATTCCACTTCTGGGTATATAACCCAAACAACTGAAAGCAGGGACTCGAATAGACATTTGTACATCCACGTTCATAGCGGGATTATTCACAATAGCCAAAAGATGAAAACAATCCAAGTGTCTATTGATGGATGAATGGATAAACAAAATGTGGTATATACACACAACAGAATGTTATCAGGCTTTAAAGAGAAAGGAAATCCCAACATGCTACAACATGGATAAATCTTGAAGACATTACGGTAAAATGAAATAAGCCAGTCACAAAAGGACCAATACTGTATTATTCCACTTATATGAGGTAACTAGAATGGTCAATAATAAGACAAAGTAGAATGATGGTTGTCAGGAGCTGCAGGGAGCAAAGAATGAGGAGTTACTGTTTCATGAGTATGAAATTTCAGTTTGGGAAGATGAAAAAAGTTCTGTAGATGGATGGTGAGGACAGTTGCACAACAGGAATGTATTTAATGCTACTCAAGTGTATACTTTAAAATGGTTAAGTTTTATGTTCTGTATGACGATATACAACAAAAAAAAAGGGCGAAAATCAATTTATCTCTATAAACAAGCAATGAACATTAATAAATTAAACAGAAAATCGGGGTGTCTGGCTGGCTCCATCGGAAGTGTGTGCAACTTGATCCCAGGGTTGTGAGCTTGAGACCCAAGGTAGGTGTAGAGATTAAGTTTTTTATTTTTATTTTTTTAAGATTTTATTTTTTAGTAAACAATCATCTACAATACATCTATCTACAATAAAATCATCTACAATACCATTAAAATATTGGATACTCAGAGCTAAATCTGATAAAATATGTGAAAGGCCAGAGTATCCCAAATTACAAAACACTGCTGAGAGAAATTAAAGACTTAAACAAATAGAAACAGCATGTTCATGGATCATAACATTCAATACTGTTAAGATGCCGTTCTCCCCAAATTGATCTATGTATTCAATCCCAGCAGGCTTTTTTTCTGGAAATCAACAATTAGAAAATTCACAAAGAAATGCAAAAGACCTAAAATAGTGAACACAACATTGACAAAGAAAAATGTAGAAGACTTACAGTGCCTGATTACAAGAGTGACCATCATCAAAACAGTGTGGTACTTCCATAAAGACAGATACATAATACATACATTAATGAAACCAGTGTCCAGAAGTAGAGCCACACATACAACAATTCATTTCGGCTAAAAGTACAAAGGCCATGTGGCAGAGGCAGGATACTCTTTCTAAAAAATGGTGGTATAACAATTAGATATTATAACCTTGAGCTAGGGATCATTTTTTAAGATACAAACCAAAAGCATAAGCTATTTTTAAAAAACCTGATAGAGGGGCGCCTGGGTGGCGCAGTCGGTTAAGCGTCCGACTTCAGCCAGGTCACGATCTCGCGGTCTGTGAGTTCGAGCCCCGTGTCGGGCTCTGGGCTGATGGCTCAGAGCCTGGAGCCTGTTTCCGATTCTGTGTCTCCCTCTCTCTCTGCCCCTCGCCCATTCATGCTCTGTCTCTCTCTGTCCCAAAAATAAATAAACGTTGAAAAAAAAAACCTGATAGAATTAAACTTCATCAAAATTTAGAACTTAAGCTCTTTGAAAACTATGAAAAAAATTAAGACAAGTCACAGGCAGTTTCTTACAAAGTTAAATATATGCTTACCATACAACTCAGCAATTCTAGTCTTAGATATCTACCAAAGAGAAATGAAAGCCTATGTCCACAGAAACACTTGAACACAAATATTCATAAGCTCTATTTTTAATAGTTAGAAATTAGAAACAACTCAAATACACACTAACAGGTCAATACACTGTGGCATATCCACACAATGGAATACTTGTCAGTAATAAAAAGTAATAAACTACTGATACAACCAGCAACATGAATGAATCTTGAAATAGTTATGTTCAGTGAAAGATGATTACATATCAATGATTTTGAAAGGGTAGTTAGATATGAGCTGGAGGTAAGGATGGTGGTAAACAGTGCTTCCAGTTTCCCCACCTTCCAGGGCTATCAGATCAAGAACAGCAGGTGCTCTCCTTGTGAGTCTGTGGCCTGCAATAACCTAGAACTTCATTATACTATATTTTAACTGCAGTTTCAGCACCCCTCACTCCTGTGAGGGAAAACAGCCATGACAGTTCTGGCAAGCACCCCGTAGGACCAAAAACTTCCCCTCCCTATTGGAGGAGTCCCTTAAATGACTGGAAACCTCAGTCAGAGACCACTATAGTCACTACCTGTAACCTATGCAACCATAAAAAGAAAAGATAGCCCTAACTCCAGTGCCATTGCCACCTTGGGCCTGCCTGCTGTCCCATCTTGACAGCATATTGTCCTATTTAATAAACTGCTTTGTGCTTGCTACTTTCTTCTGGCTGTCTTTATTTGAGTGCGGATTCTTATATAAATCTTTCATGGGGAACCCAAGAACAAGACCTCCATTCACACAGCACACAATCTCCCACCAAGAACAATTTTAATAGCCTGTGCCACATGAAATGTCCATTTCCTTCCTATCTCTTTCCTCCCTATTTAGATTTTAGTACATATAACCCAGTTATGTATTCTGCATGTCTTGCTGACTTTAAAAAAGTTTAGGTCTACAGACCACCACCAGAAACTCCCAACTCTACATGCAACACAATGGCAATAATTAGTATCTTTCAGTACTCACTCTAAATGTCAATGGACTCAACGCTCCAATCAAAAGACACAGGGTAAGAAAATGGATAAGGAAACAAGATCCATCTATATCCTGTTTACAAGAGACCCATTTTAGACCTAAAGACACCTTCAGATTGAAAGTAATGGGATGGAGAACCATCTATCATGGAGTAGCCACACTTAGACAATCTAGATTTTAAAATAAACATTGTAACAAGATGAAGAAGGGCTTTATAGCATAATTAAGGGGTCTATCCACCAAGAAGACCTAACACTTATAAACATCTATGCCAATGTGGAGCACCCAAACATACAAACCAATCACAAACATACAGAAACTCAGTGATAATGATACCATAATAGTAGGGGACCTTCAACACCCCCACTTACAGCAATGGACAGATCATCTAAACAGAAAACCAAGGAAACAATGGCTTGAATGACACACTGGACTAGATGGACTTAACATACATTCAGAACATTTCATCCTAAAGCATTGGAATACACATTCTTCAGAAGTACGCATGATACATTCTCCAGAATAGAGTACATACTGGGGCACAAATCAGCCCAAGTACAAAAAATATCAACATCAACAAGTACAAAAAAGATCAAGATCACAATGAGATACCACCTCACACCTGTCATAATGACTAACGTTAACAACTCAGGCAACAACAGATGTTGGCAAGGATGCGGAGAAAGAGGATCTCTTTTGCATTGTTGGTGAGAATGCAAACCGGTACAGCCACTCTGGAAAACAGTAGGGAGGTTCCTCAAATATTAGTGCAATTACACTACTAGGATACAAAAATACTGATTCGAAGGGGCATGTGCACCCCAGTGTTTATAGCAGCGCTATCAACAATAGTCAAATTATGAAAGGAGCCAAAATGTCCGTCAACTGATGAATAAAGATATGGTATATATATACAATGGATTATTACTTGGTGATCAAAAAGAACGAAATCCTGCCATCTACAAAAATGTGGATGGAACTAGAATGTATTATGCTAAGCGAAATAAGTCAGAGAAAGACCAACATCATGATTTCACTCACATGTTAAATTTAAGAAACAAAAGGGAAGGAAAAACAAAGGAAGATAAAAACAGAGAGGGAGGAAACCATAAGAGACTCTCAAATAGGGGTGCTTGGGTAGCTCAGTTGGTTAAGCAGCCAACTTTTTTTTTTTTTTTTTTAATTTTTTTTTTCAACGTTTATTTATTTTTTTGGGACAGAGAGAGACGGAGCACGAACGGGGGAAGGGCAGAGAGAGAGGGAGACACAGAATCGGAAACAGGCTCCAGGCTCTGAGCCATCAGCCCAGAGCCTGACGCGGGGCTCCAACTCGCGGACCGCGAGATCGTGACCTGGCTGAAGTCGGACGCCTAACCGACTGCGCCACCCAGGCGCCCCAAGCAGCCAACTTTTGATTATGGCTCAGCTCGTGATCTCATGAGCCCTGTGTGGGGCTCGGCACTGGGCTTGGAGCCTACTTGGGATTCCTCTCTCCCTCTCTCTCTTCCCCTCCCTGCACTCGCCCATGTGCTCTCTCTCAAAATAAATAAATAAACATTTAAAAATAAAATAAAATAGGGGCGCCTGGGTGGTTTGGTCGCTTGAGAGTCTGACTTCGGCTCAGGTCATGATCTCACAGTTTCTAAGTTTGAGCCCTGCATCGGGCTCTGTGCTGCCAGTTGGAGCCTGCTTCAGTTTCTCTGTCTCCCTCTCTTTCTGCCCCTCCCCGGCTCATGCTCTTTCTCTTGCTCTCAAAAATAAATAAAAAAATAAAAAAAATTTTTTTAATAAAGTAACGATTTCTTAAAATTGGGAAATTAAGCCTTCAGTGTTAAAATACTGCTATTTTTATAAAAAGAAAAGTAACCAAACAACTTATAATAATCACAAAGGATATTCCATAAAAACATTACATAAATCTAATTCAGTAACAAATATTTGAGCATTTACTCCTACTAATAATAGGTACTCTTTTAGCCTAAACAAAATAGACAAAAATATTTGCCTTCATGGAGCTTACATTCTAACACAGGGAAATATATAAACAAAACTACTTGTTTATATATAGTATGTTAGGATGTTGGACAGTGGTAAGAACTATGGATAAAACATAAATCAAGGAAGGAGTATGAAGTGTGGCGGATGGGATTGGCAACTGTAAGTAAAGTAGTCAAGGAAGAAATTCCTGAGAGATGGTAACATCCAAGAAAGGACAGAGAGAACAAGCCATGCAGCTAACTCTTGGTGACACTGAGAAAGGAGAGAGAGAAGAGCATGCAGGGCAAAGGGAAAAGAAAGAACAAAATGTACAAAGGCCCTGAGGTGAGGATGATCAAGGAAAATGTTCAAGGAAGAACAGGAACATGAGTGTGGCTGGAGTAGAAATAAACAAGGAGTACACCAGATGAAATCAGAAAGTAACAGGTAGCCACATATGTAGGACCTTAGAGGCCATGTTAAGACTTTTTGATTCTCCTCTAAAGAAAAAGGAAAGCCATTAGGGGCTTCTGAGTTACTATGTTCAAAAAGACACTGAAAAAGGCAAGGGTGGAAACAAGAGAGACCAACAGAGGGGTAGAAGAGAAATGAAGGTGACTTGGACCGGAGTGGAGACTAAAAAAAAATTAAAAGTTTTGGGAAGAAATCCAGGAATACATTTTTAGACACATAAAATTCTAGATATCTATTAGACATCCAGTAGAGATATCAAATAGGCTGCAAGGTATCAGTCTGGAACTAAGGGAAGATGCCTGGGCTACAGATTTAAATTACAAATGAATTTACGCTATGAATTAGGCTGAACATCTGAGTCAGAATATATAGGAAATATAAAAGATCTAAGAAATGAGTACTGGGGAGTCCCAGCACTAAGAGGATAGAGAGATAAAAACCAGCAAAGGAACTGAAGAATGACCAAAAGGAAAACCAGAGGAGAGGACATCCTGGAAACCAAAGAAAGAAAGAATTTTAAGAAGGCAACAGTGATAGGTCAATAAGATAAAGTCCACTGAATTAAAGCAACAACACAGAGGTCACCTTGACCTTAATGAGCCGTTTTAGTACTATCATGTAAGAAAACACAATTAATACCTGTAAAGCTTTATGCTCCTTTTGAAGATCTTTTATTTTATTCTGTTGCTGGCTAACCCTATTTATGGATTCATCCTCCAATTCACCAATTTTGGATTTCACACACTCCATAATTTGTTCCAAGTCATTAGCTCGTTGTTCCTGATCGGTTGCTCGGCTCTGTTCTAGCTGAAGTTCATTTCTAATAACAGACACACAATTCCTTCCCTTAGTTATAAAAGTAAAATCACATCAACAAACATACCCATCTAACAACATAATGAATTTCTAAAATTTCTTTGCATTCTTAAAATTTCCATCATATAACACAAACCAATATAAGAAATATAGGACACTATTACACACCTAAGCTAAGCTATTACTGAAAGAATTATCTATTAAAAATATTAAAATACAAAAATATTTAAACTTAACATTTATGTCAAAATAGAAAATTAAAGGTCTGGATTCTTTTCAAGGCAATTATTTTTAGAATGCATATATCACTTATATACAAACAATTCAAAAGAGACATTTTTCCATTTTCTTACTTAAGCTGCTGATTAGTTTCTATGAGCTCCTGGATCATGTTCTGCTGACGTGTTGTTTCTTCCATCAATGTTTTCAAATTCTGCCTCATCTTCTGTGATGACTGTTTATCAAAAATGATGAAATCTACATTTATGGAATGTAACACAGATAATAAAAATAAAAAGCAAAAAAAAATTTTTAGGATAAAAAGTTTTGAAAGGAAAAAGACATTTTTTACCATAATGAGCAAGAATAGGATCTGATTACCTTTAAGATCAGTTCTTTTGACTAGAAATAAAGGTTTTAAGCCATGCATCATCAAAAGCACATTTATGCTTTCCCATTCTGCTTCTTCCTGCTATGATTACAAGGAGAGAAAAGAATCAACTTTAACATATAGAGAGAACAAATACCCTCTTGAACATAATTTCCTTGTCTTCAGAATAATGGAACTTTTTCTCCAAAGTTTTTTTTTTTTTTAATTTTTTTTTTTTTTTTCAACGTTTATTTATTTTTGGGACAGAGAGAGACAGAGCATGAACGGGGGAGGGGCAGAGAGAGAGGGAGACACAGAATCGGAAACAGGCTCCAGGCTCTGAGCCATGAGCCCAGAGCCTGACGCGGGGCTCGAACTCACGGACCGCGAGATCGTGACCTGGCTGAAGTCGGACGCTTAACCGACTGCGCCACCCAGGCGCCCCTCCAAAGTTTTTTAATATGAATTTTTATGTACATATAATAAGTAAAATTAAACTTATTTCTGACAAAATTAGCAGACTAAAAAGAATGCAAATAAGCATAGTTATATAATTCCAGAATACTCATACATAAGGCCTTAATGGATAGAGTAAAACAAAAACACCAACAAAAAAATACCTTGTAATTTCAGTGAACCAAATAGACCTGAGTTTTTTTGTTTAACTGAACCAGACCAGGCTCTACTCAAAAGAAACAGCTGCAAATTAGGTCATATTAACTGAATAGTAAATTAAATTTGAGTCACTCAGAAACAAGTATCACTTAATAAGTAGGGTCACAAAAAATTTTTTTTAAATCTGACTGGTCAAAGCCAGTAATTTAATAGTCTCTTGTATAATAGACAAGGTCTAATTATAAAAAGGAGTCTGTCCATCTAGGTAACTGATTCTAGTAGAATCACTCTTAAAGATACTCTCAAGCTTTGTATCCCTCATTCTTAAATATGTATTTACAACACAAACCTGAGAGGGGAACCCTAACTCTCTAGAGTATGTAAATAAAAACATGATAATGGGAAGAAAAAGGTAATTAAGAACATACAATACAGATAAGAATGAAAAGAGCATGGGGCATCTGGGTGGCTCAGTCAACTAAGCATCTGCCTTCAGCTCAGGTCATGATCTCACAGTTTGTGGGTTCAGGCTCTGCATCAGCCTCTGTGCTGACAGCTCAGAGCCTGGAGCTTGTTTCAAATTCTGTGTCTCCCCCTCTCTCTCTCTGCCCTTCCCCCACTCATGGTCTGTCTCTCTCAAAAGTAAATAAACATTAAAAAATTTTTAAAAAAGAATGAAAAGAGATTTAATTATACATTTATATCCATGACATTAACAGTTTATAACAGTCTTTTGATGTAAATCCAATGATCAATTTGGAATCACTGTATGAAGTGATTTACTTGCTTTTTAAGTTATTAAAGTAGGGGTGCCTGGGTGGTTCAGTCAGTTAAGTGTCCAACTCTTGATTTCAGCTCAGGTCATGATCTCATCATTTGTGAGATCAAGCCCTGAATCAGGCTCTGTGCTTACAGCATGGAGGCTGCTTGGGATTCTCTCTCTCCCTCTCTCTGCCGCTCCCTTGCTCACTCACGCTCTCTCTCTCTCCCCCAAAATAAACAAACATTTAAGTTACTAAAGTATATTTAAAAAGGTAATTTGAGTGAATTTTCAATGTTAAAATGCTTGAAAAAATAGAATTTATACAATACTTTTCACTGGTGGAATAGTATTAAATATTTTAATAGCTTAAAGATTAATAATTAGGCAACAGACAAAATACATATAAAAGGATTAGTCTCCATATCCAAATCCCTCTAGATATTAAAGAAATCTCTCAAGACAAAAAAGGAACAAATTACCCTGATAACTATGATAGCACTATCAATAACAGTGCCAAATCTTTCTTTTTGACTGCTTTCCTCCCCTTCTCTATCCTTTCTGTACTTCTCCACCCTCCCACAATCTTTTCCCTTATTATTTTTTAAGGTCTTCTGGTCACAAAGATTCATGACCCAGAATTTAAATTATTAAACATATCGGTTTTAGGGGCACCTGGGTGGCTCAGTTGGTTGAGTGTCTGACTTTGGCTCAGGTCATCATCTCACAGTTCTTGAGTTCCAGCCCCGTGTCGGGCTCTGTGCTGACAGCTCAGAGCCTGAAGCCTGCTTTAGATTCTGTGTCTCCCTCTCTGTCTGCCCCTTCCCCACTCATGCTCTGTCTCTGTCTCTTCAAAAATAAACATTAAAAAAAAAAAAAAAAAAAAAAGGTATGTTTAGGAGCCAAAAGTTCTGGGTGGGCATCTCAGTGGATGTCTACTATGACTCGCAGAAACAAAGTACTCTGTAAATAATGCCACACATTTTAAATGATCAAATTATACATATTGTTCCTGGATACCTCTTTTAATGGAAAGAATAACTGCAAATTCTGAAAAGAGCTAAGAATGGCATTTTCTTAAAAAAAAAAAAAAAAAAAGAATGGCATTTTCTAAAGTATGTGGTACAGAACACTAAAGAACTGTTCGTGAGACTAATGTGAAATAAGTAGGAAATACTGTATACTAAAGTCTCTCTTTGGACAGTATTGTGAAGTCTTACAATAACAAAATCATTAAATAATCTTTAACCCAACATTTCCCAAAGTTATTTTACTACAGAACCCTTTTAAGAAAGATTTTTCATATTTGTAAATGCAGTATTCTTTGGCACGTACTTCACGAAACACTGGCTTCAAATATTTTAAGTTTACCTGTTTTTCAGTCATGAGTCTGTTTGATGATTTACTAGACTCCTAGGCTTTAGGGGCTGCTGGAGATTTGGTATCTTAAGTAAAATCCGAAGAAGTAGATTGGCAGTAAAAAATACTGGTGTTGCCTAAATTAGAAAAGAAAAAATGCAATAGGTGTTAAAGGAAATTATACTTAAAAGAACCAATAACTCTTTGGCAAT
Organism: Lynx canadensis; assembly: GCF_007474595.2. Classification (NCBI taxonomy): domain Eukaryota; kingdom Metazoa; phylum Chordata; class Mammalia; order Carnivora; family Felidae; genus Lynx; species Lynx canadensis. The sequence goes on from NC_044311.2 coordinate 34,155,215, forward strand.
TTAAGCCATTCCTGTATCAAAAGTCATATGACTTGTCAGAAAACTGATTTTAAGAATGATTAGAACAGGGGCACCTGGGTGGCTCAGTTGGTTAAGTGTTCAACTTCAGCTCAAATCATGATCTCACAGTTCGTGAGTTTGAGCCCCTAACAGGATCTGTACTGACAGCTCAGAGCCTGGAGCCTGCTTCAGATTCTTTATCTCCCTCTCCCTCTGCCCCTCCCCTGCTCATGCTGTGTCTCTGTCTCTCAAAAACAAACATTTTTCAAAAAAAAAAAAAAAAAAAAAGAAAAGAATGATTAGAATAAACCCTAATTTGGGGATGCCTGGCTGGCTCAGTTAGAAGAGCATGCAACTCTTGATCTCTGGGTCCTGAGTTCAAGACCCACATTGGGTGTAGAGATTGCTTAAAATTTAAAAAAAAATCAATGTAAAAAAAGAATAAGCCTGATCTTATGATGTTCTCTTCTAGAAATAAAACATCATGAGGTTTGACACACACACACACACACACACACAAACTATTAACTAGCTAATGTACAAAGCACATGCTGCTGATAAAGTTATCTTTTGTAAGCTGATTCCCCAAAACTGAAAGAAATGTGCCTGGCCAAAAGTTACACGTCAGTCTAACAATTCACTTGACTAATGCCAAAGGTAAATGCAGTGTCACCTTCTTAGGTGGTCTTTATTTCTAAATAGATCAGAGGCTAGCAGCGAAGGGTTCTGTTTGGGAGACAAAAAAGTTTTTATTTACTCTACCCTACCATCACTTCCTCTTGTTTTCTAAGACTCTATCATCCTATAGGAAAAAATTTTCTTGTATTGGTTGATATATAGGTAGAATTCCTCCTTTCCAGAGGCACAATCACACACATTCATTAGCATCATGAACTTTTAGACCTTGAGAGGACCTTGGAAATTGTTTGATCCCAAATCTCTAGCTGTTTGTAGCTGGCAGGGAGGCATACGGGAGAGTTGTACCAGTGTAGCATATACTGGTAACCATCTGGTGAAATGATCTTCTCAGGATTGATTAGGAAAGAAGCAAGCCTCCTTGCTACCAGGTCGTATTTCTTCCAAAGCACAATTCTACCCTTCTAGGTCTGCTTCAGATAATGAAATCCAACTAGACAATTTACCAATCACCCTTATGTGTCTACAGGGTGTAGCTTTCCAGTTTCAGATAAACTCAGTAACATGTTATAAATTTTCAAATTCTGCCACTTTTGCTGCTGGACATCAACTTTGGTCTCTTTTACCAACTCAATCACCCACTATGTTAATCCCTCCTGCCTTTACAAACCTTTCAGCTAGTTTTTAAACTTTTCATTAGAAAAATTTTCAGAAATACATAAAAAAAGAATATAATAAACCCATGTTTTAAAAAATGTCTTTTTATTTTCCAAATCAGGATCCAAACAAGGTCCACATGTAGCCCTCTAAAGTTTTTTCTCATCTATAACAGTCCCATCCCCCCTCCTTTCTCTTTTGACATGCATTTATTTGTTGAAAAAATAGGTCGTCTATCCTGTAAAACTACCCCTATTTCAGATTTGGCTTACTGTATTCTTGTCATTTAACATATATCTCTACCCCCTATATTTCTTGTAAACTGTACATCTAGAGACTTTATTAAATTCAGATTCAGTATTTTCTGGCAGGAATACCTCAGAGGTGGTACTATGTTCATCCTGTTGTATCACCATCAAGAGTCGGCCAGGGGAGGGAGAGAAAACATAAGAGACTCTTAAATATGGAGAACAAACAGAGGGTTACTAGAGGGGTTGTGGGAAAGGGGGTGGGCTAAATGGGTAAGGGGCATTAAGGAATCTACTCCTGAAATCATTGTTGCACTATATGCTAACTAACTTGGATGTAAATTAAAAAAATAAAAGGAAAAAAAAAAAGAGCCAGCCAGAATTTTAAAGTGGGAAGAATACATCCTTGAAGATCAGAAATAAGGATGTAAGATAATCCCCCCAAGAGTGAGAAGCTACATATTCTGACAAGCTTCCTAACCACTACACTGGACCTCTTTCAAATCTTCAAAATGTCATTCCTCTCCATATTCAAGGCCTGGCTACTCTTAGCCTGTTCTTCACTTAGTTAACTCATACTTGACCTTCAGATCCTGGCTCAGATTTCTTTCTTCAGGGAAATCTCCCCTGATCCCATGACTAGATTAGGTCCTCTTGTTAAATGTTCTTGTAGCACTATAAAGAATAAAGTATAGAGGTTCAGCATTCAGAGTCAGATGGTGACTACTGAAGTAGTCACTGAGTGACTACTAGTTTAACTATTAAATTATACGACAAAAACAAATTCATTAACATCTTTGAGCATTTTTTTCTTCAATTGTAAAAGACAACACAGTAATATACCTCATAGATTAAATTAAGTCATACAACATGTAGAAAGTACTTAGAACAAGAACCTGGCATATAGAAACTTATAGATTAGTAGTACTTATTGTTATATAAAAGTATGCTAGGGGCGCCTGGGTGGCTCAGTCGGTTAAGCATCTGACTTCAGCTCAGGTCATGATCTCACGGTTTGTTAGTTCCAGCCCCGCGTCGGGCTCTGTGCTGACAGCTCAGAACCTGGAGCCTAGTTTGGATTCTGTGTCTCCCTCTCTCTCTGCCCCTCCCCTGCTCTCACTGTTTCTCTCTCTCTCAAAAATAAACATTAAAAAACTAAATAAAAGTATGCTAAACAAAACTAATCTTACCATCATATATTAGCTTAGATTTTTTCTACAAATTACTCAGATCACTATTTCATACAAGTTGTTTTACATAAGTACGTCTAGATTTAAGACTAAATTTCATGAGGGGCACCTGGATGGCTCAGTCAGATGAGGGTCCGACTTCAA